>NC_086232.1:27541462-28163129 GCF_036321145.2 Pelmatolapia mariae | reverse complement strand
GGGAAGGGAATGCGCTGCATCTTGCTCTTATTTAGCAGTGTGAGGTGTTTTGGTGTCCACAAGGTGTTGTATAACTCTGTGTTTCTTTATGTATTTTAATCACCATAACATATTTACAGGCTCTAAGCCTTTAATAGCTATTGAAAGTACTTATTTGTGTACAACCCAACAACACTCCATCAAATTATGCACAGGGTTTACTGTTTGTCGTCTCTTCCAGGCGAAGTGGGGGGCTCTTTGAAAAGTGGGTAAAATTGAATTTTGTTTAGCCTGGGTAAATCGCAAATCAAAATCAGTTTTTCCAAACACCATCATCCCATTACTGTAAAGCTCCTCCACTCTAGCCTTAATGTACTGACTGTGAGTGCCGACATCAGCTTACCAGCCCTGATACTTTTCTGTAGGCCCTCATGGAGGTACTTGTGTGCGTGTTTGTGTATCTGACTGCGTGCACGCCTGTGTGTGCGTATATGTGTGAGCAGGAAGATGGCTCAGGTCCAATTCACAGCTGATTCACGGCTGAGGCTTATGTATTTAGAAGCAGATTGCCTCCAGGTTGCAATAAAAGGTGTTGAGCTGCCACTTTTATTGGATTTTTAAAGTGAGGCGATTACATTCCGAATATGTCTAATAGTTCCCTACATACTGCTTATTCAGTTTCAGCTCTCTCCTCTGGTCAGGTTTTTGTACTGGCTACACCAAACGAGGACGTGTAGCCAGTACAAAAACCCAATGCACACACCCAGTGCATTAATAACAATAACAATAAAAAGGTAATCAAATCTGTAAAAACAATATGTACTTAATGTTGGCCCAAGATCCGCTGCTAAAAGCCCACCTCATCAAACTGCAAATTAGTCTCGGCCGTAACTTTATTACAGCCTGGCCCGGAGACGGGCAGCCATAAATAATTCAGCTGCACCATCTCTGGAAGTGGTGAGATTTAATTCTGCAGACTGGAAAGTGTGTGCACTTGCTTAGATGCATGCATGCCTGCAAGGTTTTGTTTGAGCTAGTATGTGAATGTGGTTCTGAAATTAGACAATACCTCCCTCCACACATGAATAGTCATATAAACGCACACACCGCTAACACCGCCCTCCTCTTTCTCTCCGAGTTGTCATTGGCAGACTGCTAGCCTCCTGTTGCAGGAACATTCCCCGCCAGGTAGCACCATGGCAACACGCTCCACCGCATCCGTCAGTCAGCTACTACCTCAGCCCTCCCAGCTTTAACCACCTAGTGAGAGACACACATAGGGAGAGTGGAAAGATTAAGGGCTGGGGTGCATCAGTGGAGAGGGTAGAGGATGAAACTCCTCAAAGAAAGACAATAACAATTTCCATAACAAACACATTTTGTCACAGTTGGCTTCCCATTCATGTTGTAATAATATAACCCGTTCCCATTCCCAGGGCATTAACCACTGTTGTTTTGTTAAAGCCGCTGGCGTCTCACAGATGCAAGCTTTCCTTTGGCGTCTGTGGCATGGTGCAGCAGGTCATGGCAATAGTGAGATGGGTCTCTCGCTACTGGCCTGTCACATTCAGATGCTTCAAAAAGACCTCTCTGCATTTAAAAGCACTGAGTATGCATAGTTTTTCAATGTGAAGGGTTAATATGGTTCAATGGCATTCTTTGACACAAACAAACATTAGTATTTTCCTTAACTTCATCTGGTACTTTTTGGCGCTTATACCTAACTACTGAATTAAAATATAAAGGGAGTGCAAATTAAACTAATCATAAAGGGAACACAAGCCAAACAAAATCCAAGCAGATCACAGATCACTGTCTTCTGGTTGGCAAATATTCAGAAAGCCAAGTCTTGTATACTTTATCTGAAAAACATTATATTTACCTGCCTTTGTTGACAGTCATCTAATGGCTAATGGGTTTTATCAAAATAGTACGTTTACGTAACAGTGTTGGTACTTGTATACACCTGGGAATGGTTTCCCTGTATCGTTTTCCACTCCACTGTTTTGCTTATTTGACTCTTAACCATCCCATAATATATAACTATATATAATGTTTCATTTATGCAAAAAAGCTAGAAAAGTCTTGCCTAAGTTTTACTAAAGCTGTCCATTTTAGCTATCGTACAGATGTGCTCAGCAGCTACATTTCCTGCAGCATTATTAATATATTTTTTTCAAAGGTGATTTGACTTTGTATTAAAGTGACTTAAAAAAAAAAACTTAACTTCAGTGTATCAATGTAGTGTTTCTAGTTCTAAGCGATTATTGTGGTGAAGACTGTGCTTATGAAAACAAGCTAATGTATTTTCATCCCATGGTGTCTGATACTCAGATACTGCTGTTCTTTTTCTATTGAGAATGGTGTTATTGCACACTGAGAGGTAAAAGGCATCTTTTAAGGACTAACGACACAAATTTAGAGGTTGGCAGTGAAGAAAGTCAAGATACCTCACAACATTAATACAGAAAAATGATGTTTAAAGGTGGTGCAAAGGGGTTTTATGTGGATAAACTTTAGCCAACTTTTGCATAACAACCGATCTGTAATTTTTCAATGTCAATGAAAACAATAACTTAAATCAGCATGGCAGAATCTGGATTGAGTTTTCTATCTGACAGGACAGAGAGCTCATTTCCCTAAATTCTTCACTGTATTTTTTTTTTCTCATTGTGTGTGAAACGATGGACTTTCCAAATCACGGAGCAGACAGCCATCGTATGAAATGATGCCTCGGGACAGATGGAGGATGTCTGCTGCCTATGAAATTGTCATCACTGTACCTGTGCCATATATCTTCATTAACACAGCACAGATAGGCATCATGGGAATATGTCCCCAGTTTGCCTGGGAATGCTTAAGCGCAGCACGTTAAGCTTGGTGTGGTGTACAGCAGGCAATATGAATTCATTGTGTGTAGAATCAGCCTATTAGTGGCATTTAGTGTTCAGCACTGCAAAGTTTCCTCAGTATGTTTGTGTTAACCGGTCTGCATCTGTAAGGGTGACAGCAAGAGTGTGATGTATGGCGTGGTATAGCACTGGAGCATATTACCAGTCGACTGTAAACTGTGACAGGTGTCACTTAGAGAGAGGCACCTTTTATCCTCAGGGTGACGGTGAGTGGGTTAGGAGAGGGGGGCGGCACGAGTGGAGCTCCAGGCCTTATAATTTAGGAGTGGAATGAGAAAATGTGAACGGGAAAAGTGAAAATGGTCAAAGAGGGACAGCTGTGGGCGAAATGTGAAATGGTTTTTCGCCTTGTGGCTAAAGCAGAGGTTGTGGCTTCCTTGAGATTACTGGATGGTGTGTGATAGCAGTGGGGAATGCAGTGTGTGTGTGCGTGCGTGTGTCTTGAATGATGTAACACCGAGGCAATATCAGCGGGAATATTGGTGGTCTACGAAGGACTTGAGTGAGCAGGACCTGGGGGAGTTTGTTTCTCTCTTATTCTCTCTTTGTGTGTGCAGCCATATTTCTGGTGTTTTGAGGACATAAATCAGTTTGTGCTTAGAACAGATTTAGGTTAAGGAAAGACTAGACAGGAGTTCATTACAATGCATTTAGTTATTTAGATAAGTCTCCAGGAAATAAATATATGTACTGTGAGTCACTGCTGTCCACTGCAGTCATGGAAGCAAGGCTGTTTGTGTGTATTTTTGAGTGTGTGCGTTTATACCTAATAGAGCAACAGCTCTGTGACTGCAAAGCACAATCAGTTCCACCAAGCTGACATTCCACCAGAACCTGCCTCGCCTCTCCTCTCCTCACCCCCACACCATCCGCACCCCCGTGGCTCGCCGAGTCTCGGCATAGATGCAGTGGCGCGAGCGATAAGGCCAATATTACTTGGGGATAAAAGCAGAATTAGCTACCTGCTGTGAAAAACGGGCACTGTGAGCCGTGATGGGAAGCCAGGGGGTTTCAGGAGGGAGGGTTCCACAGCTTTACACTGTGTGTGTGTGTGTGCTGTGTGTATATTGATGTGGTGGTTGTTCTGATAATATTGGATTCCTGTGAGAAAAATGGCCTTACAACACCCCTTAGGTTGTGCTTCAGTAGGTTTGCAGATACTGACCCTCACTGCTGCACACTGATTCAATTTCATATCCCCTTATTTTTATGTTTTGACTTCTTTATCTGTCGCTGTAGATGCCTAAGCTCTTCTTATTATATTTTAGTTCCATTTAGTTCCAGTAGTGTCTTCACAAAGAGTAGCAGCACACGATGTAACTGTTAGTTAAATAGTTTTCCAGAAAATACTCAGTGTCAGCTTCTTTCAATCACGAATGTTCCCCCCCTAAAATCTTTACTGTTAAAAATGATAGTGAAGTAGAGCAGGGCAATATGACCAAAAATATTTATCACGATATACATTTGAAAATTTGCGATAACGATATAACTGACGATATAATTGACACTAGACAAAATACTTTACAACTCCACAACTTTATTAGTGCAAAAAAAACAACCATCAATGTATTTTCACTTAAACAAGCAGCTGTTTTTTATGTGCATTAAAGTTATATAAAAATTTAGCAAAGTCGTACTAAAACATTTGACAGATTTTCGAGCGTCGTGTACCACATAAAATCGTTTCGAGGTCAGTAAACACAACCAGAATTCATACATAAGGCACACGGGATTATAAGGGACACTGTCGATTTTCAGAAAAATCAAAGGATTGATTTTAAGTGTGCCGTATTTTCCAAAAAACACGGTAATAACCACGGCCCGCTAGCATGTGCTACCAAAATAGTGCTTTGTTGTGTATCTGACGGACGAAAGCTAAACCAGTTCCACGCCACTGAAGTTGCAGCATTTTTACAAACCAATTCTGGTTCATCCGTTTCATTCAACGATCCACTTTCGCTCTTCTCATTCTCCGTCGCCGCCATGCTTTTTCCGCCATCTGCGTATGAAAACAAAGACACTGCGCATGCGCGTTTTACCCATATTCTATCGCGATATTTCATTTTCTTATCGTTGCCCAACATTATACTGGTATTACCGTGAATGGTATGATATGGCCCAGCCCTATAGTGAAGTTCCCAAAACCTTTTCAGTAATCATTTTAAGCCTAACCATAATGCTTTCCGAGACTTCTTTTGGTCATTTTAGCACTTCTCCTGAATTTCATCATTTCCATCTTAGGTTCTGAAACCCTCAAACCTTCATGGAAGCATATTTCTGCCTCCAGTGATTTTGGAGGGCGCAGACTGACAGTGTCTTCCTGCACGTTGGAACAACATATAAAAACACTTCTGTGTGCAGGAATAAAGGGGAATTCCATTTTTGGGATAATCTGCTACTTGTTGTAGCAGATCATCTCTGGCATCCTCTTCTGCCAACAGCACTGAAGGCAGTCATTGTTAACCAAGTCCGCAAGTGATCCGGTAAGGAAATTTCATTCTTTGTGATATGAGTGTTTGATTTAGGCAAAATTTTCTCTCAGACACACTTCCTTTACATGGAAGTGACCTGAACTCAACCCAAAGTTGTCATGCAATGGAATTCTATGACGTGGAAGAAGAACAATAAGAGGAGATGAGAAAAAGACTAAAAAGAAGAAAGAGCAGATTTGTAAAACAAGCCAGGCTGATAAAAATCCAAAAACAACAGCCTGTGGGGGTCTTTTTGTGTCTTACCAGCAAAATCCCCAGAGATAGACGCTTACTGGAAATACTGAAACCTGCCACTGAATTCATACTCTGTATGAAACATTGTCACCTACCTCTGCCAAAACAAATAAGACACATACTTCAATGAAACCTCATTTGTGTCCATTTGCTCTTGTTTTAATTCAGGCTTAACTGCTCATTTCCCAACACAACCGTGCCTGAGGGTAGGAAAAGTTGAGGTGTGATGTGGGCTATCGTCGTCCAGATAAAGGGAAATACAGTATAAAGAAAGAGTCCTGAAATATTGATGAGGGCCCGACATGGAGCTTACAGCTCTGTAGCTCAGCTACCACCAAGTGCTTTATCATTCTCAGCTGTAATTGAGCAGTAGGTGAGAAGCCCTCAGGGCAGCTTGCAAGACCCAACAGCTATTGGGCTGCTCCAGCCAAGGACCTCCCATGATGCCTCCCAGACTGAAACAGAGAATTGTGGGGAAAAGACTTTTGTATCTCATATTAATTGGACATCATTTATCTTCCAAATGCTGCTAAGTCCATCTCTGCAGGGACTGACTGGAGCCTGCGCCTGGGCTCTACATAAAGACTTTTTTTTATATACATAAATAGATCCTTTCCTGGCAAAACCTAGCTAGTCAGTGGGGTAGAGAAAAAACTCTGCTTCATGTTGTCTAAATACTTGGCAACCAAAATAAATTCATTCAGAACAATGAAGAAATTGCCTGCTTTAAAACTGCTGGAAGCGGGACTATCTCTGAAACAAAAATGGTTGCTCAGATTTAGTCACATTTCATTTTATGGAAATGAGATTTCATTTCTGCTGTTACGCATTATCCTGTAGCTGTTGGCTCAGTTTGATACTGAGATGTACCACAGTCTCTTCAAATTGTAATTTTTGCACTCTGAAAAAACTTAGAGACACCGCCAGCAGCTCTTTTTATGAGTCTCCCTGTTCATCCTTGGTGTATGGCACTTTCAACATTGCTCTCATTTACATATTTTGAGGAACTCCTCCCCGCGGAGCTGCCCATGATAATGACCATGTTTTGCCCTTTCCAGCAAGCCATGTGGGCACAGGGGCACAGTGACTTGCCAGTTGGCAGGATGAAAAGGCTGCCTGGGGTTGATAACTGTAATCAAACAAGTGAGCGGGTCTGTTGGAGGACAGACAAGAAAAAAGCAAAAAGGGATGGAGCGAGGAAAGAGTAGAGGAAAAAAAAGATGGTGACAAAAATACGCCCCAATAAGGGAGCTGGTGGAGGGTTTTCATGAAAGGCAGGCAGTTGAGGGACTAGAACCTGCACCCTGTGTCACTTCGATACTCCCATTTAAATCAGTTAATTAGTGTGAGGCTACATAGAGGGAGATTGACGAGTGTGTTGCCATGAGACGACTTGCTTGCTAATTAAGACGAGCTCTGGGAGGGCATGGGATGACTGCGTGCGAGGGAGCGAGCACACTCGCATGAATAACCTTTTGCATAAATCTGCGTGCGTGCGTGTTTTTTTGTTTTTTTTTTGTGCTTGTGTATCTGAGTGTATACTCGCATGTTGTGCAAGCATACATGTGAGTGTGTGTGTTTATGGAGTGCGGGTGGGGTGGGGGGTGGGGTGGGGTGGCACAGGAGGGGAGGGGATGATAGGGGCTGTTGTAATCTGTGGGGGTACCCGTGTGAAACAAGCGTGGAAGGTAGAGAGGGAGAATCTGTTATTTTCTGTAATTACCTCATAATTGTGTCTCTTACTATCAGTGATTGCTTTGTTTATTAGAGGGAGAAGGGTAAATGAACTCCGGGTGGTTTCACTCATACAGTCTCCGCTATTTCTACTGTCTATATTTGTCATTAAGAAAGTGTGCCATGGGGTCTTGTTTGTTAAGGTACAGTAGGCAATTGGTGTATTAGTAAAGTGGTTAAAAAATGTAACCCCAACCAGCATGATAGTGGCGGAAGAGGTAGACGTGTCATTGTGCCGTATCAAGTCCGTGCAGCTGTGTCGAACTGAGAAGATTCAGAACATTATAGTGGCCTCAGATAACATCCAGCAGGTCTTCAGTCGGACTTAAAATTTAGAAATCTTGCTGGTTCACTACAAATTATTTAAGCAGCACATACTTTATTCAGATCTCATGGGAAAACAAAGTAATGTGGAATTATATAGCATTATATAGCTTTTTAGCATTATACTTTTCAGCATTATACTGTTTAAACATTATACTTTTAAGCAGGCCTCTGTGTGACCTTAGGAGCAAGAATAGTTGAAGCAACATAACCGGAAGAAGATGCATAGACGAGATATTAAGAAATAGTACAGAAGTTACAGTAGATAACGGGGGGCAAAAGGGCAGCATGAAGAACAGTCTAACACATTGGATAAGTATAGACTAGAAAAGCAGAACTAAGGAGGAGAGCGTAAACCCCCGGCGCAACACACACTTGACACCTACAAAGCGCACACTCATGACACTTGACATGACCCACACACACACACACACCTACAGTGCAGACAGGAACACACACACACACAGTGCAGACAGAGACATGTACATCACACACACACATTCATAATTAAGATATGCATTCAAGAAAGGGGTTAAAGATAGGGCAAGACCTTAAAAGGAAAGGTAGAAGACGATAGATGAGGAAGAAGTTGTTTTGATCGAAACTGTGTATGACGTATAGCCGAATGTGATATCAGAATAACAGGAAAGGTGGGAGGTAAATAAGGAACTTTGGAATATTATAAATGTAACAGTTCTAAGGACTGCCCTTCGAATCTGCAAGAGGCTTCATGCTGAGCTGATTCCCTCCTGCGCAGGGGTTGAAATAAAGAAGTTGATTGAATTGAAGAAGCCTGTCTCGAGTCGTTCGTTGTGGTTTTTCACCAGGTCAGATTTAAAGGATCGGGAGAGGCGTCAGCACGCCGACAGTAATCACAAAATTACCTATTTGTTAGCATGCATGGATGCATTTTGTTTATTTTTATTTCAGCCTGAAGTCTAATTAGTTCATTTACTTAAATTCTACTCTTTTGTGTTTATATAGCACCAAATCACAACAATATTTGTCTTAAGGACAATTTATATTAAAAAGTAAAGACCCTCCAATAGTACAGATAAAACCTCCACAATCAAATGATCCCTTATGAGCAAGCGCTTGGCGACAGCGGGAAGGAAAAACTCCCTATTAAGAGGATAAACCCTCAGGCACAGCAAAGCACAGTGAGGGGCGGTCATCTGCCGTGATTTGTTATGGGTGAAGGGAAAAAGACAGCAAAAAAAATTACACTGTGGAAGAGTGCCTGAGATTCATAATACTGCAAAGTAGAAGGTGAAAAAGAGTGAGTGATGGTGAAACACTCAGTGCATCATAGGAAGTGCTCAGTAGCCTCTGCCTGTTACTGCACAATTAAGGGAGGATTCAGCCCTAACTATATGTTTTATCAAAAAGGAAAGTTTTTAGTCTATCTTAAAAATAGAGATGGTGGCTGTTTCCCACATCCAACTTGGAGCTGGTTCCACAGAAGAGGGGCCTGAGAGCTGAATGCTTACTATTAAATATCCTAGCGACCACAAGTAAGGCCGCAGTCTGAAAGTGAAGTGCTCTATTGGGGTGATGCGGTTCTCTGGGGTCTTTAAGAAAAGATGAGATCAATTAAAAAAGGCCTTGTATGTAAGGAGAAAGAGCTTAAATTTAATTGTGGATTTCACAGAGAGCCAGTGAAGAGAAGACAGTATGGGAGAAATATTTAGTGCCATCATCAAATATGTATATCAGCTGGGGAATCAAAAAAGTTGAAAAACCTTGAATCAGGTAGTAAATTTTAACCCAAATCATGATCCAAACCGAGCATGTTTGATCCCTAATGTAACCAACTAGCAACTGAAAATCAAATTGTACAGTAAAAATGATTGAAGGCCAATGAAAACAGAATCTGAAACACTGATTCTGTATGTAAATCCAAAGAGTTCTGGGAGGCTAAGCCAAGGTGAATATTTCCATGTAACTGATTCTTGGCTGAGGACATTCGCAAGAGTTTCTTAATTTCTAGAGTTTCACCTTCTGGTAATTCCTCTGACATTTTCTGGGCTGTGAAAACAGAGAGTAGAAATTTCTGGCACAAATGCACCACGAAGAGCATGAAGTCTCCAGAAACACATGTAGTATATAGATAAACTTTATTGTTTGATGAATGCGTTTTGGCTCGTGGGCTTCTGGACTATCCTGACGGAGGCTATGAGCTGAAATTCTTGAGAAACTCGTAGGGCCAACGGATTCTTTCGGCCAGAATTCAGTTAGATGGAAGTACTTAGCTTGCCCACAGTCTGCATGGCGAGCTTTTTTCTCGTGCTGTTGTACACAAAAAAGAGGGAAAACTTTGTGCCAGTGAAAACGAAAGAATAGATTCGGTTTTTGTGAAGGTAATCCCGTTAATTTGCACATGTGGCTGTTGTCTACATCAAAACAATGTACTGTTCTCCTTCCTACCATGGCTAAAGGGGGGAAAACACATTGCAGCACTTGCTGTGATATATGGTGCAGCATTTGCATATGCTTTTATCGTCCCACATATTTAGATTTGTAATTTTCTCTGCCCACAGTTTGTTATAGGTTTGGGGAATTTCGAGGGATTATTCATTCTATCCCTGCGGCAATGAGTTGTGAGAGATTACGAGGTTGCATATAAAGAAATCTTTATATATGGTGCAGCTCTGTTGTCTATTGCTACAACAATGGCGTTATAATGTGCTGCTCGGGCAATTTAACAAAGTATATCACAAGAAGATGTGCGTTTTTAGTATGAATGGCAAATGACGGCGGGACTTAGGCTATAGTATGCATACTGAGCTCTTAAAGGGCTTGGCTCATTAGAGAGATGAGTTTATGATTGCACACAGTGGGCTGTAACTTCAGCATGTGCCATCTACTTTTGAGGTGTACAAAAACACTACTCTTTCCAGTTAGTTTCAAAAGGGACAGGAAAATCACAGGCTTTTCATGTAGTTCCTCTAAAAGAAATGGTCTAAAAGAACAGCATAAGCAGAGTTTTGCCTTAAGTTATCCAATCCACACGGAAGATGTTTGCTTCATTCATCATCCTCCTTTTTTATTTTTCTGCCTTTTCCTTTCCCCACATTCAGATACAGAGGCTCAAAATGAAAGTACCAAATGACCTTCAGCTGTCTCTCTTCTTCATTGTGCTTCTCCACTTTCTGTTGTCTTCTAAAAATAGAGCTCCCCAATCATCAGCGGAGTTCTGCAACCGGCCCTGTGGGCACAGGCTTCGGCAAGAGGGTGCCAGAGATGAGCCTAATTAACTCATTGAGAAGGAAAGAGTGAGAGATGTTGTGGGGGGTGAGGAAAAGAAAGAGAGAGCGTAACAGAGGTAGGGGGTGGGTGAATAATGACAGAGATGGAGAGGGTAAAGGATGGAGTGGTGCAAAGAGGAAACGATGAGGAAGAAGGGAGAGAGGAGTAGATAATGAGAATGAAGGGTCAGAGACAGAGAAAGAAGAGGCGAGGCAAGGTCTCTGGGGCAAGGATGTAGTCGTGAACAAGGCAGAAGAAGAGTGATGGAGAGGAGCACTAATTAGACATAGGACCAAAGCCCCTTCTCACTTTACATGGGGGGAGAGAAGGAATGGAAGAGAGAAGGAATGGAGATAGATGGGTCGGGCGGCTGCAGCACCAAGATATGAAAAAAGGAAATATGTAATCTCCAATATGGAGAGAGCAAACCGAGCGACGGCAATCTAGCCAACTCAATTAGCCCACGTCTATAAAACAAACTGCTCTTAATCGCCTCTGTCAGGCACTCATAGGCAAATGAACTGGCTGCTTCCTGCAGGAGCGGGAAAGAGAGAGCCAGAGATAACGGCAAAGATGACGACACCCCGGCACCATTCCACCCCTCCTAGCGCTTATCTGACGTCCACTCAGTGTGCTTTAAAATTGTGCTTTTTTTTTTTTTTTTTTACTTTACTACTCCTGCACCCTGCTCATTTTTTACCACACAAATTATCTCTATCTTTTTCCCCTTTGTCACCTCATTTATTGCCCTATCTGCCTTCTTCACAATAAAAAAAAAAAAGCTGTTTGTTTTCTCTATGGCTCTATGTATAATGATTTTTTTTCTATTTTAGTTTGCTAAATATTTCCCAGAGTGGTTATTGTAAATGTAGAGACACAGTTACATCCAGAGTTTTGAAGAACTTATTAAAGTGTGTTAAAGTCAGAGTCAAATTTAAGGTCATTTCTGATAAACTTTCTGACTTTTAACAGCAATGACTCAAATATGAGCCTAATGATGGTTTATGCCACAAATTTGCTTTAAATAACTACACACATGCGTAACAGATGTGTATAATCACAGGTGTTCGCCAACGAGACTTAATTAGCAACTGCTCTCCTCTGCCATTCTGCTGACTGAGGTCTAACGAGCATCGGGAGCCGGGAGGTTTGATCTGCAAACAGGTGATGTACATCCATTTGTGGCTTTCTCCGGGATAACTTTGTAAATCTGACAAAAGAACACTTTTGCATATTTCTTTTTTTTTTTTTGCATATATCGAGTTGTGGCTATGAATCTATGCAAAGTTTCATGAATTTGACCTCAGATATCCTGGTTTCCATTCATTTCCATAAGAAATATAAAAACCATCACGTTGGCAATCAAATCTGCATACATTATTGTCATAGTTGTTCTTGTGGTGTAATGCAGACATGCAGACGTTTAAAATGAATCTATGCTAAAACTGCATTACCACTCCGTGATATTATAACGCTTACGTGAATTTATGCAGACTTTATGGAGGCCAATATGTTTTGTTTTGTTTTTCTCAATTTGTAGGGAATATACAGATAAGTACCCTAACTTATATGACTTCTACAGGTGGTTCTACAGATTGGGAGCCTTTCTAAAAAAAGATGGCACTACTTTCAGTGAAGTCTCTCTTAAATAAGAGGAAATAAAGGAACAAGAACTGATCATTTGCATCTGATATCAACCAACATTTAAAAATGTCCCTGTGATCCTTTATGTTAAACTAACAAACTAATTTTGTAAGATCTTTATTTTATGATCTTTAGTGTTGACCATTTGTAACGCTCTTCACTCTTTGGTGAATCAATGCAGCACATACCATCTCAGCCATATGTCTCCTTACTCGCCCTTGTCTGCCCGACTGTCTTGCATTCAGTGGCCCCTGATGAGTGGCCTGGCCCAGACTGACTGTAATTACCTAACAGGAGGAGCAAGTAGTCTAATTAACACATTAACAAGCAGCAGCCAGCCGACAAGGGTCTACAGCACTACCGAGCAAGGGTCTGACAACTTCATCCCCCATCTGTCACCATGCGTGTGCAAAGACATGCACAGTGTGTGCATTTGGTGCATTTGTGTGTATGCTGCTTGGCATAAGAGAGGGTCCACCCCCTTTTGCACAGAGGAGGTTAACAGAGATGGAGAGGCACGATGTTAAGCGCCTGTTCTTCATGAGACCCTCCTGATGCTCTTGTGTCACTGTGCAGGGGGTCCCTGCCAAGGCAGAACTATACATCACAGTTGGCATCAGCCAGGTGGTCTGGCTCTCTGTGCCAGCCACACTGTGCCGTGTTGTGCCATGCCACATTGAGGAAAGGCGGAGCAGAAGTCTTCAAGCTGTTTGTATGTAGTTGTGATTTCACCACCATGTTTTATAAAATTATAATTTAGACTGAATGACATTCAGATCAAAATAAGCTACAGAGTCTAGATAATCCAACCTTTAAAGGTAACAGCTTAAAAAAATAATTAGCTTTATGAAGCTATTGTTGTACTGTACCATTTGTAGGTGACCTAACTTATTTGTGATTATTACACTGGTTTGTTATAATAAGGATAGTTTGTCAAGGGAAACTGAAAATTCATATTATTTTTACTGCTCCATTGCCCAGTTATCTTATTTTGAAAAGGAGGCATACCATGAAGTCTATTAGTGAAAATTAGATATTTAAACTCTAAAAGTTAAGTTGTCTTTAAATGGATCGTTCGCTTGGTTGCTCATGCCTGATTGCGTTATCAGATGCTCAGTCACCACTTTTCAAATGAATAATTAGTTAGGAGATTAGTAGCAAGGCGCTACTCTGCTCTTTTTTGGGGACAGCTCAGCTGCTTTGGGGGGATACTGAACCTGAGCATGTCCAAGTTAGACATGTCTGAGAATACCTGTTCTTCAGAGAGTTGCACAGGAGCACATTTGCGTAGGTTGGAAATCCCTCCCGATAGCCTGGATACAACTGGACACAACTGTGGTACCATACAACAAACCCTGCTCGGAGACCCTCCTGGGTGATCGAGTTTGTCATCCTATCTCTCAGACTGAGCCCAGACACAATTTGAGAAAACTCATTTCCAAAGCTTGTATGTGGGATTTTATTCTTTTGCTTACTGTCATCACCTTGTGATCATAGATAGGAACACAAATCGACCAGTAAATCGACAGTTTTGCTTTTATGCTCAGCTCACGCTTCAGTACCGCAGACCAGTGCAGCATCTGCATCACTAAAAACACTCCATCAATCAATCTCACGCTCCCTTCTTCCCTAACTCGTGAACAAGACCCTGAGATACTTGAGTCTCTCCACTCGAGAAGATACAGACAGCTTAAGTGTTATTTCTGGTGTAGTATTATGCAGAGATGAATGCATGTAGACATGTTCGATAGCACACACGTACATCGGTGTGCTGCACAGTAACACTCAGAGCAGAAACATAATAGTTACTCATTTTGAAGCTCACATTTGGATTTCTTATTTTGGACTGCAGCTCAGACTAATGTCAGGGTTCATGTTGGGTAGGATGATGATCAGGATGTTACAGCAATCAAGGATAATGGGCAACTTTTCAGTGCATTGCTGGTAGCTCATTAAGCATTCTTAGAATGGCAGTTAGGGTGAAATCAGTGTAGATAACATAATGGGCTGAATGAACAGTTTTTGATTAAAATAGCCATTCTCCATTATTTCATATTGTCAGTGGATCCTGACAAATAGAGGCAACTATTCTGCAAAGGTTGAATGCTGTAGCATAGACTTTTTTTCTTTTTTTTAATGGTTCATGTGTTTTAGCGGGGGTTTAGGAATGCTTTTTCTGTCCATCCCTCCTCATGTCTCGATCTCCATCCACTCTCAGGGTGCTGCTCTTCTTCTGTTGTCAAGACAACCGCACACAGCGGCTCTGCCTGTGTGTCCATTTGTCTGTCTGCCCGCGCCCGCCTGTCTATTTTTATTAGTGTGGTACTTTTCAGACATCCAAGTACTTTGCAAACTGAGAGCAGTGTTTGGTTGCAGTTTCCAGCAGCAGCGTGACCGATCACAGAAAGGCTGCGTCTGACTGATAAACTACTAAACTAGGAGTTTTCTGCTGAAGCTTATATCAGTAAGATAAAGGAGCTTCTCTTTTTTTGTAAGTTGCAAATCTAAACTAAAAAGAGCATTTTTCCATGACCCTGTTGTTGTTGTCTAATCAGCTTCTTATTGTGTCTGCGCCTGAGGTCTTCGGTATCACACTGTCTCAGCAAACAACACGCTTTCCCCAGCGGCACAGCGATGCTTCATATCCAATTGGTTTGATTTCCTCTCTGAAAGAATAGAAAGCGCATCACCCACCTCCCCCCCTCCAGCCTTGTGAAGTGTAGCGGATAGTCTTTTCACGCAGTGTAGACCCAGCACTATTCTCATTCATCAGCTTGTGTATTTGCATTTTCAATTAATTGCCAGCGTCACGCGCGGCGACTCCGAAAGCAGCCCCAGCATTGTGTGTGACCCTTAATTGCAATCATTACGCAACGCAAGTAACCCGCCTTTGAGTGTTCAATTGTACACTGGGTTTAATTATGGGAACGGAGTTAAAAGCATTACTCAACAGTCTAATAGACCAGATAGCTGTTTTTTTTTTTTTTTAACTGAATGAACTGATGGTGGAATGCTGAACTGGTAATTGTTACAGATTTGCATAGCTGCATGGTTTCAAAGAGGATGTAAGCATATTTGAAAACACAGACGGCACTAATGCAGCTTAAAGGAAAAGTGTCACATTCAAGCAAAGCAGCTTATTATGTCTCACTGAGAGTTAGTTGAGATTAATATCCATTTCAACACTGTGTGCAATGTAAAGATGGAGGTAACTCTGTGAGATAGGTAAGCTGGTTCCCATCCACTTACTGTCTTTCTGCTAAGCCTTTCAAAATGTTTTGCATATTTACACAAAAGATCAAATTAATATTTATCTCCACATCTAATTCTGGCTGAGACAGCAAATAAAGACTGAAATGTATGAATATTTTTTTAAACACTAACACAGACTGAGTCTCATATTCATTCAGATGCACATACTCGCAGGCAGCCAGACTCACTCTTATTTATTCATCTGCATGCTGGCACGTTCTCACTCACAAATAGATTTCGCTTCTTGCGTGTGAGCGGTTAGGAACAAAGAGACGGCGTGATGCAGAGGGATGAAAAAAAGCAATTATTCTGTGCAGGGCTCTGTACCTGGGGTTAGAGCCTCGCCTCTGGAGTAAATAAGTCACTGTGAGCGTGTGTGCTCACGTTGCAGATCTAAGGAAGCCACACACACACACACACGTATATATGCATGCTTCCTAGTGCAGGCACACAAATTCAATCCTGCATCTCGCTACAAATGTAGATCGCACACATATATGCTCCCTCACAGACACGCACGCTCCCCATCCTTCTTTCTGTTGCACAGATAGTCCTCGCGCTCCAGTAATGAAGCCCGGTGTGTTGCATTCACACTTGGCCACTGAGCCAATAACAGAAAGACTGCAGCAGAGAACCCCCCTCTGCTCTCCAACTCCATTTTTTCCCTCTCTCCCTTTCACCCTTTCCATTTTTGCTTCATGTTTTTTGCTCCCCACTCCCTCACTCCTACACTTTCTAGAGCCCTGATGACAAATCATCCTCTCAGTGCCATGAAAGAAGCAAGGACAATTTGACTTGAGCGAGAGAGCAGGAGAGAGCAAGAGAGGAAGATGGAATCAGTGTGCTCGTGAAAAAGAGAGACAGGTAGAAGAAGGAGCAATTGTGTACTTGTCAGTGTACTACTGGAGTCTGATATAAATCTTAATACCCTATTTAAGGCTTTTCTTCATCATGAGCCCTGATTTATTAGTGGGGCTTCCCCTTCAATTTATCAGAATAAACTATGAGCTCACAGTCGCGGCCAGCAGGGCAAATTAAAGCAAACAGCCAAGTGAGAGGGGGAAGGGGTGAGGAGACTTACACACACATATACTTAGATATGTCTTTTTGTCTTCCTTTCTTTACCTCCTTCCATCTCCATCAGTGGCTCAATGAGGTCAGCTAGTGTAAATGGTTGAGCTTCCCAAGAGCCAGACAGACAGAGAGAGAGAGAGAGAGAGAGAGGGAGAGCGATGGGGGGAGAAGAGCGGGAGAGCCGGGTGGGGCACGGATCTAAGACGCCGGGGAGAGATTTGTGTAAAAGCTGGATAAATTTGTTTAGGGATCTCCAGTGTATCAGTTGTGAGGAAGTGAAATCTGAAATCCACTCAATTAGTTCTGTGTGCATTGCTTTGGAGTATGTGTGTGTGTGTCGGTGGGTGGGTGGGTGTGAAGGAGAGGCATATTCTTGTGTGTGTAGATAAAGGGTTTATTGTATTTGGTTACTATGTATGAATGCAGATCTATGCATAGCAGATTTTGCAAGAAGTTCTTGTCATTATTTGTTTGACAATACAAGATGGAGACGTTCAAAAGTGGGTTTTTTCTTGCAAATACACAAAATATTTGCACTAGTAGGTAATATGCAGAAGGATGATATGATATGGTACTGATTCATTACAAAGAGAGAGCATTACATTTACTACATTTGTTGAATTTTACATGTAAACAGTACTACAGCGCTTCAATTGGAGCCCAACAAAACTATATCCAGTTTAGTCTTAAAACAGTAACAGGTGGTCACAATGGCGTCAGATGGTGGAACAATGATGGAGATGGTGGCATTGACAAGAAGACAGAAGACCGACCTACAGGATTAGAGACCAGAGGTGCAGCTTTGGAGACAAAGTTAGAGAAGCAAGGCTGAGATGGGTTGGACATGTACAGAGGAATGATAGTGGGTATACTGGACAAAGGAGATTCTGCAAAGGTTGGATGCTGGAAATTCATGGATGTAGTGAGGACATGAAGGGCGACAGTGTTACAGAGGAACATGGGGCTCTAGAGAGAAAGATGTTAAAGCAAAACCTTCATTTGACCTTTAACAGCTGCTACCTGACTCTAACGTAGCTATAAAAATGTTTAATAATGCTATAGTTACCCTAAAATCCCCGTATTACAATGTTGAATATAGTGGCCATCGACCAATAAACTGATTTTAAACATTTCCCCATTATAGAGAATATAAACCGGTTGGCATTTCTTATTTAACGTTATATTTTATTTTTGTTTTCTGTATATACTCTATATCCCTGACCAATATGAACTTCACTGTATGTTCAGTAACTTGCCACCCATGAGTTAGTCTCATATGGACAGTATAAAAAAACAATAGACATAGCTTCCATGTCTGAAAAGTGAAGCTAACACAGAAGTGCCTTAACTTGCACTCATCTTAATGGCCTCCAGGGGGCAGCCCAAGTGGGAGACAAAAGACTTTCAGTTGTATGGAAAATTGTATCCCCACGGCTTTGTGACATCAGTAAACACTTTACTGTTGAATTTATGGGCTCAGTTACCATTTTTGGGGTCATATTGAAAAGAACATTAAGTCCATTTTGTAAATTATGGTCCAAGAGTCAGAAAGGAGGATCATCCAGGATGTCATCACCGGAAAGCTTGTGGGTTTGCTGTCAGATCTACCTCTTACTCGTCAGGCTTTAAAACTCTAAGCTAGGGATGGCAGGCTTCGTAATGGGACATCTCAACCCACTGGGTGGTATGATGGGAGGCTACATCAATCTTTGATATTGTCTACCATTAGACTAAATCTGAAATGAACAACAATTTGAAAGCACTCTAGACACCGATGGCATCACACCAAGTAAGTAAACACCATTCTTGGACCACTCATCTTTGATTGTATTATATGTTTAATTAGGGCTGGGCAATTAATTGAGAATGAATAAAAAATTGACATTCAGAACCTGAATGCTGGGAGCATATCCCAGCTGTCATTGGGCAAGAGGCGGGGTACACCCTGAATACGAGGAGAACATGCAGAAGGCCCGTATCTGAAAATTAAAAATCATAAAATCATAAAATTATATTGTTAATGCTAAAATAATTATTGTTGTTATCCATAAATTTTCACATTTACTTTGTTCAAAAAAGCAGAAATGTTTTTAAAGCACATTATAATTTTTTGATTAAAAAGCCAAATTACGGTTATTTACTTGCATTACTGAACAGAAGAATTTGTTTTTGTGGTTGAATGTTATGCTTTATTAATTTCTGACTTCTCGGAGAAGTTCATGTGTGTCACCTCAAATTTGGGTATAAATGTGTTTATAAATGTGAATTCAGTTTATTTGCCTAATAAATAATTTTAAAAGATTTAAAAAGTTTTGAAATATTTGGGCTTTCTAGTTTTTATGACAGATGGTCTAATAAAATTGTTAATGCTCTTTCTCTATCTGTCTGTGAGTGGCTGTATTTAATTGTTACTTGTTCATTATTCAGAACTGAGATAAAAATTTTATTTGAGGTCATATCACGACCTGTGTCAGATTGGCGACCTGCCCAGGGTGTTCCCCCGACTCCTGCCCTATTGTAGCTGGGCCAATCCCTCCCCCCCAACTCTGAATTAGAAGTAAAAAAGAATGGATGGATGGATTTACATTAAATTTAGAGCATTCTTGCAGCTCTATATTACACTTGTTTTGTGCAAGAACTCCTTATATTTCTTCTTTTTGTATTTCTTTATTTTACAATGCAGCAGATTTTATTGTTAAATTATTGAAAAGTCACTTTTGTGGGGAGAAGCTAGAGCTCCAAGAAACTCTACGTCGCTCACATCTATGAAAACCCAAACAACCTACCGTTCAAAGCCAGTCAATACACTGTACAGCCAGGGAGGTTCTCTGGGGATCCCTGTGTGTGTGTGTGTGTGTGTGTGTGTGTGTGTGTGTGTGTGTGTGTGTGTGTGTGTGTGTGTGCGTGCGTGCATAGCAGCCATAATGCACATACAAGACACAGAGCGGGTTGGTATGGGGATTAAATGACAGGTGAGGAAAGACAGAAACGGTACAGACATGAGCAGACTGTTGGATGAGGGTGGGCTGCAGGGAACTTACACAGGAAAGGAGGACAGAGATTTAAATGATGCGCACTGATAAGGGAGAGATGGAAGCAAGAGATTCAGAAATGGATCAAGTTTTGAGGTGAACAAAGAAAGCTAGCAAGAGATCATGCTCTTATTAAAAAAAAAAACATTTTTTATATAAATAAATGTTTTCCATTTATTATTTCAAATACTATTTAGGAAGTATTTTTGCCCTGATGCTAATGCTGTTCTTGTAGGATCAATCATCTCTGATTTTTCTTCCTGTGGGGCAGCTGGGATTTCATCAGACATGATTTCCCTGCAGGCAAGACGTAGCAATGATTTAACCCACCGGTCAATCAGCTGTGGGGTAACTGATCGCCAGCCATGAGTGAAAAGGCTAGATGAGGTCGCCAACCTTGTCACCTTGCGACCTTGCTCTCGTGACCTCTGGCTCTGTTGTGGTGGGAGTCTGGTGTAGAGATGCTGGGTTAATCAATAGCAGGGGCAGCATGTAATAAAACAAGGGCTCCCCAGAGAGGATCCCAAACAAGCTATCAGTGTCCTGAGTGACCAGACTGTCTGTCAGACAACTGCTTTATCTCATTTACAGCATCATGCTTTTCGGTAGGCTTGTTTGTGTTAACAGTAGCAGCAGGAGGGGTGTATATATACACAGAGGGGAACACTCCTCTGTCAAGAACAATCTTCGGAAACTCTTTTGCTTTGTTTTATTGCCATTAAGGCTGCAGCAGGCAGTATAGGCACAAACAAAAAAATCCTGCCAGGATTAAAAAATGTAAAATATATGGCTCTCCTGCTGTGGCTTTTCTCTCCCTCTGCTTGAATCCTTCCCACCAGGAAGGATTCACAGTCAAGGTCACATCTTACTTCTTCTATGAAATGTTTCTTTTTCTGCTGTTTCATAGGGCTCACCTGATCTGGTGTGAGCAGGCATGGCCAAAGCTTCTTGACATTTTTCTATATCTTGAAAATATGCTCAATTTTTACATCTTCAAATAGCTAATGACACAGTTCCAGATGATTTATATATGGTCAGATTATTCTGTCTGAGGTATAATTTTATGCTAACTGAGGTGTGTATTTGTTAAACAAAACAAAAAAAGATTCCTGAATGTAGTTTCTTATTTATTGGTAAATCTAATACATCAATTTATCTATGATGTGACTGTAAACCCCCCTGAACCCTACACCGTAATCTACAATATAAGGTACCTGCACCTCACGAGAAATGTAACTGGACATCAGGTTGAAGGAGCCTGTATCCTGCACATTTCTGGGACTTTTTCACTGTAGTTTTTTAGTTTATCAGTGAGAGAATAACAATCATCACCTCAGTATAAGGAATCATCATCATAGCATCAATATAGGGGTTCACAAATCTCAGCAAATTCCTGGAGGGAGATTGCTGAAAATATCACAACAGTTGTGATAATATTTTGTACAAAGAACTGGAAAAACTGGAAGGGGAAAGAAATGACCACAACAAAGAGTGGAGACCCTGGAGGGAAAAAAGTCCTGGCATTTAAAAAAATAAAATAAAATTTGTCGGCTGGCACCGAATATAAAACACCGGGACACGACCGGATGGTAATTTAAATGTAATGCAGCAGGACAAACATAAATGTCGGCAGCAACTTTGGCCACTTACGCAGGTTACATTGTAGACCGTACAAAGATTTCCTGCTGAGGTCTAAATCAGACTGTATCTAAACTGCTGAGAGTGAAAGCCAGAGAGGGAGTCTGAGAAAACAAAAATGTCTCTTAAAGAATGTGTTAGATGAAAAAAAGAGGGGAAGCAATGCCTTTTTGCACATTTGGTAAATGGAGTGATTTTGTATAGTGCTTTTCTACTGTACTTGAGCACTCAAAGCACTTTATGCAACTCATTCATGTCTCATTCCAACAAACCTTTCTCTACGCTTTAACAGATGTGGGCATGATTCTGGGTTTATATCAGATTGTCTGTTTAGTGATGCACTAACTGAACTCACTGGGTTTGTATGCTTGGCTTATGGTGACAAATCACACAAGACTTTTATTTATTTATTTTTTTCTCTGTGCACTCTACTCCTACCAAAATACTGTTTCTAGGCAGATTTATTTTCACACACCCTCCTGCTCCTCCCTGTTTCCCCATTGTGTTTCCATCAGAGAAAACAGTCTAGCCGTTTGGCTTGGCTTCTCTTCTCCTGATCAAAACCTCGGGTCCCACCTTCCATCTCATCCTGTTCTTTCTGTCCGACCATCTCTCCGTTCATCTTTCTTTTATCTTTGTCTCATCAAGGTCTCCGGTGGGAGTGGAGAGGTGACAGGCGTGTGTCTGCTTGGCCCTGCTGTCTGCTTTTCTAATGAGCCTGAAACACAGGGGGTCAGCCTATTATGGAGATGAGGAGATGCGGGCAGGCCAAAAGGTGACGGACCTTGCTAATAAGGGCCCTCTCCATTGCTCCACCCTCCTACCCCTCCTCTCCTTTCCTCTTTTCTTCTTCAAGTTCCTCATTCCCTCCATCTATTTATAAGTCTTTCAGTCAGCCCTGCAAGGTCTAATGAAGACACTGGTATGCTAAACAGGAGCTACAGCCTCCTGCTTGCACTCCTCTTCCTCCCCATCCTTCTTTCCTTATCCCTTTATCTTTTCCTCCTGCAGGTTGTTTGAAATTTCTCTCCCTCATCAGTTCAATCATTTCTCTCGGCCCAAGGCCACCACTGTTTGTCTGCTCGGCCTCAGTGGGGTCTCTTTGTAGCCTCGTGCTGGAGCCTACCACTGCTTCCTTCAGTAGAGAAGTGCGTGCTTGGGTGTATGCATGTGTGTGCGAGCTCACCATATTTCTTCAGACTTTCTTCAGTCATCCCTCCCTTCGCCTTCTGGCCGGGCCGCCATCCGTCAGGTTGGCTTTGAAATGAAGCCAAGACTTAGCTATGCAGGGATGACAAAAGACGGGGAAGCTGTTTTATCATCTTTTAAATGTTTTTTTTTGTTTGAAGGAGGAGGTGGCAAACACACATACACAGAGACTGGCACATGCAGAGATGAGCGATTTGTTTTTATCAGATGTGAAATACCTGATACACACTCACCCTCCCCCCGCTTTTTTTATTTTATTTTTATTATGCAATTTGGTTTATTTCTCATGGGGGCCAGACAGTGAATTTACCCTGGGTAAATATATACCTGTGACTGTTTAATATTGAATTGTAGCCTTGATGAATCCATGGAGGTGCATTCAATAACCTTGGTGCAGTGTGAAGCAGCAGGGTCACCCACATTGGGTAGTGGCTCATTAAAAAATGAAAAAAGGCTCAGAAATCTGCCTCATTAGCTCTTTCTTCAATATTTGATCTTCGGCGGTCCCAGGGATGTATTCTATTTTACTCATCGGCAGTCAAAAGCTCACCAGGTGCTTTTGGTTGCCAGGTCAAATGGAATGATTAAACAGGAAGCGATTCATTGGTCAGATCAGGTGATATGCAGATTAGAGCTACCGTGCTGTTCCATTGCCTGGCAAAGAGGAAAAAAAAACACATACTCTGAAATGGTTGTTGCTAGGGGAACTTTTGGGGGTTGGGGGAGCTGTGACTTGTAATGAATTCACCTGCATCATTTTTAGCAGGCTTTGTGCATCATTTGATATTTTCCCGTTTTTGAAAGCTGTGATATTTATGAAGGCGTCCTTCCTTTTTAAGTTTAAAAAGAGCACATTAAAAAGACTGAGTTAGAAAGGTTAATATAAGACTTGAAAATTAACAGCGACAAAAGGGGTGTTAGCACTTCTGAGGCCATTCCCGTGTCAAATCAAATCACACACACACACACACCGCGGCTAGTTCAAATATTTGAGACGATTTATTGAAATTTTATTAATATAATGCTCTAGGCTCCCGTAATTATCTGATTGCCTGCGCCTGAGGTTCCTGCCTCTGAGGGATATTTAGTGTCATAGCTGAACTCACAGTGAGAGGTTGTCTCGATGATTAGCTCCTGTTAGCGTCAGGTCTCATCCACTTCTCTGTGTTATCCCTTAGCATTAGTCTAATGGCCCAGGAAACGCAGATAATGGCTTTCCGTACAGATTAGCATCTGTCGCCACCTCTGCTGCTGCTGCTAGATGCACACTCACATATTATACAGTGAAATTTGTCCCGGTAAGGTCAAATATTTCCAAGATGCAACATTAAAGGAAAAACAAAAGCACAGACCTGAAAGTCTGAATTGAAACTGACTATCGCACCAGTCAGTCGGCATTAAAACAGGTGAAGTGATTAACACTGATTGTCTTTTTACGGGTAAATGTTCAGCTGGAAAAACCACTTTCTTGTCTGTCTAAAGCATCTAGTAATTGCTTCTAGCCTGTCCAGAAATGCTGCTGTGAGGCTTTTGATCCACTCTCATAAATCTTCTCATATCGCTCCATTTTTAAAGCTTTTGCACTGGCTACCTGCCAGGCTTCGATATCAGTTTAATTCTTGGTTCTTACTTTAATGGTCTTATGGAGGGAGGTGGTCCTCTTGTGATTCTGCACGCTAACGTCTGAAAGCTAACACATTGTGCATTCGAAACCTTAGCTCCAAAACTTTGGAAGAATACCCTTGACTAGGTGGCTTCCTTTACAAAGTAGCTGTTCAGACAGGCGTTTCATGTTTGAGGTGACATGTGCTGGTTTTTATTTACCTTTGGAAAGCACTTGTGACTGTTTCCTTGCCTTGAAAAGTGCTATATGAATAAATTTTACTTATATACTTGCTTGGTTCCTAGAACATCATGTGGATATTATTTTGGGGTGTGCAGCATACCTGCATGCACCGAGTTCCTCCCAAGTATGATGATATGCCTTGCCACACTGCAAAAAAGCCCAGGAACAGCTTGAAGAACACAACAAAGAGCCTGAGGCATTGACCTGTCCTCTAAGCTGCCCAGATCCCAATCAGATTGAGCTTCTGCAGAGACAAACCCGGTCCATGGAGACTCCTACTTTGCAGCCCACGGGATGCAGACGTTCTGCTGCCTTTAATCACTACAGCTCTAGAAAAATACTTAATCAGCTTCCACTAAATTGATGACAGTTCTGCTGCAGCTCTCTGCGAGTGTCAGCAGTACAGTGAGTTTTTCAGCACTTACCCGAGAACTAAAAAAACCACACCGCGTGGCTGTGTTTGTGTGTGAGCGCTTAGAGGAGGCCCAAGGCTTCATCTGTGATGTGTTTGAAGAAGGAGTCGTGTGAGGGTTGCAATGCAAATGAATGTGTGTTTCTAAACGTTCCCGCTCCACCGCATGCCCACGAATGTTTACAACCATATGGGTGAATGTTGTGTGTCTGCCTTGTGCATGTATGCATGAATGCAAGCCTCTGTGTGCAATCCCTCCTGCAGGGCAGTGGAGTGGGCTGGAGGGAGGAGGCTTTTTTTCTGTGCTGTCTGAAGTCTAGCCATCTATAAAGAGGCCTCTTCACATGTGGAGCGCTGGTGATAGATAGTCACTTATGTTGCAGCTGACATCCAATCTGGCATCAGTGATTATAAAGCGCTCACCTCTTCATGTGTCCCTCTGTAGCCATTGGACCCCCTCTGCTCAAACACAGAAATCCCATTTTGTGTCACGGGGCAGTGAAATGAGGTTGTGTCTGGGTATGTCTGTATATGTGTGTTTTTCGTGTGTCTCTGATAGGAGTGTGTCTCCAGCGTGTGAGAGCCCACAGGCTGAACGCATGTGTGTCATTGCTCATTCTGTCAGTATCTCAGCACCCCCCCCCCCCCCCCCCTCCTAAAATTGTTTGTGTGTTTTTATCCAGGCTGAACAAATGTTAACATTTCTGAGGCACCTAAGTGTTGCCTGACTGCCTGGCTGCCTGATTCTTTTTGGCTGTTTTCACACACACGCAGAAATATCTGCTGAGTTGACAGGTGTCTCTGTTTCAAGATTGAACAGAAAGTCTCCTTGTTCATGTTTTATTCTCGTCCTGTCTCACTTTTCCATTCCTCTATTTCTCTTCTGTTTTTTCTTCTCGTCTGACCTGTCCTGTAGCTTCTTGATACTTGATCCTTTTTGATCCCCGTGTGTGACAGCACCTGGCGCTGTGATTTCAGACATGATCAAGACACATGCACACATTGGGTTGGCGTTCACAGGCGAACTGTAAGCCCAGCACAGAAACTCATTTGAGAGAGCTACACAGAAATACATACTGGCTATGTGATTAGGCTCGTATGTGTCTACATGTGTGAATCTGTGTATGTTTTTGATATGGTCACTTTGTATGTGATAATCAGAAGCCTGTACCTTCTGGGTTTTCGCACTGGCCCCTCTCAACACCAATCTGTTGATCCTGAGAGAGTCTGGCAGTCTTTTAATAAGCCTCGACTCACAAAGCACATATAGCTCCAGAGCAAGCCTTCATAAGAGAGCATGAGTTTAACTCCCCCAGGTCAGTCCCTGTGTTCTCTCAGACCAGGTATCTATGACCCCGCCTGACCAAACACATCCATCATTGCAACATCTTATAGTATGCCGTAGTTCTCTACTGTAATTCAAATATTCCCTGTCTTTGTTGTAATAACAATTTTACCTTTAAATTTTATGTTAACAAAGGTTTAGATTAAGTTTTTTTTATATGAATATAGTCACTCATAACAATCACCACCCCATTTCTTGTTTGTTTTTAGGTCTTATTTCCAACAAAAAGATTAAATAAATCCACTGTTCACTGCCTGCTCAGAGTACCAGAGCCATATGTAGAAGTAAGCATAGAAGCAGATGGCACCTCAATTTTATATATTTTTTTCTGTTTAGGTACGAGAAACTATAAAGTGCCTTGAGGCAACTGTTGTTGTGATTTGACGCTACATAAATAAAATTGAATTGAATTAATTTGACATACATCAGTCTATTGCCTGTTTCTCTTCGTTAAGAATGGCTTCTTGACAGCCATCCTTCCGCTGAGATAATTTCTGATGAAGCTTCAGTGAATAGTAGATGGATCTGCAAAAGGACAAGATGCATCTCTCCAGTCCCGTGCCAGTTCTTTGCTTGATTTCTTTGCTATTTCTATGTCTTAACCTCATCTGCTGTGTATAGTTTGGACCAGCGGTCCCCAACCCCTGGGCCACGGACCGGTACCATCCAAGAGCTGTTTGGTACCGGGCTGTGAGAGTTGAGGCTCGGGTGTGAAATACTTGGCTTTCAGGGTTTTTATTGGTTTTTAGCTTTATTTTTAAATTGTTTTTATCATTAACTCGGTTTCCCTGGGTCTTTTCCCATGTGTTATGAATAAATCTTCTTCTTTGTTACTGGTACTGGTTACAGTGGTGATTGTTCTTATTAAACATGGCCACAATTTAAAAATATATATATTGTGTGTGTGTGTGTGTGTGTGTGTGTGTGTGTGTGTGTGTGTGTGTGTGTGTGTGTGTGTGTGTGTGTGTGATGAAATATTATATTAAACAGTGCAAATCTACTCTAACAGACTTCTGTAGTAGAAATATGGAGCCTAATGAGCAATACATTCCCTTACAACACTGCATTACATTACAACACTCTAACATAGTTTAACATAATGGTGTTTTAAAGTTATTACATCTGAAAGCAACTTCACACAGCCTCAAGGATGCCAGTACAGAGGGAAGACAAATGGTGTGTCAGAGACAAGTGGATTGAGATGCAGATCAGAGATTTCTGAAATTACTAGATAACTGTGGTCATGGAAAGTAGTGCTTCTGCGTTTGCTAGTTTTATATCCTTTTCATGTGTCTCTACTGCTTTTTGTTTCTCAGCAGATGCCTTATTCTTAGTAGCTGGATTTCCAAGGCCGCTTGTATCCCTCTATTTCAGACATGTCAAAACTGATTTTCCTTTGTGGGAGTCTGATTACAGCATACTAGAAACAGACATATCCGTGCCACATAATACTCTACAAGCTCCAAAATGTGTCCTGACACAAAGTCGACATGATGGCTAATGGAAGGACTTTATGTCGTTTCAGCAGAGGCATAAAAATGGCTTTTAATACCACCTCTGCTTTTTCCATTTAAGAAATCTCTCCTCCACTTTTCCTTTTTCATGTGGTATTTTGAAACTCACCTCAGAGGAAAATGCCAAGAAGACAAAAAAGTCAAAGCCAGGATATTGTATGCTTAAGCAGCTGGTGATAATGATGGTGCATTGAGTCACTAATGGATTTTTGAAATAGCTTTTGTCTGCCAAGAAACAGCTTGACCCCTCTTTCGTTGTCTTTTATCAGCCAAAGTGCGTGCCGCATTCTTTCACATTTCCTCACTTTGACTACACTGTCTTTGTCATTATGATGATTTTGCCAAGAATTCAGAGAAAAAGTCACAATTTAAATATTTACTGGAGACTCTTGAGGGAAAAAAAAGATTTTACCATCCGGCCTTTGGGTCTTCTATTTTAGACTGACTGCCACTAGTTCTTAATGAAAATATTACAATCATTTTTAGCTGAAATAGATACATTTACTTGATTGATTTTTTTACTCTATTTAGACAAGAAGCTCTTTTAATCTTATAAGGTTTTTTTTTTTTTTACTTTGAATAAATGTGCCATAACAAGAACCTTGGCACTCATCTCACAACTCGTTTTCTATTAGTCCTAAGGTGGTTAAATCTGAACATTGCAAAATACTAATGTTAATATCTCTAAAGTCAATTAAAGATGAGCATCTGAAATTAAGATATTATCTCTCATTCATTGTGGGAGCTTGCCTACAGTAAAGATTCAGTATCACTACTCTTCTTCTTTTTTCAATTTATGTTTTTGAGCATCATAAAATTGTAATAAATTCTCAAAGTATCTGTCCTGTCATCTTTTAATGGGGCTGCAGTAGTAATTGGGATAAATTACTGCCTCAGTAGCCAGGTGCTGCTAATCATATCACTTGATCATCAGCAAGTGCTGAGCACTTCTACAAAAGCAGAATCTTTGGCATTTTGCCGGCCTGGAGCATTCAGGTGTGTGTAACGCAATGGCAAGAAGGGAAGGCTCAGCAGTGATCTGAGAGAAGCAATTGTTGCTGCCCGTCACTCTCAGAGGGGTTATGAGGCAGTTCTAAATCCATCTTTCTACAGTGAGAAAGATTATTCACAAGTGGAAAACAGTCAATAAGGTCTTGGGTCTTCCCTGGAGTGGACGTCCTCCAAATTTACGCCAAGGTCAAACCGTGCAATGCTCTGAAAAAAAAAAAAAGCTATGTCTCAGACTAAATGTTGGAGTTCATGACAGGGGTTCCAGCTTAGCTCACTGGGTCACCAGGCACCCATATGCTTTAAGCCTGAAAAGCAGCAGTACATGTAAGAGTCTGACCTGCAGCCCTTTGCCACATGTCTTCCCTTTCTCCCTTTATTCCCTGTTCCTGTCTACTCTTCACTGCTGATCTGTTTAATAAAGCCTAAGACTTCAGGAAAAATGTCCTTTAAACAGATGACACCAACTGGAGATGTTTGACCATAATGAACAGCACCATATTTGCAGAAAACCAGACACAGCATATCAGCATAAACATCTCATACTAACTGTCAGTCACAGTTGCTGAGGGCTCATGATTTGAGTTTATTTTGCAGCCACAGGACCCTGGCGCCTTCCAGACATTGAACCAACCATGAACTCCTTTGCACACCAAAGTTTTCCAGAGTCAAATATGTGTCTGACATCTAAAGACTGGCCGCAATTGGGACATGTAACAGGGTAACGATTCCAAGCACAGCAGCAAATCTACAACAGAATGGCTGAAAAAGAAAAGAATTGTGGTGCTGAAATGGCCACTTCCAACCCACTTGAAATGCTGTGGTGGGACCTTAAGGGAGCTGTGCATAAATGAATCCCACAAACCTCTAAGAACTGAACCAAGGCTTTAAGGAAGAGTGGACCAAAATTCCTCCACAGTGATGTGAGAGACCGATAAAGTTATACAGAAAATTCACACTTCACGTTATTTATGTAAAGAATTTCTACAAGCTACTGCATCATGAGGTGTACTTTTTCATACACTTTACACTCTTTAAGTGACACATATACCAATCAGGTTAGCAAGCAGAGGTATGCAATAAGTCTAGCTTATAGTCATTTAAACAGACTCCCTCCTCTGGGTTTGAGAGCTGTTTTTCATAGTAGCCATGCTCTCCGATAAGGTCTGGGGGCAACTCAGAGCTAGTTGATCATGGTCTAAGGAAAATTAAGATGGTGTCAAATGTTGGAAGCCACTCAAGTAGGACCATTTCTTTCACTTTTGTTTACTAACATTGGCATTTAATCATCTAACTGAATTAATTACATTTTAACTATATACAGATGTATACCCATTCATTTATTTTATTTTCATCTCTTCAGTACACTTGAACGAATATATGAATGTATGTTGCAGATGTGAGATGAGTCTGCAGCAGTCACACTGGATGCTTTCAGCAAAGAGCTTACAAGAATCCCTCATCCTGAGCTAAATGCACTCTCTTCTTCTATCACTTATCACTTTTTATGCCTTAGCACTATCTTAAGAGCTGTTTACTGTTCATTTTCACATGGAAAATAAAAGGCAAGTTGACTAGTAAGGACAAATGTGGTAGTTAGCAAGTGAGTGCTAATGTCTGTAAATTTGTGAATAGTATATTTTTAACACCCGGTACTTGTTAAAAAAAGGAAAATTGAATGTAAGTTTTAAGGATAACAGCAGATAAATGACTGTACCCTTTAAAGTAGGAAGTTTTCATCTTGAGTGCAATAACTATTAAACCTCAGAAACAGCATTACCAAAAAAAAACCCAAAAAACACTCAGCATATTGCACAGTGGGGTGTTGTCGCATTATATTTACTAGGATAAGAAACAGATGCTTTCTTTCTTCAATGCCGTACATCCTGTTGTGTTTTGTCCCCTGTGGACAATTCCTGCCATCATTAATTAAAGCTTCAGTTCTAACAAGTGCTGCAAACACTCTGGGAGGAGTTAAATTAAATAAATTTGGGCTTGAATGACTTTTTTTGGTTTGTTTTCACAAATACCTTTTTATGTCTTGAAACCTTGCCTGGATATTTCTGCAGATATGTGAGGATCATAATTACTTTTTATCAAGGAATTCACTTTGTTATTGTTTATTTAACCCACTTTTTCTGGTGGAACATGCTTTTTTTCCTAATTTCTTGCACACCTTAGTTGAAACAACTGATTTGGTAGTTATTTTGACAGAGGATGCATAGTTACCAGTTAATGTGTGGCCTGTGACATTACTATATGTGTGATAAAAATTAATGCAGTACTCAATTTAACTCAACCAACTTTTTAAAATTTATTTTCAATACAATTCAAATCACACATATTCTGCTATAGCGGACTAATATTGTAAATTATCACCTGTTGCATGTTATTCCAGGTTTTCATCAGGACTTGGGAAACATTGGCAGTACATAATGTACTAAAAAAAAGAAATGAATTAAAAACATCTTGTCTTTATATTTTCAATCCCACAGAATAATTTTCACATTTACTAAGAAACAGCTTTACATCCCAGTTAGACCTTTGTGGTTACGGATGATCTAAAAAAAAAAATAAAAAAGAAGAAGAAGAAGAAGAAAGAAAGAAAAGAAAAACAAATTGTTTGATGCATTTATGGGCACCAAAGCCCTCTCAGCTCTATGGTCTGTGAAATTGTGTTGCTCCATAAGGACCTCATCATCACACCACTTCAGCTGTGTAAACAATCGCACACACATACGCTTTGGTAGGTGTACAAAACACATCCACATGCAGTCACACATTATACAAAGAGGGGCTCAGCATTGTCCCCGTCCTTCCTTTGATCACACACTAATTTACAGGCCATCATTGCAGTGATAAAAAAAAAAAAGACACTAGCCACAGAAAAGGAGGCTCCCTCTCATCGCAGCGGGGTGCCTCATCTTCCCACATGCCTCCCCTACTGTACCTGCTCCCCCAGTCCCTCCTCTGCTCTTCCCCTTGGGCCCGGCTAGATGCATCCACACTAATTGGATTAGCCATGACAGTAATGCACTACTGGGTCTCAGCGGCACAAACACACACTAATAAATTGTGTGGGTGGGAATTAAAGCTTTCACTATCATTTGCAAGATTAAAAGAGATTATGAGTGGCAGAATTAAGTAAGTGTGAGTGCCCCTTGACGAGAGGAGGAAAAGGTTTCTGACCTTGGAGCTGTGGACCGGCACCATGCCTGGACAGTCAGACGCAGTAATTAGCCTGCAGACTAAGTAGCACACCAGCAGACAGGCTAATAATAGTGTCATTGCTATTAATAATGAGAGTGATAACAGCGCTCGTAATTATGACAGTCATAATCATAATGATGTAAATCATGTTCCGAGTTAGCACTTTAATCGTGTGTATGTGTGTGTTAGGAATAACATGAAGGTGATAGATTAATTTGAGGGTGTGTTTATGATTTAATGTCATTAGCGCCCTGTGTGTATCCATTGGGTTATCATTTATGTTGCACTGCTGTGCTGCGGGAGCTATCGTTATCTGTCTGGTTGTCTATGTATAGCTCACTGATGCTTGTGCTCATTAAAAAAAACAAAAACAGGTCCTTTCCACTGCTGCTCCCTTTATTTTTTAAGTCACACACACAGAAAAAACACTGAAGTGTAGCTCAGGCTGGCTTTCATGAAACACACACTCATGAGTACCGCATGTTAGCTTCACACTTATTGCAGCCCCTCATCAACTTGCTCATTCTTTTCTTTAGGCATCAGTAAGCCTCTGTGCCCGGTCCTTCCACTGCGGTTAGTGAACATGATGTTCCCAGCTCTACCACATTATTTTTTTCACATCTAGCTAATTTTTACTGGTGCCAGCCGACCTTTTCCCAGTGCCTCTCTTCCTCGCTTCCTGTTGACCTTTCGCTGGTCGTTGTGTCTGCTTTGTCCTTTTGTTTCGCCCTGAGGTAATAGCTCACATTCATGCTTAGCGATTTATTTACTGCCTTCCTTAACACTGGGCACAGGCGTACGCACCCACAAATGCCCGCCACAGGTCCAATTTACATCTTTAAAAAAAAAAAAAAAATCATTGCCTTTATACCCAAAGGTACACACACTTCAGGGTGTATGAAAGGGAAAAAGCCTGGATTGCCCAGTAGAAAAAGATGGGTTTTTTTTAATCAGTTTAGTCCCTGGCTAAAATGAGACGTGGTCTGATTGTGGCTTACAACTTGAGCACTTAATTTAAGTCATTCATTGCTCTTTGAATAGGTTATATCAGCAAAATACGCTGCTGATTTGGATTCCCAGCATTTACCTGCAATACTTAAGGAAACACTGGGCTCAGATTGCAATCCAGGTTATGGTTGTGCCGATGCCGGATGAGCTCGGGGATCTACCATGGTCAGAATAATTACTAATAGCTTAAAAATCAAGGTGGTTTATTTGTCCTTGTTTTCCCGGGAATGGATTAAATCATCCGTCTATCTATCAGTCTTCTTTGCTGCTTATCAACTTAAGGTTTGTGGGCGGCTGGAGTCTATCCCAGCTGTGGTAGGATGAGAGACGGGATACATCCTAGACAGGTCGCCAATCTATCACAGGGCTAACGTGGAGAGACAGACAATCATTCATACTTGCATTCACACCTACGGCCAATTTAGAATCAGCAATTAACCTGACATGCATGTCCTTGGACGTGCAAACTCCACACTCAACCGGCCCAGCCAGCAGATTCAAACGATAAGTAAATCAAATTATTTTTATTCGATTCCTAATAAATTTAATCTCTTTTGCTATAGCATCATGATGGCTTTCTGTATGTAAACAATACTTGTGACATAGATGTGCGTGTATATGCGTGCTATAAAAAGCCTAAAAAAAGAAAACAGGCAGAGATTATGACTCAGTTCTATTTTAGCGGTTCAGCTGATAGCCATATGCTTATTGTCATGAACTAGATTAGACTAAATCATTTATCGCTGTATGTAAACAGTACGCTCTCCAGCTGGTAGAGCCTACAGTCTCTCTCTTTATGCTGGAAGTGGGAGATCCTAGTCTTTCTAGTGTCTTTCTCTAGCCCATCAACTATGATGAAGTGTGGCTTTGGGCCACATAGAGTAAGCATTATGGGGAATGGATTGCAATGCCCTAAAGAGTGCAGATTAACCCCCACCCACTGTCTCAACCAGCATCCTTGTAGGTTGGAAGAGGTCTTAAGTCTCTATAGTGTCACAAATACTCTCTCCTTCTGTATTGCACTCATACTGAGCAAATAATCTCATGTTAAATAACAGGAAGCCTCTAACCCACACCAACACAGACTACTTAACATCGCAGACAGCAGAAACCAATTCTCCTCAAAATTCAGGCAGTTTTGTGAGAATCTGGTTGGGATTATTTCCACACTTGTCCTTTCTCACATGTAGCACACATTGGAATATTACCATCACAGCTTGGAAGCTGACATTACTATAAACCAGATGATGTCTGATTCATTTGTGTTCTCACATGCACTTTCTTCTGGTGATGTTTAGAAAAGGCTGCAGTATCAGTGAACATGGCTTCGGACTCAGTTGCCCATTGGTGGTTTAACGGGACCGGGGTTGCAGTCATAGGGGTTGGCACATTTTTAGACATTGCGGTAAAGTTTGTCAGTCCTCGAGTGAACCCTCCTTTCTCGAGCTGCCATGCATACGCCTGTCTTGCTCATTTAAGCTGTTTTGAACAAGAAACATGAAGCAGCCACTGATCCACTTCCTTGAATCCCCAGCCATCAGCCCACGAAGTGTGAACTGGATCAGACGAATGGCTGGTGAGAAAAGCAGAGCAAAGAGAAAGGCACGAGTTCATTACTGAAGAGCTCCAAATTCATTTGATTTAGCTCCCTCATATCAACTTAGCATGAGTGAGCGTGAAGTTCTTTTAGAAATTTTACAGTTTTAATAAGGAAAAGCCAACTAAACAAATGACTTCAGTTTCACCTTCTTCAACTCTGTTTCCCCTTTTAATCGAGGGACTCGTGCTTCAGTTTTGACTGGCTGTCAGTCAGCCTAAGTAGCGTATGATTGAGGTTTATCGCAGCAGATTTGGGAACCTCTGTTTGTATTTGCCGGAGGGTTTTTCTCTGCTGCTGTGTGCTGAGCTGAATTCATTACCAGGCGCAGACTTGGTACATTTCTGCTGTAGGTGGCAGCATCTCTCATACAGTAGCTCTGCCAAAGTTGAAGTTTGCCTCAGGGGCACAGTTTGGTGTAAGAGTTTCTTTACTTTGATTTCTGAGATTCTGAGATAGCAGATTTTCTCTGCTATTGACCTAGACTTCTGCACTCACCATTGCAGATATCTCAATTTAAACATCAATCCTCCATCAAGGGAGAGCCTGCCAAAACAAATCCTTAAATCTCCTGAAGATATTCAAGAGAGTAATGTCTAAATTTATAAAAATGTTTTCTAGCAGGAGTAACTTTCACAGTATAACAATTTCTTTATTATGATTAAAACAAGACTTTAAATAGTTGGTTGCTTTTTATGTGACGTATACTTCTTATGGCCACATAAATATTTTAAATGATTTGTTTAAGGGTTTTTAAGGCAGCTGTTTCAAACTTTTCTCACTTGTGATCCACCTGTTATTCCTCACCAACTCGACTTGACTTATTGCCTCAGTATTGGCATGACTGTTTTCATAAAATATGGTTTTCCTGTGCCACATGAAAAGGTGAATGGACAGTACTGTGCAAAAGTCTCAAGTCACCCCTCACATTTGTACATTTTTTCCAGGATAATTGGAAAGAGGTGCAGCAATTTATTGAAATGGAAATTGAATTGGAAATTTAAATGGATATAGAGTATATAACCAAACCTTTAACACAGCCTGAACTCTCTTAGGCATGCTTTCTTGTCATTTTTTGAGTACATTTCAGAAGTATTTCTCCAGGCTTCTTAAAGGACTTTCCAAAGCTCTACTTTGGCTTCCTTTTGTCCTGTTTTCTCTCGAGATGATCCTAGACTGCCTCAGTCATGCTGAGGTTCGTGCTCTGGGGAGGCCAATCCATGACTGACAGTGTGTGTAGGATCATTGCCATGTTAAAAAAATGAAATTATTGCCAATGAGGTGGATCAACTGAAGAGTCAGATGCCTCTCTTTTAGCTCCTGTATCAGCTCTTTGCTTGATGCTTTTGCTATTTCTGAAGGACATGACTTTCAGATACTGTTCATCTGCTGCAGATTGTTTATTTTTAAAATACAATGCGCAACATGCCAAGATATGTCAAGTGTTCTTCGAACCTTGTTGGTGCAGAAATACAATGTTATATCAAATTTTGTATCTTTAGCATTATTTTAGGGATCAACTAAGAAATGGGAACAATTTGTCTGTTTTTGTGTCAGACTGCTAGTAACAAAGTGTCTGAAGATACAGTTTAAAATTGGTTCAGCACTGGTTCATCCCCTGAGGTCATTGCCTAAAAATAATTGAAAAAGCAGCCAATGTCCAGCGAAAAGACCTCCAAAAGAAAGGTTGGCTTGTTGGAAGTGAAAAGAAATGAGTGGTTGCTCAAAACGTTAGGCAAAAACTTGAATTCATAGACACATACAATAGATAGATAGATAGATAGATAGTTATCTATCTATCTATCTAGTGACAAGTAAAACAAAGGGACTTCATGCTAAGTCAGGTTTAAATCTACAACAGCTCATCCTTACTGTTGTTTTCCTTACTAATAAAAACAAAAACACCAGAAATAGATTCATTCAAGCGTTTAGATAATTGTTTCAGTCAGGCTGTGTGACCAAGCAGACTGTCAGCATTATCCGTACTACAATACCCATAAGCCCTGGGGTTTAGACTGTCAGCCAACCAATTAACTCCAAATGGCTCTGTCAGCCAATTATGCTAAAATAATATTTTGGAATCCACAATGCAGAAACACATACACACAAACACACACGCACACACACACAGATACCACCTTATTTCATCAACTTTGTGCGTTTGTATGTGTGTGTGAGCATGTGTGTGTGATGATGATGAAATAGCCATCTGCCACGGGCAGTTGTGTGTGAATCCCAAATGAAGATGAGTGGCTGGCTTCAAACAGCAAAAGCCTGTAAATTTAAATGAATGGAGAGCATTTTTCGCCTTTGGGCAACCTTAACCTACACAGCACCAACACTGCACAGTGCCTTAGATAGAGAAACGCCGGTCAATTACTCCGCTTTATTCATGTTAATCCCATTTCTCCTCCTTTCTCCCCTTTCTTTCTTTTGATTTTTGCTCCCTTCTCTTTGAAGATGATACTATCAGAAGTGGGTCAACAGAGAGCTGTGTCAGCTGTTTGCTGATATTTGTGGAGCATGATGTGCACTGTGTATATAGTATATATGTCTGTGTGTGTGTGTGTGTGTGTGTGTGTGTGTGTGTGTGTGTGTGTGTGTGTGTGTGTGTGTGTGTGTGTGTGTGTGTGTGTTAAAAAAAAAGGAGAGAGAGATTTAAGTGAGCCCTAGAAATGTGTTCATTGAGGTGCTCCTGAGTTACGCATATTATTGATTTGATGATGTCGGTCCAGCCCTAATAGTTAATGGCATTTTAAGCACCTCCTGGCACTGTGTAAAACTGAAGAAATACATCTAAAGTCAAATTGAACATTTTCATCTTTTTGATTTCAGTGATATTGTTCAGTTAAAGACATTATTTCTTTCTTTTTTTTCCTTTTTTTCCATCTTCTGGGGGAATATTATATGGAATAGCTGAAGCACAGAGCTGAAGTTTCACCTCTAATGAAATAATACGTTTTGACATGAATGAATTAAGATTGCAGTTCCCGAGTTTTTATCCTATCCCGACTGTTACCACTGTAATTACTCATAATTAATTATTCCAATGACATTGACCGCCAGGTCTCTGAGGGTGGGAGTGCAACTTTTCATTCGTTTTTCTGGTTGCCCAGAAAACCTCTCCATTAGTAGCATGCATGCATTTTAATTGGGCTAAATTAGCCAATAATCCACATGGATCCAAAAACTTTCCCTCCAAGCTGTTTTTTGTGTTTGAAGAGAAAATAAGATTAAAATCCAAAACATAACTGAGGAACATCATCTGGCATAAAAGACTACAGATGTTTGTGTGCGATAGTAAAGCTACAACGTGACAGCAGTGGTGGCTTGTTGCCCTTCAGATCTTATCAGTGTCAGTCACTCTACAGCTGCTGTGCAGGTCCCATTGTGCTACCATCTTTGTGTGCATGTCATGTCAATGTGCATATACACCTGTGTTTGCTTAAACTACATATGAGACGATTCCTATAGAAGTGCATGTGTTTTCATATCATGCTGCATATGCATCCCATCCTCTGTGCCTGGGTGTTTATGGAGTGCTGTGGGTGTATACAATTGCTTTTGCATGGGTGTAGACAAGCCCCATATGAGACCTCTCAGACACAAAGAACGTAATGTATGTATAGAAGGGCCTCTATGTCCCAGTCTTATGGAAATACGGTCTAGCTTAGCGTCTCCATGCTTCCTGGTAATGCCTGCTGCTAAACCCCAAATGGACCATTATGTGTCTGCAGAGTGGGAGGTCAAGAGACCTCCAGTGGAAATTGGAATGGGGGTAGGAATGCATTAATTCAACTTAGGACTAGTCATACATACTCAGAAAGGATATGTTCATTTGTGTGAAGCACATGCAAACACACACACACACATACACACTGCAGAAATGCATACACCAACATAAAGAGGATAATTATGCACACATACAGACAGGGTGGACATATACATGTGTGATATGCATGCATACATGTATAATTAACTGCACTGGATTTAAATCTATAAACGCACACACACATGTAAGTATACATATAACCACTTATCTCAAACTCCAAAACTCATCATGGACCTAACTCAGTCCCATAATCTACACCAGCCACATGCTTTCAGAGATCAATACAGTGATTACTCCAGAATCGGCCTAACACCTTGCGCTCCCACCCCCCAGCAGCTCTGCTCTGCTCTGCTCTGCTCTCTCCTTGGCGACCTTATCTCCTAGACTTAATCAAATTGCCAGCCAGATGTAGAGGCTGTTGCTGAAGGTGGCGGATGGAAGATAGGCTGGGAGAGAGCGTGTGAGAGAGAGAGGAATAATGAATGCACCCATGCAGCTTCAGTCAGCCTCAGAAAAGGAAAGGTGTTATAATAGATGTGGACAGACGTTCTCTGTCAGCAGACAGGGCTCCGTTCAGCCTCTCATCTCCTGCTTTAACGCGCCCTCACCATCCCTTCCCTGCCTTCCCCACCTTCCTTCCTTCAACAATCCACTGTAACCTTTTGCTATCTTTGCCCGTCAACCTGTCTCCGTCCCTCTCCTCATCCTTTTTCCTGCCGCTGTCTAACATCACACCTCTTTTTGGGTGTTTTTTTTTCTTCCCACCCATTCTTCAGGTCTTCCTTCTTTTTCTCTTCCTTCATTCCCACTCTTTCTCGCTGCAGCAGTGTCTCACTCAGATCTACATATCTTCAGCAGTAATTGACATTTTCTATTTGCCAGCCTCTTTTCCTGTCGGCTGCCAGCCAGCGTCACCAAGGCAACTGCAATGGGTCCCTGTGCCTGGCGTGAGAGAGAAATGGGGAAAGGGGAGGAGGGTGAGGGGTTTAGTAGGACTGAGTCTGAACTGGTTTTCCCTCCCCTGACACACACACACACACACACACACACACACACCTACACAGACATGCACACATGCTTTGACCTGATAGGACCTTCGGCAGCCCACTTAGGGAATAGTTAATAAGCAAAAAATAATTATGAAGGTGCTGTTCAATAAGGGCATTTAAGCTAATTTAAGGAATTAATGAGCATTTTACGATCCCCCAGGGCAAAACGGGTTGTCGAGAATGGTTATGTGCTCTGTGTACACACACATATAATCCCTCAATATGTTGTGTCCATATGGATTATGATACAGAGGGGTATTAAATGAGTATTTCAAGCCTTTGCTGGGAACACAAGAGCAGTGTAGCTGTTTGATGTATATATTCTGAAGTAGGTTCAGATGGCGCGTCGTTCTGTTTATCTTGGAAGTGTTTGAGGCTCTGTTCTCCCATTTTCCTTCTCTTTCTCACATTTTCTTTGATCTCTCGTTTGTCACTCGACGTCTGTGTCTCTGTGTGTGTGTGTGTGCATGTGTATTTCTCCTAAATTTATGGAGTAACTAATGTCCTCATTGAGGTCATTTGCGACTTTAATTATCGCACTACATCTGAAAAGCAACTTTTTCAGCCAAATATCCATGCGATGCTTTACCCTGCTTCCCTTCAGCCATCTCCAGCTTCAGTAATTTATACGTGATACATGGGTATCATTTTAAAGTGACATAGATGAACAGCTTTAATTTTGAGTAATTTTTCTTGTTACGCTATTTTTATTTCTTTTTATTTGATATTATGGTTGTGTTGCCAGATCCTGATAGTGGTTTTGGAAATGCAAACTGGCAAATGGGATCAAATTAAAAATAAAGTGACAACGGAGATAAAGAAAAAATCAGTTTGCCTTAATTAAGGACTTGATTCTCACTCTTCCTGTGTATTTTCCTAATGATCAGCCATTAATGTGAGTAGATTTCAAATTGCAGTCAATGTAAAAGCAGACATAGTAAGAAGATGAAGATCAATGTGATAAGTGGGATAAAATGTGCTATTGTACTTTTTTATGCCTGTGTGTGTGTGTGTGTGTGTGTGTGTGTGTGTGTGTGTGTGTGTGTGTGTGTGTGTGTGTGTGTGTGTGTGTGTGTGTGTGTACGGGTTCGTACTATCCTGGTGGGGACCAAAATCTGACTTTTACTATTCTGGTGGGGACTTTCTGCACCGTGGGGACCAAAATCCAGGTCCCCTCGGGGTTGAAAGCAATTTTCACACTCAAAATGCGGTTTTACTGTCAGGGTTACAATTAGGTTATGGTTAGGTTTAGGGTAAGGGTTAGGGTTAGGCATTCATTTTTGATGGTTAGGGTTAGGGTAAGGGGCTAGGGAAAGCATTATGTCAATGGGATGTCCCCACGAGGATAGCAAACCAGACATGTGTGTGTGTGTGTGTGTGGCAAAAAATCACACACTGTGATGCTGTCACATCACAGCATCACAGTGTCCTCAGACCAAGTAATGAGAGTCCATAGTAGAGAGAGCTGACATTCAGTAGTTTTTCTTCTTCTTTTAGTCATTATTTTGTTTTTTCTATACAATTCCAGAGATTTTATTTGCACTCTCATTCTTTCAGTCACTATGAGCTCATACCAGAGCTCAAGATCAGCTGCTACAAGGTTTAACTTTTTCCTCAGCTCCCTCTTCACCACATTTCAGTGCACTACATTCCTCCTAATGTCACACCAACGAATCCACCTGTCAGTCTTTTGTTACATTTTCCTTCACATGTGAACAAGGTTCAGAGATACTTTAACTGCCTCACTTCGAGCAGCGACTCAGTCCCGACCCTGAGGAAGCAATACAGCATGTTTCCCACAGGATGTAGCCTCTTGGCTAATTTATAATACTGCTTTTGTGTCCATCTATGGAAAGCCTGTGCACAGGATGTTATAGTCTACACAAACATACAAAACACCAACAGCGTGTATCTCAACCTGGACGATGATGCGTATAGGTCAACAGCTGATAAAATTATCATACAATCCTCGAGACACCTGTTGTGATTTGGAGCTATATAAATAAAATTGAAGTGAAGTGAATAAGAAAAAATACATCTTGAGAAGTTTTTAACACTCTTTAGCTCTTTGTTATGCTTTAACTTTGTTCTTCTCCGTAGCTGGCTGAAGGACCTGTAACAGCACAAACAAGAGTAGCCCACAGACTGATTGTTTGTCACACTGCCCCCTAGTGACTGTAAGCTGCTATAATGGCCTGTAAAATTGTCAGAAAAGTTTGTTTTATGGTACCACAAATGTGTCGATTCTGGTCGGACAGAGGGTGGAGAGGGGTTTTCACCCACCCCAGTGCACCCCACCCTTCTGCACAGCCCTCCAATATCCTGACTGCACATTGCTGGAAGCGGATGACATTAACATCTGCCAGATTTTGTTTGGAAAAGTGGGGCGAAGAGTGGACATTCTACCTTTGCAGGACCATAAAACCAACTTAAGCTGTGCATAGAACTGCAGCAGCTTCCCACTCAGCTACAAGCTGAACATCTTGGTTTGAAGCCAGCAGAATTGCATCCTCTGCAAAAAGTAGAAGGGCATTTCTAGGGTAGGAATAAGTGACAAATGGCACCCTTGGCTGAGAAACGCATAGACTGGAGACGTGACTTCTTGATGAGATTATGAAACCTCAGCCATACAGAAGCATCTGTCTTCAGTGACAAGAAGACCAAGCAGTGCAAATTCTATGGTTCTCACAGCATTCAAAGGCAGGGGGTGGTTACACTAAATATTGATGGAACGGTGTCCACTGTGTTTGAAGTTTGCAAATTAGTTTTGAAAGAAACCTAACTTTACTTTTAGTTTCCAAAGAATTTGCTCGATAATGTGTATCTGATACATGCTGAACACATGTTCTCGGTCATTACTAAGTAGAATATAAATCATATTCTGCTGTGAAATTTCTAGAAGTAGCCATTTACAGCGTCAGTAATAATCATAGGTTGTCACACATGTACTGTTCTTGACAGAGCTGCATATAAAAATGCCCGAATTTGTCGGATTAGACATTCATTGGTCTTTTCCCTGCCAGCTCCCTACTACGAAGTATGTGTGATGTGTAATTGAGCCCATGCAAGAAAAGAGCAGGTAACTATGCAGAGAATTCAAAGAAAGCAAGTGGGAGTTGTGTGTCATGTATTCTGCCTCCTGCATTCACTACACAGGTGCTAAACCGAACAGAGTTTTTCCATTAGTGTGAATTTCCTGTTGTGTGCGCTATGCTTGAGACAGTCTATAAACGGCTTTAGTGTTTGAAACATCACCAAAAACCTCAGACTTCTGTCAGAAGTACAAGACAGAAATCAAACTTGTACTCTTAAAAGTTGTTTAAAAATTGTCCTACTGTCTCTCATACTGTGAGATGTGGGTTCCCTGCCATCATATGAAGACGTGGGAGCTCAGAGTAATGTGTGTGTTGGAAGGTGGGGCGGTGGGGGTGTTACAAGATCGCAAAAGCAGATTATCAGCACGACCGGAAATACGCCTCGTAAACCGCAGCAATGGCTTTATTGAAGACCAGCGTGATCTCAGTTAGTATTGGGCTTTATATTGCAGCCAGCGGAGATGCATGAGATATGGACGAAGTCTTCAATAAAACAACATGCAAAAGAAATGACATACATCCACAATCTAGTCTCCATCAGATTCATCTAACACATATCTGGTCTGTCTTGTCATTAAAAATGCATCTATTTGGCTTCCCTGCAAAGCAGTCTTATAACTAGGTTGTTGGCATGGCAAAAGTACAGCCGAGAATTACTTTCTCCGCTTCCATTTTTATACAACAAGAGACTCAGTCAGCAGCTCCAGGACTCTGCTACCTTTTTTTACACGCATCCGCGAGCCATGGAGAAAAAGCTCCTTCCGGACAAATTACTCCATTATTTTACTTCTTCGTCCGAACTCCTGTTTCTATCCGCACACATTGCTTTCCTGCCTGCTTCAAGGTTCAGGCTTCCTCCCTTGATGAGCAGCTAAATTATTTCAATTAAAGTGTCACCTGTCAGTCTTACAGCTTCAGGTGATGCTTTGTAATGTTGAGCCAACATCAGAGATCCCAAGCCAAACCAAACTGCCGGCGGAATTCATTTCAATCATCTCCGCAGCGAGCGGCAGAACCCAGGGACCGAGACAATCCCCCTGCCTCCACTGCTACACACACCTCCTGTACTGTCTCACCTCCACCACCTCCTCCACCCATCCTCCCCCTCTTCCTAACATCCCCCCTCCCTCCTGTCCCCTCACTTTAATTAGCTACAGATTAAATTAAAAGCTATATGTTGGCGTTAATAGATTTATCTTGAGACAGGGTCTATAATTACAGGTTCTCAATGGAGAGATCGACGCTGTGAGGCTAGAGGCTTCCCTCACTTCATTGTCTGGCTCTCTCTCTATGCGTGTGTGTCTGTGTCTGTGTGTGTGTGTGCATGCATGCACTGCCCGTGTTTGTTGTTTCCGTGTGTGTGATCACCACCCTAAGCATAATAAGCATTGTTTAAGACAGCCAGAGGTTAGTGAGCAGGCACCACTCACCGAGCATGGGAATAAAAGATGATGCAAATAGATGTCGTCTCGCCATAATGAAACACAATTACAGCTTTATTAGAAGATGTAATTGCTTTGTTAGAGCATCTCAATTTGTCCTTGTTGTGCACCGTTTACTGCTGCCATTATACAATGCACATGCTCATCCATACTTGACCTGCTATGTAATACGTGACATCCCCCTTCAGTTATTATTCTACAAGCATGGAGAGAGTTGTCTTTATTGTTTTCACGGAGAGTAGTGAGCTCTCACTGGTAATGAGAGGCTTGCTATGAAATACACTGAGCGAGTCTGAAGGCTTTGGCTGTATCACTGGCTTTTGGTATTCTGCATCATAACACACACACTCACATATGCACAAAGGTAGACACAATCTGACAAAAACGCTTCCCCAAAACACACTTCAGCATTTCTAGGTGCACAATTTTTAAGACTCACTCAAACACTGGACCCACTCTGCTTTACACGCACATGCTCACCCTTCTCCCACCCAATTCATTTAATGGGGGGAAAATTAACCTGCCACACTCCAGTATTTCTTTCACCCCCATTTTTTCCCTCTCAGTCCACTCTATGCATCCTAATCAGGGCCAGTAGAGTGCCAAGAGCCGTCTGTCTGTCAGTTGTAACACCACAAGCGGCTGACTGGCTGGCATCATGCCCAGAGGTGTGAAATGAGCCCACTGGGGGCTATAGTCTGGCTTGAGCACTAGTCAAACCGCTCAGGACATCATGAGAGAGGGAAAGGGATGGGGTGGAGGCAGAGTGAGCGCAGTGAGGTGGAGGCAAAAGGAAGAAGCGGATGAGAGGAGAGAGAACAAAGGAGTGAGGGAGAAAGAAAAATATAGAGCCAACTCATCTGGAGAATGAGGGAGAGGGGAAAAGAAGGGAGGAAGATGGATAGAGGGGGGGAATGAGAGATGGAGAGACATGGCTCATCTGCTTCTGTTTTCTGGCTTCTGAGAGATTGCAGGATTTCCTAGATCAGCCAGCTGTGGAAGTGAATTTTTCCCCCCGCTTGTCTCCTCTCACCGCCTCTCTTCCTCCACCTCTCACTCACACTTTCTCCCAATCCCTCATCACTTACTGCCTCTCACTGACCAGTGGATTCAATTCCAATTTCTCTTTCAATCCTACTGTGATGTTACATTATGCTCCTGTATCCTCTGTCTGTATGTAACCATATTTTTATACCTACAGTACATAATTCATAACAGCCCATTTTCATAATTAAAGCCTTTCAAAATAAATGAAATGATATCTTTCCAGTGTTGCTGATCTGTAGTCTGAAAAAAGAAACATCTGAACTTACATTATGATGTTCGTTAATGTCATTTTATTTGTCCTTCAAAAGACGCCAAAGAACACTAATGAGAGTTGTCTGGTTAGTTCACCAGTTCATTTGTTCATCCAACAGTTCATCAGTAGACAGACTGATGTAATTCATTGGGTCTTTTTTTCACCTTTTAGGTAGAAAATGTTTGCAGCACACACTTCTAAAGCATCTGAGATGTTTATTTCCTTAAGAGGTGTCCAGTCAGAGAACATTTTTGTCTCTTTAGGTATCATTAGTAACCCTTCATGACAACTATACCAGGCATGGATATTTTTATAACCCATCCACTTGGACATTAGACACAGGGAGCTCTTTTCCATGAACTCTGTGGGTTTTTGTCCTTTCTAGATTATTCTAGTGGAATTATCTGATGTATAACTTGTCATTTGTCAATGAGTAATGACTAATGAGTTTGCTATGAATGTAGTAGCCATGTGCCTTTGAAACCCACATAAATATTGGCCTCGTTGGTGTAAGGCTTAATGACTAAAATCCTTCTTTTCATCACAGCTGTATTTTTAAATTTGAAAGTTTAAACAATTATCATGTCATGTAGGTCACTGCAGGTTTTGGACAATATGTAGCTTAATCAGAATTTGAAGAGAGTATTAATATAGTTATAATAATACTGTTGCTTCCCTTAATTAATTCTTTGATTTGGCTACATGTTGTCAAAGCAGCATCATTAGTAACTAGACTATGCAATTTTTGGAGAAATTGCAGTATTATTGTTGCTACTGGCCAACTCAGTCTGTAGCTTGCCTCTGGTGCAGTTAAAAAGTTGGAGGTAAAAAGGTTGGCTAGCAAAGTTGAAGGGAAATGGCTCATAGACACATAAACACATGGGCAGCTACTTTAATGAGCCACAAGTGTGCTGTACCTGAAATATCAGTTACTCTGTATCTAATGGAATTGCTCTGAGTGGTTGAAATAATTTTTGTCATACAAGTTTTTGTATTTGAAGTGTAACCATCCTCACTGTTCAGGAACGTTTACCTCACTTTAGTGAAGCTGTTCCTCTGCAGTATGAAATAATTCTGTGCATAAGGAAATGTTGGAAGTCTTTTTCTGAGCTCTTAAGGAGAAAAAAATATTTATAAAAACTGTGTTGATGTGCAATGCACAGTCCATCCATCCATCCATCCAGTTCAATTCAATACAGTATAATTCAATTTTACTAATACAGCACATTAACAGTTAAAGCCCATATACACCCATCCATCTAGCCATCCAATTGACAATAATGACAAAAAGTGCCATCGTGAAAAATTCCATGTTGTACTTTAACTCACAACCTTGAACGTACAGCAGGAGAGGTAAGCAAGTGGTGACTTTGCCACTGAACCACTAAAGACAAGGTGAACGAGGCCTCGCTCTCCAGTCAAAATCAATGGGATTTTATCACAAGAAAAAATTGAACGTTTCAGAAGTGATCATTTTGAAAATCTGAATAGAAGCCAGTCGAGCTGTTCATTATGAGGTATGAATGGTCTGTCTACGATAAATGGCGTGAGACTAACTAGGTGATGACAAATAAGAAAAATGGCTGACGAGAATAACCCGCGCTGGGATTGCTGCTTTGTAACAGTCCCACCAAATAATTGCCAAGAGCTAACAAATACTGACTGATTTAAGTTGGTGCTGAGTTAAGTGGGAGGAGTTAGAAAAACGTGATCAAAGTCACCACAGTCCTGATCATCATCGCTAACATCTGTCCTGAGAGGAGTTCAGTAGGCAGGAGGCTAGGAGAGTGCACTGTGCAAACTAATATTTGTGCAAGTCTTTAAGTACAAAAAAGCAAATATCAGGTTGTAAATGTTATCATTGCAGAGAGTTTAAACTCTCTGCTCAGAATAAGTGATGATGCGTCAATTTTCCTGTAGTTGAAGCAGATACTTCCTTAATTTATCCCTGTTGTAGATTTATTATCAGAGTGCTAACTGTGGCCTGTGACCATTTCTGGTCAATGAATGCCGTTCTGATTATCACGCAGGCTACATGTCATCTGTCAACACTGGTGAACTGGATAGTAAAGGTTAATATCTGTCGTAAACATTAAATCTCCGCAGAAGTCATTAAAACGTCTGATCATGTTCTGTTTTATTGCTCACGGCACTCCCGTGAGGTAAGCGCAGCGATCACTAAAAAAAATCAACACAGATAAACAGAAATGAGACTTGTGTTCTGTTTTTGCTTTGTTCTGTTGTTTCTTTATTAGTTTACCCACTTTTAGATTAAACTGGAAAACAGCCATCTTAGTCTTTGACAATGAAAATGAAAAAAACTGTCAGAGTGAACATACAGGGCTAACAGTAATCTGCTAAAGTGATGGCATTAGCTTACAACACCATTGGTTCCAGACCTTTATGCATTTGAAAAATGGATTTGCAGTGTGTCTGGGACAAGGGCTTCTCAGGGGTAGGTAGTTACCTGCATCATTATTGAACTCAATGCCATTCTGTGTGAAATTCATCAGCTTGGCGCTATTTGAAGGCACAGCCTAGACAAACAAAGCCTCCCCAAGGCGCTCTACCTTTTGTGTGGGTTCTTCAGACAGGAATAAGTGCCTCTGAAAGCTGAAGTAGGCTCTACAAAGAGTCATCAGTAAACGAGAGTATGTCATGATGTAGCATTTCTGCCAGTGGTAAATCTAAATTAAGCAGCAAAAGCATTGCCAGACATACCTGGAAGTCTGAGTACTAAAGGAAAACTTACCTAAATATGGAGAGAATACAAATTACCTCCAGGAATTTTTATCCTTAGTCTGTCAATAACTGAACCATTCAGTTACCTCTCCCACAATACTACAGACTAGCCAAATGTTATTCTGTTCATCAGTAATGTCACAAGAAATCATATTTTTACTTCATGGGGAAAAATGCTTATCTGTATTAATTTGAAAAAGCCTTTGATAAGTAGCTAGCCTCTATCTTTCCATGCTGGCCAGCTGTCAAAAACTCTAACCAGCTATCCTTCGAGATTGCAGTTTGCCAGCCTTCCTCCATCTATCTTTCTCTTCTTCTGGACGGATGGACAGCAGATTAGGCCTGCCTTCACTGCAGTATGCTATACCCCATCCTGCGCTAAGTGACCTATGATTAATTGCACATTATTAACTTAACTGAGATAGTTCTCCAGATACATAGGCGTCGATAATGTCTGATTCCTCTTTAATAGGCCACTACTGACAGTATTCATAATGTGCCATTTGCCCTGATCTCTCCCTAATGTATTCCCGCTTTGTGAAATTTCAACTAATTTAGGGGTGGGGGAAATGGGCCAAAGGGAACAGCAGATCAGGAGTGGGATGATACTCCCATCGGTTAGTTAGCCCACAGGCACAGACTCATGCCTTTTGGGGATGGAGGAAAAAAGCAAAGTTCGCTCATGTGTGAAATCCTCATTCTGGGGTTTTTTCATGAAGGAGATGAAGATCAGCAGGTTTACTGAATACAGCTTCTCCATGTTTTACAATAATGTATTTAGAAATTATTGCTCAATTTGCATCTCTCTTTAGTGTTTTTATTTAACTGGATGAATCATTTCCTTTTCAGTGTTAATCAAGCTAATAATTTAGACTGATGAGCAGCTGCTGTGCCGTCTTATACATTTGTGTCGAATCGATGTTGCTTGCTTTACTTTGAAAATCTTGTACTTGACATTTTTTTGCACCATAGGTATTTTTGCTCAGTGATTATTCTGCTCTATCCAACTTGTAAGCAATATGCACACGCGCACACACACACACACAGACACCCCCCATATCTCCAAATTGCTGTCCTTACAGCTGTCAAAAACACTCCAGTCAAACACTTCAGCTGACCATCTTCTTTTCCACTTTTGTTAATCTTCTTCTCTCCAATCTGCTGTGTTCATCAACCCGCACAGGTTATATCTTCAAATAAGGTGTCCACACAAGAGTAAGTTCATGTCTGTCTAGCACTCACACACACACACAGACACGCGCACCTTAACCAACACTTTCCAGTCATTCTAGCAGTATCTCTTGAATTCCTCATCACTGTTAGACATATATGTGTGTTTCTGTGCACATCTGTCTCTATTATTTTTTTTTCCTATATATCAGCATTTATATGTGTTGTAAAAGAGCAGCAGGGTTTATCTTTCTGCCTGTATGTAATGGGGCACTAACAAAGGTATCGTCCACACGGCCCCAGACTGCTCTGCAGCAGGACTGTAAACATTGTGCCACTACAAAGGGAAAACCCTTGCTGCCTGCGTGCCTGTGTAAATCCCACTGCTTTCACCAATTAAAACCCAGTGATGAAGCAAACGGCTGATATTTGCCACTAGAAAAAGAGACACACACACAGAGGGAGAGAGAGAGAGAGATAAAACATATTACTTAGTTGTACGGCAACTGTGGGTGGTACAGTATGCGCGAGATGACGTTTATGACTGTTTAGATAACCATAACCACAGCAGGCGGTGATGGTAATAATGCTATGTTAACAATAGCCCAGGTGGGAATATGTCACATTGAAATGCTACCATCTAATTGCCACTTCTATTGTTTTGTAATTAATGCTTAATTAGCAAGCTTGCTTCAATCAGCGGTGGGGTCGTTAAGAGGGGTGTCATACATGCGATAAACAAATGTTACCTCTGCGAATGCAAATTGAGCTGTTTTTTTTTTTGTTTTTTTTTCTCGTGCCCTCTTTCTGTCCTTGTGCTGCCAAGCATGAGAAGTGAATGCACCGAGGCATCCATCTTGAGAGCTGGATGTGAGTGCTGAAGGGCTGAGTTGAGACAAGGTTTCTCATGTGGTGCTTTACTCTACTGGTGATTTTGTTTTTTCCTACCTTGTTTCTTTCTGAGGGAACTCTGTTTTTGTCAAGATTTGCGGGTGGCAGATCGTGTGGAGTGGAGAGTGAGGACCCAAAAGGCAAGCCCTTTATTCAGGCTGATTCTCAAAACAGAGCGAAATAAGAGAACCAAACTAAATGAGGAACTAATTGTCAAAACTTAAACTGGGAAAACGCTAGGGAATCTGGCCCGCTAGGACTAGAGAGACACAGGAGTCGGTGAACAGTTGCTCTGACAAAGGACCGAGGAAAACAGAGACGATATATACACTGAGGGATGATTAGGGAAGTGGAAACACATGAGAGCACAGCAGGAACAAATTAGACATAACGAGACAGGGGAAGCAAACCTTGAATACAATGCACATGAGACAAGGACTATCAAAATAAGACAGGAAGTAGCACGAACACCGAGACACAAGCTTAAAACTAAGACGGGAATAAACAAACATGCAAACACACAACAGACTGGGGAGACAAAGGATGAAACACAGAGAAGAACATGGGAACCGGTAAGGAAGACAGAACACCGAGACACAGGGGAAGAGGGTGGAGAGGCACAGGGAGGAAAATAAACATGGAGTCAAGACACTGACTTCCACAGGAGACACTGAGGAAAAAGAAACAGAGAAAGGGAAACACTAAAGGGAACTAAACCAGAACCACAAGAGATAAAGACAATAATCAGAAAACTCATAAACGCAAGAAAACTAAACTAGGAAAGTAAAGTCACTCTAAGAATGCAACAGCAATGATTAAACAACATTCAAAACACCGGGTCTGCAGAACCATGACAGTTTTGGTCTTTTCTGTTCTCTGGGTTATTATTTAGACAAGCATCCCCTAAGCAACTGGGCTATCATACTCCAACCTAAGCAGAGAGGCTGGCGGGAGCAAGGAAGGATGGATGGATGGAATGAGAATGGGTGGTACAGGCGTTGGAGAAAAGGCTGTGTGCATAGGTTTATAGATGGGGGACGCAGAGAGTTGAGGTAGGGAGAAGAAGGAGCATACAGCATGCAGCTGAAAGAGGCAGAGAGGAGTGGAGGCGTGAAATTGGCACTGCACTGTCCACCACCCACGGCCCCCACCCCTCAGTCTCAACCTACTTGCCCCCTCCATTCTGTTCCACCAAGGAAGGGACAACTGTGGTGTGTGTGTGTGTGTGTGTGTGTGTGTGTGTGTGTGTGTGTGTGTGTGTGTGTGTGTGTGTGTACGTACTGGAAGGAGGGGAGACCTATGAGTATAGGTCCTATACATGCTCACCCTGAAGCATCAACAACATAAAAAATGCAGGCAAAACTCTCCAACACCTGCGCATTTACCTGACGTGGTATTCATATTATTAGTTGTTCCTGCATGCATTTGTATATGAAGGAGCTCTTCTCCTTTATTCAACCTTTCCTCAGCTGTTTGTTCATTCTGACCTTGAGACATCCCAGTGAGATATATGGAACGTCACATGCATCAGTATCATTAGTTTCTTTTTTTTTCTCCTTACATGCTTATCTATCTGCAGCATGATTTCAGTGATATGCACGGAGACAGCCGTATTTGCAAACACATGTCTACACACATGCACGAGCCACCTTTTTGTCTTGTACAGCCTTATTAATCAGTGTCAAATTAAATCAGGGTCGTGGGGTGTGAAGGTTGGGGGGCATAATAAGCTCATCAGGCCAGTGAGAAGGTGCTTACCGCTGCTGTGTTGACTGTCATCTCAGGTAATTATTGCAACATCCACAACTATGCTGTCCAGTCTCTATGATTTCTCCATTGTCACTCCATTAGGAACTTACCGAGACAACCTGCAGTCGGGTCGGCTCACTCCAAAGCAAGCCAATATGAAGCTGATAAACTGTGGTGGGAGTTTATTGCAGGGACTAATATGGTGTATTTATTAGAACACATCCTAAAGCTTGAGATGAAAAGGGATGGCAAACAAGAAATGGCTTTCATAACACAAGAGAAGGTGGAAAAAATGCTCTCTGTCATCCCATGTGTTAGGGTAAGCAAACTGTATATTGTGAGTATGCTGTTGTTATATCATAAAGCGTGTAGGAGGCAGGGAATTTATGTGTTAACAATAAAGATTCATTCATCAAAAAATGTCATATTAGGAAACTTGCGAGATGTCCAACTGATGAACACCCTGTTGTCATTTAAGCCATTTTTATTTGATAGCATCTCAGTCTTTCTCATATATTGGGTTTGATGATATTTCTCTTGAGAGTGAGCTTAAGAAAAAACTGGACTTTGAGGAAACTTTATGATGACCTTGGTCTTTGTGTGTGTGGGAAAAGGGACTATAATAACAGATTTCAACATCTCATTCCTTTTTTTTTGTCTTTCTCTCTCAGCTGTCCACCATTGCAGAGTTTCTTATGGGAGGACATAATTTTGTCTTTTTAGTGGGTTTGGCTTTTCTTGCATTAAGAAACTGAACAAGATCAAATTACACTGATTCTGTGGTAAAAGCAGAAATAAATAGGCTGGTTAAGTTTGATATTTTTATAAAAGAATTGTAGAGCTTTATTTCTCATGTTCAGATTGAATTTCAAATATAGTTTGGAATTCCATATTTGGTTTATGTTAAGTGTAAAGTTACACTTTATTGCACAGTCTTAAAGGGATTAAACTGTAAATGTAGCATGTGTAAGTGTGGTCACCACTTAGTACTTACAGCTAGCTGTGAGTCATTGTGTCTACAGTTAGCTGGTGTTTGGAGGAGCGATGTTCCTTTATCTTTGCAATGTTTCCTGTACCGCCGTTGCCACATAACCACAAGCAGAGTATTTACACCTGCATGCTGAACAGTTTGCTAGGTGTTCTGATAAATAAATGCTGCTCTAAACATTTTCTCGTCCACAGAAGTTGTTTTTTTCAAAACCATTTCTGGCGTACGCAGATGTTGCTTTGCAGAGCAGTGTTGTCAACTTTTGTGATTCGGTTGCAGGTAAGGTTAGTTTCAGATGATTTTTCCATGTAGGCTGTCTTTGTGCGTCGTTGCTGCGCACGATATGTTGAAGCGGCACTGCCAGTCCTGTCTCAGCTAAAGCTTCCTGCGGATTCTCTGCAGTTTTTAGCTTTGCCTTTCTGCCCAGCAGGCTGAAACTCAAACTTATCTGAAGTTTGACTTGGTCTTCTAGATCATTCCATGACTGCAACACTGTGCACCCTCTTAAGCTTCAATATTCTCACAAAGGCTACAACATTTCAATAAACATGCTCTATTTCTGGCTTGAGTCTGATAGTGTGCAATTTTTTCCCCCTTTGTGCCTTCAGCACCTATTTTTTTTCTTGACGACTCCAAATGTACCCACTGTTTTTTGTTTTTTTTAAAGACAATTTTTGAAAAGTGCCACTTTCAAGCTGGAAGTGCTTTAATTTCTTTTGATAGACTCACCCGGCTTTTTAAACATCAATGAATTTTCATGTTCCAATTAGCTGTTTAGAGGAGCCCATGGCTGTTGAGTGTTAGCATAAGGTTAAAGAGTATCAGGCTCTGAATTGTCATCTGTTGACAATTCCTAATGAATTCTTAATTCTTCAGCTGCCTGGCAACTTCTGAAAAGTCAACTGAGGTCAAACTAGTTAATCAAACTTTGCACATGCAACAATAATTGTTTTTTAGCCCATGAAATTAAAACAAAATGTGCATTAAGAATACTGTTTTTTGGGGGTGCCTAAACTTTTCCATTTAACAAGGTGTATTGTAACAAATGTGAATGTACACTGTATGTATGCATGGATGTGGCCTGTGTCGATATAATGTGGGCATCTATTTAAAAGGCAGTTTAGAAGACATATAGATCCTGATGCCATCCATTTTTCAGTTTCCATTGTGCTTCCATCAGACAAAGATTTGAAATGATACACTTTGACTTTCCACTGCCGCCTTCAGCACCCAAGACGAAAGAGAACCAACCTCCCCATTGTTATCTCTCTTCTTTTATTCCTCCCTCAGTGGTCAAAAGAAGGGAGGTAATTCCAGCCAGGTCCTACTTAACACCTTCAATTTGTCTTTTGCTTCTCACACCCTTGCACTCCCTCCTCCTCCTCCTCCTTCTCCTCCTCCTCCTTCTCCTTTCCTCTCTCCACTTCACTCCCCCCCTTCCTTTCCATGTCTCTCCATCTATCTTTCGATCTCCATCCCTCGCCTTCTCTCTCACTCTCTGTCTCTTTCCCTCATTCCCAGTGATGGCTTTCCCTCTCTCAAGGTGATGGAGGCGGGTGTGTATGGGTCTCAGAGAGCACGCCTCAGGGATTATACAGCCCGCTCGCATGAAAGATTCATGATGCTCAGGAGTGTGTGTGTGTGTGTGTGTGTGTGTGTGTGTGTGTGTGTCTGTGTGTGTGTGTGTGTGTGTGTGTGTGTGTGTGTGTCTGTGTATGTGTGTGTGTGTTGCTCACGCTCAGGCACTGACTGGAAAAAGGGAACATGGAGAGACAGAGAAAAAAGGAAAGGGGGTGGGGGGATGGAGGGTACAGAGTGTGAGACAAATTGATGGTGCACACCAGGGCTAACTCTCCAGGCTGTGATTATACTGCTGGCTTCTTTGTACACACTTTTGGATGCCATCTTAGTCAGGTCTGTTTTACAGATGACAAAAGTTTGGAACAGAAATAAACTGAATTGACTGGACTGGTGGAAAATACCCAAACATGAGCTACATGAATGAATTTTCAACAGAAGAAACGTGATTGGAATAAAACCCTATCACAGTCAGTGCCAATGTGAATACATGTAATAACTGTCTAAAAACGAGACCTTATCCAAAATGCTATTTGGTTGACCGGACCGAGAGAGAGCTGCGCGATGCACTATCAATTAAGAAGCAGCCATAGTCAGAAAGTGTATTAACTGGATTATTATAAACTAAGAAATAGGTATTATCTATTCATTATGTATTCAAAAACATATTTACATAAATCCTTAAAAGTCTAGTGTTTCATCCAAGAATGAAATATTCTCTAGACAACTGAACAATTAATAGACAGAAATTAATATTTTTCAAACCAATTCAGTACCTGGCAATGCAAAAGTCATCATTTTATACAATAAATCTCATCAACACCTGATGATTTCCTATGATGTGGAATCTGCTTACCTTTTTTGGACCTACTGACTTATTTGATAGCCCATGCCTATTGAACAAGATCCTACCCAGCCTAATAAGAAAAAAATTGGGCCCAATCTAACTTTAAAGTCATCAGTCAGGTCTTGGACTGAACCAGTAAAGACATCTGATGTACATTTTTACAAAGATCTGCCATGTAGTGCACACAGACAAATAAAAAGACCTGTAAATCAAATGCCAAGTTTCCTTTTCACAGAGCTGTACAGGTGCTCAGTCTGAAAATAGCACTGTGGTAAAAAGCAAGCATTTTGTTTGGGTAGTTGCACTGTTACATGAGATGAAATGCAATCTAGAGGTTCAGTTTGACCCATACATCCACAAGAGCACTAAACATAGGTTTATAATACAATGGAAAAAGAAATGGCTTCCAAGAAAAAACACCTAGAAGAGCCCTGTGCATCGGGACTCCCCACTGTGCCAACCCACAGGTTTCACAGAAATGAATGAACAGGCTATGTTTCAAGCTAGTAAAGCTGATCTGAACAAAACTTACACGGAGACCCACACGAATACATATTGTGTACTGTCCAGAGGATAAGTGTTGACAATATATTATATGTAGTGAGGATTTCTATAGATGGGGCAAAAAACTGCAATGGTTAATGTCAACACAAATAACTGAAAAAAAGAGATTAGTAATACAAAACTGGAAGAAAATGCTGGGAAATCATCAGGTTAATCAGGGACTAACAACTGATAGAGTTGGGGAGTTGAGTAGAAGGAAAACTAACTTTTCCACTGCCCTCCTCATGTCTCAGCCTTCGTCTTTCTCTCTCCCTCTCTTTGTATGTACATGGCTCCCTTCTTGTCAGGTTCATGCCAGGAAAGGCCGTCTGGCACAATAAGTAGCATTTGCTATGAGCGTCTCTGCCAGAGGAAGTGTGTCAGTGCCAAGTGTCTATTGGTGTAGGACAACTCTATTCATATGCCTTCACCTTGGCAGTCTTTCTGTGAACGGAGAGAGGGGAGGAAGTGGTGGTTGTGTGGAGGTGAGTATGTGTGAGAAATGTGAATGTGTTTATCTAAACCTCTTTCGGTGGCCTAATGGCCCTTTCCCGGCCTGTTCTCTCTCCCTCTCGCCAGCATCTTCAAACACATTGCATTATTGCCACTTTTGATTGCATTTCAGATTAGAGAGTGCTGGTGGCGAGCACATAAGAGTCAAACAGAGGGAAAGAGAAATGGTGGCAGAGAGAAAGAGATGGATGAGGACCAGAAAGAGAGAGCCCGAAGAGAGGCGGGACAGAACGAGGGTGGGGAGGGAAAAGAAGAGATAGATAGACAGACGGCGAGGATGACAGAGAGAGAGATAGAGCTTAAATGAGGGACAGAGAGGAAAGTGGAAACAGGAAAAACAGAGGAAACTCTGGAGGAGCATATTATATGGCCCTTACCCCCCTCTGGTAAAGCAGCAAATGGGAGCGGCTGAGTACCCACTATTCCAGTGACCTTGGAGGTCAGTTGGAGGAAAGCAGCATTAATCAAACTGACGCCCAGGCTCAGGCGGATGATAGCAGGCAGCAATGCTCACAACAACTATGCACACATACACACTCAGCCGACTGCCATCCCCAGCACCCCCACCACACCATCCCTGCTCATATACACATCTACCTCCCTCCACATTTATTTGTATTTTTCCTCTCATTCTTTCTTCTTATTTTTGCATTATACCCTCTTTTCTTTCGCCTCTCTTTTCCTCCCATTATCCATTTCTCTCCTCCTTCTTCTTTGTATGCCCTAAACTCCCTCCGGATCTCCAGCTACACACAGTGAATTAACCCATCTCCACCCTGTGTTAATGGACTTCTAAATATCAGCTATTGCCTGTAGATATGCCACCAACATTTACATTGGTTCTGGGATTAAGTCAGTTGCCTTCTGGCCACTTGCAGACATATAGATATCAATTTGCTTGTGTTGCTCATTGGTACATATTCCGTGTAAATGGCTGGTGGGGTGTCAAATATGCATATTCTTCTCTGTGTCTGGAAATGTAATGTTTGTACAGAGGTGTGTGAAAAATGATATCCAGTGCCAGACCTGTATATGTATATCTATATGGGCTTTATTCTGCCCTTTTCCATAATGTCAAACACGCATGTAAGTACAGAAACAGTCATTCATATAATATTAAACTGACAAGCAAGTCAGTTATTTTGATTTTTTTTTTATTGCAACATTTTTGCAATCATAACAAGATAAGGGCAGCAATGGGTAGATCGCTCTCTCCCCTTCCTGTAGCTGGGGATAGATACAGCTACATTAGGACACCTTCACTCTTTACACTGTGCAATAAAAGCCAGCCAGAAAAGTATAATCAACAAGCGCGTACGTGTGGTCTGCGTGTCAGTCAGTACAAACCAGTCAATACACCCAGGGCCCTGCTAAAAAAGATGCGTGCATGTTTGTTGTTGTGTATGGGAGAGAAAAGTGTGTGCGCGCGTGTTTGCGTTGAGAGCTGGGGGTTGGTTAGAGGAGTCTGGGTTAATCTGTGACCGCTTGTCTGTGCCGATGATAGTATTGATCTGATGAAGATCATCTGAAGGTCAGGATATGTTGTCTTTGTTCAGGGGGCGCCTTGATCGTGAGGCGCTGGCTGTCTTTTCGCTGTCTGTATAACTGCTTATAATACTTCATTTTTTAGTAGACATTTTTTAAATACAAAGTGAAAAGTGAAGAAAAATAAATCTCCAGCTTTGGGCCAATACTAGTATGAGATTAAGTGGAAAACGTGCTTGTATCGGTGTTTTGACAGCATTATTATAATCAGTAGATTACACAGGCTGAAAAGCAAATATTGTTATGTTGGCATTTTGTGATTGACACTTCTACTACCTTCCCTTTCTGTGGGTCATTATCATCATTTCAGAATGATGAAACAGAAACTAGGCTTGTTAGTACTTAATTATTCATTTGAATCCATAAAGGCAATCAATTAAGCTTAAGTGTGCAATAAATCTGATTAACCAGTCAGTTCCCAAAACACCATAAAATCCATGCAGGTCTTATATGCTGGTAATGAGTTTGCAAGTAGGGAGGGGGAAGGGGCTAATAAGTGAGAGTGCTCACCCACAAACACACACACACACAAACCTTGGTGCGTAAAACACAATTGTGCTTGATCCATTTTTTTTTTCGGGTGATAATTTGATGTATTAGCTTTTGGGGATGAAAGATAAGCAGGGCTTAATGTATGCTAATATTAAGGTCTGCAGCTTGTAACAAAATAAAGCAAGGTCATCAGAAAACGGCGCATGTGTAATTAATAGATGAATTCATTACAAAAACAATGACTCAGTTTAGAAACACTCATTAACAAGATAAGGCATTTGAAATGGAAATACAAATGTTAACGGTAATGTGTTGACAATCAGAGCGGCTAAATTCAACCTTGAAACGTTTTAAATGCAGTCCGTGCCCATTCGATTGGGCGAATGTGCTGCCCTCTTTTCCGCCACTGCTGTATCATTTCTTATTATTCTCTGACATACTTGCTTGCTGATGCTCTCCCTCCCTCCCTTTTATCCCAGCCTTCATCTATCCTTCTCTCCCTCCCTCCCTCTTTTGCTGGCCTTTACCTGCTCGCTTGTCTCGGGGGAAATTACCACAGCTCAGAAACGCTGTCCTACTGCCTGCACTGCAACGCTCTGCTCTGCTCTGCCTCCCTCCCTCCCTCCCTCCCTCCCTCCGCGCATACAGCACACATATGGACACACGCAAATGCATACACACACACATGCACCGCAGACACAGTCAAATACAGGCATGCACTTAAAAGCACCAGCACATACACACAAAGACTGCATAACCCCTTTCCCACCCCAAGCATAACCCCTTTACCAGATGCTGCTTTCTGTTTATTCTTGCTATTATGCTACCCAAAGCAGTACACGGGTACAGAGCAGTACAGAGGATTAGAGACACTTGCTGCCAGTACTTAGACTGAATTTGTGTGTCTTCATGAACTTCATACATGTTGTATGTGGCTACATGCACGCCTGTTTTAGTGCAGCTAAAAATGAGCACGACTTTTGTACATCAGACCTCTTCTCACACTAATTCGCTCTTTATTCTTAATGAAAGTTAATGAAAAGGATCCCTCCTCCTCTTCTCCTGCACTAGCATGCCTTTAGCTACTAGCAGTCTTCCTTATCTCCCAATGCAATGCTGCAGACCTTGGAGATGAGCAATGAGCAACTCAGCAGGGTTTTCCCACTCTGTGCTGGTATTTAATGGATAGGCACTTCAATCAGCACTGCTAATCAGAATGAGAAAAGCTTCCAATGAATGTTTCAGTTCAACCACAAAGCAACCCACTTGCAAATTTCGCCTTGAAGTGGCAGAACTGGAGGAGTCACTGTGCAACATTCTTCTTTTATGGGCAGTTAGGAGATGGTCTCTTCCTGTCAGAATTATCATCATGACGGCCCTTTTGCATATGTCAAGTCATGCCTTTGGAAATGTCACTTTGAGAGAAGCGACAGTAGCTCGCCGTCTGCATTTTGATTACTCACATACATAGAGTCCAGACTGATGCAGAGGATTGTGTATTCATAATCAATACCAAAATACTGACATCACCAAGTCATCAGTTACCCCACATCATACACCAAACTGTAAATCTCTTTTTCTGCATTATGTAGTGAGTGAGGTTTTAACACCGAGACCTGCTTTTGGACTTGGTAAATCCTCAGATCATGTTTGGCTAATTCCACAAAATGAAAGCTCTTGGTAGTACATTTGAAGAGGTGCTTTGTATTTTTGAGTAAGGCAAAAAAACATAGACTGTAAGTGCTGTGAATTCATTTAATGATCCCATAAATCTACCTGATCTTTCATAAACTAGATTTTGATCTCAGAAGGAAAAATACAGTTCGGGATTCTGGTTATGTAATTTGTCTGATGCGCCTGCATTTTATTAATGTGTGTGTGCACATATTAAAGTCTCAAGTAGGAGATACTTTGTCTCGATAAGACGTAGCCAGAGAGCACGTGCATTAAATTTGCATGTCGCCTTGTAACATACAAGTGTGTATACGTGCTTGTGATGTGAGTAAGTGTGCGCGGTAAGCATAGGAATTTGTGGTTTGGTGTATACACATGCATACTTGGGTGAATATGCGCGTGTGTGTGTGTGTGTGTGTGTGTGTGTGTGTGTGTGTGTGTGTGTGTGTGTGTGTGTGTGTGTGTGTGTGTGTGTGCGCGTGTAGCAGACTCTGGCAGCAGGCTTGAAATTAAAACCTTATGCGGAACAGAGCTCGTGATTGAACTGGAATTAAAACAAAAGGCAGAAGAGCACGGAGTAAAAAAAAAAAAAGAAACGGGGAGAGGAGAAGAGGAGAAGGAGAGTGGCGAGAGCAGCAGGAGGAGGGGAGGTGTATTGTCTAAGAAGAGAAGAAGTGAGCGATTGCCACCACTGCAGTACTACAGCTCGTCTGGGTTGTTTCTTATCAGAATGTCAGGCAGACCTTTCCCATTGACTCGCTTCTGTCAGCAGTCTTCTTAAATGTGAAAGCAATTAGGGAAATTGGCGAAGTCAAAGAAACATCTCAAAGACACCTAAAAGAATAGCTGTGATGAGTTGGAGAGCGCATGTGGAACAGGGAGGGATGAGCGCACACTCACATAAAATACATGTGAATGTCTGCACTCAGGGAGAGACACACTCCCTGTCTTTTTTTTTTTCTTAATGCACACACACCTGAGTAGCTCTTGCCTTTGATGGCTGAGATCATGTCAAACCACAGTCTTCGTCTCAAGTCTGAGCTGTCCTTTGTGGCACATACATTTCTGTCTCTTTGATACCTCCTAAGTAATGCACTTTAGTTTTCTTGACCTAATAAATCACTGAATTGACGCTTCAAGTAAGCGTATTATATTAATTCTGGGACAAAATGATTACTAGGAACACAGCTTATTCAAATGGCACACATTACAAGCGAATTCCTGCATTTTCCCTTTTAATAGCCTGAACTACACTTCCCTTAAGGCGTTTCTGAAGGCATTCCCCTCTGCTCTCACCTCTCTTAACCCCTGAGCATGGAGCATCTGCTTTCTCCATTCAGTTGGAGCTTGCTGATTTAATAGCTCTGGGCATATTGCCTTGAAAAGGAGGAAGAAAAAAAACTTTTGGCCAGGGCCCCTGGCTTTCTCATTAGTAGTCTCTCCCTGCGATGTATAGGAGCATTCTCACTGGTCAGCCCTCCTCTTTGTGGAACACAGTCTTGACCTGTTCCCACCACACATTGTCTGTGTGTGTGTGTGTGTGTGTGCATGGAGCGGTCATTTCCATGAGAAAAGAGTGCAGAGAATGGACAGGGGCTGCGTTTTCTTTCTGTGAGATGGCTGCAGACGCGACTGAGGGTGCACAAGGGCGACCTCATCCATCATGTTGTGAATAGGCTAAAATTATCGCCCAGTGTTTCTGGACATCATGTGATGAAGAGATTCTTGACAAAGGTCATCTTGGGTAAGAGCAACCCGGGGCTGGCTCTCTGACCCCAGTTTTTGGGGGGTTTATTTTCACTTGCTTAAATAAAGTTCACAGTGTAACTGCCAGTTGCTTATGGAATTTATACGCATTTACCATTTTAGTTATGCATCACATAATGTATTGTACTAGATAAAATATGAAATCTTATGTAAAATATGTGGACCTTTAAACAAAAACTATAGGTTAAAAGGAGGCTAAAAAATGATTACACATGGTTACTAACAAAAGTAGGTTTGCAACTATAAACATTGTCTTTGCTATTATATTGAGTAATTTGATCCATTCTTAAAATTAAAAAACTGATTGGAGCAACTTTAAGACTTGAATAGCTAATCTGTTGGGCATATAATTCAAAATGCCTATACTTTCTTCATGTATGTTCTTTCCACAGCATGACGTGTCTCACATTTGTTTCTTTTTTTAAGCACACAGTGTTTGCTGCACGCTTCAGCAATTACCCTGGAAATATGAGCTAGCTGCCTCTGTCCCTTTTTTGTTTTGTTTTTTTCCTGGCTGTCCGTCGCATGGATGTGTTAAAAAGGTCCATCCTCGGTGGCCAGTCGGGAGGTTTGAAGACCGGAGGAAGGCGGGGCGAGTGGGCGGAGTTAGTGTTTTGGTTGGTCGGGAGTGACGTATCCGGAGCGACTTCCTGGTCTGTCTGCTCCCTGGGAGGAGGAGACGGAGACTGCAGTGTTGTTAGTTTGAACAAAATGGCTGCGAGACCACTGTCAACGAGAGCTCACTGAACGCCTACCATGAGTGTCCGCTCCGCCGTCTGGATCAACACAGAATGTATTTCCCCGGAGTCGCTACTCATTTTGCATTTGCGGTAGCCAGTCCGTCGCTAGTCGTCCAACCGACGACTTAAACAACAACAACAACAAAAATCTTTTGCACTTTAAAACAAGTTGGGTGGCTGGCTGACGGCCGTCGGCTTGCTCCGCGAGAAGTCATCGGCGATTTTTTTTTTTTTTAACGAAAACTGCCTGATTTCTCTGGTTTGCAAAACCTTGCAACGGTCGACGACCTACGACGCCAACCAGCTAACGTTAGCTTACATAATTTAGCTGCTTTTAAAAGTCATTTTAATCGTGTTCGTATTTTTTTTTTGTTTTTGTTATTAGTGGTGCTTCGTCCGCTTCCCCGCCCCCTCCCCCCGTTAAATCGTGACGTTTTAACAAATTGTTTTTGGTAAAAAATAATTTCACAGCGTATGTGTTTTATTTTTTAATCTTTTTTTCTTCTTGCTCAAAGCATAAATTACCGTACTTGCTGTGTATATATCTGGCTGAGTAGCCGTTGTTTACCTCGGTATCTTGTCACCAAGCTGCTACAGCAGCAGTCGGCTTATCTACCAAGTCTGACTTTAATTACGACTAAATCTCTGCTCCATCTCTTTACGGGTAACTTTAGAAAAGACATCGGAGAATGCTTTTATGCATTTTTCCCCCCTGCCATGCATCGATTCTTAACTGAAAGCTGCCAAAGCTGTGATTAAAGCAAGGTAAGTTTATACATTTAATTTATTTATATATTTATTTAGTTTCTTGGCAAACTGATGAATAATGTTAATCAACGTTTGACAATCAAAAATCGTAGCGGCAGCCGAAAAATGAAAATAGCCGTGTTCCTCTGTAATTAAGCTAAAGTATATCACTCAGCTCTAGTCTCATTGACATACAGACTAAGCCCGGTTAACAACAGCGGTAATACCCCGGCAAACACTCAAGTACTACATCATTAAAACATCCATTAACAGTTTACTAAGCGTGTTTGTTTTGCCCAGATTTCTGCTCACATTGTTTATGCAGGGCATTCTTCGGCAAAGGAAAACACTGATTGAGCCGAGGTATTCTTCCATGTGCCTTTAGACACGGGTTTGATGACTAATTTTAGTGTATTTATTTGAAGGGTCTTGAATATGTTGGGAACTTTTGTGTTATATCATAGCCCTTTTATGATTGGCTGAGTGCGCTGGAGCACACTCTGTACATGTGAGTGTGTAATGTGATGGTTTCTTGGAGCCACTGGGAGAATTGCTTTACCTTTTCCAATGTCTGTGTGGTTATTAGAAGGTAATGGGGCGCTAATTTTATAGTTATAGTTTGATTGCAGATAGCACAGAGTTGCATTAGGGCTGTAACACCTTTTTATATTTTCGTTAAATGTTTTAATTCGTGCCTATCCGATGTAGTTACACTTTTCTTAAATGTGGCAAAGGCACAGTCCCATTTGTTCCCAATTTTCGCTACGCTTCGGTCTATGGTTCAACTGTATCACATTATGTATCTTGTACACCATTGTACATTCCACTACACTAATTCTTAGTACATTATTAGTGTGAATGCTTGTAAAAGCATTCACAGTATTGTTGTTGTAATCTTTATTATTATTATTTCATATTCCGTACGTTTTTTGGCATCTAACTCCTTCAAAACCGTTCAACTTAGAAAAACCATTCAAACACCGTTAGATTCCTCTTCTTTTGGACATGACTGCTTCTACTTTTCTCATTTTTAACATTTATATTTTTAATTTTATTCAACTTTTTCCAACAAAAATTTCCCATGTATTTCAATGGGGAGACCCTTCAAATTCTCCTTCAACTTATTCATTTTTAAACTCTTACTACTTCCACATACGTTGACATAGAGCCACCATTCAAACTTTAAAACGAAGACAAGACATTCAACTATTCAACTTGTATTTATCTTTTCAATATCTTTTATACTTTTTCTTCAGTTCCAGTTTAAGTTTCATGCTGTTTTTTCACCCGTTTCAGAGTTTATAATGGGTGTGTATGGGACGGAATGTTGCCGCTAGAGTGAGACAGCTCAACTGCCAGAGTGGAAGCAGGTCGAAAATTAATCTTAAAATCTTTTTTAAAACTGCTGCTGTGTCCGCATCGTTTGCTCTACAGCCATCATTTTACCCTCAAAACGTAGCCATCGCTGTCCTCTTTCATTCAATGTGTTTACTATTGTAATAGGTGTTATGGTTCTTTCATAAATGTCACCAATGCGCAGCCTACTCCCTCCAACTGCTCCATAGACTCCAATGTTAAAATGGCTCAGAAGGTTCGTTTGAAAATCAGAAGAGCATGGTGTCTTTCCACTGTCACCACGTCCATATAATAAACTCCACATGCATGAAAACCGAGAATTAGGTAGACTAGACATTGCTGCCGCTCACGGTGAAAGAATTTTGTCAATAGGACTTGTACTTTTCATTTGGGAATGATTTGTTTCGGCCTGACTTTTCTGTTCATTTTAAGCAGCAAAAGTGAGGTGCATGTCTGTGTGTGTGTACTGAGCCATTGGGTGCAGTCACTATAGCAACCAGGCTCACACCTGCCTGCTTAACGAGCTCTCTCTCTCACTGTGCCAAGATTCATCTTAAACACTTTCAACTGCTGCTGTGTCCACAGTGTTTGCTCTACAGCCATCATTTAACCCTCAAAATGTCACCATCGTTGTTCTCTTTCCAACACCGTGTCTTTCAAAGCTCAGACATTTAAATTTTTTAAACTGTGTGGATCCAAGAGGAGGGATCACATTTTAGTCATTCAGTGATTCAAAGAACATGAAGTTTTAATATTCATTCAGATGTTTTCTGACTTTGAATTTTCTTTCTCATTTCTTAGGTTTTTCTAATTTACATTTAAAACATTTTCAGCTTTTTTCCAACTTCTTCTGTGTAACCTTTAGCTTTTAGCAGTTCAGCTTTTTTGTTTTCAGTTTAAAATACTTGTATTTTTCATCTCATTCAACATTTTTAACTTAACATTCAGCAATTAATTCATTTCAGTGCATACATTCAGATTCAAGCATTCACACTGCAGTTTCTTCAGAAAATGCACTTTCTAGTTAAACATAGCTGTCCTGTCTCTCCTCCCTCCTTTCCTCCACACCCCTCCTTCCCAACTCGGATTGAACTGTCGCTTTCCATTGCTTCCCCCCTTCGTGCATCCTGTCCCCAGGCACTGGAGTATAGCTTTTAATATCTCCACCGCGTGTCTTAATTGAAGTACATAATTTCCTGTTCAATTTCAAACCCCCTTTTCCTCCACCCCTCCTCTGACATCTCTGTCACCACTGTCTTATCTCTACCGTCACACATCAGTGAGGTGATGAAATGAAAAATGTGCCCAAGCTGTAGTGGCACACCGTACATTTGCAGTCAGATGGGGATGGTTTATTTTTGTGTATGATGGATATATGCACTGTCTGTGAATGTAAATATTTTTGTGGCATATTGAGCCAGTGTCTGCACATGTGCAATGCCTTTCATTTTTTGCCATGGGACTGTGTGACTATTTATGTCTAGCTCAATACCTTTGCCATTAAGTAATGCCCTCCAGTTGTTAATCAGGACTTGAGCGCACCCTAGACGGCCAGCTGACAGACAGGCACAAACACACAGCCCTTTTTTGCCAAGAGCTAAGGGTCCTTCAAGGCTGATGAGTATGCAGTAAGGGGATAGCTCTGAAAAGATGTTTTGGGGGGTGTCCAAAATGAGTGGAGAGAATAGGATTTAGTTTAGTTTTTCTTAAATACCATGCAGTTACCTTTACCATTACCAGACACAACTGTAACTAGCACTTAAACCACAGCAAGTGGCTCATCTCGAAGGCAGTAGGGTAAATTTGGGATTGCACATGGACCTTAGATCACCTTAGATCCTTAGGCAGTGCATGTTATGCTGCAATGAAGGTGCAGGTTTTCTGCCAGAAACAGTCAGGAGCAGTGTGGAGTATCTGGGGGTGTAGCACTGATTTTGCATGCCACTGTCCACCTGCTCTACTGTGATACTGAGGGAGCAGTGCAGTAGTCTCTGTGTACATGCAGCTCTAGCAACTGTTGCTAATGAAAGCAGACAGAGAGAGACACTCTGGGGAGTTTATTCCCTACTTCCAGCATGAAGAGAAAGTACTATACCAACAGTATCGAAACATGTATCGAAATACGCTTAACGTCATTCACATGCAGCAGTGAATTATGTAGTCTGCCCTGCTTTAATTAGTCAACATAAGCAAAGCATTATAAGTTGAACTGCCGATGGGTAAACAGTATTTAAGATTTGCTTGGTTCCTTTTTTTTTTTTTTTTTTTTTTTTAAAGTTAAAAATAAACTTCAATTCATTTGAACTGTATTTATGTGTGGAAAGTGGTTAGCCCACTGTCACTGTTGATGTAACAGTTGTAGTATAAAAATAACTGAAATGTATTAAATGTGCAGAAAGTCTGGCATAAATATTGGTATATGTCCTATTGTCATTAAAATATTTCTGAATTAAATTAGCTCAGTCTTGTGATGTTTACCTTAGTCCCAAAATGCAAAAGGATTCAAAATGAGAAATTTCGTCTCACAGAGGCTCAGACTCAATGAATTGTATTACTACTTTTGCCTTTTTGGCAGCATTGTAGGCAGGAAACACATTACCCATGTTGGCTCTGGATCTAACCAGGCTTTAGGCTGTTGGCATCTAGACACTGTTTTGATTAGAGTGTATTGTAACAATGCCGGGAGGACAAATCTTGGCAGTAACTCCATCTGCAGCCCCTTATCACTAAAGGGGCAGGATCATTTATTTAAAAGGAAACCCAAGGCTTGCTTATCCTTAGTTGACCCTTTGCAGACAAAACATGAACACTAGTGTAAGTTACTATCATTAGCCTTGTTTCCACTGCAGGGCCAAGTGTAAATATACTGTATCCACCATGCATTTTTCTGTACAGTGGTAAAATAGTTTATTTTCCTTGTCAGATATTTTGTTGTGGCCCTGGTGAAGCCCCCTGTAGTTGGACTTGTGTGTGGCTTCTGTTGTCAGTCCTCTCCCCCTGTCATTGACCCTATCCCAGGCCTTAGTGTGGTAGTTACTGAGCCTGTGATTATGAGGCTTTTCAAACAACTGGCACAGTCGCGATAGATAACACGCTTAACACCGCCGCAGGGTGCTCCTCAAGTAAGGGTGCATTGACAGTAGAATCAGCTGGATTGAATAGGGGGCTGCCAAAAGCCATTAACCTCTTCCTCTGCTCACTGTATTGCTATTTTAAAGTCAAGGGGGGCAGGATCTAGATTTACCAAGCAATGGTGTTTGGTTTGGCCATTGTACCAAATGAGTAGTGTTTATGTGGGCACACCCCTAAGGGGGGAGTGTGTCTGTACTTTGTGTTTGCAGTTGTAATAACAGAGCACCAGAAAGCCATAAATGGTTACAGTGTCCTTTGATGGATGTAACCTAGAAAACAAAGCTTTTTAAGTTACATCCATCCATCGTGTAAACCAGGCTTTACTGTTGTTTTGGTATAAGATGGTGATCTCATGTTATGATAGATGTAATCTCCACGTCTTACACTCTCATACCCATATCTGGCATTTCTTGATTGTGAATTTGCAAAAATTGAAGATGCACTCTAAATAGGCAAGGGTGAAATTAGTTTAAGTTGTGAGTAAAAGGTGGCAGTTTAAGGAATCTTCTTGTGATTAGTAGCCACACATACAAACTAAAGGGAGGTGGATGTGTAATTGTCCCCTCCTCCTTATCTAACTTCTGTGCCAATTGAGGGGGCAGGGGCTTTAGGGGCCCACCAAGGGTAAGCTAGGACTGGGTGGAAGCAGGGGGATGGGGGAAGCGAAGCTGAAACCCATCGAGCTGCTGCCTGAGAGTCTTGGCAGGGGTCCAGGGGAATGTTCAATGTGCCGAGGTTTGGTTGGGGCCCCGGTCCCTCCCTCTACTTCATGTTAGCTAATTGGAGAGACGTGGACAGAAGGAGATTGGCATCAGATAGAAACTGACAGAGAATATGCAGGACAAGCAACCATATAATATTCCCATTTCCTGCTCAAAATCAACAGACATCCTTACTCATTATGTAACAGGACTTGGTCCCTACAGCACTAACAAAGCTTGCAGTTAAGGCAGTGTAAATCGCACTAGCATGCACTAGCTCTCCCTTCACTGGGGTCATGGCTTTGGTTGATAATCCACGTCAGTTCTTACCCCTGAACACGAACTTGAATACAATCAATGAACTTTATCCGTCTGCTTTTACATCCATACATCAATAAAAGTAAAGTGGTTTTCACAGCTCAATTTGCACTTCAATGTATGACAAATTATAACAATAGGAAATAAAAATAAATTATGTTTGTTGGTGGCAAATCAGGTCACCTTACAACACAAAAACAACAAGAACAGTATTAAAAGGTAGGACGAATAAAAATAAACATATAAAACAAGATAATAGCTGATATGCAAATTAGCATAGTACAGTAGGCACAAACCATTGAAGGCAGCAGGAATGTCATTTTGCAAGTATTTTTCATATTTAAATATCTTTATTAGTAGTTTTCTCAGTTGTTTTTTTTTTTTTTCAACCAATAGCTGCAAGACATTTCTGAGGATTGTTATTGGCCACATAGACCTAGGGTGGGTATTTATTCTTATTAGATCAGTTAAGCCAATTTTTACTTTAAATTAAAAAAAAAAAGGTCTAATGTTTTATTTCACTTTGATAGATGTAGGCTTTTTTTGTGTCAGAATATCTGTATCTCATCTGCTGTCCAAACAGAAGGAGCTGTTGTGGCTTTTTCTGCCTTTATTCTTTTCCTCTAGGCATTGTTCCTACATCTCTTTGCAGGCTTGCTTCTCACTTTCAGAGGCTGACTGATTGCTTATACTGCTGGCAGTCAGTAAATTGTTGATGGGACATTGTGTATGCCCATGTGCTTAAACATCAATCTTTTCTGAGTAGAACTTTGTCTTTTCAGCCTTGGGTGTGTGATCATTTGGTGGAAAGTAGGGAAATTTTGGTTAGTCCTCACTTCCTGATATACCTTCAAAGGACTCTTTGATGGTTAAGTCTCAGTTTATGACTCAGGTTAGAATAACATTTAGGTGTGGGTAAGGTAGCCAGATGTACTAGCTGACAGAGACAAGTGCCACTGGCAATGGTAGAATTGCTGGCACGCTGACAGTGCAGTCAAGCTATAGAAAGCACTCAAAAATAAACACATACACCAACACATTCAGCTTGACAGCTTCTTCTTGAATTCACTAAGCTTTAGCAGTGGCGATGGCAGGGACCAGGCTTTGCTTAGTCTTGTGTATTGTGCTGTTTTTCAGTTTAATGAGCTGCCACAGTGTTAAAGTTTCATATCTGCTTGGCAGAGGCAGCAGCCAAGACTGTGAGAGAGAATTTTCTGGAAGCAAACCTCAAAGCTGTTATTTATAGCACAACTGAAACTCCTAATATGTGGTTGTTTGACTTTTCTTCCTCCCCAGTATTCCCCCCGCCGAACCAAAACACTGCTCTCCAGGGGCCATCTCTTCTTTACAGGTTTTACCAACATACAATATGTATTCCACAATTCACTGAGCAAGCCTAGTCTAATAGCAATAAAGTGCACTGTATATTTTCATAGACCATTTTGACCACCGGCTGTAAGCAAAGCCGATATGCACTGTATGCACAGGATGCTTACAAACCGAGCACTCACTGAGACTGAAGGATAGAAAACACAAGAAGATTGTTATTAGCACTTACCAACCGTGGAATTTACAGGCTTGTTTTCCCCAAGCTGTTCAGGTTGAGAAAACACAAATGCACTCCCACACACATTTGTGGAGATTAGTTGGCGTGTGTTGCAGTATTAGCAGGTATTGAGGAATTATTCCCCAGGTAAAGGCTGCCTAAAATGTTCCATGTAATAAGGCTCTGGAGAGTCTCATAGCTTCCATAATACCACAGGAATGGGTGGGTTTCTGAATGGCAGCGGTGGCAGATTTACCACAATCTGTGGTCACGAGTCTTGACTCTGTTATTCTCCCCCTGCCCCAAGAGAGGAAACTCCTCTTCCTACTCTTGTGTTTGTGGTGTTGTCTGCAGCCATTCCAAACATGATCCTCCATGTTTTGATTGCTCTTCTTTTTGTTTTGAAGTCCTGTGTCTCCCTTTCATTGTAACGCAGAGAATAACATTAGCACAGTTATCCTCCATTTTTCCCATTCTCTACCAGCCTTGCATTATTTTTTCCCCTCAACCTTATTTTCGCTGTCTGGTTCTCTTGACACTAGTGATCAAGGTGTACGAATATTTCAGCCCCCCCCCAACTCCACCCCTGTCCTCCAGTCTCTCCTTGGTCTGCCAGCCTCAATAGAGCTTCATTCAGTTTTGTTTCCAACTCCTCTCCAGTGAGGATTCTTTTGGTCTTTGCCCTTTTCCAGCAGTATTTTCTCTTTCTCTGTGTGCCCTGTCTAGTTCTCTGGCGGCTGTCGTTCTTAATTGGTATTGCTCTGCGTATGCTTTCATCCTCCGCCTGCTCCCTTTTCTCCATCCCTCCTCCCTCTTTTCTGCATCCCTGGCTGAAGAAGACAGGCATCAGACTGTCTGCTCCCGTGTGTGTGTGTGTCTGTGCTTTTATGCATGGTTGGTGTGTGTGTAGTGAGTTTCTAACCTCTTTCCTGTATAATAGCATGTTTCTTGTCATGTCTCCTCCTCTGTAACTTATCCCCACATATAGAGATATTAAGCAGTTGCATTTAGCATAGTAAGAAAGGGGGATCCTGCTTGGATATGAAATCATGAGTTTCCAGTGGTCAGTTTGGTCAGTAGTCAGTTATAATAGTTATAATACACAATTGAGCTCTGTAGTTACAACACGGAGACACATTTCTTTTTCTTTCTTTTTTTTTGTTGGGTTAAATGCACCATGCAACTACCTTTGCATTGATTTTTGTCTTTTTATCTGCAAATCTCCATATGTCATTTAACCATACCTTTTAAGGGCAAGAATATGAGCTGATTGCTGGTTATTGGCTGTGGTGTTGCAAGTCCCTTTAATTTAAGAGAACCTTAAGTGACACACGCTGGCTTTGTAGGTCATTAATGTCAAAATGGGAAATGTTTCCCTAATTGCGGAGTCATACTGCCAAAGGGGGTAAACCTGATGCTGGGGAGTGTGGCAGAGAGCGATACAGCCCAGAATCACTGCTGAGGAAGTGCTGCTGTCAGCAGTACTGAGGAAGGGGGAGAGAGGCAGGTAATGCAATATGTGGGGTCAACAGAGGTCAGGAGGGAAGCTAACTTTGACGATGACTACATAAGCTCAAAAGTCAACTGCCCGCTCTCTGATTTCACATTCACATGCTGTTAGGACATTACCCTAAATGATATTACAGAGTGTGACACATAGGAAATCAGGATAATAACTTTGTTGTTTTAATACTTGGACCTGTTTTTGTCCAACCCTCATTGTGACAGCAGTACTTGTAAACAGACACTAGTGCAATCTTTTGTGTATAAAGACTATCAGGATGAGCTGTAGTAGAAGAGACTCTGTCACTAGCAAATGAAAGGAAAACAAAAATAGTTTCTGTCACCTAAAACTCCTTTGTCCATTTCTTTCCTCCAGTCGCTCCAATTTGTTCCATTGGCAAAGCTTTTCATTCACTTTTTTCCTATTCTAGATGTTTATAGCAGTGCAGCATTTTCTATTATTTTCTTGTTAGGTGGCCAGAAAGAGACTTAATACTATACTTAATAATGGTCTCAAATACGGAAGAGAATTAATAAAGTGTAAGATTACTTCACACGCAGTATACTGTTGTCAAAAAAGAATTTTTTTTATTGTTGCACATTTATTTGAAGTGGTTTCAGTGGTCATTTTTCACAGTATCGATGCAGCATTACCAACATCACGAAAAAGGAATAGAATATTATTAATCTATTGGTATTGCGTCAAATGTAGAAATCCCAGTATTGGAATTTCTAACTTTAACACTCCTATCCACAGTGCACATATTCCATACCGTTATCTGTATGCACACTGGAGCACACAATCACATCCACACATAATGGAACCCCTATTTATTCCCTGAGGGCAGCGTTCAGTGAGCTGCTGAGATAGCACAATGAAAAATAGGATTGTGTTGAGTGTATGCGTGAATGTAAGGGAGAAAGGAAGAATAATGAAGCAGGAAAAGGAACAAGGAAGCCAAAATACAGTTGAAGGAGCAGTAATGCAAGATCTGTATGTTTGCCCAAACCCCTTTATATGATTCCTCTTCCGTTGCTGCCATAGAGACATTACTGCACCATCAGACTGTCTCATTGAAGCCTCTCCTGTCTTTGTGATTGACAGCTCCCTCCCACTGCCAGTGGGCAACACAGTGGGAGACAGGCCTTCTATTAGTCTTCTGTTAGGAGAGTTATGATTCATTCATATATTCAGACTTTGATTCATATCCATGCTTTGTGTAGGCACTTTTTATATTTAGTGTTTTGTTCAGTTGTGGTAGATAACACACATTTATCAACATTGGGATTTTAACTAATGATTTTTCATCATATTGATTATTATTGTGCTAATTGTTTCACTAAACCAGATATAATGTCAGTCTTATGTATGTATGTATGTGGAAAAATGCGTTATTCCCTTCACTGGATATGACACATGCATTGATGTCCATTGCACTTGGTGAAGCCTAAAAGCATGCACACAGTCACTGCCCTGTGTCCTAGCTCATGCCTTTAATAGTTTCCAGGAGCTGTCACTAAAGCTGAGCCAAAGCAAATGGAGACTGAAATGAAGTACTTAGTTTCCCCTGAGCCCTTAGGCTAGCTATCTAGCTAGTTTGACTCACACTGGAACCACACTCCCACTAAAAGGAGATCTTCGTTAGAAGAACTCGTGCTTTATTTTGTATGTTGGCCTTCATGTTTTCTTCCTTTTGCTCCTTTAAATCCTTTCCTCTTTTTTCCCCTTGACTCATTTGGTGTTTTTAAGCCAACCTTTTTATGCTGACCTTCGTTCTTCTTGTTCACACTCACTTCATCTCCCCCTCTGTCCCTTTCCTTTTTGTACTCGAGTAGTCCTCCTCTTTCACCTTCTACATTTTAGTTTCTGATCATGAGGAAAAGTGTTTATCACAAGTGCCTGGAATGATTTTTGTATGCAGTGATGCTTGTAGATGGAAATGGGGTTTTTTTTACGTTCTCTGAGTGCACTTTGGCCCTGACTTATAAATGGTACTACAAGTTAATGTATGCTTTTGAACATGCTTGAAATCCCCTATAATTAAAAAAAAGTAACAGTAATATTGCATTACCATTTAAGTTCATTTAAAGTTTAAAAATGAGCAAAATAAGCAATTTACAGTGTGGGGCCAAAATGTTTCTGTATAACTCTTGATGTCCAAAGTCTGCAATGCAGATCATAACAGTTATAATGTGTAGAAGTATTCCTTAATTGTGCTCTTCTTTTTTTTTTTTTTTTACTCATCATTCTTTCCCCTTCTTGTTGAACAGCTGAGAGAAGCTAGCAACAGAAGAAAGAGAACCATTTGATGGAAGAAAAGAAAAAGAAAAAACAAGAAGAAAAGACCAAGAAGGAAATTGCTCAGAAAAAGGTGAATGTAAAACCCCTATTAAGGCTTTGCAGACATGTAAGTGCTAATCAAGTGATGCTGACTTGTCCACCATTTTTGGACATGTGACAATCATTGTGATGGTCAAGTTAATAACCGGCAAGTCAGACAGACCTTTGGACCAGTCAGTGACCCCCTGTCACTAGGGAAACGTGTATTCCCCAACCTCTTGGTAAAAACCTCCTGGTGGTTGCTAGCATATTGCTGCAGTCTTGTTTTGAGTGGAAGTGGCAGCCTTGTAGCCTGACCAGCTACTCTCTGAGCTGTGCTGAAACCGTAAAAGTGTGATGCACAATGGAAATGGACAGTTTGCCCTCACAGTAGAAGTTGCACACTTTGAAACATGTTGGCTGCAACGCCGAAGTACATCTGTGAGCAACCAAAGTACCACCTTAGTTATGACCGATTTCACCAAGCAACAGCCCAAACATCCAGCGACCTAGCAAACAGTGATTGTATCATGTCCGATATGTCTCGCACAGTGTGCGCATGACGTCACGTGAGAAACCTCAGTGCTATCCATTACACACACTTTTCTGTTATTAAAATAGATAGGATACTAGCCTTCACTTAAGTTGCCCCTGTGCATGGAGTGGTTTTATTGTAAGTGCTTAATGGTAATAAAATAAATGGAATCAGCCTTGGTTGATTTGTTGAAATGTAGGCAGCAAATTTCCATTAAAGGACCAAATGACTACTTCTATTCACTGATGTCTTGAAACGATAGGCTCACTTTATTCGGTAGCACTAGTCGTTTGATTTATTTGTGAACATCATACTTTAACTATTCATTTCCTAAATCAGTTTCTCTTCTCCTCTGCAGGCTGCTGATCAGAAACCCAAAGGTGAGTGTCATGAGCAGACAAACTACACCCTCTCATATACTTCATTTTCTAACACTACATTCCAGCCACTGATGTACATTAATCAGCTCTGATTAATACATAAAGGCACACACATTATTTATGCATTATACACACATAGCATTTAGCATTCTTGTACACAGATGGACACACACATTTTGCACATGCATGCACAATTGTGCTGTTTGACTCGGCACGCACACATGCAAACGCTCATTAGAGCAAATACAGGGGCGTTTTAATGCAGAGTGACGCTCAGTATGCCAGGAGCACCAGGCAGTGAGGCGTGAGGGGACCCAGACAGCTCACTGAGTGTGCTGTAGGTAAAGCGATGGGGGGATGGGCTATAGAAAGAAGGGAGAGGATGAGTGGGATAAAAGTAGCAAATGGTGTTCAGCTGAAATGCAAACTAAAGGAACAGTGTCCTCATATCCCCTCTGCAGTTTCTTAAGATGTTAAAATAGAGTTTCTCAGCGTTCTTGTTCCTGTGATAAGTTTGTAATTTGGATTGTTTAAGTAAGACATGTATAACGATCTGTACAGCCAATAGATTTGCATGCTTTTGTTTTATAAATAGATTTCTAAATAGAGTTCTACTTTAATGCAGTAGCTTACATCCACATGCATACTGGTATAAAATGAAATATGGAAGCGTTGTGTCCCAGCTGTCTGCATTAAAAGGAATGAACAATTGTTAGTTAAGAACATCTAAAATGCTCCATTGCCTCCATAATTTGCGATCGTCATATCTGCTTTCAAACCTGAATTTTCATACATCATGGACGAGGATAATTATCAAGCACACCCTCCCGCTTTGTTGTCACTTAGCAACACAGTGAGGTTATTCCTGTGTTGACACTTAAAAAGATGCTGTTAATGCTAAATACCTAAACTAAATGTTTCTGTTAATGCATGGTAGTGTTGGGTTGAAGATGGCAGAAGATTTCATCCTGTCTGGGTTTTTTTTCTTAGTGTGTCTGTTAGCACCTGCGCTTTGCCAGTTTGAGCAGCAGTTTGGCCATCTGGGTGAAACTGTGAGGCTTTAACAAAGGTCACCACAGCTTGCCTTGGACTCTGACCTGCCTTTTTAATTACCCTCCCTGTGTTTCACTGCACTGCCTGTGAGTTTGACCTATTAACCAAGTTTCAAAGCTGCCTACAAAGCTGAATGCATCCAATTTCAATAAGCATTTAATGCCACTGTTCTTCTGCTTCAGTGAGAGATTAAAATATCAGACTCCTCCGGGGCTACAATTCAATTCAACATTTGTATGACTTCTGCTTGCATAGTACTCAGATGGGTGCTTGTCACAAATATTAACAAAGAACATCAGGAGTATGAGACGCACATTTTATAGTGGGTTTTCTTTTTTTCCAATGTGAGTGTACACAGGACATATTCACTGAGATCTTTTCCAGAAACAGTTTGTACTAATATACGTTACTTTCACACATGTATGCTGGCATTTACAACAGCAAATGTATGTTTTGGTCACTGATGACGCATTAAAGGCAAGCAGGACTGCTGCACGTTTATTTGTTTTCTCAAACTTTTACCAATGACCCGCATAATGCATTAGACAAGGAGCAAGGAAAAGATTATGTTGATGTTAGGCTGTAGCCGTCCACATAACCACAGGATAATGTGGCCAACAATACGTGTCACATGCTGTTTTGTGTTGTGAAAGCCTGCGTTGTTTCTTTGTGCATCTTCCTATTTGTCTTCAGAGATCTTGTATTTAAACATGAGGCAATACCTTTTGACCAGTAATGTGTTTTGGCCCTGCAAATCTGCAGCTTTTGCTATTTTTTATTTTTTTTTTTAAACCAAACCTTCCAATTTAGTGCACTGAAAGTAATTAGATGCATTATATACATGAGCAGAAATGTGCTATAGCCACCGGTGGTGCTCTGAAAAGCATGTTTTACAGCCATCTTCACTGTGCTGCTCAGTTCAGGAGCCCTTTTTACTAACTTGCTTTAAAATGTAGGCACTATATATAAAGCACATCCTGCTACACTGATGTTTCCATTGTTAGATTTGAAAGCCAGTGTGCCAAATAAATGTCTAAATAATGAAAAGCATAGCACAGTCTTCATATTTTCTTGCTGCGCTGTATGAACTGTGTATGTTGGATGTGTGATGCAGCAATTGAAATGCCAAGAAGGGAAGGGGGGAAAAACTTTTTAGGAGATAAACCCATGGATTAGGGCACAGTTACGAAGGGAAAAAAGGGAGCGAGAGAGAAGAAATAGGAAGTGTAACGAGCTGTTTTGGTTCCACATAAAAGCAAAAATGAAGAAAGGAAAAGAGGAAGGGAAGTAATGAAGCAGCGAGCAGCAGACAAGTGCCAAAAATGACCGTCAAGAGTCAATGACGACACTAATATAGCAGAGGACTAATGACATGGAGATTTATTTTATGGTGTGTTTAATGAGAGATAGAGAGGGAAAAGGACATGGGATGAGAAACTGATTGCGTTTATGTAGTGGGTAGTCATGCAAACAGACAGATAAAGAAAGTAGGTGAAAGAAGACTAATCGAGAAATCAGGACTTCTGTGAGTTTGCTTATAACCTCCCATCTGCAATAGCTTTTAAAAGGAAGGCGGCATCGACTAGAATGAGATGGGTTTTCATGCATGACACATGAAAATAATAGAGGTGTAAGTGTGTGTGTGTCTGCTCGCGTGTGTGCATGCAAGACGGGGGAAATCGGTATGCGGTAGTGATTTGTGTCTTTCCATCCATATCAGTGTATTCTGTCTTCCTTATACACTTTCAGAAATTCATAGTCACATACACATACACACTACCACTCCCCACCCTCTCTGCCTTTTTCTGCTTTCCTCTCTGCAGGCCTCCCTGGTCCCAGGCATTTCAATTTGTTTGCGGTAATCGATCTCGGCCTGGCGCGTTCATATGTATGAAAATGAGATAAAGCTTCGGCGCACTGGAATTAACTTCTCTGCCCCCTATTAGGCATGGAGCTTCACAGAATGCAAGGTTCCAGGAGGCAGTGTCCCATTGCCCCAACCCACCCCCACTCCCTCCTACACACCCCCACTCCCTCCTACACACACACACACACACACACACACACACACACACACACACACACACACACAGACTGGACCTCAGCCTACACAGAGCCTTTCCATCCTCCCCCCTCTTGGTCCCCCAGTACCTCAGAGAGACGCTGATTATTCACCCCCAGCACAAACGCACCTTCATCACAATCTTTGCTCCTGCTGCAATCACAATCAGTCGATTTGACTGCTACACATATCGACTAAACTTGACAAAAGCATGTGCACATACACAGACAGAGACACAGGGTACATAGTGAGTTTGATACCCACAGCCATCAAAACGTGCTCATTGCAGCGACTTGGAGCCTTTCAATATGTTTTCAGTGAAGGAAGCTTACATTGTTTAACTGCAAAACTGCCAAGATAATAATGTCCTTGCCAAGATTGCTCTTAGCATGCACAAACACATGTGCGGACATACTCACAAATATGATTGAATTTGTAAGAATACATGGCCCAAACAGGAAGTTAGGCAAACGGAACTCAAAAATACAAAAAAAAAAATAATAGAAAACCGGTCACTACATTTAGAGACAAAAAGCCACAAGTAACACCACGCTGTGTCTCTTACATTCCTACTCTCCGATAATCAGAAAATCTGCAGTCTCTGTTTCTCCTGCTTGTGTGCTTTTCACTGATGAAAGGTTGGAAATTTAATGTGCTGTCTGTCATTACCTCGTTCCTCACTCTCCTCTTTGACCATGCTGTTACTTCCGCCTGTTTCATTACCCTCTACGTGTCCCAGCGACCACATCCGAGGAGAAACATATTTACACGGTGTCACCATGGTGGTAACAGCATTATGTTTTCAAAGTGGCAACAGACACACATAAACACAAGTGTGTCCTTTTAATACCGCATTGGATTCATTCGCAATTTCACATGCTATTAATTGCGTCAACACAGCTCAAATGGAATTTCATGAATTGCAATCTAATTAGAGGCTAATTTACTTTAACATTTGGGCTGCTTTTTTTCCGCTGTTAAACACATTTCTAAACACTGAATGAATTAATAGTGAATAGCTTGTGAATTACGTCCTGTGGATTTATGACTGCCAAGCATAATTGTTTTTCCTTTACCCCCTGTGTGCTCACCCCAAATGCATGTCAAGTGTTAGGGGAAAGTGAGGGATGTAGGAACGGACCAAGGGAAGCGATAAAGGAAAACAAGGGGGACGCTCAGACTTAAACAATGCTCTCCTCCCTCCGTATTCATGTTGTATGATCACTCACAAGCTGCTGACAAGAGAGCCTCACACACCTCCCCCATCGTCTCGTTCTCCCCCAACGGAGAGCTGCTTTACGTCAAATACCAGGCAGATTAATAGGATGTAGTGAGAAGGATATGAATGACACTTAAGCCTGTTTTTGAAGCGCAAGGTCTATGCCAATTTGTTTGTTTAATGTTGTAAAACTGTCTGGTCTCCCCCTTATATGGCAGCTTGCTCCCCAAAAAAGGTGATATTGTCCATATGGCAAATTATACTTATAGCTGACTTACAGTTCAAGCTCAATGATGTCCATAATCACCGTGACCCATAGGTTTGGGAAGCCCAGTTTTAAGTCCTCAGCATTAGCCTTTTGGCCCTCCCATTTTGGTTTTTTGAAGAAAAAGTGATCATCAGCAGCCAATACTGCATCCAAAGACTTTATGGGTGCCTCCCATGTATGCAGAATTAATAATTAAGGGTTCTGTACTTAATTTTTTAGATAGTTGGGCATAGAAGTCTATGGGGATTGACTTGTTTTTCACCCATGTAAGTGGTCTTTCGTATAAAATGTAAGGCAGTCATGCCTAGGAGTTGTAGTCATAAAAGACCTATGTATGAAAACATTCTTTTGTAGACCCCCAATGAGTTCTGCTCAGATTGTTAAACTGATACTCAAATTGAGCTCCCTTGACTCTAATAACCCTAACATTGTAACTGGGGGAGACTCATTTATGTATCAGCCTTTAAAAGTTTACAAACCTTGAATCACACTATGGAGCTATCAGAGCCAGAAGGATTCACAGCCGATCGTTGCACTCAGGCACTGACCTCGGAGAGAGGTGTAGTGCGATCTCGTTAAGGCTTTTTATCCCATTTGAAGTTGGCTGGTATTAGGGTTAAAAAGCAAAAAGGGGTTCTTGAGGCCACTCTGTCATAATACTAACAAGCAGGTGAGACACGGCTGAGATGAACTTGGCACAGCCAGAATATGGGGGCACTAATTATGGAGAGAGGGTAGAAGAGGCGTGGTGGGAGAAGGGGTCACAACAGGCACATGGAGGTGCATTAGGCAACTGTCAGTCTCTATAGCAGTGGTCCTTTTATAGGATGGGTGAGGGGTGAGAATTTTCTCCCTCTGTGTGGGTTTTTTTTTTTCTTATACAGACAGATGGGGCTCTCTATAGACACACCCACTTGACCATTTGAGTGCAAAATCGGACACACGCACATACATTTGCCTGTAAGTGAAGAGTCATCTCATCGAAACAGCCTCATTTCTTTGTAGAGCCAACGTCTCTTTGCAGAACATTGCCATCTGCTTTATACTCACAATGCTTGTTGATTATATTTAGACATTTATTACACTTGCTATAGAAAGTAACAAATTACAGCAACTGGCATCTCCAGGTAAACAAGAATATTGTGCCAATTGTGAGAATTGTAGATGAAATGCACAGAGCAGCGTAATGAAAGGAGTCCAGATCAGATTTCTGGGGAGGGACTTGACTCTGATGATGTGGTGATTGTCTGTTAGTGCCTCTGCTTACATATTGCCTGCAAATTTAGTCTGTGTTCCACTACTTTTGCTAGGGTATAGACATGCTTTCTTTCTTTGCCTTGTTTACATATGCAAAGAGGAAGCACTGCAGCACACACAGTCGAACACAGCTTGTAAAAAGTTATTGTGTGTAATGCACTTTGTAACCTTCCAGGGGTTTTCTTTACCTTTTCTGCTTCTTGGGTGTTGTTACATTGAGAAATTTAGCACCGTGTAGGGCATAGAAGCCTGTGCGTTGCGTCTGTCCCTCCCCCCTCTATAAACATGGCTGCATAATAAAGTGGCTCAGCAGACAATAGAAGAGATGTGTGAACCTGCACTGGCTAGCACTAAGCTCAAGGAGCAAATCAGTTCTTTATAATAGCAGATACCCTCTTTTTTGTGCTTCATTCGTGGATTTTCAGTTCTATATGTGATTTTGTTATATACTTCAGTTTGCTGCTGAAGTTTTTTGTGGTTTTTTTTAAATGTTTTTTTTGCAGACTATTCTTAAGCCACTGATTCTTTTGATTGTGTAATTAACCATTTAGTAAAAAGAATGGCTTTAATTAAAACTTTGGTGCGAGGTTGCAGAGAGTCCTTGAACTGGAGGGTTTAATGGAATTTGCAGGGCACTTGATACAGATGCTTACTTAATTGGCTCTCATTTTCAGGTTCAGTTAGAGGCACTAAGGCCAGACCACCACAACATAAAAGCCTAAATTTGGTTTTCACAGCACTAGTTGAAGATTCAGATAGTTTTGTATTTACAATTGCTAGTAAAACAGTTATTTCCAATAGTCCATTTGTCTTTCCTTGCAATTTTAAAAATTAGTTTCTTATCGAGATATTGTCGAAAAGTTGTGGTTTGATTTTGAATGCCCAGTAAATATGTCTTCAGATTCTTTTAAATCCTGCTTGTGAGTGAATATTTATAAAATGGGGATTTTTTTGCTTTTGTTTTTTTTTTTTTTAATCTGAGTTAGAATCTCTAAGAAAAGATTCTGGACCTTTTAGAAGGGCTTAATAAACAGTGAAATCCTGTTTATGCAAAGCTGAATTAAAATGTATTAATGTGCAACTGCATGAATTTATTCAGTAAATTTCATTGCCATTCTCAGTGAACCAGCATATGCTTCACTTTCCTCTTTTAATCTTTTATACTTATACACTTATCGAAGGGACCCCCCCTTCCACACACACACACACCTCTTATTTTTCTTGGTTCTCTTTTTCTGTAAACCCCACCCCCACCTCTTCAAAAGCACTTAACCATCCATCATGGATTAGGAATCTCTCTGAGCAAAATGAAAGACGTGTCTCATTAAATGTATTTATGTTTGTGCAGGGTAGAGGGGAACAGTGTCTGTACTATTTTTCTCACCTCTTACGCACTCAGACAGCCATTTTTGCTGTCTCATTTTTGTCTGTCTACACACACACACACGCGCACACACACGCACACACACACGCACATTACTTCCCTCTCAGGAGAGCATTAATTCTCATTCTCAATTCTGATGTACTTATTAAATACAGATTACACTGAGGGTGGTTACACATTATCCAGTTTGGAAGTGTTATAGAAGAGATGTTTTTTAAGCTTCCCTGCAAGGAAGTTTTGACAGCATGATTTAAAAAAAAAAAAAGTGTAATAGTTATTGTATATGTGTGAAAGACATTTATTGTCTTAAAGTACCCTTGTTACTACCACAACAAACAGATTGTATTGTGTGTGTCAGACAAAAAAAAAGATTTTCCTTTTTGTAACAGAAATGTGGAGAACTGGAAGCAAAAGATGTATAGTAGAAACTTTGGGCTGGAGTTTGAAGAGAGACCAAAGAGAGAAGAAAGAAGGTATAAAGGCAGGTTGAATGAAAGGGTGAGATTTGGAGTGGGAGGATAAGGAAGTGGAAACAAGAACATGGCAAGGAAAAAAGACAGAAACAAGACATGGGTGAAAAGAGACAAAGGCTAGAGATGAGGGATCAAGATGGATAAAGGCCCTGAGGGAGAATAACATGGTGAGCAGTGAAAGACAAGGAGGCATGGAAAAAAGGAATGGCAAGAGAGTGAGTGAGCACTGGGACTACGAAGCAACCTGCTGGTGGGAAGATGAGGGGAGAAACGGGTGGAAACAGTGGGTAGAACAGAAAGGGAAGGGGGCAGGGCGGCGTGTATTCACCATACCGATGTACGATTGGCTGAGACAATGTCAGGCGGGCAGCGCTGAATTAAATCAGATGTGCGTCACCAGCTGCAGTTCCAAGCCAACAGCCAACCACATACTGCTGGAAGGGGGAAGGTTCTTCTTATCCCTGTCTCTCTCACAGTCTCCCTCTTTCTCTCTTTCTAAAAACTCAATTGAATTGGATGCAAACAACTATGAAAGTGTCTTTTTGCCTGTATGTGTCAAATGCTATGCAAAATATAAAATTATTTCCTTACACGTGCGTTTGTATGCCTGTGGAATAACACTCTTTGTGTCTGGGAAGCGGATATTTTTTTTTTAAAAAGATCATTATGTTTTGATTTCAAATAAAAAGAATACAAATACTTAATACTTTCTACAGGAAAAAACATATATTAGTGAGTGGTTGTAATTTGTATTTCTTTCTGATACAGATCAATGCAAATTCCCCTGCTGTTAGTGTGTTTCAGCAGGTAGGCACCCTGAGAGGGCCTCTGTTTTCAGCTGTGCTTTTGGACAAGCTTTTGGCAGCCACAGCGAATACCTCTGCACTCTGATTTATTTTAACCTCCTATGCGGTAATGTTGGCTGGTGTGTGCATGTCACTGTGTGGTTAATTACTACCACTGCAGTATAGGCCTGCTGTAGGAGTAGTTTAGACTCTCATACCAGAGAGACTGAACCCCTAAATATAGCTGCAAGCAACTATGGTCAGAGTGCAATAACCTTCAAGCGTTTGGTGATCTCAGTGGGCAGTTTGACCCCATCTTATCTGAGTGACCTTATAGTACCATCTCACCCCACTGGAGCTCTTCCCTCTCAGACTCTCAGAGTAAAATTTGAAATTTTAAAATTGAATTGAAATTGAATCTAATTTAATTTTAAATTGAAGTTGAACATATTCAACCAATTCACATGTGTAGTATTTTGGCAAACAGGACCTTGAATCTTTTTATCACTATAGAAAATGTTTATTAATTACCAATGCGAAAACATGGTTGTCAACACATCCAATAAGGTGAGGGTATTGCATTATAGTTTATTATAGGTTTATTTGTGTATTTAAATTTATAATGTTTAAATATTGAAAATGTAGGTCTTAAATAGTTCTCCTCTGCAAATATATTATTTGCTAAGTACTTTTTGACATGTAACTGAGTAATAAAAGCAGTCGCCTCTGTGGATGACCTCCATTTTCACCTTGTTAGACTGCACCTGCAAACTGGTAAGCCTTATTCTGCTCTGCCACCAAAGTGAGCTTTGGTTGGAGCACTGGCCTTCTAGTTCACAGCAAATCTCAGTAGCAGAACAACTACTAGAGTCTGTCCAACCAAGGGACGAGACCCTCTTTGGGCAAAGAGCTGAGTGATATTGGGGAATTCCCCAGCAGTGCCCTGACTAGAGAGAATGCAATGGTAGGGAAGGACACAGCATTTTTTTTTTTAGCTTTATAGCAAGTGAACTTTTAAAGGGACATGCCAGGGTGTTGTCCATTAGTAAATCAATCACATGGGTTTGTTCTCTTTGACGAATATAAAAATATAACATTAGTTGCCAAGTATAGATCTCAGATAATGAGTTGCGGCCACAGCTCTGGCCTAATGTAACTAAAATGAGCATTTTTCTTTTTGTTTTATTTCCTCCTGTTAAATTCTAAACTTGGGAGGTACACCGGGTAGTTAAAAGAAAATGTTTGGATTCAAATATTATTGTAAAGTTTTTCTTAGCTTGGTCGCAATATAAGAAGATGAGATCACTCAATTATTTTTAAGTGGATAGGCATTTGCAGCCAATAATGATAAGAATAAGAAATTCATAACTAATTTAATTAACTAAGTAATAAAGAAAGAGAATGTAAATACAGATAATAAGATATTTGCAGCTTGGACTAATTAATTTCTATTCCATTTATTTTTCATTTGAACAAACTGGCCAACCTACCTCTACAAATACAAGAACTGTCTTTCTGTCCCTCTCCCACTCCCTTGAGTCAAGGCAGTCTCAGCTGTTGTGTAGAATGGTTGTGTCTATCCAGGGACTATAGAAAATAACATCATCAACTATTCATCATGTATTTTCCCTTGGACCAAAAAACTGTAATTCACAGCAGCTATTGAGTTACAAGCTATTGATGTCAGTATGAAAGCAAATATTTCTGTGCAGCAGGAAATTGTGAGGTAGAGTACTTAAACATGCTACAGCCACAGACTCACACCAACAAGCTGCTCAGTTCCCATGACGATAAAGAAGTGTGTAATCTTACAGCACCCTGTAGAGAAAACTTTAGCAAAGCCAATCTGTTTGGTTGCTGGCTATCCAAGTCCTACTAATAATAACACCTTTCAGGCTAACACTCAATTAGATGGCTGGCTGGTCAGTGTAACCACAGGGAAAGGTTCAGACTGAGGCCAAACCAGCAGGGAAGGGAAACGTGTGTAAGTGTGCGTGTCTGTGCTGGGAAAGGAAGAGATCGAGAGGCGAGTTTAATTAGGAGAAAAGGAGGTATCTCGTCGTGTTTGTGTGTTGGTGTTCTTTCAGCAGAAAAAATCTGACCTTTTCATAGATTGCATCTGGGTCGGTAACATATGCTCAACAACAGGCTACATGAGGCAGTTAACTTCAGGTGATAGTCCACAGGAGCAGTGCAGAGAAAAGGTTAGATTGCTCAATACCTGGATAGTACCATAAATAAAATAAAATGAAATGCACTGAATTTACAGAAACTGCATGAACATCTATTTTTAGTAAACTGTGTCTTTAAAGCTTTTTTCATCAGACTTCAAGTGTCATTAATTGTAGTTAAGACCATTAAATATGCTAGGATATAATTTGATAAGATGACAAGTTTTATGTGCTGGCATGCTGTGGGCTATACATATGGCTCTGTTAAAAAGGTTGACAGCTCTCTTATAAAAAAAGAATAGCTCTATATTTTAAGCCTTTTTCAGTGTTGGTACTGCCCAGACAAATAAATATCTTCTGCTCTGTGTAGTATTAATAGTGACTTAACCCCGACATTAATACCTTGCTACCTGCATCTGTCTTTCTGTGTGTGAATGGTTGTGTGCCCATGTATTGTATCTGTCCAGTGCCAGAGCCTGCTCCCACTAAGCCCAGTCCCGGCCCATCCCACCACCCCGCCAGCCCCACGCTGCCCCTCTCCTCCTCCTCCTCTTCTTCTGGCAATGGCAAGCGCGCCTCCTGCAGTAGCCAGCTCCTGACTCCGACTCCCCCTCAGCAACAGTGCCAGTTGTCCTCTGCCAGTGCTCGCTACCCACCCAGAGAGGTGCCCCCGCGCTTCCGTCAGCAGGAGCACAAGCAGCTACTGAAGAGAGGCCAGCCACTGCCAGCAGGAGCCCTCAGCGCTCTCACTCTCTCCTCCTCCTCTTGCTCCTCTTCCTCCTCTTCACCCTCAGCATCTTACTCTTCTTCTACGAGTACCAGCAGCACTACCACAAACTCTGCCACGTCCACTGCGAGCAAACACCACCAAGGTTTGTGTCAGTCTAGTAAAAAACATTGTGACCAAATGGCTTTCTCATATAAATATATATATTTTTTAGTGGTTGCTTTAGGGTGATGTTGTGACTTTTGTCCTTGTTGGATGTGCATTTTAGTGAGTTTAAATAATATAATACATATACATAATATACAAAAACCCTCCTAAAGCATTCAGGAACCATTATCCATCTTGGGATGAATTATGAGAGAGATGTTTGCATTTGTAGATGTAGCTTCATTTCAAACTTTGCATCCTTTTTTCTTCTTAGAGACGCATAAGAAAAGCAGTACTGGCAGTAAAAACATTGATTATAATTGCACTTTCTCTGTCAGCAAATGTAATGACAAGACTCGCCACCTAAAATTTTGTGGGTAGACTGACCATATTAAAACGGGCCTCAGACTTTTTTAGTTGATTGCTGCTTTTTTTTCCATTTCCCTTTGTGGCTATTCTGAAAGGTTTCTGGTACTTGGATGCATGTTTTCAAAGCATGTCTGTGTTTTCTACGTGTATTAGTGTGAATAATGATACTTATAACGGTGACAATTATGTCTTTTTGTTTTTGGTTTTTTTTATCAAAGGCCATCTGGGATATTTTAGTATTTGAAGAACTTGGTTAAGTGGTTTTAGCCTTGTGCACTGTTTTTAAAATCACAAGAACACTAAGCCCTCTATAGCCAGCGGTAGGCTTTTAACGAACTCTTTGTTGGCCCTGAAGTTCACTAATGTTGAACCTGCCTTGAGGGGCTCATTATACAGTGGTTTGTGTGTATTTGTAAGCAAGTCATGTGTTGTTAAATCATGGCCATGAGTTATTTATATCAATATTACAACTATATTTCTCTGGTTTTGGACATGAGCATTTTTCATACAGACACTCATGATTATAGCTTCCTGAAGATATCCTTGAATTCCTTTTAAAGGTTTTTATTTTTCTTCTGTTTATTAAAGGAACCTTAACCATCTGTTTAATGTACACAGATGCAAAAGTGAGGGTACTTCTCATCCCCCAACGTAACACGCCATAGCTTTGAAGACACAGATGTGAGGCTACCTCTGTAGAACACCACACATTGTTTGAGCAGGATCTAGCACAAGCATCTGCTTGCATCTTTGTTGAGCTTCTTCTCCTGTCTCTTTTTTTTCCCCACTCTAGCTTTTGATCATGCTGCTCTGTGCTGCATTTCATTATTGTCTCTAAATTTGCTGTGCGAACACGGATACTCAGTAAACAAATCTGCAGCTGCTGCGGTGTATGGTTAGCTAGCCAGGAGGCTACAGTCCTCTGCATTACAGTCAGCTGGTCTTTCTATGCTCTGCTGCTGCTGCTGCTGCTGTTGTTGTAGTCAAGTCTGTGCCACCAGTCACAGCATCAAACAAAGGCTTTAAGCCTATGCAGCCACCCAGTGACAGTCTCTTTGCCACAAATTGTGCTTTTCAGTCCATTTAGTCAATTTACTATGTTTGGATGTTATTTTTCACTATGTAGCCATTTGATGATGTTTCACAAATATATGTATCCTGCATAGTGTTATTAGTTTTTTTAAACTTATTTTTTTAATGTATTGTTTTTAAAAATATAATAATAGAGCTGATTGATTTAAAAAAAGAAAATAAGAAGATCCAAAAATAATTCTAATATTATGACATAATATAAAAACACAGAATCTATATAAAATGCATTCATTTTAATATTGTCTAAAGAATTTTCAGAAAATTCACAGGAAGTAAATTCAAGGCAACTGCATTACTGTATTTTCTAAATTCTGTAAATATATTAAATTGGTGGCAAAAATTCAACAGATTCAATCTGTCGGCACAAATTTCTTTCTTTATTTTTTTATTACATTGGTAATAATGTTTTCCCTCTATGCACAACTATTTACTGCAGTGTTTCTTTGGCTGTGGGCCAAGAAAAAATTTAGCTGCAGGCGTAACTCTCTAAAGAGAAACATTAAGTCAAAACCTTCAGATTTGAAAGCATATGTTTCTCCTTTGAGCTCTGGACACGTTAGGATGCCCTGGCTGAGTGTGTTACCTTGTAATGCTGTATTATCGTCCTAGTCCAGCACTTGTTGTCCTAATTGGCCTTTACCTACCTCTGGTTTTCCCTGGAGTCTCTCTGTACAACAGCCTGTGGCAGAAGTAGCCATTGGCTGGGTTTTCACCTCCTTTTCCACTCATGTTCTTGTCCTGAGGGCATCCAGTCCACAACATGTTCTTTCCCATCTGCACAGCCAATAGCCTGAAGCCAGTAACCCAGTTGTTGCAGTGCGTCTGCGATACATAATTTAGGGATTTGACACTGGAATTAAGTCTACAATGCAGAGCAATTATTTAAGTCTGTGGCTTCTTTCATTTCAAACATGACTTTTGCTGCAGAAAATTCTGAAAAACGTCTCACCTTTTAAATGTATGTTTGCTGGATTTACAAGTTAATACTTGAATGTGATAGATTTAATATGAAGTTTTTCCTGATCATGAATACATCTTTTTTCTTCTTCCTTTTTTAAAGTCAAAATGCTTATATCTCAAAGACATTGTCTGCAAATATAGAGGTAAAGTTTCATTTCATTTTGCAAGTTAGAGATGAACTTTGTTCCGAGGACAGTGTTTCTATTTTGTTTCGAGGACAGTGTTTCTGACCTCTGGTGAGGTTACTGAGGCCCTAAGGGCGGCAGTGATGTGATGGTTCACTTTTGTAGTTGCACACATGCAAACACTAACACATGTATATAGATATAATGAATGTGCAGCAGTGAGAGTACACTAGTCTGACCTAGTTGTGTCCCCTCAGATATGCGTCTCCCTTGCAATCTGCCTCACACTTTAAAGAGGAGTGTACTCACACTGCAGTTTTAGTTAGTAGTTAGTAGCAGTACACTGTAAAGATGTTAAATTTATTTCTTTGACCCATTTTTGATCACTCCACATTTGGCTTGGAAAGTCAAGTTTATTTATTGTAGAATCGATATGAATTCTGTGTAAATCTGTAATGCTTGAGATTCCAGCAGGCTATCACACAGCACCCCATCCCCAGTGTCTAAAATGCAGTCTGCTCTTGACACACCACCCTCCCACACAACCTCTTTTCCCAACCCATTCAATTGTCCCACCAGACAGAGACCCCCTGTCCCATTTCCATCCCCCTGTCACACCCACCATTCCCATCTCTCCAGCTGACTGGGGACCATTAAGTAGTCCGGAGCATCCAGCAGCCAGACAGACTCCTCAGTAGCAGGTGCTGGAATGGGGTCTCTTAAGACTGTGGGAACTGTAGCCCAACAGCTGTTTGCCGGTCACCCAGACAGCGCGCGTAGCCAGAAGGCACTCTGCTGGGTGCAGTTTAAAACACTTGGCCCTTTCATAACGCTTCCTTTGATTTTTAGGTAAATTAGCTTAGATTTTGAACACATCTTAAGTAAACTGTTTGGTGTTGGTGTTGCTTTATTTAAAAAACAAAACACACGTTTAAAACACTGGGGCATTTTTACATTCTTTAGATATAATCTTATAAAAATGTTGTTTACCTCTTCTGACATCATCAAAAAAATAAATCTCAGTTATTTCTGTTTTTTAAAATCAAATGAAAAGATCACTTGGCCCCAAAGAAGCCACGGAGGTATAGATTGGCCCATATGCTCAAGCTGTGACACACACATAGGCACGCACAAGTGAGAGAACCCCCTAGTGGCTTCATTAATGCAGCCTCTCTCAGGGAAACCAGAGAAGTCACTATGGTCTCGCTCTTCTATTTTCTCTCTTCTCTCAGCAGAGGTAAACAGACATGAATGATGAGCTTTTTAAACCCCACAGAGACCGTCCCCTCTGTTTTTCTTTTTCTCTATGTTTCCGGAAAAACATGTGCATGCCGTCCTCGATGTGAGTGGGCGTTAAGTTCTCCTCAAAGAGAGATGGAGAGGGTCAGTATGGTGACAAAAGACTAGTAAATGTTCCCTCCTTTGATTCTGGGTTTATGTCATCCCATAGTTTTAACCGAGAAGCCGAGCTGCCTCTGTTGCTCACACTCAAACTAAAAGAATCACTTTGTCGCTACAGTTATTCTCATTCTGTTCATGCTTTCTCTTTCACTGTCTCCCTTTCTTTTCCCTCGCCACTGTATGTACCGACCTCTCCCCACCCCCACAGACTGTCTTCCATCTCTCTCTACCGCACTCTTCTTCTTTCTTTCTGTCACCCAGCCCTTTATTTCATTCAAATGGGGAGGAAAGGCATTTAATTCTTGGCTTATTGCCCATTTCCATGATGGCAGCTAGTCTCATCAACAGGAATTCACCTCTTGCTTATTTGTGCTTCAACTCTGGCTGGTATCACACAGCTCCACTGCAGTGTTGATGCTGCTTGTCCGTGTTTTGTAGTAAGCACTGTCGGAGTACCTACATTAGTATGATTTTATTATTAAACTGATGTCCACCATTTCTGTAGTTCAGTGCAGGTGAGAATAAGCTAGACTCCACATACACACATACAAAAAGGCTGTCTTTCTGTCCGTTTGAAATATGAAGAGCTACAGAGATGCTACTTTTTTTTTTCTTTCCATTTTTGACCCTTTTCATTCACAAGGCATAATCACAGGCTGCCCTCCTAATTGCAACCAGAATGAAAGCAACACATTACTGACATATGATTGCAAATGGTAGATGGAAATAATTGTCCCTTTGCCTTTGTTTTTCATATTCAGCTTGCTTTCACGCCCCTCCCGCAAATCAATGATTTGCCAAGAATCAGCAGTACCTTTTTCTGGAATGCCTGGAAAGGGAGTTGAAAGGGGAACAATGGAGGCACATTAAGGTGAAAAGAAAGGGAGGCTGTTTTGCATTAGTCCTCTCGTACATGTTGGCAAAGACGCACCAGCATTAAAACCTTTGCAGTGTAATGCAACCCTGTAATCCTGTTGTAAACACTCCTTTTGTGGAGCTAATAATGGTCCGGTTTTGTTGAGGTAGATGTCCACATGTGCTGCCTCTGCAAAAGGATTTTTTTTTTTTTTTTTTTTTTTTGCTTCACTGACTAACCTGTTGCAGATGTACTAAGATGATGTCTGCTGTTTCTTATTCTTGCGTGGATCTGTGTAAGCACTCTTAAGACTAAGGCTGCTGTACTTCTCCTCAGGTATTTTTCCATTCTCTCGCTCTCTGACCTCCTTTCTTTTTATCATGTGCATGAGATTCACCTTTTCTTTCATATTTTTTTATGTGTGTGGTTTGGGGGCTTGTTCAAAATTAGCTTTGTACATTGCCTCTGTGACAAAGGTGTTGAGTGTGTTAAAGGAGGACTGCCTTGCAGAGTTTACATTAGTCAAGTAATCTTTTATTTTCAAATTGTGCAAATGAAGGAGGAAGATATGCTGGGTGGTGAGAAACTGACTGAACAAAATAAAATTTTACTTTGACTGCCCTCCCCTGAGCTTCTTGGATAGGGTCCACAGAGTGATAAAGTAGTGCTCCTATTTGCTTGGAAATCGACCACGTACAGTTGGACAAAGAGAAAACAGTAAATCAGTGGGCCTTTCTGATCAGGATTTTTTTTCTTCTACTGACTAGTAGTAAAAAGTTGTTTTGAACAGGTTAATGTAAGGACAATTACTTTTGCGGTCTAGATCACTTTAAACTAGGAGTGCACAATAAACTTTCCTAAGGGGCCAGAAGAGAAACTGGGATTGTTGTGGAGGGCTGCATCAATAAGCTGAACAGTTCTGCTCAGTAGCTCTGTGTTTTGAAAAGTCCTATACAGATAAAGTTATTATTATTAATGTTATGTTTTTATAAGCTGGCTCAGCTCTCACTACCAGTTTCTGAGATTTGACCCCAAACTTTTTTCTTATATCAAGCTGTTGTCAGAAGTCAGAAAACTCACGGCAAGTGTAATTTAAAAACTTTCTGATGATAGGCACACACGGCTTTTTTTTCCCAGCATCTTTTAATTGAATTTAAAAAGAAAAGTACACTTACAGCAAATATGGGGATTACTTTTGTTGTGATGTTTCACTAGTTATTTCTGTTTTCAGCTGTTAGCAAACTGACTGTAGATTAATGTTGGTGTGCATGTGTGTGTCATCAGTCTGATGACCCTGAACGATAAGGCCGCCTGGGGAGTGGAGATAAGTGAAAATGTAATTCACAACCTCTGCGGCACATTCAAAGTATCTAAAAGTCATACATCTGCCAGAATATGTGTCTTTGTCTTCACACCTCAAATAAATGGACTTTTCCTTCTATATCTTGTGCTGTATAACTTCTTGTTAGTATGGCAACAATTTGATAGAAGCTTAAGACAGGAAAGAAGATCTTATCTTAAGCTATACAGTTTTACTTTAGAAACACATTACATTTAGTGTGGAATTTTGAAAAAAACAAACTCAGATGTCTAGTTTTCATGTGCAAATGTTTATTATTATGAATTATTAATAAGGTTAGTTGGTCTGCGCAGTGGTGATATTCGTAGCTCCTACTTCTCATTAGCTTTTCTGCCATTTGCCTGAAGCTACCCTATTGGTTAGAGTGTTTGGATGCTGGATCAATAGCCTCTCTGCTCTCACCCACTAACATTAATAAGATTATTGATTAGCTGCCTCCCACAGATTGATTACCCCTTTGCAGCATCAACCCAGTCTATTATTAGTTCACCATTTGATGGTGGCTGCTTTTGTGCCTAACGAATCTGCTTGTGCGTGATTCCATCTCAGAGTTGTAAAAAGCTGCGATTTGGTAGCTTGGTGAGGGATTTTTAGATCATAGATCATAAGTAGAAGGACAAAATCTATGGACAATCCCTCGTTTACAGATAATTCCTAGATATACAGAATCGCATGTGCAGTATTATGTATATGCAGATAGTGAGAAGCAAATAGACACACACTTATTCGCACAAGCTTGGAGGAACTGTTATGTGGTTTCTTATTGCAGTGCAGCTGAAGGAGGAGTAGGCCCAGTAGAGCGTAAGGAGTGATGGATGAGACTCTGTCCTGGTTTCATTCCAATAAATGAACGGCGTTCCACTTGGGCTTCCCTTCACAGTCCCAGCCAGTGAAGCCACGATGGAGACGGATGGGTCTCTTACTGCTGGGTGTTGGAGGAGTGCAGAAGGGAGAGGGGGACAGGGTGAAGAAAGTGGTGGGGGGAAAATGGAGGAGGGAGACATGAGTGTATAATAGGACATAGGTGAGAGGTGGGATCATAATAAATAAATGACTTTAGAGAGTGAAAAGGGAGTAAATCAGTAAACCTCTGTTTAAGAAGTGGAAATGGAAGTTAAGTAAAAACTGGAGAGAAAAAGAGAAGGAAAGAACGATGTAAAAAGAAAGCAAAGGCTCCATCTCAGTGTTTCTGTTTGGCTGACTGCACCAGAGCAAGGATATATGGATATCCTGAAGCTGATATGACAAGAAGCATGCTTGGCTGTGCATTCTGATTATGTATTAAATCCTGAAACGTGCAAGTCTCATCCTGCCAAGTCTGATAGCTAGCGTTAACTAACCAAGAAGATAAAATTGGTTCAGGAAGCTAACTGTAGCCTGGTTGTGAACTTGCATTACATGATTTTCCTTACTCTAAACTTATGAATTTTTTTTTCTTTCTCCCATCCTCCTGTTCCCCCCTCTACTTTTACTCATGTCTATCTGTCTCCTTTGTTTAATCTCTTACCACCCCACCCCCCCGCTTTCTCTTTAGACATATCCCTCCAGTGTGGCCCTGGTGCCCAGTATGACATCTCTTATTGGGGAGCCTCTGCACCAGTTGACAGCCCATCAAGTGCCAGCAGCTGGGACAAATTGATTATTGACAAGAGTGATACAGAAGCTTGGCCCTCCATCAGCCGCAGTAGTGACCCCAGCAACCCTGTAACACCAGAATGCCCCTCGGGCTCCACCAGCTCTAACCTAGACACCAGTGCTGTCACTACTACCAGTAGGAGTAGTTTTGTGAGTATGGCCACAGGCGCAGCAGGCCAGCAGGCCCACTACCCCTCTCTCAAAGCTAACAATAACATGATGACAGGACCTGGATCAACCAACGCATTAGTAGGTAATAGAGGCTGGGTTTCAGATGGTAAACAAGATGGTATGAATAGTGGCAGAGTTGGAGCGCCCAATAACTGGGGCTCTTCCAATTTTAACTTGAATCTCAACCCAAATGCCAACCCTTCAGCCTGGCCTGTTCTGGGCCATGAGAGTGTTGGAGGTGGTACCAGTGGGGTGTCCAGCTCTTCATCCCTTCCATCAGGCATAAATGGCAATGGAAATTTAGGAAATGGGAACATGGGAGGTGCTGATAACGGTGGGGGAAGTTGGGTTGGCATGATGAGTGCTACAGAAAATGAGCAACAGCACCCTTCAACCAACACAAACTTGTCCTTCAATATAGAGCCTGTTAACCTTAACACTGATGGACCAAACCACACTAAACAACAACAAGCTCAGGAGCCTATGAGCCCTATCCATGGTTTAACTGGTTGGGGAGGCCAGTCACCCACTGAGTCATCCCAGCTCAATGGGGATACAACCGGCAGCTCTGTATGGGGTAGTGGAGAAACCAAGGCAGCTGACTCCCCCAAGGACTCCAGCTGGGACTCAACATCTGGAGGCCTCTCTGCTTGGGGTCGCCAAGGCAGTGGTGGTGGGAGTAGTGGAAGTGGTGGCTGGGGTGACTGGGGGAAATCCTCTGGCGGTGGAGAAGCATCTAAAGGTTGGGACAACATAGATGCTGGTAGTTCTGGCTCAGGCCAAGACCAGCAACTAAGCTCTTGGGGCCAGCAGCTTGGAACAGCCCCAGCAAGTGAGGATAGCGGAGACAGCAGTGAAGGTCGATCCCATCATAGAGACAGATCCTCCAGCATGGAATTTGCCCCTTTGCTACCACGGCAAGACCTTGACCCTAGAGTCCTGAGTAACACAGGTTGGGGACAGACCCCCATCCGACAGAACACTGTATGGGAGATGGAAGAAGCAAACTCAGATGATGGAAAGAGCAGTAGCAGCTCAGACACCATAGGAGCCTCCAGCTCTAATGGCGGACCCTCATCTACCAATGGCACCATAACTCCTACCATTGCTCCCAGGCCTGGATCTGGAGGGAAAAGTGACAGTGAAGGATCTTCATCTTCTGGGTGGGGAGCTCCAGCATCTCAGCCAGTCCAGACAGGATCAGGATGGGGTGACCCCCCACAGTCACTCAGTAAAGCTCCAAATGGCACTACTAGTGGCTGGGGAGATCCTTTGCCTTCCAGTGGTCCCAAGAATGGGGGTACCTCATCCTGGGGTTCAGAGGACAAGTCATCCAGCTGGGACAATGGCCTAGTGAAAAGCCAGCCTACTAGCTGGGGAGAAGGCCCCAAAAAAGCTCATGGGTGGGGCAACAATAATGGTGGTTCTAATGGCTCCACCACAGGAGAATGGGGAGAGCCAGACATCAAGAATAATGGTTCCTCTAGCAGCATGTGGGAAGGAGAAGGAAGTAACGGAGGAAATGGTGGATGGAAGGAAAGTCCTCGAGGAGCAAATGGAGGAGGCTGGGGCAAAACTCCTGCTGTGAGTAATAGCAGCTGGGGGGAGACCTCACGTGCCAATGGCCCAGTGCAGGGTGGCTGGGGCTCCTCCAAGCCACAAGAAAGCAGCAGCAGCAGCACTGGTAGTGGAGGAGGTGGAAGTATTGGTTCTTGGGGAGGTCCCAGTTCTGTGAAGCAGAACAACTCAAGCTGGGGTAATGTCAGCAAACAGGACCAAGGTATGGAGCCTACTGGCTGGGAAGAGCCCTCTCCTCCCTCCATTCGTAGGAAGATGGAGATTGACGATGGAACATCTACCTGGGGGGATCCCAGTGCCTACAACAAGACAGTCAACATGTGGGATCGTAACAATCCCAGTAGTAACCCAGGCAACAGCGGCCCCCCTCCAAGTAAGAATGGTGGAATGATTATTCCCAACAATAACAACAACAATCACTCCGTTGGACCTGGCAACAACAATCACCATCACTCTCACCCTCACCATATGCACCACCATCCTCATCATGGCCAGCCCCCAACTCACCTGCAACACCATGGAAACAACAATGGGTCGCCCAACAATGCTGCATCACATCCAAGTGTGGGGCCCCAAGGCAGACCCACCCTCTCCAACCCAGGTATTTAAAAGACTTAAAGACATTAATGACATAAAATCTTATTTTGCTTAAAATTCAAGTAGTAGTTGAAATTCAAAAATGAATTAAAAATTAGTTTCTGATCTTGTAGTCTCCCACCATACTATATTCAATAAAATGTTTAAAAATTTCAAATTGACTTTTAAAAAAGTCGGTATTTCTTACTAACAGCATATGTGTGTTTTATTCAAGGAATACTGATTTTCTTGTCTGTTAACAAGCCAGGGAGACAGACAAAGACAAAGAGATTTTGTTTTCACCTGTTCCCATAAAATGAGAAAATTATAACAAGCTTGGGAACTATGTTCCTTCCTTTCAAAAATAATTTCTTTGAAGAATTTACAAAGTGACTGTTTTTGCTCTCAGAGAAGTTAAAATCTTCACAGTTGTCATCAGCATTTAATTGTAGATTTAAGTTTGCACTTTCACAAGATCTAGTAAGTCTTTGTAAAAGCAAAAGCCATGTGAAGCATAGATATTTGCCAAAGCTTTAATGGCAAACAGTTTTAATTGTGAATGAGACCACTGCCATCTGCTGTCTGCAATTTGTGCTGCAGTGACTAAGGAGCATCATGAACACTTCCAAAACACATTTAAGCCAAATAGCTGCCCATTTCTGCTGATGTCATTAACTTAGGCCTTTCCTGATCTGCTGCTTTGCTTTGTCTTGTCTCATTTGCCTACATATTCATAGACACAGCTTGGCAGGCTGGGGTGGTGAAAGGCATATAATTATAAAAAACCACAGCATACAATAGAAAAGTTTACTATCACTTATTGATATGTCACTAAAGCTTAGCATGAAGGTCTAAAGAGACTATGTGATGCTGGCCTTGATGGGAACAGTGGTATTATTCCATTTGTTTTCAGGGAAGCACATAAGAGGATTAACTAATGATTTTTTTAAATTGATGAAAAATTTCTGCTGTAGTGAAGCTCATTTCATTCTTTTAACTAATTAGTTGCCCTTTCTTCCAGGCTGGGGGGAGATTCCAAGTGTTCAGCCCAAGTCAGAACCTGCTTGGGGAGAGCCAGCAGCTCCAACATCAGCTGTGGACAATGGTACCTCAGCCTGGGGCAAGCCCCCAGGTGGGGTAGGAGGATGGGGAGACGGTGGCCATGAGTCCTCTGGCCCCTATGGCAGGGGAAGTGGACCCCCAGGTTCTGCACCTTGCAAGCCAGGTAACACTCAGAATTTATTGTTAATGCTGGATGTTAATAATAGGAGTTGATTAACTGATACCACCAGTGCTATATTCAGTGCCATCAATTAGTTCAGACTTACAAAATTACTGTTTTTCTGCTTTAACCTGTGAACACGATTGTCAACTTAGGCACTGGTTTGCTTTGGGTTCACTATTTTATTTATGGCAGTAGCTCCATAATATGTCTGCACAGCACACTTCAGTTAGGGAACACAAACGGGAAGTTTCTACAGAACTGTACCGTTTGTGCCAGTTTTGAAAGTTTTTGTTAGTGCTGCTGGAGTGTTGCTTGGATTAAAGCAATTCCACGCCTCAGTGGAGCTTGGTTATTTGTGCTGTTGGTTTTAAATGTTGGAAATGATAGAGGGGTGGTGTAGGGAGAAAGTGCAGACTGGCATGTAGCAACAGTGGCACCAAGTGGCTGTGTTTAAAGTTACCTGCTGCTCAGCTTCTGAAATAGTATTGTGAATATAGAGGACACATAGCATAGAGTAATGCACTGAAGATTTTTCTTTTATTCCTCACAACTTAATCCTATATTTCCCATCCCTTTCTTTCAGGCCCAAAACCTATGCAAGATGGCTGGGGAAATGGAGGGGAAGAGATGGGCATGTCTACCAGCCAATGGGACACTGAGGATGGGGATGTATGGAACAGCCCAACCTCCCAGGAGAGCAGCTCTTCTTGTAACTCCTGGAGCAATGGACCCAAGAAGTGCCCAAACAAGGTCAGTGAACTCGCCTGTCACAGTGGCATTTATGACCTTGGAAACATCATGTAATGTTGAATTCATAATATTTTTGCTTCTTTGTTTTCAGGGGAAGATGGGCAACAAGCCAGATGAGGCCTGGATTATGAACCGTCTCATCAAGCAACTCACTGACATGGGCTTTCCGGTATGAACCCTGCATATTTAGAATTAAGTGTCAGTGCAGACTCAAAGCACTTGCAAGCTTTCTTCCGGAATTTTTGCTTTAATGCCTCTGTGCTGGTGGCAGATCTAGCTGCGAGGCATCATTTATTTAGGTTATCAGTTCTGAAAGTGATACTCAGGGATGAAGGTCACTATAACCTCTAACCAGGAATTTGATATTTATTCAACACAGAAAGAAATTTCTTATGATTTAGCACAAGCATGCACTAGTGCTCTGGAATGAACTAATTGGATTTCAATGGTCAAAGGTTATTGTGACCTTAAACGAAAATTTTGGGCCATTATAAATGAAACCTTTTCAGGCTGGAAAAACTATCAAGTGATGAAATATCAGCTCTTCTGGCAAATTAATCCCAGTCTGGTTATGCTAATTACAAGTTTTTTGTACTTATGTGTAACAGAGAGACCCTGCTGAGGAGGCATTGAAGAGCAACAATATGAACCTTGACCAGGCTATGAGTAAGTACACCAGCATTTTCGTGCGTCGACCTTGTCTTTACGCATGCCGTTCTGAGATGTTTGTTTTTATTTGAATAAATCAGTTCAATCTCTTCAGTTCCGCTTGGTTAAATACTGAGGGACCCTTTTTCTTTAAAATATATATTTTTACCACTAATGAGATTAAGTAAAACTCTCTTTTATAGTGACACAATATATTTATTTGGCTAGATTTCACAACCTCTGCAATCACCTCTTCTCCTTCTAGCTGCTCTTTTAGAGAAGAAAACAGACCTGGACAAGCGGGGCATGGGCATGTCTGATTACAGCAATGGCATGAACAAGCCTTTGGTGTGTCGGCCTTCCGCACTCTCCAAAGACCCCTCCGAACGCACCGCCTTCCTCGACAAGGTACGTCGGGTATAAATGCATGGTGGTATTCAATTCAATTCAGTTTTATTTATACAGCACCAAATCCTAACAACAGTCGCCTAAAGGCGCTTTATTTTGTAAGGTAGACCCTACAATAATATGTACAGAGAAAACCATATGACTCCCTATAGGCAAGCACTTTGGTGACAGTGGGAAGGAAAAACTCCCTTTTAACAGGAAGAAACCTCCGGCACAACCAGGCTCAGGGAAGGGCGGCCATCTGCTGCGACCGATTGGGGTGAGAGAAGGAAGACAGGATAAAGACATGTTGTGGAAGAGAGCCAGAGATGAATAACAAGTATGATTCAGTGCAGAGAGGTCTATTAACACATAGTGAGTGAGAAAGGTGACTGAAGAAGAAGCTATCAATGCATCATGGGACTCTCCAAGCAGCCTACACCTATTGCAGCATAACTAAGGGAGGATTCAGGGTCACGTGATTCAGCCCTAACTATATGCTTTAGCAAAAGGAAAGGTTTAAGCCCTTACTGTAACTTTAGGCTTTTCTCTAATTATATGCTTAGATTGTAGCTGTTATGATATGTTAACACATCACATTGGAAGGTTTTTAGATTAGATTACGTCTTGGTTAGTACAAGAAATGTTTTTACACACATATAATTAACATTGTCAACGTGTAATGTTTGATGTTGCGCTCATCTGCCTTTATTCCCCCCATTAACTGTTTATTTTCCTCTGGTCTAGGATGGTGTCCTGTCAGATGACAACCCCCCATCACCGTTTTTGCCTTCCCCCAGCCTGAAGCTCCCCCTGGCCAATAGTAGCCTTCCTGGGCAGGGTCTGGGACAGGGCAACCCGGGGCTGGCCATGCAAAACTTGAACAGACAGGTAAAGCAGGTTTTCTTTTCTTTTTCTTTTTTTAAAAAATATATATGTAGTATAACATACTACATATGTAGTATTGGGGGGGGGGCTTTGTACACTTGGACAGCTGATACAGACAGTATCACTGTGTTCATCACAGTGCAGATGCACAACCGCTAATTTGCAGTGCTCTCTGTGGGATTTCCATATACAGATTGCAGTAGCAGCAACAAAAGATGTGTTAAATTGTTTTATACACATCTCTCTATTCACACGCTCTCCCACATCTCCCTTTTTCTGTTGCTCACTTTTGTGTATAACCTTGCCTGAAGAGCCCATTGAAACCAGATAGTTATGCTCTATCAAATATCACCCCTAGAGGCAGGCATGGCCCAGAAAAACTACAGGATGTCCTTGAAGTCCAAACAAAGGCACTGCAAGCAGCCTTTTTTCAAACTGAAAGGAAGGCCCTCTTCAGGAGTATGGGGTTAGAAATGTGAACAAGTGGCTTTTACAGGCTGATTGTTTTTCGTCAATTTAAAAAATGCAATTTGTGACATTTTTATGATCAAACAAACAGTTGCTCTCACCTTTTTCCCTCAATATATGCTCTGCTGTAAAACATGTGATCTAGACCTAATAATGCAATATTGGAGACACTTCACCTTTTCTTTTTCTTTTTTTTTCTTCATTTCAGATTTTTTTTTTATTTATTTATGTATTTTTGTTTTGACGTTTTTTTGTTTGTACTGCCATTACATGGCAGTACACTTGAATATTTAATTGTACCATTGTGATTCCTGCATACAGATACCCAGTGGAATGTTTGGCAGTAGTGGAGCAGCACAAACCCGGGCCATGCAGCAGCAGCCTCCTCAGCCACCAGTGCCACCTCTCAGCTCCTCCCAGCCTAGTCTACGTGCTCAAGTGCCTCAGTTTCTCTCCCCTCAGGTAGTCAAACACATGATAACGCATATTAGATTTATTATGTGCTACTATGTCAAGTCCTAACACATATAAACAATTGCTTAAAGCTTGAAGATTTTGTGATATGGCTGAGGAACATGATTTTTTTCTTCCCCCACGTGTATATTTTGTGCTTTTTAACTCATTTTAATTCTGTTGAATATGTCGTATTTGTCCTCTTAAAATCTCCACAGCGTAGATCGCTTTTTACCTTTTGTTTATCACACTTAAAAACTCATGTGCAGTTTCAGTGATGTGGTTGACATACTGTGGCCATAACTCTTGAAACTGCAAGATTGCCTCCCAGACCTTTCACCTCCCTTCTTTTCCATCCTTGCACAAATGCAGCGGTGGCTAGTTTCATCTTGCCAGAAGGTGCTTTTATGTGCAGTTATTGTGATGTGCAGTGACTAACTTGTCATCTCTCTTTTGTGCCACCTCCATTTTTTCCATTCGCTTCAGGTCCAAGCACAGCTCTTGCAGTTTGCAGCAAAAAACATTGGTCTGAACCCTGCACTTTTAACTTCACCAATAAACCCTCAACAAATGACCCTGTTGTACCAACTTCAGCAACTGCAAATGGTGAGGTGCCATCGCTCTTTGCATTGCATTTGCAGCGCAGCTTTAACTTTTACAGCTTGAGCAAGAGAATATGTCTTCTGGACTTTTATTTTTGATTTTACTTTTTAATTTGATTTTACTTGATTTTACTTCCTATGAGTATGTCATTTTTAAAAATGACGATATCTAACAATGCATGAGAAAGTGAGTGTATATTTTTTTTTTATTGTTCAACATCAACGTATTTCTTTATTTGTCTTCGTCAATTCAGGCGTACCAGCGTTTACAAATCCAGCACCAGATGATGCAGGCGCAGCGCAATGTTTCCGGCCCTATTAGACAACAAGAGCAGCAAGTGAGTCAATAAATGTGTCATTACAAATAAAGTATGATCGTGAAGGTCTTTTAAAATTTCATGTGTGTGACTACATGTGGGCCATGAGTCATCGTACTTTGACCCAACTTCATTTATTCCTTTTTTTTTTCTTTTTTTTTCACTTATTTTTTGTCACATCATTACAACAGCGAAAAGAATATGCTTTGTAACAACAGGAGTTGCTGAAACGTTTAGATAACACAGGAACTTGTTACTTCCCATTGTCTGACAACTTCTCCATTTTGCAAAAGGCGATAGAGTTTGTTCTCCTTTTTGTAAAAAAAAAAAAAAAATGTTTTGTTAGAAATTTCCCACAAGATGCAAGAGATATATCTATATCTTATGTATCTAACATTTTCTCTTTAAGCTTATCTTTACAGACCACCCCTACGTCTTCTTTTATTTTGTTTTTGCTTGCGTATCTTTATCTATAACACATTTTGAAACATTTTATTTTCTCATGCTTTTCCTTTCCATTCTCCACTTTGTCTCAACTTCCTCTTTGTTTTTCTTTTGTTTCATTATTTCCATCCATAATTTGATTAATGTTGTTGCTCTCCTGGCCTATATTTCCCAGTGCTTTCTTTTGAAATACATAATTATGACAGTCCTTCTTTTCTCTCCCAGGTTGCACGTACAATCACCAACATGCAGCAGCAGATCCAGCAGCACCAGCGTCAGCTGTACCAAGCGCTGCTGATGAAGCAGCAACAACTTCCCTCTCATTCCTCTTCTTCTTCCTCCTCCTCCGCTGGTCTGCATCCCCCCGGTGGCCCCGCCGGAGGCCCCGGCTCTGGCAAATCAACCCTGGACCCCTTCACAGGCACTCACCAGGCTCCGAGCCTTGCCGATACACTGCACACCAAAGAGCCGCCGTCGTCGCCCAGCGCCTACAGCACCTACCCTCTCTGTGAGTCTGCTCTAGCAACAACACAGGGCTGAAAGAACAACACTATGGTCACTTTGTTTAAAACTCAAATTTTCCCATGACACAGAAATTAAAGAAGAACCCTCATTGTGTATTACAGCCTGTGTATCACCTGATTTTGTGTCATGTGAAGTAAAAAAAAATCAGCAACTCTTTAAAAAAAAAAAAAAAATCATCCAACTGCCAAACTGCTTGCATCTTGTGTCTTATATTTGTATGTGCAACACCATGTGTCAAACAGTGTATCGCTGTGTTGTGTGTTTGAAATATTTGTTTTTATTTGTGCAAATATTAACAAAAGATTCCTGTGTTTTGTGTTCAGCTGGACTGAATCCAAACATGAATGTAAACTGCATGGAGGTTGGGGGTCTGTCCCTTAAGGAGCCCCCTCAGCCCCAATCCCGCCTGTCCCAGTGGACACACTCCAACTCCATGGACAACCTCTCTGGCAACTCTTCAAATCTGGAGAACAACCTCAATAAGCACGGTACTTTGCACAATAACACAGACAAGCATGCTCACATAATGCAGAGGCTTTGAGAAAATTGTTAGATGAAACCAGCCTGACATTTAATGTTAAGTTGTTTTTTTGCATAAATACTTTCCAACGCCTTTTTAAAAATAATCTTGAGATTTTTGTGCAGACATGCTTCACTTGTTGAGGAGTGATTATAAGGCACTATTGCAAATGCCACACCTCCTAACACACTTAGGACTCGTTGACTTGTTTCCCAATGAGTAACTCAACAACTGACAGTAGCTTTTTGCCACTTGTATCATGCAAGACTTTCGACTGTGCGTTTGTTTTTTTTCGCACGTTCTGTTTGCAAGCTCATTAAGAATCCCTGAGTCTGAGGTGTCATAATTCCACCCAATAACAATGACAGGTGTTGCAGTCACATCCTTGAATATAATTGTGACATTTCCGTGATTTCCGAGAAGAAAAATGCAGTCTTATATTTGTGTCAGTTTGAAACCACTGAAGTACACAAAGCACTCAGAAATGATGTCAGTTACTTTCCATAAAAGCAATTTCTCTAATGTTTTGAGAAACTAGTTAACTGATGCAGACTTGTCAACTACTGCATTACTTTCATTTTAGCATTTAAGATTTCGTCAGGTTCTGCATTTCATACACATGATCTGTTTTCCAGCTTATACGTAGATAACAATCTGTGGACTGCAAACAGTTATTCTTAGCTCATAGTTTCTTCTTATCTTTTTTTCTCCCACTATGGAAATGTTTATTGAAGATCTTAATCTTATGTCTACTGAAGCTCACTAGGATTATCAGTAGACTTAAAAACAGACTTAATTTAGACACCATTTTAGGGAGGTGTTAAATGTGCATTTATAATAGTAATACTTGCAAAAATGTGTATATTTTCCTACTAAGTTGGACTAGGTTCACTTTCTTACTTTTTCCTTGTGTGTTTCAGGTGCCATATCTGCTGCCTCTACCCTGGTCCCTCCTGGGAAGCCTCCTCAGCTGGAAGACTCATACAGCCCTTACAATCTAATCTCCAGCTCTGAGTCTCCCACCAGCCCCCTCGTGCCCCCTGACTGGGGCCAGGGCAAGAGTCCCAGTGAAAAGATCTCCAATGGGACCAACATTAACTGGCCCCCAGGTGAGAATGAGATGCAGGTATAAAGGTGTAGAACAGACAGGTGTTTTTCCTTAAATTGCGTGAAAAAGTCTCTGAATCTTTGGAACCAAAGGCATTTATGAACGTGTCTGATGTTTATCTAGAACGCAGTACAATCTCACTGAACTAATAAAACACAAACAGTACTTTTCTTATGTCGTAATTGCTTAATTGCATCAATTAAGGCTGCTGCTAAGGAAGCAGCTATTCAGTCTACAAAATTCAGAGGAAGATTTAAATACAAATGCTGTCAAGCATAGCATTAGATCAGGTTGGTTCACCACAATACCATTTTACACATTTACATGGCAGCTCTCATATAAAGTAGGCTAAACTGTATTACTGCTAAACTTAGCCTGTCCAGAGTGGACCTCTATCTGCAAGCCATCTTGCAGTTCATCTCACGCACCCCAGTTGCAGCAGTTGCAGTGCACCAAGTATAATTCAGCGTAACACCTCGCTTCACACCTTTGTTTACATCTAACCTTCAAGTTTTAGCAGTCCTTTATTGTGTGCATGTGTTTTGTGTTTTAGAGTTCTGCCCAGGGGTGCCATGGAAAGGCCTTCAGAACATCGACCCTGAGAATGACCCCAATATGACCCCTGGCAGCGTCCCCAGCGGTCCCACCATCAACACCAACATCCACGACGTCAACCGTTACCTGCTGCGAGACAGGAATGGAGGTATGACAACAGACAAGGGCCCAAATATCAGTACGACCGATAGCCCCACCGAAAAGCCGTGCTTTGTAAAGTTAGATGAATATACGTTAGTAACCACTTCCACAAGCCTACCCATGCTACCATATCTGCTTCACCACAGACCCCACCGTCATGCTGCACAGCATATATGAAATTAGCCTTTTTGGGGGTTTGTGTCTGCTCACAACACTGTTCTCTACAACCATATAGACACAGCTTCTCCACTTCAGAATGGCTCTTTGCCTCCAATCAGCAGCGACTGGCCCGTCAGTGGCTACTCTAGATCTTTCAGTCTGTCGTCCTGTGATGGAGATGCCTCAGGTACACATCCCACGTATTCCCCCTCATGTGTGGACCTGCTGGCCTTTCCTTGCCCAAATGGAGAAATGATTCTCCTTATCTTCAACCTTACTTAACCTCTGAACTTTATTTATACATGTCCTTACCTCAGTCACACCTAAAAACCTGTTCCTTCAGCGCCTTTAGACATCCTTTACCAAAACTCTTTGACCAAACCCACAAAAAAAACAAGCCTCACCTAACTGGTCGTGACATTGGTACGCACCCTACGTGTTCATAAATCTTAAAAAAAGATGTTTGAAGTTTTTATTTGTAGACATTTTTGCAGTATGGTGTAATTGAACACAGGTGGGTTTGTGGCTTGTTTTGCTGTTCATTTCCACATTTTGAAGCTACTATAAAGAAGTTCCAGATGATCCAGTTGAACGGTCATATTACATATAAAAAAATAAATTAATTAAAAAACATTTTTTAACAGTCTCCTCTTTCTCTGTTTCTGCTCTCCATGTACAGGTAAACTGTCTGACATGAAATCCACCTGGTCCCCAGGGCCCATCTCTCAGAGCCAAGCTTCTCTGTCCCACGAGCTTTGGAAAGTCCCACAGGGGCCACGCAGCACCACAGCCCCATCACGGCCTCCGCCAGGCCTCACTAACACCAAGCCCTCCTCCACCTGGGGAGGCAATTCGCTGGGTCTGTCTCAAGGCTGGAGTGGCTCATACTCCTCTGGTGAGCACTCAATTTCTTTTTATCAGAAATAGTGATGTGAAACTATCTGATACGTCATCACTTATGAGTTTTCATTGAAAATAAGCATACTATTGGAAAAAGAGAAAAAAAAACACGAGTATTGACAGTTTAGTGTGTGAGTCAGGCACTTCAGGTGTGTGATTACTCCACTTTGCATTTTTATTCAGTTCAGTGTTCAGTGTTTTTATTTTGTGTCGTTCTGTTTTGAATTGACTTTAGTTTCAATGAGTTTCCTGAGTGAGATTTCTCATTTCAGTATCTATTGTGTCTAGTTTTAGTTTAGTTTTTATTCAGTGTTAGTTTTAGTTTTGTTTTTACTACACGAGGAAGAGTCAGATTGTGTGATTTAGAAAGTTTATAACAATAATGACGTTTCTTTTCAAGCTATACAAACACAGTCATGTAGACAGTCTCAATAACCAGATTCACCAAAGCCTGCTCAGACTGGTTGCGTTTATAAATTTGATTATAGCAACATAAAGTAAAGACATTATTCCTTTTTTATTTTTTAATAACACACTATCAATACAAGTAATTTTCTTATTTTCTTTTTTTTTTCTGAAGTCTCATTTATATTTATTTCAGGTGGCTAAAATGGTTTTTAATGTATAGTTTTAGTTTTAATTTTCATTTCAGCTTTAGTTAACGATCATCATGTGGGTTAAACTGCTTTTTTTAAAGAACAGTGTATCATCATAACTGCAATATTGGCCATTTACTTCATGAACAAATAAATATCAGGTTGCTTCTAACAATTTCTCTGAAATTGCTGAGCTTAAGCAATTTATTAATTTACAGAGGACAAATCAGGACATTTGAGCAGATTGCTGTGACCACAAATACAGGCGAATATATCTCTATGATGTATTTCACGCAAGCCACAGACATGGTTGCCTATGCATAGGTGTGGTGTTCACAGCTGTGCCTGCACAACCCAACTCTTGGTATTGTAAAGGTTGCCTGAACACACCCTGCCAAACTGACATCTTGAGGTTTACCAGCTTTCGCGTGACCTCGTTTTGACATGACAGATCTATACTATATGCAGCAAAGAGGAAATAAATTTAGTGTGTGGAATAGATAGCAACTGGTGTCATGTTTTCCTTAGTAGTTGAGCTCTTAGAAGTCAAGGCCCAGAGTCTCAGTTGCTCTGGAAAAAGTCTCATAATATCAGAGGGTGCTGTATGTTGAAATCAGCCCTTTTTCTCTTTCTGTTAGAAGGGCACTGTCACTTTGATACACACTCACTTTATCTTTCTTTAGGAAGAGGGCATCTAGGCTTCTTGTAATGCGTGCCTGTGCCTGACCAAGATTCAGTTTTGACATTGAGTCAAATAACTTGTAATGAAAGTATTTCTGCAAATCATTTTTCCAAGAAAACTCTTAATTTTTAACTCTGTCTGCATCCGTGTTACAGAGGGTACCACATGGAGTACAGACAGCTCCAACAGAACCAGCAGCTGGCTGGTGCTGAGGAATCTCACCCCACAAGTGCGTATGCTTTTTTTTTTTTTTTCTTTTCTTTTGTTTTTTTGCTAGTTTTTCACTGATACCTTGGGCCATTATGAGGAATTCGAGTTTAGTCTGCTCACATTTGAATCTGCAGTTGTAGATTTCTGCTGGTTTAACCTTTTATATAGTTGCAATGACAAAAGACAAAAGAAACAAAGAAAAAGGAATAAAAACAGAAGGTAGACTATGTTCGAGATAAAATGGTAAGATAGTTGTGACTGCAACTTTTGAGTGCTAATGTCTTGTTCTTTGCTTCAGATTGATGGTTCAACTCTGCGGACCCTGTGTATGCAGCACGGCCCCTTGATCACATTCCATCTCAACCTGACCCAGGGGAATGCTGTGGTGCGCTACAGCTCCAAGGACGAGGCTGCCAAGGCCCAGAAGTCCCTGCACATGTAAGCATTAGCACAAGTCTCTTACATCAGCAAAAGTGGACTTAAAAACAGGGGAAAAATGGCACTTTTTTCACTTTTTTTCTCTCCTTTTAACTTCCATTGACTTTGTCCCCAAGCTGAGCCACTATAACAGTGAAAAAAATGACAAATGCTGGGGGAAAACACAGTGTTCCTGATTTCTTTAGTATCTTTTCTCATGAACAGAACAGTTCAACATTCTCAATAATTCCAAGCAATGTTATTTTTGTGTCTGGGACAGTCACATGGGGGTGGGGAGTCACACCGTGGTCAGATGTATTGCAAAATTACAGAGATTGTTGTGATAATTAGTCCATCATGGGAAAAGAGCAGTGTGGAGACACGTGTTTACGCTGCACGCTCGCTTTGTTATTTCTGTGAGTGTCATGAGAGTTCCCTGATTCGGTTTAGCTAATAGCTTGTTGCCATGGAAACAAAATGCAAGACTTGTGACCCACTTTTCATTATCAGCAGCATTAAATGTGGTTACAGTGTAATGTTGATATTAAGCACAAAAACAATTGAATAACATTAAAAGCAATCATCTGTCATGTCTGGTTTGCTCCTGATCGTAAAAACCATTCTTTTTCTTTTTTTCCTTCTTCTTCTGTGCGTTAAGGTGCGTGCTCGGAAATACCACAATCCTGGCGGAGTTTGCCGGCGAGGAGGAAGTGAACCGCTTTTTTGCACAAGGCCAGTCACTGGGGGCAAACACCACGAGCTGGCAGGCCAACCCGGGAACCAATCAAAACCGAATGGGCGGGGCAGCGCAGTCCCACTCAATTGGCCAGTGGAGCAGCAGCGCCGGCGGAGGCAAGGCCAGCGGAGGCGACCTGCTGTGGGGCGGTGTGCCTCAGTACTCCAGCCTGTGGGGTCCGCCCAGTGGAGAGGACGCACGCGTGATTGGGAGCCCCACCCCTATTAACACGTTGCTGCCTGGAGATCTGCTGAGTGGGGAGTCCATGTAGGATGATGCCACATTAACCAGCCAACCAACTAACTCACCGCCACCATGTCATGTAAGCCATTGGTGGAGGGTGGGGTGGATTAAGAGAAAAAAAAAATTAAAAAAATCAATGTGAACAGGAGCAAAACCCAAGCAAATCATGTGGCGATAATCAGTATCAATTTGAACTGTTTGAACTGTGAATTGTAAATCAGAAGGTTGGGGTCATTACCACAGACTGCAGACCTCAGTCCTTTTGTTTTACTTTGGTCCTTTTCTCATTTGGTTTGCCTTTTGTTTTTGTTTTTTGTTTGAGGGAAAAACAGCCCTTTTTTCTTCTTGGTATTTTTTAAAATGCATTATATAAAAAAAACTGAAGTGAGACACAACACAAAGAAACCTTTTAACTGTTTTATTAGTTTTTCCATAAGTATACATGACATTCTGTGGGAGGATTTCTTTTTAGGAGAAGCAATCAAAGCTGCCATCTGAGACTTTCCTTTTCCCTCCTAACAACAAACAAAAAAAAATCATCCCAAAATAAGACTTACAACAACCATTCCCAGCATATCCATGGCCAATGATGTTGTTCAAAGACCTTTACTAGTTATGTTAATGTTTGTTTCTCAGCACTAATATTAGCCTTAAGTGCTCTCTGGCCCAGGTCCTTCCCAAGCGGTCTTTGTTTTTTGTTACTTTTTTTTTTGTTATTTTGTTCCAAGTTTGTTTTGTAACTGAAGAAAAAGCTGAAATCTTGCACAGTTTCACCTCTGAGCCAGCGAGCGGTACAGGACACAACTGGTGACTGACTTTGTCGCCGGGCAGTAAGAAGGCCTGGCCTGGCCACGTGACTGGCACTACCAGTCATCTACGTATTATTTTAATTTGTCTTAAAGGGATTGACACAGTCGTTTTTGTTGTTGTTGGTGATTAGTTTTGTTTTTTTGGTAGGCCTAAATCCAAGCAAAAGTTTTGACACCCATCACAAGGAATAAGCTGAGAGAAGATTATTTGTCAGGCTTGCTGCGTTTGTCCGTTTCCTTATGAATACGTATGTCCGGTGGCACCTAATCATTGACCTCTGTGAGCCCGGATCCTTCTGGTCACCTTTAAAATCGGAACCCAGTTGCTTTCTGGTGCTTTGTCGAATTTTCTAATGACAGATTTGTTATGAAGCCCAGCGGCCTTTATGGTTGGCCCATTTTCGGAGGAAAAAAAAACTCAATTCTACTTTCAAGTGACAGTTACATTGTGCAATATACACCATAGACCTTTCTTCCGTCCACACTCGATGTCCACCGGAGCTGGTTTGTCTAATATTTTTGTTTTCTTGTTTGTCTTTTTTGTTTTGAATGTTGCTGATTTCAGCAAAAAGACTTTGGAACTTCAAAAAAAAAAAAAAACCCACCTTACCCCCATTTTTCAAAACTTGGATTCCCTCCAGACCACCAGTCCCCTTGAAACTGTTGGGAAAATTCTGCAAAGAGGAAGAAGCAGCTGTTGAACTGTGTATGCAGCAAATTGTACTAAAAAGTGACACTGGGGTACACAACAATGCACACTTCCTCTCTGCGTGCCACAGCCACACCCAACAGAGACTGAAACCACAGCGGGATTGGATGGTTCTGGGCATCTGGCACAATACCAAATAAGAGGGGTTTCTCCTAATGCAGTAGACCTACGAGTGTTCCTTGCGTTTGGTACTGTACAAACAGAAGAGACTAAGATGTTTTTTTGAGTTCTAAGGTTTTTATCATAGCACTTATGAAGAGCAAATCGCTTCAACTGCAATCCAATAAATCAAAAAGGAGCAGCAAAAATGATGAAAACAACAAAAAGTACTGCTCTTTTATGTACTGTATCTATTCCATGGAAACGTGTCTGGCGTTGTTCCTCTGGTAGCAGGCTGAAGGGAAACAAAACTGAACTGTACCATTGGACTTTTGGGGGAAAAAACTTCACTCTTGGTTTTTTCCTCTTCTTTGAACTATATCAAAGTGATTATCACTGTTACTCCAAAAATTGTTATCCTTGCTCTCTTTGGAGGCTCTAGACTTTGCAGTGTCAGTGGTCTCTGACACCCGCTGGACAGCCAATCCGGTCAGTCGGTGGTTGAGTTAGAGTGGGGTGAGGTGGGGGAGTGTCCACTGAGTGCCTCTTTGCTGTGGTCCTCTGGATGTCGAGCGGCAGCCCCACAGCGCAGCACTTCCTCCGGGGCTCCACTTGACCGTCTCTCAGTCTAGCGAGAAAAACAGATCCTCCAGGACTGGCCAATCACGGCTCTCTGCCGCACACACGGCATCTCCAACAGGGGCCCACTACCACTCGACCCTGCTGTCATCCTGCCCTCTCCCCCACCTCCCATCTCTCAGTTCTTTGACACAAAGATCACTTTAGCTGGAAGATGTAATAGTCATATTTCTGGAATTTTTGCCAGTGTACTTTGTATTTTTTGGAAAAGATCATTTGACTTTTTTTTTTCTCCAGTGTGTTATATTGTTATTTTTATCTACATGCAGTGGTCTACAAAGTACTGGCTGCTGAACTAGCCCTTCACTGTTCATATGCAGAAACACTTTGGTCAGAGGTGCCTCTGTATGTTCATCCTGTGTATTGAATGCAAAATGAGGATCAATACTACAGACCGTTAATGATTGTCTATTTGTTTTTAACTGATCATGCTTTCTTTGTTTGACAGTATTCTGTAGTACTTCCAGGTAGTATCTTGAGATGTGTAAGAAAAAAAAAAAAAAAGGTGTCTCAGACGGGGATGTGGGTGTTGGCCGCTCCAAGCTGCTCCGCCTGCCCGCAGGCTGTCCCCCCTTGCCCTTTGCCTAGCTGCTATGCTATGACCTCCTCCTCCTCCTCCTCCTCCTCCACCACAAGAAGACCCAGTAGCCCTCCCCTGACCAGGCACCTACAGGCCCTCATATCTGTTTCTATGCAAAAAGACGAGAGGCTGGGGCCCTTTACAGCACGCCAAAGCTGTCTTGGGAATGAGCACTCCTCCCAGAGCTTGGCATATCCTAACAATTGTCCCCCACGCGCTCCTGTCAGCACTTCAAACTGGCCGCAGTTTCTGTAAAGTCAGGCTCAGCCACCAGAACACTGTCATGTACCTAAAAGTCAGAACACTTTATCAAAAGGTCGGCCTTTCTCTCTAAGCTGAAGACGCTTCTGTCCAGCTTGATCTCAGGGTAGGGGAGTTGATGATACAAAGTATGAGATGCAGCTCTCCGTATCTGTCCTTTCTACTGTGAGAGCAAAGTCTAAAACTTCGAAGGCCATCTGCACGCAGCAGGACGTACAGACCTCATGCCTCGAAACTGAATCCTTATTATAGGGGGAAGAGGCTCGCATTGAATCCTCTTCCCAAAAAGATGGCCTCTTGTTACTGTTTGGGGAGACATTATTGCATGTAAAAAGATGCCAATGTATTGTGCCAATATAAATTTGCTGTGTCATACTGTATATTTATAGAGAGCACTTCTGTTCCCTGTTTGGAGGAGCTTTGATGACCTTTGCAGAGGGTGTAGGGGGGGACAGGAGGGATCAAACAAAAGGGCGGCAGCATCACACCCTGAAGTGACTGAGATTTTTTTTTTTATGCTTTTGTGGGGAATGCCCCAAGCTAAGGAGAAAATCTTTACTCAGTTGGGGGTTCCAGTTTGCTACAGTGCACAGTTGATGATGGGTAATCCCGGGTACATATTTTTTTAAAACCAAAAATGAAATTGCATTTTAACGTCATTTTTATGAAGTTTGACATAAAAATCTTAAAAATGCTAAAAAATCTAAATGGAAAAAAAAGATCTATAATATGTTAAAAGCTCTGCACTTCTAGCTGAAATGTCTCTGGTCATCAGCCTCTGCTACCAACATCTAAAGGAGCAGAGCGGTGGCTGGGGTGCCTTTTTTTGTGGATGCTGTATTTATCTCGTTTTACGTTTGTGTCCTGCTCAAAGCAGGCCCACTGAACTGTACATTTCCACAGACCCAGATGGCTTGGGCCCACTGTATCAGCCTCACTCTCTGATTCTGCATCAGCAGGAGCAGAGAGGCACATTTCAAGAGGTACAAAGTCTTAAAAATGAAACAAAAAAACAAACAAAAAAAAGCTTAAAAAATATATATTAAAAAAATAAAAATAAGAAAACGGGAAAAGGCTACCTTTCAGGACTTGCAGTCCTGCAGCACACAAGCAAAAATCACTATTGCCTGTTTCTGTAACTGCCTTGATCCAAGCTCAGACAGACCCAATAGCCGAGGACCTCCCAGCATCCTGTACTAACTGGAGAACCCTGACAGTGAAGGGGGTTTCCCATGCTGCACCAGCATCGAGAGGCTCTCCTCTCTACAGCTCTGTTCTAGATAGCAGTATATGTATACACTACATATAAACATATATATATATATATATATATATCTATATATATATACTGTGAGTACGGTGTGTGGTATCACCTCTTCAGACTTCTTGGATCGTAACCTCTGAAACTTTCATTTTAGTTTGAAAGGTCTTGGTTTAACACAGCTGAAAATGAGCAATATGTATTTTCCCCGCAAATAAGTGAGACAAAGGAAAGAATTTGGGTCGGGTGTAAACTCATACTTGACTGATTGAAAGCAAAGTCTTTCTTGTACGGAGTCAGATATGCACGTTCTGGTTTTGATGACATATTACAGTACTATGAAGTGTTTGTACTGTATATGTGTGTTATTTGTTTGTTAATTAGGCTGTCTAAAAGCCCAACCTGAATCACCTGGTTTAATGCATATTTTACCCAGTTGATTAAAAAAAAAGAAATCACAAACATATCAAAACAAAACAAAACATTGAACAGAAATACTTGAATCATTGAACGCCAATAACATAATGTGAAGTCAGTAATTATTATTTCTTTGTTCTTTCCATCTGACAGGTACACTTAGGGGCTTTTAGAGAACATCAGATGTGTATTGCATTAAGTTACAAATACAAAATCTTTGAAAAAAACAAAGTCATCTTAGATGTGTGCTTGAAAGTCAGATGTTTGTATGAATGTGTGCTCAAGAAACTGTGTGTACAGGGCACATGGCCTGCTGTTATGTTCCACTCAGTACGTTATATTTTGTGTCTGTTTATATCTTCTTTTTTTCGTTGTTGTTATTGTTGATGATCTGTCAAAAACTATTCTGATAGACGTTGTTATCTTCTAACGTTGCACTGAGTGTCTTCTACCCCTCACTCAGCTAATCGTAGTTAAACGAGTCTAAGTACGGAGGGGCGATGGTGACAATTCATGTGTACATGTTTACTCAAGGACTTTGTTTTTCCATTCTGTAAAAAGTTTATCTACCTTATAGTGGCTTTTATTGTGGAATAATCCAATACAAGGATTATCTTGAGTATTGCACCATTTTGTTCCAATTATATAAAAAAAAAAAAATAGGAAAAAAAATTAAAAAAAGAAAAATGTGCAAAAAAAATGATAAAAGAAAAAAGAGTAACAAAAAAAACAAAGAACTGTGGCCATAGATAGCTGTAGAAGGACTAGTAATCCCGATTTTAACTTCATGGAGAGCCGGAAAGGGATAAAGTGTGGGAGGTGAGTTTGTTATAAGACTCATTTCAGAGGTGCCTATCTTTTCTTTTTTTATTTTGCAAAAGCCACCTGTCGTTTACAAAGCATTTCATTTGTCTGAGTTCAAGGAAACAGGAATTTAAAACAGGAATGTTTTTTGGTTTTGTTTTTTAAGGACAAATTTCATCTTCCATCAAATATGGACATGAAAATCTTGCAAAATGAAGATTTATGCTACTTTCAGAACTCTGGGATTGATCAGTGTTGTCATATTTCAATTTTTAATTTCTCTTTTAGTATCGATGGACTATCTCTGTGTTACGTGGTGATTTTATGTTTTCTGTAATACTGCAACGCAGTTTACTCACTATCTTGCACACTCATTAAAAAAAAAACAAAAAAGATGTGGATTTTGTCTCAGGAAGGCCAGGGTTCCAGATACCAACTCCATCATTTCTAGGTTTGATGTTCGTGTGAAAATAAGCAACTGAGAACTATTAAACTCCAAGAAAGCACTGAAGTTTATGAGTTTAACAGAATATAGAGAGTACCATTGTTTCTTTAAAACAACAAAAAATGTTTGTAGCAAGTCACATATTTACCAAATAAGACTAAGAATCAACTTTGAGAAAAGTGGAGCGCTTTACATGTGAAATTTGAAGTAGAAATTGCTTTACATTTAAACGCGATCAGTGGTTTGATTGTCAATATGACAGTGACAGAAAAATGCATTTGTATGTTTTGACTTTGAGTTTCCATCCTGTAGTTCAGGAGCACGTGCAAGACACTTTTTGTTTGTTTGTTTTAAAATCATCTCTCCTGCCTGTTAACATGTCAGTTCCTGTGACAGGTATTCAATAGCTGAGAGATTTCTTAACATGTAACAGATGGTTTTCAGAGGCATGTTGAAGAGGAGGGATAAAGCTGGTTTTTAATGGATCATGATCTATGCACAAGTGGGAGGGAGGAGTCCAAACCCTGCTGCTGTACTGCGGGCGTTTGTCGACTCAGACTCTGGGGTTCAGGGTTTGATGGAGGGTTTTAATTTTTTTATGTGTGTGTTTTTTTGCTGAAATTTCTTCCACTCTCATCCCACCCATTGTCATCTAATGTTTTAGCAAAATTTTACATTGCGTCGTCATGCTGTGTAATCCTTAACCAATGAGCGCTTATCCTTCTGCTAAAGCACTGTGGGTTGTACTGAGGAAAAAACAAAAAGAAGCCCGTTACTTTTAAGGCTGTCTGTTTTTTAAGGGGAGGACAGTGGGTGGGTTGTGGGAGTGGGGGTACTTTGCCTTTGCCTTTCTCTTTACTTTGAAGAAAAAAAAAAGTAAAATTGTCTGTAACTGAAATACAAAGTTGTGGCTTTTAATGTTGTTCTTTTTTTCTCCTCATAGAATGTGATTGTTAAAGACATGCACCGAAAAAAAAAATGTTTCCATGGATTATGGAACTTCTTTCGGACTATATTAATAAACTGCAAATTTTCTTGTCTGTTATTTTGTATCTTGTCCTGTTTTGTTTTTTTTGTTTTTTTTCTTTGTTTGATTGTTTGTTTTTTAATAGTAGAAGAAAAAAAAAGCTTTTTGGAGGGCAACTAAAATCAAACTTTTAAAGGTGATTTTAGCATATTTTACTTGTGATTTCAGCATATTTTACTTGTGATTTCATACATGCAGATTTTACGGTCTGGTGAACATTTTTATAATGCTCCAAAGTAACAGCCAAGAGGAATCTCACCACCTTTAGATTGCAGCCCACTGAATTCTGGTTTCTTACCCCTTCCAATTTAATTGCGTAATCCTAGTTACAGTGGCTGCTGTAGGGAAAAACAAACGGTGGTAGTTTATCTGTAGTAAATGCTGGCTGTTAGTCTGCTGTTTACCTCAGCTGGCAATGCCGGGTGAAATGCGTGAAAACGAATACGAGTCGCAGAAGCTCACTTCCTCTTTTGATGGTATCCTGAACGTTTGTTAGTAAGCGCTGCTGTTGGCTGGCATTAGTGAAACTTTCTTTGAAGTGGATCTAACATTGGACATTCAATTCAGTTCAGTTAAATTCAATTTTATTTATGTAGCACCAATAACAATAACTTAAAACCAGCTGTTTTAAGTTATTGTTTAGCTCACTTCTCAGCTGTCCGGAGGTGGAAGGGTGGCATGTCTCACAATAAGTAATAATCATGTTTAGGCATGTTTTGATGTGTTACAGCTCTGATGATGAGGATGAAAATAAGCATGTACAATTCTTAAATGATCATACATAGTTTGAAAGCAGTTTAAACCCCCCCCCCCCCCCCCCCCCAAAAAAAAACAAAAAAAACAACAACTTATAAGGTGTACAATAGGTCTATAAGTGGTTGATACATAAGATACATAAAACAAGATCAGGCAAAACGTGTCCATCTCAGCCGCTGTATTTAAAATAGCGGGACAACATGGCAGCTTCCACAAACCTGCGCTCGTTCCTGTGTATTTTAAATGGATTCCTTTTTCTTTTTTTTTAGTTTATGAGCACATCAATTTGTTGTAGCACATAATCACACACTAATCATTGTATAGTTATGAGTACATCATTTTTTTTCTATTACATAATCTCAAAATATTACTTACTGTATCTTTAAGATTTAAAAAAAATATATATATATATTATTATTATTATATAATTTATTTTATTTTATTTTTTTTTTACCAATAATGCTATCTTAAAACTGTAGGGATGGCTGTAGCTTACGAGGTATAGCAGGTCATCTACTAATTGGAGGTTTGGTGGTTGTCGGTTCACTCTCTGATACGTTCATTGGAGTATGGATGTCTGAAAATGTTAGAACTTAGGTGCAGACAAAACATGCTTGTATGAATAAGTGAATGAGGCATGTTGTTTAAGGCACTATACAAGAACCTGCCCATCTTTGCCTTGCAGTATAAAACACTTTGAGATAACTGTTGTTGTGGTTTGACACCATATAAATAAACTTGAATTGAATATTCTTTTCTTAGTTAATTTGGTTCAGTTCTTGACTGAAAGTCAAGGTTGTCGAAGTGATGTAAAATCCTTCAGAACATTTAATTTATGTACGACTTCACGGAGTGTGATGGGTTAGACAGACTCACCAAACATTTTGAGTTCCCAGAGGTGAGCGTTGTACATGAAGTGAAACTTAGACCAAAATAACTCATTGTAACTGGAAACAAACACATTCTGGGCACTACAGCCTCACTTCACTTCTCCTGATCTGAGGAAACCACTGACTGTGTGTTTATAGGGCTGTCTTTGCACACACAGTTAGTTTAGCTGGTGCCAGTAGCTAAAGCCAGTAAACCTACAATTAAATAACACTCACTAACTGATGACTGCTACGTAACTTAGTAGCGCCATACAGAGACAAATGTTCATAGCAAAGTATTTTTTAACTTATAAAACAAAAGAAAAAACCCACCTCCACTTGATTTAGCCCAGCTGCTATTAAAAAAGAAATCAGGCTTTGGAGTCTCAGAACAAATGTATGATCAAAGGAATAAACAATATTTAAACCCGCAACATAGTAAAAGAAACTGAGACTGCATTTGCTTTAAAATGACTTTAATGCAAACTGCGACTCAATGCTCACACAAACAAATCTGGGATAGTAAGTGAAACAGTGGTAGCTACAGTAAATCACAGCAAATAAACACATTTAGAAAACAGTATGATGCGGCACGTAAAAACATATGACATATTTAACATATGACACAATTGGTGAGAAGTGAGTATTCACCGACCTTGTCCCAACGACGGTAAAAGATTTCTGATTCGTTGTTAGAATTTCCTTTCATCGCAAGTTTCCTCAACCCTATAAACAGTACAGTTGTATAGATGAAGTTGCAAAACAATCAAAATCAGCACAACTGCCAAATATTGAGCCACATCAGTTTCTCATTGTTAACAGGTAATTTGCCATGACTGTTTGCATTAACTATATTTATTATATTTAACTATATTGATGACAACACTAACGGTCATGACAGTTTCAAATTAATAAAAGCAAAACCAATCTTATGGCTTATTGTTAGGCAATGATGCTAGTTTCGAATGTTATGCAACTGCTCGGTTTATAAAGCTGGGAAACCTGCGGTCAACTGAGACTGAAGAAATCAGTTGGATGAGTGATGAAACATTTCTCCCATTTCTCCCTGCAACAAGTACAGATTTCTATCTTTTTAAACAGTTATTGCTTGTACGTCTTTGTACTTATTCCTTCTCAGTTAATTACTGTAGGTCTAAATTGTTAGTCTTATTTATTCATGTAGTTAATTAATTCTCACAGTTATCATGAATCTTCTCTGTGGTCTTCCTTTTTTTTCTCCTCCCTTGCCCAATAAGAAAATTATGGTTTGCTGATTTAAGTCTTTTTGAAATTGAGTTTCAGAGCTAACTGAAATATAATAATTTTGTGCTGTTCAAAGGTTCAAAGTACTTAGCAGTTTTGTACATTTTGCTTTAGGATAAACTGCTTAGTTTTCTGTGTTGTGGTGATGTTTACAGCCCTCTGTGCTGGACTGGTGCAGGGCCAGGTGTGGTGTTCATTTTAGATGAAACCCTGCCAGATTCAGTTCACGTCTGATTATTTTCCATCAACATTTTCTTGCTGGTTTCCTTCAAAATGTTACATTGTATTATTGTATGGTTACATTGTAATGCTGGTTCTCTGAGTGAAGAGACTCACTCACATTCCATGTGTAACAGCTTACTTCCACCTATACTGACTAGTCTACTTACTCAAAGAACCAGTGTTACAATGTAACCATGCATTCTTCATTCCTTCTTCCTGTTACATAACCCAAATGTTCAGTTTAACATGTAAAAAGGTGAGTGAATGCACTACAAGATAAGGTCGGTATATCTTTGTGTTATCTGTCTTCACAAAACCTAAAAACCTCAGTTAGAGATAACGAGTATTGCAACACTGATTATCTACTTCCTTTGTTAACTCAGGCTTTCTGCTGAGTTGAGTCACCGCTCACCAGAACGAAGCCCTTTGACAGGTTATTTAGCTCTTTGTCTGCTAAAACGGATCAACTTACCACTATCTACTCCAATCCGAGACAACTGCTAAGTATCTGGAAAGAATATGTATATTGGGATATGTAACGGAGTGCAGAATAAAATTCAGTAATGTACAGAGCATTTAATCACTATGATCACAGCAAAAGCAGCCAAAGTTATTTTATAATAAGGTAAAAGAAAAATGGCAGAATACAAGCTGTCTAGCAATATGCAGGAGATTTAAAAGATGTACTGAAAAGAATTCTGCACACTAACTGGAGTTCAGTGTTTTTGGACACTCTAGTTTATGATGTTGATGAGAGAAACTCTTAAAATTCATAGGGGTTCCCCAGGTGAGGTTTACTTTGTTGGGAAGCTTCTGTTATTTCCCTCTGATGGGCAGGGGCTTGTGTTTGACTGGGAGGTGTTGTCCCACCCATTTCCTCGTAGACATCGGCTTCATGTGACTTCATACGCTGAGATCCTTTGCACTGACAGCCATTGTGAAAGGAGGAGAAAAAAGACAGACAGAATTAACATGCACTCACAATTTCCTGTGTTGAAATCAAAATGTATCATTTTCTCTCAATGCAGCATCCTCGGTGGAAATTTAAGAGCAAGTGTTAACCTAACTCAGACATGACTTATAGTTAGAAAAGGCTAGAAAAGTCCTGTAATACCATTTTATTAGCGCTCAAATAAACTGAAATAAACTAGCAAGAAGAGGAGGGGTTTAACTCAAAGATGCCAACTGGCTGCACAAAGTTTTGAAACCAGTGGGGGTTTCGGTGGTTAGCTGCAGAGGATCTTGACGGCAACAAACAGGCAGTGTAGGTGGAAATACTTGTGACACATTTCCACCTCTTGCCTCGTGTATATATGTATATTCAAAGTGGCACATAAAAAGCTACTCACTTTAGAAATCACCACAAATCCAGTGAAGAGCAGAAGGAGAAAAACCACAGCTGATGACAAAGCGTACACCAGAAAGGAGCCACCAAACTGAGCACCTGTAGACACGAGGTCAAAGCATCCTGCAAGGAACCAGACAGAGACGTTCAGCACCTCTGACCATGTGCTAACATCATGCTTATTGCACAGTTGGCACAATTCTTGATTGATACTCCAAGTCTCCAAACGACACAAACTCCTTCACAAACATTTGACTTGTGAATACGTTATAGATCATTTCTCATTCATTGTTGCCATCTGCAAAAATGTAATAACATTAAGAAAAATGGTGAGTGCATCTTTGAACAATTATCGAATGTTTATTTCTTTACAATCCAAAAAGTCTATTGCATTATTTGTAATTAGGTTAACTCTCACACATCACTGATATAAAAACCCCTCACTACTGTATACTATTCGAGGCAATGAGTCATACATCCCCATTTATATCAGCAGTGCCACCAGACGTATTTGTACAGTTACTTATTTAACCTGTCTCTCACATACCACACTGGCTCATTTGACGTCATTTACAGACTTTGTTTCGTCAGTTGTCCACATGCCCACAGACTAACTTGTAAAAAGGCGAACGGTGCGATTGCAACACAGAGGTTATTTTTTAGAGCCTTTAAGTGCTCCGTAGCACCTGATCTAATCAATGAAAAGTCATCCAGGACCCTCTGGGAACTGAAAAGAGCAGAATGACTGCCTCTTTAGAATCAGCCCTCCCAAGCCAAGCTTTCCTCCATGTTTGGGGAGGCAGGGGAGCATGGCTGAACCCCAGGCACACATCTCTGTCACCTCCATGTCCGCTGACCTCTGTCCTCAGCTCCATCTCCAGAGGGAAAGGCAAACAACATGAAGTAACAGACATGGGTACCAATAGTAAGGATTTTTCCTAAACTTTAAAAAAGCTAGGTTTACACTTTAATTCATCATTTGATATTGTTGCTTTGTGTATGAATCTGGCACCATGTGTTAATGAGCAAATTTATCTTTGATTTCAAATTCTTACACAAAAAGTTGATAAAAACTGAATATATGAAAAGAGAAGAAACTTGGGCAACTCAAATATTAAAATGAGACCTGAACTTTCAAGATGTTTGAGGCAACGTGTTATGCTTTGTACTCCAAGAGACAGGTACTATAACTCAAATTGGGCAAAAAGAAAGTTGATGCTGGTTGTGTGTAGACCAGTCAGCAGACCAGTCAGAGTGCACCTGTCGACTGCTGAAATCACTAAAGCATCATAACTGGACACAATGGAAGAAGGTGACCTGGTCTGATGAATCACGTTTTCATTTACATCACATGGCACTAGGATGAAGTATTGGAAGGAAGCAACATGACAGAGACGATGTGATGCTTTGGTTAATGTTCTGCTGGGAAACCTTGGGTCATGGCATCCATGTGGATGTTACTTTGACACATGCCACCTGCCTAAGCGGTTTTGCAGACTATTATTCACTGGTGGCCATGGCTTAAAGTGCCGTTGCCACAAAGCAAAAATGGTTCAGGAAAGGCTTGATGAGCACAACAACGAAGCTGACGAGTCGACTTGATTTGATGTGCTAGACAAACAAGTCCAATTCCCAATACAACAGCACCACATACTTCCTTTGGAAAAGAGTAGAGAGATTTTTGTCTATATACTCAACAGTTTTGGAAAGTAGTTGCCGAACATAAACAAAAAAAACCCCTCTAGTTTGAATAAAAAACAAAATTGCACTCACCAGCACCAATAAGGAGGAAGAATTCCGTCTTTCCATGTATGCGGTCATCTGCAGAGGAAGCATTTTCCACAACAAACTCGCAGTAGTAGCGGTCTGTGTCGTTGGCCTTCAGCTGAGAGATGGTGATATTCAGAGAATGAAGGCTCGGGTCTCCCCTGACGCTAATGCGGCTTTTGTCAGCAGAATTTCCAACTGTAAACTCTTCCTTGGTGTGTTTGAACAGCACTTCTTTATGATTCAGCCAGGTGCGTTTCAGGTAGACTCCCAAGGGCGCTGGGTCCCTCTGTTCAATCTCACAGGGAAGAATGACAGATTCACCCTCATGCCGCTTCAAGAAACGAATGCCACTGCAAACTTGATGAAAATTTAAAAAAAAAAAGTGGGGGGAAAAAGAAAATCATCACAAACAGAAGAACCACACGTGATTTATTTTTAGCCCAAATATATTTGTAATTTATCTGTGTTTTAATCTCCTCTCGCTTTTTTATTACTCGTCCGACCAAAGCAAGCTGGGTTCTTAGGCCCTCAGATAGGGTCCTTCTTGTGATTCTGCAGGGACAAAACGTCACTCAAAAACTTTAGAACAACTTACCGCTCACTCTTTGCACCCATGGCTGTGTGGCCTCTTTTGAAAAGTAGCTTAAAACTTTTGTTCAACAGACATTTGGGTTGTGGTTGTGTTGTGTGACCTTTTGCACAGTTTTTGTGGTTCATTTCACTTTCCTGAGTGATTTTTACTGATACCTGTGTAAAACACTTTGTAACTGTTCCTCATCTTGAAAAGGACTATATAAATAAACTCTCTGTTTACTTACTTAAATACAAAGCACATTTCCAAAAAAGTTGGGCTTGTGTGTAACAGGAATGACAGTAACAGCATACAATGGTATACATTCAGTACATACATAGAAATAAACAGTAAACAGCAGTGAACAGTGTATATTCTAACATCATATTATAACAATTGTAAGAGATTATCCACCAGAACTTTTAAAAAGTGGCTTTGCCCAGAAATTATTCAGTGACTTTTTGGTTCAGCCTCACAGAAGAAGGCAAACGATCAAACTGCCAGCCTGTGCCAAAAAGAAAAAAAAACTTACCAAAACCAGTCTGTGTGATGACAAAAGCCCACAAGTAAGCCAGGTACTGAATCCCAGACATCTGGTCCACTACCACAAAGCAGTAAATAAGATCTGGAGAGAATTATGAGAGTATAGATGGCAGGACTCATAAATGGACTTCAAAACTATATTTGTTGAAAATGAAACCATGTGAAACTTCATTAGCCCCACCTCAAGACACAAACAAAAGGAAGTAAAAACTAACCAAGCGGTTAGCGGAATAATTCTCCTGGCTTTCTGAGGGTAAAACACAAGCCAAAAAAGCAAGAAGAGGAAATTCTTTGGACATTGGCTGCTTTTTCATTCACTGTCAGTCCAGTCCAGACCGTTTTCATTGACCACTAATTTTTTTTTTTTTTTTTTAAATTTGCTTGTTTGTTTCTTAGCGACTCTGACCTACACTATTTTGCAGAAAGTATTCTCTCAGCCTTCCAATTCATTGTATTCATGTGTTCCAGTTACTCCAAAGGCCACAGGTGTATAAAATGAAGCACCTAGGCATGCAGACTGCTTCTACAAACATTTGTGAAACAATGGGTCACTCTCAGGAATTCAGTGAATTCTAGCTTGGAACAGAATTATAACAAAGTAGAAGTGAATGGTAACGACAGCACCGCAGTTATGAACAGTTAGGTGTTGTAAAGCCACAGAGTGGGGTAAACGGATGCTGAGGCAGAAGTTGCCAACTTTCTGCAGAGTCAGGAGCTGAGCTCAGCCAAACAAGTACTCTTGTTTTACATATGGCTCACCATATAGGGGCGATCGTGGCTCAAGAGTTGGCAGTTCGTCTTGTGATCGGAAGGTTGCCGGTTCGAGGCCCGGCTTGGACAGTCTCAGTCGTTGCGTCCTTGGGCAAGACACTTCACCCGTTGCCTACTGGTGGTGGTCAGAGGGCCCGGTGGCGCCAGTGTCCGGCAGCCTCGCCTCTGTCAGTGCGCCCCAGGGCAGCTGTGACTACAATGTAGCTTACCATCACCAGTGTGTGTGAATGGGTGGATGACTGAATGTAGTGTAAAGCGCTTTGGGGTCCTTAGGGACTAAGTAAAGCGCTATACAGATACAGGCCATTTACCATATGGATGGATGGATGGATATATCACTATATAGTTCTCTGATCACCATATATATATATATATGGTGAACCATATATATATATATATGGTGAACCATATATAAAACAAGAGTCGTTACAGAGAGCAACCCCTGCACCAAAGGGCAAGCTTTCTCTGCGTCCTTTCATATGATATGTTATACTCGCAGGCCTTGCAATCTTACAAGGCCAAGTATATTGTTGTGAAATTTGATGACTGATAATATAACGTTTTTACTCATTTTCACTTTTGGTGTGATCACCAAAACTGAAGCAGCTCGACCTTCTATTAATATCTACCGTCACACAAAATTTGATAAAGATTTTATTCAAACAGTAGATCCTACACTCTTATAACAGAACCAGCCACAGCTGTCGACTGGTCTGATAAACCTCATTGTGTGGGACTCCAGCAGCTGTTATAAAGTGGGGTGTTTACTATAGTACGATGGAAAAAATACAAAATAAAAATGAGGAAGACATGGGTACAGTGAGACGAGAGGAGGGGAGAAGACGTTGTTTCCTGTTGTTGCTGCAGCAGAGACTGCCTCAGATACAAAGTGAGGTTGTTGCTTCTCCACGTGTGGGCTGACTTGACCACAATTTGAAACTGAGGCCCTTAATATTTCTTAAATATGTGTTATTAGAAGGTAGGACTGCCATCATATATTTAGCAAGAGATTGCCAGACTGTCTCGCACGTCTATTTTTAATCAACTGAAAAGCTTACATCAGAGGATATCAAGAAATACCCACAACTTACAAATATAAAACCATGCACAATATTCAGTAATGCTTGAACAACAGCATGCAAGTGTGTTGAGCTATGTACGTCTGTGCATTTACTTTCTGAATCTTATCCCCATACTCATGTAACAGTGATAGCTTCTGCAATAGCCAAATCTCCAATAAACTTAACCTGTATCAACATCTAATGTAGAAAATTCAATTCCTCAACGAAAAGAAAGTTCATGTTTTATTAGCCAAACCCACAGAAATGCGGCAACACCAATAAGTCCATGATGTCCTCCTGACAGTCCAAAAAGACTCGTATAGATTGAAATTCTTTGTTTTTACATTCATCAGATCCCAGCGTGCCCAAATATCAAAGAGAAATTAAAAATGCATGCCATGGAAGAGTTTGGGTCTTAGGAGGTTGAAGAAATCAGACTTATGTCACCCACAGAAGATAAAAATCAATTGAAATGAGTTAGCAGACCTGTTTCCAACATTTGGGAATATTTTCATTTCAATTCCAAAATGAATGTTTTACGTTTGTCTATGAGCCTGGGAGTAGGGATGGGAATCTACAAGAATCGGTTCTTCTAGATTAGGCTAGGGATTTGTGTTGGTGATAAATTCAGGAGTGGGACCACGCCTCCAAACACACCCCTTCCGGATCTCATCTATATATATCACCCACCCAGTTCTACAAGCTGTTTGTTCTCATGTTCAGACTCCACCTTCCATCCCCTTTTTACAACTCCTTCACTTCTCATCAGTACATGGGACTCTGCCAGGCCTGGGAGCTGCTGCCAGTCCCCATTGAGGCCTTCCCCAAACCCCAGCTCAGTTTTTGTTTAAGCCATTTGCCTTTATCTACTAAAAACACGCTGCCCGCCTAAAATGAAGGCGTGGGCCCAGCTAGTGCGTTGGTTTATATTGTTAAACGATAATTTTGAGACAATGCGTTTCAGCTATTTTACAGTAACATGGAAGCAATGTAACGAGTAATGTAATGAATTACTTTCTCCTGGGAGTAATTAAGTACATTTTTTGAGTAATTATTGTAATTCTGTGTAATTGTATATCTATTTCGCTAAAGTTGTTTGAGTTCATCCAAGCTGGTGAGAGACGGTGTCAGGGTTTCACAGGAGTTCTTCAACGAGGATTTCTTTGCTATTTAGAGGACTCCACTTCCTTTAAATTGAGAGGGGCTCAGTTTTGGGTTGTGACATTTCTCTTTGATCACCTGCTGGTAAATCGAGGGTTCAGGATGTAACTCTGCACGGTGGTGAGCTTCACGCTTACAGTCATCGAGAGAGGAAGGGTGGAGGAAAATCAAAAATCAGTGAAGGGTACAAACAGAGTTAACACACACTCTTGATTTCCTGTGTTAAAATCAAAGTTTGTCAAATTTTCTTAAGACCACATCCTCAACAGAAACTCTTCAGAAAAGCTTAACCTGAGTCTGACCTGACCCTGAAAAAAAAAGACTGCATTTCATTACTAATATGAATGTAATAAACAAGCAAGAAGAGGAGGGTTTCAAAATATGCCTCACTGAACTTTAAGAAAACATGCTGATAACTGCATGCACATGAAACCTGTGTGGTTTTTGTGGTGAGCTGCAGAGCAGGCATGACCGTAACAAGCAGGTACTTATTACACTTCCACTGTGCACGTGCATTCTTATGTATATTCAAAGCAGCACATTGTAATCAGAAAGCCACTTATTGCATACATCACCAAAAATCTAACAAGGAACAGGAGAAGGAGAACTCCCACAGCTGATGACAAAGTGTACAGCAGAGAGGAGAAACTGGAACAACTATGCGACGCAAGGACAGAACATCCTGCAAGAGTCAGTTTCTCGGACACAGTGCTGCTGTCAGTTGCTTTAGCTCAATTCTTAATAGTTAGTTAACCTAGTAAAAAAATTTCAAATCCTACAAAACATTTCATTTATGAATGACAGATGATTTCTCATTCATTTGCAAACATTTCATCACATCAAGACAAATCATGAGTAACAGTTAATGGCTGCATATACTGTCATGACCTAAAAAAAATATTGTAGTTATTAGTTATTATAGACTATTCCATCTCTTTTGACTTCTTTAACCCTTACATGGCATCGCTGCTACTACTCCTCACTATCAGATACCATTCCCAATCTCCCAGTTTATATCACCAGTACCATTAGATGTTTCTGCTGCTATCTCATTAAACTTACTCACACATAAAATCTAAAAATTTTATCTCTTTTTAATGTGTGTTATTTTGATCGTGTTATTAGTTGACTGCACAGCCAAATATGCTGAAATGGGAACATAATGCATAGCATGTGCTTCAGAGCCTCAGAGCACCGAGTCCAATCAATGAAAAGTCATCCAGTGATATTGATAGCGTTCGGAAAAGCTAGAAACTGTGGTGTGACCCACCTCGTACAGAAATGCACAATGCTAGTCTCTTTAGGTTGGTACTGCTATCGGGTTGACTGTGCAGGACCAGCTGGCAGCATCATTGTTTCCTGTGAATCTCTCCTGGTGTGCCCTAACTAATCAGAAGGATTGGCATCTACTGGCCATAGTCCCACAAAAGACCTGCAGCAGGCCACTGGTATGAATGTATTTGACCAAACAATCAGAAACAGACTTCATCCTCCAAGCAACATCCTCTGTTAGGCCCTATACCCACTGCCTTACATAGTGGACCCTGCAGGCATAATAAGCAGAAGGGGAGCAAGAACTGGCAGGCAGAAGAAGTGGCTGATATTAAAAAATAAAAAAACATCACAGCAGAGTGCAAGATGCTAGGATGCAGGCATAGATGGAATGTCAAAACCAAGTGGCCAGCAGTTATCTGCTGCATTGTCTCAGGGACATCTTTGCACATCTTGCACGTAGCAGAGGGCTGCCGTGGTCAAGAAATGACCGCAATCACTCTTCAGCTTCACACAACATTTAAACTAAAAGAAGAAATCAAATTGTCATATTACTAGCCTGAGCTGCAAACAAACTTAGTCCACGGGTAAAGCAAGTAATCAATCCTGGATATCTTTTACACCACCACAAAGCACTGATTAAGCCAGGGGTGGGCAATCTCAGTCAACGAGGGCCGGTGTCCCTGCAGGTTTTAGATCTCACCTTGGGTCAACACACCTGAATCACATGATTAGTTTGTTACCAGGCCTCTGGAGAACTTCAGGACATGTTGAGGAGCTAATTTAGCCATTTAAATCAGCTGTGTTGGTTCGAGGACACATCTAAAACCTGCAGGGACACCGGCCCTCGTGGACTGAGATTGCCCACCCCTGGATTAAGCTCTGGAGGAAATCCACTGGTCCAAACTATCACAGTATAAATAGTAAATGCATCTGGACTCAGAAGTTAAACCAAGGGAAAATTAATTTGCCTTGTATTCAAACCTAAAGATGCAAATAAGAGGAAGCATGCACTAACATTACAAGCTAAGCTCTTTAAACATTAACACAATGAAGATGTTAAAAAGTTACTAACACATACTCTAGAGAACTCTGGAGTGGACCATCACCTCACTACCTGGATTTTGGACTACCTCACCGACCGACCACAGTATGTGAGGACTCAGGGCTGTGTGTCGGACAGGGTCGTCTGCAGTACGGGGGCCCCACAGGGAACGGTTCTGGCTCCGTTCCTCTTCACCATCTACACTGCAGACTTCTCCCACAACTCCACCCAGTGCTTCCTGCAGAAGTTCTCTGATGACTCTGCTATAGTCGGCCTCATCACTGATGGGGACGACAAGGAGTACAGAGGACTGACTCAGGACTTTGTGGACTGGTGCCAGCTGAACTACCTCCAGATCAATGCCAGTAAAACCAAGGAGCTGGTGGTAGACTTCCGCAGGCACAAGCATCCTCCACTGCAACCACTGAACATCCAAGGTATGGACATTGAGGCTGTGGACAGCTACAGGTACCTTGGTGTTCATCTGAACAACAAACTGGACTGGACTCATAACTCAGACGCCCTCTACAGGAAAGGGCAGAGCAGGCTGTACCTGCTGCGGAGACTCAGGTCGTTTGGAGTGGAGGGCCCACTCCTGAAGACCTTCTATGACTCTGTGGTGGCCTCAGCCATCTTTTATGGTGTGGTCTGCTGGGGCGGCAGCATCTCTGCTGGGGACAGGAAGAGACTGAACAGGCTGATCCGAAGGGCCAGCTCTGTTCTAGGATGCCCTCTGGACCCAGTGGAGGTTGTGAGTGACAGGAGAATGGTGGCTAAGCTGTCATCCCTGCTGGACAACATCTCCCACCCCATGCATGAGACTGTGACAGCACTGAGCAGCTCCTTCAGTGGGAGACTGCGGCACCCACGGTGTGGGACGGAGAGATTTCGCAGGTCTTTCCTCCCCACTGCTGTCAGACTCCACAACGAAGACTTTAACTGATCAACACACACATCCACAAATGTGCAATAACACAAATGTGCAATAATCTTTCTGGCACCGTTGTATTTTTCACTCTGTTGTATATAGCATTTGTATTCTATTTTTATCCTATTGTATATTTTATTCTATTTTATTCTACTGTATATAGTATTCTATTTTTATTCTATTCTGTACAGTTGTGTACTGTATTTATTCTTATTTTATTTTATTCTAATTGTCCTTCATAACTTTTGCACTGTCCACTTCCTGCTGTGACAAAACAAATTTCCCACGTGTGGGACTAATAAAGGTCATCTTATCTTATCTTATCTTATCTAGAACATAACAAGAAGATCCTGAAGGAAACCCAGAAAGGTTCTTCAGTGTTCCTTTACGCTTTTGCTTGCAGGTTTGCTATTGAAACGATTATAGTAGCAGCCACAGTAGCACTGACATTGAGTGCTTTTTCACATTTTTATTTTATTTAGCCAGACCTAGGAAGCAGTCACATACATTATTCTGCAATAGCCCCATATCCTACACAGTACTGCCAAAGCAGTGATAGCATCTAACCAGTACTGTGTAGGATTGGGGCTATTGCAGAGTAATGTATGTGATTGCTTCCTATCACATACATTATTCTGCAATAGCATAATAGCACTGGTTAGATGCTATCAGTGCTTTGGCTGGCTGTCATACAAATTTAGAAACTATTGCAACACAATACAAGTAATACAAGCCCTATTCAAATGAAGATGATGGAGTCACACAATAATGAAATCCAGATAGTTATAAGTGTTCTGTCATGCAAGCTGGTTGGGATTTGAGGCTGAAAAGATGATATGGATGAGCTACAGTGTGTGTGTGTGTGTGTGTGTGTGTGTGTGTGTGTGTGTGTGTGTGTTTGTGAAAAGACTTAATGAAACCTAGCTTCTCCTTCATTGTAGACTGCTGTACTAAACTGCGCCATAATTTAATTTGCAGTTAATTCCATCATATCACAGGCACCATCTTACTTTTTGGTGTCAAAAAACACAAGGGGAATCTTTATTATGCTTCTGATCGATATACAAGAATTTCATTTGTATTTCTTTTGTTTATCAGCAACATTTTCATTTTCATTTTATTTTTTCTTCTGAGAGTCATCGGAAATGTGTTACTTTAACATACTGTAGTAATACTTCAATTCAATTCAGTTTTATTTGTAAAGTGCTATATCACAACAGTTGCTTCAAGGCGCTTTATATTGTAAGGTAAAGACACTAGAATAATACAAAGAAAACAGAAAATCCTGACAACCATATGACCCCCTATGAGCAAAGAAACTTCCAGCAGAACCAGGCTCAGGGAAGGGTGGCCTTCTGTTGCTACTGTTTGAGGGTGAGCGGAGGAAGACGGGACAAAGACATGCTGTACTTGTGATCACTACAATAGAAACTTTGATTCAGTTTGCTCACTGCAGAAGAAAATTCATTTATAATAAAGTCTTTACAGAAATACCCAAATGCAAACATGTTTACAAACTGGCAATATGCACCAGATTCAAAACATATTATATATAATGAAAAGATTCTGCGTGCTAACTGGAGTCCAATTTGTTTGGACCAGATGAGTTGACAAGTTGTTGTAGTTTATGATGGTGTTGAGATGAGAGGTACTCTCTGGTTTTTGTAGTTTCAATTTAGATTTCTTCACTTCACTTCTAAACTCAGAGCACACCATTTCCTCCAGATGGAGGGGGGGCTGCTGTTTGACTGGGAGACTTCATCTCCTTTTAGGTGTGAGGGTGTCACTTCACATGGTGGCGCACTTTCCACTTTCATTGAAAGAAGAGGAAAACAGAGTTAACGCGCACTCTCGATTTCCCATATCTAAGTTTGTCTCAAGATGACGTCCTCAACAGGAACTCTTACTTGACTCTGACATGACTTACCTGGGAAAAAAATACTGTATTTCAACACTAATAAAAAATGTATTAAACAAACAAGAAGAAGAGGATTTTCAAAGTGTTTCTAACTGAACAAAGACAAACATCCTCGTAACTGACTGAAACCACGTCATGAAACTAAGCTTTGTTTTTAATGTCTCCTGTCTTCGTCAGTGACAGGTATCTTCGTCAGACACTTGCACACAAATATGCAACGAAAGGTTCATAGCTGTTGTGAAACTGATGTAAAGCATATGCTTCAGAGCCTGTAAGAGCCACGAAGAAGCCAGAGGTTGGCTGATGGTCACTAAGAGGATACCACAAAAGAGAAGGAAGAATGAAAATTTTCACTTCAAGCATGTGCTTTATGGTTCCATGTGGTAAGCCTTGAGAGCTGCTCTTCTGCATGCATTGGTTGTAAAAATTGTTCCAGCTCGAGTAGTCTGGCCTCTTACCTCCAACATTTTCACTGACCGTAAACCTCGTCGACACCCACGCACATCTGAAAATCAATAATGCTTTCAGTTATATATGTATGTTTGGTTTATATCATTTTACAATCATCACAGTCTTGCTTTCTTTAAATTTTTAGTTAACTAAAACAGGTTTCTATTTTAAAAGAATTTCACAGCTGGTTATTGCTGTGGTGATCAAAAAAAGTTTGTGTGTGTGAATTCTTACGACGCTATGGCCGTTGGGCTTCAAGGTATATTTTGAAATCATATTATAACAAATGTTAGAAAATATCCACTAGCACTTTAAGAAAGTGACTTCCTGTGGCTCAGCTCAGAAATTACCACAGCTGCACGTACAGTTCCCACTGAAAGTTGAAACCAAAATATCGAAATACCGGCCTGAGCTGCACAAAGAAATTTACCAAACCCACTTTGTGTGATGACAAAAGCCCACAGGTATGCCAGGCACTGCCGCAAAGCACTAACTGAAGCCTAGAAGGTAATCTACTGACCTAAACTGCGAGATGGATCAGGACTTTGCACATTTGAGGCAAAGTGAAACTTCGTTGGGCCCACGTTCAAACCTCAAGACACGAACAAAAGGAAATGTGTAACTAACCAACATCACAAACGTTGAAAAACACTCATGTGTTGAACATAACTGCAAGAACTTAATGGAAGAGTTTCACCACCAATTCTTCGAAGAATGACTTTGTCGTGTAATCATTATTAAAATGGTTCTAAGTAGAAGTAGTAGGAGTAGTAGTAGCATACCCAGAAAGGTTCTTGAGGGGTTCTTCAGTGAATCACTTTGTGATGTCAGGGGTTTGCTAGTAGCATTGACATTAAGTGTTTTCTCACATTTGTTATTTTATTTAACCACACATAGGGGGCATTAGCACCATATCCACATTGGTATGATAGTCATATGTAATACATGGGCCTATCACCCAAATGCAGAGGATGGACTCACACAATAATGGCAACCAGATAATTACTGAGTTTTCACTGACCTGTTGTGACAGCTGATTGGGTTTAAAGGCTGAAGAAAATACTGTGCCACATCAAGTACTTCTTTTACTACCATTATTTTTAATCTATATGTGCAGTGCACTCTCAGAAATGCACACTTCTTGCATTTGTCTTTCCACTGGTTGATTTATACACAGCAATCACCAACACAGAATTACCACAGATGACTGATAATTATGCAAAGTTCAGAATATAGAATGAGCAAGACAAAACCACCCAACAATAAAAACCAGCACTATGGCAAAAAGCTGTTTACAGCTCACGATCACTTCTTGTTGTATTATTTTTCTATAGAAAAGACGGTACTAGTCATTCTGAGAACGGCAGGCAGGAAGAGACCACAGAAATAAATAAGCAGTACACTGCACCGTTGGTGTCTGCAGACACAGTGGTTAACACTATAGTAGTCCAGACTTTAAAAAACAAAATGTTAACTCAGTTTCACAATGTTGGCTTTTAATCCAGAGCTGCTGCAGTTTGCTTTGTGTTGCTTTCCCTCTTTAATGCATTAGACAGAGATTACTGAGACATGTGACAGGCAGCAAAAAAAATGTCCAACAGCATCTAAGCATGCCGTGAGGGCCTCAATCATTCAAAGAAATAAACATGAATAAAATTCAGTGTTTACAAAAGAAACTTGCCTGTGTAAGGAGTTTGTACACTCATGAAACTCTAGTAGCTTCAAAAGAAATATGAATCATTTAAACACACTTCACTTCTATGAACCTGAGTGAAACCTAAGTTTCACTAAATATCTGTCTTCACCACCATTGGTCTTTATGCTCTTTGCTTTTCTGCTTCAGTTGCATCCAGCCAGAGACATGACATACTTGTTGGAGTGCCTCTCTGGTAAGGGGGCCCCTTCTCACAGAAAAACATCCCTTCAGGTGATGAGGAAGAGCGTCATTCAGACCCACAGAAAAAGAAGAACGGTGTGTTTTAATGCTACGGTTCAAAAGGACACATGAGGTACAGATTATCTGATGAACCCCTCCACCTGGCTGTCCTTTCAGCCTTTTTGTGTGGCATGTCTCTTTGCAGATGTCCATGAGGTGGTGTGTTTCAGTGACAGTGACGCTGGTCACAGCTGGGCCCAGCGTGCCAGTGCTCTATCAAAGCCCTCAGAGCTTGATTGAATTTCAGCTGTTTCTTTGCATAGTTAATTTGAGTTGTGCACCTGCAATTGTGGTGTGTGTTGACACCTGGGCAGGTGTGAGATATTATCAGTTTTGGTCTGTGTGGAGTTTCTCCCTCTCTGCAAGTATAGTAACATAGTCAGTTCATGGGGGGTTTGTGTGAGTGTTGTGTGCTTGCTTTGGGCCTAATTGGGTTACTGAGTTGAATGTTTAAACAGCCCACTGCTAAGCTTCTTAAAGTAGATAAGTAAAGGGAGGATTCCACTTTAGTTGAGGTACATGTTTGTCTTTTTGCACTAAATGACCTGAAGCCATGCTGGGTTTTCCCCCTTCCTGGGCCTCATGGCAGTGATAGAGGAATTTGTTGCGGTGTCATGTGAACGCTTTCTGGAAGGGGAACTAGTCAGACACCAACACTGCCAATTGTGGTTTCACCAGGAAACTTGACTAAGAGCTAATTTTGTTGTTAATATTGTATGAAAAGGAAAAACAAAAGTTGAAGCAAGGCAAAGCATAGACATGAAATAAAGGATGCTAAATATGGAGATGCCACGAACGAAGAAATGAGGAAAACCTCAGATGACTCAGTATACTGAAAGGAGGATACTAGTGATCCACTGTGGAGACCCCCTAAAGGGTGATGGATGGACTCAACAAAAACAAGATGACAAATGAAATGAAACGTGTGCAGAAAAAACCTCCACATGCACATCACGACAAACCCGCTTTGAATTTCAAGATGGATTTTATTATAGCAGATCAATAAAATATTACAAAGGATGCACATAGCCAGAAAAATATTTACGCCAAACCAGAAAGTGAACTGACCCCCACCACCCAAGTTCAGGCACAAATGTCCAACTGCAACATTTTCTTCTGTGTGTTAACTGGAGTTGCGAGTGTCTTGAAAAGCTGAGTTGACAAGTCGCTCTAGGTTCTGATGCTGTTGAGAGCTGCTCTTGGAGTTTCATAGTGGTTCTCTGACGAGGATCTCTTCACTGGGCTGTCTCTGTACTCGGAGCACCCCATGTCCTTCAGACGGAGAGGGGCCTCTTTTTGACTGGGAGACTTCATCTCCTCGTAGATAGGGGCCGGACTATGTGACTTCGCATTGTGGCGTGCTTTGCCCTGACAATCATTGAGAGAGGAGGAGAAGTCAAATAAAGAAAATCACAGAAGGGTAGAGACTTAACACACATTCTCAATTTCCTGTGTCAAAATCAAAGTTTGTCATTTTCTCTCAAGGCGACATCCTTAGTGGGAACTCTTAACCTGACTCTGACATGACCCTTGCCATTTCTTGGAAAAAATAAAGGCCAATTTAAGCACATAATTTAAGCAAATAATACAAATGTATTAAACTAAGAAGAAGAAGAAGAGGGTTTTTGAAAGTGTTCTTCACTGAACTTTAAGACAAACATGTTGATAACTGGCTGCACAAAGTTGTGAAACCAGTGCGGTTTCTGTGGTGAGCTGCAGATCAGCCATGATCTTAACAAACAGGTGCTGTTTGTGCTAATGCTTCAGTTAGATTTCACTCTCTTGCCCCTGTGTACGAGCATACTCAAGGTAGCACATCACAATCAAATAAAGACACTCACTTTACATAACACACATCCAGTGAGGAGCAGGAGGAGGAGGAGAACGCCCACAGCTGATGACAAAACGTACAGCAGAGAGGAGTAACTGGAGCAACCGCACCAATGACCACCTGTGGAGAAGCAGAAAGAGGAAGACATGTTTAAAATGTGAAACTCCATACCATTCCCCTTTCTTCAACACAGACACACAATCAGAATCAGAATCAGAAGTCACTTCCTTCTTAGTTTTAAGCTGCAGTTCGAATAATATATCTCAAAAGGATATCAGATAGTGTGGAAACTTCTGTAAACTTTAGGATAAACAGCTCCAAAGATAAGAATAAAAAATCCCCTAAGTGTTCATAAATAGGCAAATGTTATCAAACATCTGATAAGATTTGGTTTGCACATTAAAAGCAGGAGATATGCTAAGCAGCACAATGACCTTTAAAGCCTTAAAAACAAAGTGTACACATCCCTAAACCTGCTGAAGATTGGAGGATATCTGTTTACAGAGGGGAAAATGTAGAACATCATGACACAAATCATTACAACTTTAAAATAAGACTTCATTAGAATAATAAAACAAAAAGTGTTCAGTTGTTTCCAAATTGAAGATAAGCTTAAAGGATATACTTCACACTACATTCGGAAACAACCCCTCAATACCAGATACCATCAAAGGAAATGAGTCAGAAATATTCCTGTTCTCATCACTAGTGCTATCAGATTGATTTGGTTAGCACCTTATTAAACTTATCTCACATGCACAATATATTAATTTCTGCTATTGCCTTTGTGTTATCAGTTTTTCACATGCCTATAGAGAAAAAAAATGTGCAAAAGGCATTGGAACATTGTTGATGTGAAACTAATATAGACCATAAGCTTTGCTGGCTGTAAAAGCCCCACAGCAACACAGTGTTATTGATTACATCATCAGTGGCAGCTTCGTTAGTAAAAGCTAGAAATTTTCACAGTTAGTATGGAAAGAAGTTTTTATTTCATCTTGAACAGCAAATGCCAGCCAGCTGAAGTCACCTGGTGAGAAACCCTCACTGTGATGTGACCCACCTTGTACAGAAATAAAGAATACACGTCTCCCTAGGCTGGTACTGCTATCGGGTTGACCGTGCAGAAGCAGCTGGCAGCTGTACAAAGCACTGTCTTCTGGCTGCAGCTGCTGCAGGGTGAGGTTGTAGGTGATGCCGCCGGGGCCGGGCGCAGAGGACAACTGGACCCTCTCAACAGGGAACTGAGAGGAGGAGGAAGAACGGCTGCCGCTGTGGTGCTGCTTTGAGTTGTACAGCAGCTCTACAGGTCCCCGACCCTTCTGCCTCTTTAGAATCACCCCCTCCACGACCAAGCCTTCCCCACGTTGGGGGAGGCAGGGGAGTACCGCTGAACCCCCAGCACATCTCTCTATCACGTACTCTGGATAAGTATCCACTGACTCAGGGACATCTCCAATGGGAAAGGGAATAAAAGTCATATAATGGATATGGGTGCCACTAGTAAGGATCAAGTTCCAAATCTGATTTTATTATGTGCATGAGTCTGGCATGATATGTTAAGGAGGAAATGTGCCATACTTAGGAAAAAACAACAGAGTTTAACTGCTCTGTTAAACTTTTAAGATGTTTGAGGCACTGCTGAGACACCATGTTACGCATTTTACATCCCCAAAGAAAAAAAGCTTCATCTTAGCACTGTAATATGGTTTGGAAAGTGTAAGTGTAGTTTAATGCTAAACCTAAAATAAATCAAAAAGTACACTCACCAGCACCAACAAGGAGGAAGAATTCCGTCTTTGATGGTATCTTTTCATCTGCAGAGGAAGGATTTTCCACAACAAACTCACAGTAGTAGCGGTCTGTGTCGCTGGTGTTCAGCTGAGAGATGGTGATATTCAGAGAATGAAGGCTCGGGTCTCCACTGACACTAATGCGGCTTTTGTCAGCAGAATTGTCAACTGTAAAGTCTTCCTTGGTGTGTTTGAACAGCACTTCTTTATGATTCAGCCAGGTGCGTTTCAGGTAGACTCCCCAGGGCGCTGGGTACCTCTGTTCAATCTCACAGGGAAGAACGACAGATTCACCCTCATGCCGCTTCAAGAAGCGAATCTCACTGTGAGCTTTAAATTAAATTAAAATGACAAAAAAAGAAGAAGCACATCACAAACAGAGAAGAAGTAAACATAATTCATTTTTAGCCCAAATTTCCATAAACCTGGGGTATGCAAAATGTAAATACCAGCAATGAAGGTGTATGTGTTTGTATATGTATACAGACAGTATGCACCTAAACAAATGTTTCTAGCGAACGATAAACTTTTTATTGAGCCACTCTGTTGTACTACATGCAAAATGTGGTTTGGCATTTCTGAAATAAGGAAGACATTCACTGAAAAGGATGTTCTTCTCAAACCAAACGGTATTATGTGACAGATTTTCAGGTTACCAGTTCCACCAACTGGCACTCTACGCAAAGATCACAAAGTGGTGAACCACTTCCCATCTTTACTTTTGAAAGAGTATGCCTCTGACTCATGATAGTATTGTATAACATAATAAGTTCCACCACTCCTTTTTTATTTAAAAGGCTTTAGCTGTTACATGTTAAAAATTCAAAATTTGTTCATAAGATTCTCTCTCTACATTTTTTTCCCATTAAATGCATTGTTCAAATGATTTGCAAACCATTCTAGTTGCTTTTTAATTTCCATTTTAGATAAGCATTTTTTAAAGTGTTGGAAAAATAAAGATAATTTTCACGTATTTTCAAAACATTTCACAGGTTTTTACTGCAGTGGAGGACAACAAATCTATTAAATATGAGGAGTATTGTTTAGCAAAATGTAAAACAAATTGTATGTTTGAAGTCTAGATTACAATCTATCATTGTAATAGACATTAGACTTGCCTAGTGACTATATTTCAATTTCACACTATAACAAAAGGCAAAAAACTTCAATAAATCTGACCTGACAATTTTCACAGATTTCCAGTGCGCTCTTTTTTGCGTCTTTGCTTCTATCATTTTATCCACCAGCACTTCAAGTGACTTCAGATTCCTTCGCACAGAAATTACCCTAACCACTGTGCCGCATGCACAATTCACATTGAAAGAAAAACCAGTGATCAAACCACCACCAGCCACCAGCCTGAGGAACACAACCAAACTTACCAAACCCAATCTGCGTGATGACTAGAGCCCACAAAAAAGCAAGGTATTGGATCCAAATCATCTTTTACATCACACACTTAAGATCTTGTGGGAAGCCACTGATGGAAATCATAACAGCAGAGATGCAAGTGTAAAAAACTGAATTTCAAGTGTGTCTTACAGTAAATGAAACCAAGAGGAACTCCATTAGCTCCACCTTCAAACCTCAAGACATGCACAAGAGGAAGCGCGAACAAATGAACATCAAGACTGTTGGATCAGCTCCTCCTACAGCGATGAATTAAAGCATTTAACACCTCAGCTGAAACAGTTTAGGATCATATTAAGTATTTGCTGACCACTGGCTCTAAAGAAAGAAGCAGCATGTGCTCTCTTTTGTCTTAACTTCAATTAACTTCAATAGCAGAGCTTCATTTGCATTAATTGGGTTTCACATGTTTCGGAAAAAAACTTTCATCACATAGTATTTCTGTATGTCCCAGAGGAAATGATGCTGAAGACTTGTCCGTGAACAGGATGTGTCTGCTTTTTGATGATAATTTGCATCATTGGAGAGAGACTGGAAAATAGGTCCGGTGACTGAAGGGTGCTAAAAAGATATTTTATTACTGAAAAATTAATCAAGAAACTCAAGAAAGTACTCTGAAAACATTCAGATCTCAAGTTTTTACTGAAGAATGTAACAGAGATTAAGATATATCCTTTTTTGGGCTTTTCACAGCTTCAGTACATGTTAAATAAACTTGGTCTCAGCTATAAGACAATTGGATCATTCTTCAATATTAGCGATTCACCTTCTAACTACAGACAAAACTACAGAGTATTTCGTTAATCTAGATAAGAATCCTCATCATTTCTGACTTATGGGGAATTCCAGTTATCAAAACATTTATCATGCTATTGTTCACATTCCAATTAGTAGATATAAGAAAAACAGAACAAATAGCACAGCAGTGTAATGTCATTTGAATGCATCAACAACTGAAGCATGGTAGAAAAAAGGAGTGCATTTCGTGCAACCTCGACCTGCACAAACTAATTTCGTGCTCTAGATTTGTATCAGGAAAACCACAATTAGGTGTCAGAGGTGGCTTTATAGCATTTTTCTGAATAATGAGTCACAGTTTGAGAACTTGCTTTATTTTTGAACTGTTATCTTTACTTCAATGGCTGAATGTGGATGCATTCAAATAAAAATCTATTAAGTAAAACTATTAAAGACGCTCTCGTGATACTTCTGCAAACTACTGGTGCAAGGCCACTGTTTTCATGCTTACAACCATAAAATCAGGTTTAATAAATGCATCACTAATTCCTCTAGATGTTAACACAAAGCCACAGGGTTTATTAATACTGTATTGTACACCAACTACTCGATGGCAGGTGAAACAAATACCTTGATGAAGTTTTGCACCTATGTGCAATAACATGTTTTACTTTAGGAGCCTTTTCAAAAGTTTAAGGTCACGTGACACAGAAGAGTTAAAAACAGTAAGAACAAAAGTACCTAACAAGTCAAAACAAATTTGCATGTAAAATAACTGAACAGAGGATTCATGTGACAGGTGAGGAGCGGAAACAATGCAATATTTAACCGGAAGCCAACAGAACTGCTGAAGGACTAGTGTGACGTGACTAACGGAAGGACTTGAAGTACATTTTATTTTATTTTTAAATGGGGATTAAAAAAAGCCATAGTAGCTCATCCATCACATATCAGATAATTGCAATATGTGAAGTACAGGAAATAGATGTTAAATTTTGTAACTTATTACACTAACTGAAATTAGATTTCACTGAAAGTCAAGGTTTTCACTGTTTCACTATTCTTTGACTGTTAATCAGCAGTAAAACCATAATTCTGACCTTAACTTGGGTTAACGTGCATTTAGTGATCATGAAGTTGGGGTTAAAATCTGACTAATACTCTGTGACGGAGCAGTGACTCGTAGAGGGGCAGATAGTTTCTGAATGCCTACAAGCATGAACATGTGGATGTTATAAACTAGAATGTTGTTGTTTTTTAAACCCACTAAAGAAAACAAGTGTCAACAAAACATTTCAATTATTTTTATTAAATAAAAATACATGTATTATTTCTGTACTTTATATGACAGCTTATATTCATTTTAATATCTGAAGAGGAAAGAAAAGCATCTGATACAGAAAACAGTTATGACATGAATAAGAAGCACATGTTAGACAGACTCATAGCTTTGCACAAAGAACATATTCATCTGAAATCCCCCCTTTTTAAAAAGCTTAAAAACAAAACACCTAACCAGTATCAATACTTTCATTTTACATATTACAGACATTAGCTCTTATGTCTGAATTTAAGAGTTAGTTCACCCAAGTTTAAAACAATCTTTACCCTCAGTTCTCACCTGTGGTGTCCTGTTTTGCTTCTTTTTGGTTCAGATATTCTCGCTACAATTTTATGTCCAGGAAAAATGTGATATTTGGAGAATGTGCAAGACAGCAAGGAGAAGAAAAAAATAAATGAACTCAAGTTTAACCTAAATTTTACTGCTATATAAGACTAATCCTGAAATCATGGTGTTTTTAACCCAAAAAGAAAAACAAACAAACAAAAAAAACACTTCAGGGGAAATGCATATTATCATTTTACTTATTACAAGGAACAAAAACAGTGATGATGATTCTTGTGACTGAAGGGAACTTCCCAGAGGAGGACAACAACACGTTGGTGTGAAACATTTGACAGAAATTCTTTAATGTCAATGTGCAAAGTTAGTAAGATGCTGGAATTTACCTAGCAAGCACAAAAACTAAGAGCAATCGGGTTAGACACCACTTGCGAAATCAGGGTGAACTGACCCTTTAACAGAAGCCCCGGTGACACTGGCGGCCCATCCCACGACTACTTACCATGTTTGTAATTTTCAAACCCAGACAGGACAAGAGAGACAAACTTAGTTCACATTTCAATGTCACTTCAGGCATAGCTCTTCTGACATCACACTAATGAGCCACAACCTTGAAATCACTCACAGATGAAGTGACACTAATCATCTTAAAATCTGCTGCTGGGAGACGTGTAGTCCAAGTGTTCATGTGCTGTGGCTGATTGGTGTGAAATGTAATAATACAAGGCCTAACATCCACATGTAGAGGATGGAGCCACACTAGAACATCATCAGGTACTTACTGAGTTTTAACTGACCTGTCATGCCAGCTGATTGGGTTTTAAGGCTGAAAAGCTGATATGGATGGGCTACAGACAAAAACAAATACAAAGCAGTAAGTGATATGGGCAGAGGAAACACTGTGCCACATCAAATACCTACAAGCACTTTTTAAAAAAAAAAAAAAAAAAAAAAAAAACTGCCATTTTTTTGTTTTTAAATCCATATATGCACTACACTCAGATTTGCACACCTGTGGTGTCTGTTCTTTCACGGATTGCTTTATAGAGAGCAATCTGTAACACAGGATAACCGTAGATGTCCGACAACTATGATACGTCTAGGATTTAAAAGCATGAACAAAACCACGCAGCAACACAAGCCAGCACTGTGGTAAAGACCAGCCAAACAAAGTGCTTTTGAAAATTATAATAGGCATTGATTTACTGTCATTTTAGAAATATAATGTTAAGTGGTCAGCAGTGGTCACAAGACCCTCAGGTGTCTGTTCTTACATTTTATTTTTCCTATACAAATGACAGTGCTAGTTACTCTTAAAAAAAAAAAAAAAAAAAAAAAAAAAAAAAAAAAAAAAAAAAGAACTGCAGGGAGAAAGAGACTGCAGAAATAAGCACTACACTGCAGACAGTGATTAACACTATAATGAAGTCTAAAGTAAATAGCAAAGTCCTCACCTTAAAAAACAAATATGTTAAACTCAGAGCTGCTGCTGTTGGCTTTGTTTTGCTTTCCCTCTTCAATGCATAATAGAGAGATGACCATGACAGACACCAACGTTATTAAAGCAGTCAACTGTGTGTGTGCGTGTGTAGGAGTTAATGGGTCAGAAATGAAACTTAGCTTTTCCTTCATTGCAGACTGGGTGTACTGCAACTGTATTGCTTAGTTTTCAGTTAACTCCATCATATCACAGGTACCATGCAGTATTTTGGAACAAAAAGTTAGCCAACATCTCAGTTTTTGGCTGGAAGTACAAACTTAAAGCATGTGAAATCTTTATTCGGTTACTGAATTTATGTAAAGGATTTTTTAAAATTTATTTTTAATAATCAGTCTATTATTAAGGCAATGATGGATGCACTCAACAAAAAACAGATGATGGCAAACTTGGTCTTTGTCTACCTGATAAGATTCTGCCATTAAACAAATCCCTAAGCTGTGCAGAAAAACAAAAGATATCAGTACAAACCTTCATGACTCACCTCCACGCACGTCAGGACAAACCAGCATTGGATTTCAAGATGGATTTTATTACAACAGATTGATAAAACATTACAAAGGATGCATACAAGTAGACTTAGGACCAGGAAATACTTAAATCAAACCTGAAAAAAAGAATAAAACTAGAGCCTGATGAGTCATGGAGTTTATAGACTATGTAACTGTAACCAGTTTCTGAGACCCTCACCAACCAAGGTTGGGGACGAATGTCCAACAGCATCTAAGCATGCTGTGAGGGCCTCAATCATTCCACCCAAAAAAATAAACAAAAATAAGATTAAATGTTTACAAGAGAAACTTGCCTTTGTAAGGAGTTGGTACGTTCATGAAACTCCAGCAGCTTCAAAAGAAATATGAATCATTTAAACACACTTCACTTCTATGAACCTGAGTGAAACCTAAGGGGAAAAATATATCCTCACATGTAATTAGTTAACAACGTTATAGTTGTTAAAAACTTATGTGGTGTTTGGCTCTTTTCAAATAAAGATGTTACGTTAAATGTCCATGTGTTCTAACAAATATTTGTCTTCACCACCGTTGGTCTTTATGCTCTTTGCTTGCAGCTAGGTTTGAAAAAGCACAAGGGTGATAGAAAGGTGTTAACCTCAAACCTAATGTGCAGGTTGCTTTGCTGCTTCAGTAGCGTCCAGCCGGAGACATGACGGGAGGCCTCATACCCATGGGAGGGCCTCCCTGGTAAGGGGGCACCATGGGAGGCCCCTGCCCATATGGAGGCATCCCTCCAGGCATGTAGCCTGGCATGCCCTGAGGAGGGGCACCATACTGACCTACAGAGAGAAGAGCACGGAGTGTTTTAATGCTACTGTTCAAAAGGACATTGATCTCACCTGCTGTGCACCATACACCTTCCCGTCCAAATCTACAAAATTCAATTAATTATATTTTTAAAACAGCCAAATATACTTGGTTTTTTTCTGTTGCTGTTTTTTTTTTTTTTTTTAATTGAACACCTACTTGACAGAGGCTGCTGAGAAAAAGCTAAGCTTTCAATGAAATGTGAACTAAAATGATCCACAGACAGGTAATGAGCACAAGCTGGTAGAACAGTATGTTACACAAAAAATGAGTTTGCTAGAACAGAGAAACAATTTTGTACACTGCCAAAAAAAAAGAAAAAAGAAAACAAAAAAGAAAAGGAAAAAAAAAAAGCATTTTCTTACCATGTATGGGATGCCTCATGCCTGGCTGCTGTGGTGGCAAGCCTTGCTGTGGGGGCATTATACCACCCACAGCTGCCACTGGGGGAGCAGCCACATGGGCCTGACCAGGTCTTGGTGCAAGACGCTGGTAACGAGGAAGTTGGGCCTTCATCTCTTCCTGTTGGCAGGGACAACGCACAGAACAAACATTCAGACTAAAGAAACTTTGTTATGCCCCTTTACAGTACAAAAAAATGATGAGGAACTTGTACCAATGTTGACGTGCCCTGATTTCAGACTGAGGATGTTCAAGTTCAGAATCATCCTTTAACATAACCACAAAAGAAGAACTACTAAGTAGTATTAAGGATGTGCAACCAAAGTGTTTCGCTTCAAACATATTCTGAATATGTAGCTGAATTATGATCAAGATATACAGAATCAAGCTGGTGGTCAAATACTGCACCAGTCTATTGTCTATTGCCCAATGTGCTATTATAAATATGTATCAGTCATTACTTACTGTGAAAAGGGCAAAATAGAAAGCTCAAGCAACTTACCAGTGAGATATCCTCATCAGGGTGGATCAACTTACTAGTTGCACTCGTGGTGGTGAGGGTAGCAGGCTTACTGGTCACTGTGGCTGGGGGTTTGGCCACAGTGCTGCTAGAGGGATTAGAAGAAGTGGAAGAAGAAGAGACAGAGGGCTGGGTGTAGGCAGGGAATGTTGCTTTGGGTGGGTCAGTGGAGGCGGCCGTGCTGAGGGAACTTGAAGCTCCTGCGACTCCTGGAACAGTCTGCTGGGCCTGTGCAAAGACACCATACATATAACTGATTTTTTTTTTTAATTAATAATAAGATACTAGCTTAATGTTGCAATATGCAAAAAAGGAATGAAAAATAACCCCAAAATAAATTTTAAAAATTACAGTGAAAAGATGACATCTCAGTAACAACATTAAAAAAAATGAAAAAGTTACCTAATCATTTTATTTAAGCTTTACATTTTAAAGCACTGTAATGTACAAGTATATTCATGACTTGGTTATTCTGAAGCTTAAATACACAAATTATACATGATTTCAATAATCCCAATTAATTTGTTTCCATTTTATTTTAATTGGAACAAAGCTGTTGCACTATTTTGTCTCAACCACAGTGCAAATTTTACATTAAATGGAGAAGAACTAGAAGTATCTATAGCACTTCAGCTGGGAAGAACTCGGGTTAAGGGAGAAAAACAAAAATCTTGCAAAATCTGTTAAGTACTAATTGCACCATGCTGCTGAGGTTGAGAGAGAGTGAAAGATTCTAAATAAAGTTCATGTAAATCTCGTCTTAGGCCTATTTTAACTAAAGCGCATGCACACTAATGAAGCTCACAAACAAAACATGTCAGTACTTGTCAGAGATGCCCATCCTGTGACACCACCTTTATGGCCAGCATGGCTATTTTAGTGCACAAGTAGACTTATGAAGCAAATATGGTTAGTATCCAGCCATGTTTAAGTTTGCAAATTCAGAATTTACAGGCAGTGTTAATAAATATTCAACATGCAGCTGCCAGAGCACAGAATCCTGTCTGTGAGCATACTTGTAGCATATTAGGAAAGGGAGGCTGGGGAGACGCAGACTGAGGGTCTGCAGATGGAGAGGAGACAGCTGCTGTGCTGCTGTGAACACCAGAGCCCATCTGCAGCATGGTGGAAAGGAAACCACAGCGTTGGCATGTAACATGTCTACATTTTTTTTTAATCTGAATTTTACCCTTTACAACATACCCTAAACAAGGTTAGAAAAGGGAAGGGACACATCAGAAACAAGAACAAATGGGAAATAAAATATGAGGGGTTTTTTTCCCCTGCTATACAAGACTAATTTTAACCAGCTTATCTGAGTGGGGTTTCTTTTATGTTCTACTTCTGACCATTTGTTTATCAATCAACCAGAAATGTAGCAAATATGAGCAAGTGACACAGATTCCAAGCCTAAATTTTGATCCTGGAAAAATCCTGTTATGTATACAACGTCATCATAAAACACCCTGTTGACGGTTTAATTCCAGATAAAGTAAACTACATTAACAACATGAGACCTAAGAAAACAATAACATCTATTTGAGGCAAATGTCTAAAGAAGTCACTGCATGTGTGTTAGTGGGGTTACAATGCCCACCTGTGCTGCACTGGGGAAGAGAGGTTTGGTGACAGCTGGCTGGGCCGCTGGTGCTGCTGGTCGAGTGACTGCAGGGGCTGGGGCCATGTGAGGAATTCCTGGCCTTGGGGGTATATGGGGTGGGACTGCTGTAGGATGAACCAGAACCAGAATCAGAAGTGTTTAAATGATCACATTTGTCAAATTTAGTTCTTTGTGTAATATAAGTTCAATGGTTGTTTCTGAAATGCAAGCACAACTCACCCGGAGGTATCCCTGGCATCATTGGGGGCATCATCCCTCCCATTGGCATCATACTGCAAAAAGCAGAGACCCACAGAAAATTGGACACACTGATCTGACTGTGAACTACAGTAAAACTGCATTTCAGTTAGCTCCGTGATTGTATTATCCCTACAGACAAAACACTGGATAGTAAAGTTACTATTAAATCAAAAGTTAGTAAATGAATTACCCTGGTGGCATTCCAGGCATTGCAGGAGGCATGCCATGCATCATGTGAGGAACACCGGGCATCATAGGAGGCATTCCTGTAACAACGGGTTAGAGAAGATTTATTTAGTAATAACTCATCATGCCACACAAACAACCAAACAAGTAGGCAGATAAACACAGCAAAAGGATACACATACATAAACTACATTTTCACAGGCTCCATTTAGTTTCTTGAATGATTTCAGTCATATATTTAGATATTTGTGGCAAAAAACTGAAGGAGTGTGTTAAAAGCATACATGACAAATCATCTATAGGGTTAAAATAGATACAACCGCTGAACAAAAATTATTTGTTGGTGCTCTCTGGTGGACAAACTGCATTAATACTGGCAACTTTTTAAGAAGGTAGCTAAAAACTTACTAAAAAAATACTAAGATATGTATACTGAGGTGGATTTGTTGGTTAATTATGGGTCATGCGTACCCAACAATTACACCAATTATCTGAGATTGTGGATGAATTTAGAGACATTTGTGGATGCTAGATTTCCTAGCATCAGAATTACAATTCAATTGGAAAGAAAAAGAATACTTTTAAACTGAAATAAACCTGGAATGAACTTTAACTTCTATCGACTGGCAAAAGGAAATGAAAAGGATGTGAAGAATGGCGACATGAGAAAACTACTGCAAAACAATTCAACACAATAAGGGTTTTAGTTAAAAAGCAGAACTGCAACTGGAATTAAAAGTTGATCAGCTGCTAAGCCCGTTTCATATGTGTAGTTGCTGCATAGATTTTTAAGTTTGTAATAAACAAACAAACAAATAAATAAATAAATAAATAATCCTTGCCTTGATATCCTGCAGGAGGAATCACTGGTCCTCCAGCCACAGGAGGGATCCCAGGTTGTGCCATTGGAGCAGCATAGCCTGCCTGGGCCTGGACCACAGTGACCTGCTGAGCTGACGGTCCAGCTTCATCATCATCAGACTCATCAGAGTCATCCTGATTGTTTGACTTCTTCTTTTGACTCTCTGAAAATAGAAAATGTTGACACCTAAGCAAAATCTTATGTAACCCATACCATAACACTATATTAGATTACTAAGACTCATGCATCATATTACAAGCCCTATACAGGTTTTAGTCAACATAAGCACAGCCCTTGCATAGGTGAACAAACCTTGTGATTTCTGTTCTAACGTTCGCCTTCGTTCCTGCATGTCTTTATCTGGAATTCCCTCCATGCCATAGATTTCCAGCTCGATGTCTGTTCTTCCTGGAATTGCATTTGGTACGCTGTCAATCGTCTCTTTGTGCACCTGAAAAATATGCAAAGTGAGTCACCACAAACTCGAATAACTACTCGATTACCTGTAACTACTTTTTTTATTTTAAACAAAGATGCTACAAATATTAATAAGGTTATTAATAATTAAAAACCCATACCTGCATGCAATGAATAGCCAAGCCAGGGCCAGTGTACAACTTCTTGTGGCAAATGTGGCATTTAAAATGTTTTGCCTTTTGATGCTGAATGAGGATCTTTTCATCGTCGAAGTCTCGATTACAGTACCTGGAAACTGAAGTTAAGGACTGCCCAGTAACACTGTACATGATCGAAATTCAGCGACCATACAAGCCGGCAAAATAACATAAGAACTGCTTAAAATAACCATCACTCTTACTAATTAGCGCAAATCGTCTGGTTACACAAATCTAAAGACGGATCAGTCCTGAAGATTGAATCATAAACGAAGCTAAATGCTAACAGAGCCGTTAATATCCAAGGTATTATTCGCTTCCTGTAACCAGCACCACGAACCCAAACTCTACTAAAAATGAAATACAAACCATGCCGAGTATTTTACAGCTTTAAAAATATCTCATTAAGTAAAAACCAATCAGCAAAACTCTTAAGTTCGTGAGTGCCAGTCGCTAAGCTAACGCAAGCTTTAGGGCGTCAAGAGGCTAGTTTGGGCCTTCCCTTTGTCGAGCTAACATGTAGCCCCTCGTCTTTCCACAGCGGCATTTTGTCGTCGAAACAAAAAGGATACCAGCACCATGGCTTCATCTGCTTCTTCTTTTTTCGCCCCATTTTACGAAATACTGGAAAACCGGTATCAAAACTCTAAACACTTGTCTTATTATCTGTTTGAGAACAGCATGCTGTAATCCCGTGACAAGGCCGAAAATGGCGCTTCAATGGAGGAAGTTGTAACGAACGTATTCTCGCGCGAATACGAAATGAGCGTCACAGACACGCCCAGAGGTTCAAAACAGGAAGCAGGGTAGGCAGGATAGCCGACAGGTGAAGTAAATAACTGCTTTCACTGCAATCAGTGGCGGTCCTAGCCTGTTTGGCGCCCCGGGCGAACACGCCCTCTGGCGCCCCCCCCCCCCCCCCCCCCCACACACACACACACACGCACACACACATATGAAGAGAGAGAGAGTATGCATAGTACGCAAACGGCTACCAAACAGACATCATAATTCGTCATACAATGGGAACAGGACAAATCAACAATTGACACTGACTAATTAATATTATATTATTGTATATATTGTTTGGAGTTTAGTCTCTTACTGTTACTATTTTTAACATTTCTTCTTGGAGGAACTGTAACCCACATAATTTCCTTAGGGATTAATAAAGTATTCTGATTCTTAATGTTTTAGGATACATGACCAGCCATTATCCAATGACACATCTGCTTACCTGTATCTTTTGCTCGTTTCTCCTTGTAGGAGCCATAATTAAATGTATTGAATTTTAATGATCACTGGGTTTTCATTTGTTTGGTTGCTATGGTGATGTGTAACGGGAGTCACGTGGGTGCTAGCGGTGACATTAAGAGGGCGTTGTCAGTCTGTCTTTCACTGCTTTGATTTTGACAGAGAGGAGGGCTGGGTAGCCGTAGTTTTTGTTGACCGCAGCACAACGAGTTTCCCCTTGTTGCATTAGAGCCTGTGATGTTTTAAGAGTTTGAATCGCGAGCCGATCACATTGCTCTGTAAACTTTTCAAGCACTTTAATAAACAAGCAAGCAATTCCACCTCTCGCATTATTGCGTACAGTTGACAGCGCGTCAGGCAAATAGGCAGGCACAATCCACGGCCTCTAGCGACTGTGGAAGTCGCTAAACTCCTCCTCTTCTTTTCTCTTTTTTTTAAACTTTAAAAACGGGTTGTGTGTGAGACTTTAAATCAACAAAATATAAAATATACATTTTAAATTGTTATTGATCCATTTACCCCTAGTCCTAAAGTGTATATTTATGTTCTTACTCTTCTTATATTTATTGTTTGTTTACTTGCACTGCTGTAACAGAAGCCTCGTCGTCTCGTCTCTCTATATACTGGACTGTATGTAGCGGAGATGACAATAAAGTTTACTTTGACTTCAGCAGCGAGCAGGCGCACCGAGGGCTCTCGCGCTCACTTTTCGCGTATAGAATTTCGAAAAAACATCGGTGCAAATTATAAGTCTGTATCATAATGTCTGCTGTTTTCGTGTTTGTTGGTTTGTTTTTATTTTGTTTTATTTTGCAAGTTGGTTATTAGATGCTGCTCCAGCCAGCCAGAGAATCCCCCGCCGCCCCGCCTTCTCCTCCCTGTGCTGCAATCAGCAGGCGCACCTCGCAAACGGAGGGCGCCCTTACTCCCAGCAAATGGGCGATAGAAAACCGATCGGTGCCTATGCCATTCCCAATATGCGCTGGCATGATGTCGGGGCAGCATGAGTACGAGCAAGTTTTTTTTTTTTTTTGCCGATGCCTGTGATGCCGCCCCCCACCACGATGCCGCCCCGGGCAACCGCCCGTGTCGCCCGTATCTAAAACCGCTACTGACTGCAATGCAATATTCTGGCGAACCTTGGGTGCTGAATAGCACTTGGAGACATAAAATGAAGTGTGTCTCATTCCATCATTCCTTTATAGCAAAAACACTCCCCGATGGACAGACCTCCCAAAGCCAGCTCGCCATGCAACAACTGTCTTGATCATGGCCAACACACTGATGTCTCACGAAAACGTTCATGACTCACGAAGTCTTAAAACAAGAATAGTAGCAGATTGGGCTGATAGTCAATGATGTCTTATTTGGAACTTAACTTACAGGACGGTTTTTCTCTTTAGATATTATTTATTCTAACAGATCAGTTTACTGAAATAACTGCTGACATTTTCTTGTATTGCTATAACCATTGTTAGAAGCGTTTATCCACCAACATATTTAAAAGCTTTATGGACACTAAAACATAGTTCATGATTGATTGGCAACTGCAACCCAATAAATGTGCAAACATCTACTTTCACCAGAAAGATGAACTAAAGTTATCATCATGATAGGTATTACGTGTTTTATATTTTTTTAACAAGATTAAAAACAAGAAGTAATGATATAGGTGCATGGGCACAGATTACAGCAGGGGGATTATATCATCAATAAATAGCTGCCACATTATCCATATTTTTCTTTTAACCAGTGTTGAATTTTTTCTAGTTGCGTGGAGTTGAGAGGTTTCCATCATATAAATGGAAAAAAAATATACTAGGTGTAAAAACTACAGTTTTGTCGATAACAAAACTGGGTTTTGTGCGCCACTTTTGCATCTGAGGGTGGTTTTTGTTTTAAAAAAAATGTTTTACTTTAATGTAATTTAATATACATATATTAATATATTGGCTTTATACTTAATATAAAGCGAAGGTTCTCCAAGGTCTGTGGGACTATTTTGATGTAGTTCTAAAGTTTTGTCACAGGATGGTGGTGTTTTCTCCTGCGTAATAGAGACTTAGACTTAGAGAGACTTAGAGCTTTTTATTGTCATTGTGCAGTTTCTTGCACAGCAAAATTGGGTAAAAAATGGAGTCACTCCAGTAAAACCTATACAGAACCAAAAAAAATGCTTTATCTTCAGGATTATGTTCACGTAGCCAGACAGCTAAATATCTATACCTTTTGCTATTAAGTTGTTGCAATGCCAGGTGTATTTACAGTCCACATATATTTGGACACAATACAATTACAATTATTGTTATATAATGGACATGGGCATAATGTGTTGAACTTTCATTTGAGGGTATCCACATTCAAATTGGATGAAGGATTTAGGAGTTTCAGCTCCTTAACATGTGCCACCCTCTTTTTAAAGGGAACAAAAGTAATTGGACTAATTGGCCCATGTATTTCATGGGCAGGTGTGTGCATTCCTTCATTATGCCATTAATGTGGTGCTTGCATTTGGAAGATTTCGCTGTTAACAGACAATATGCAGTCAAAGGAGCTCTCCATGCAGGTGAAAAAAAGCCTTCCTGAAACCTCGAAAATAGAAAAAACCATCAGAGAAAGACAACAGTGGTGGATGATCAACAAAACCCAACCAAGTGAAAAACATTCAGAAGGTATCAATATCCAAGTCCACCATAAAGAGAAGACTACATGAAAGTAAATACAGAGGGTTCACTGCCAGGTGCAAGAAGAGAAAGGCTAGATTTAACTTTGCTAAAAACAAACAAACAAACAAAAAACCCCATAAAAAACAACATAGTCCTGGAAATTTTTTTGGCAGATGAATCCAAAATCAACCTCTACCAAAATCATGGCAAAAAAAGTATGGAGAAGGCATGGAACAGCTCATGATCCAAAGCATACCACATCATCTGTAAAACATGGTGGTGGCACTGTTGTGGCTTGGGCACTCTGACACTATTTTTTATTGATCATGTGACACAGGACAAAAACAGACGAATGAATTCTGAGGTGTTCAGAGACGTGTACAAAGACATGCTCAAATCCAGCTAAATGCAGTCAAATTGATTGGGCGTCATAATACAGATGGACAGTGACCCAAAACATATAGCCAAAGCAACCCAGGAGTTTATTAAAGCAAAGAAGTGGAATATTCTTCAATGGCCAAGTCAGCCACCTGATCTTAACCCAATTGAGAATGCATTTCACTTGATCAAGACTAAACTTCAGACAGAAAGGCCCACAAACAAGCTGCTGCAGTAAAGGCCTGGCAGTGTTAAAAAGGAGAAAACACAGCATGTGGTGATGTCGTCAGGCTGTCATTGCCAGCAACCTCTTGCTCAACCCACTGAATTAAAGCTGAAAGTCTGCACTTCAACTGCATCTGAGTGGTTTCATTTAAAATTCTTTGCGGTAATGTGCAGAACCAAAATTATAAAATAAACATTTGTCTCTGTCCAAATATATATGGACCTAACTGCATTTACTAAGTAAAAGGGAAAGTGGGGTTTAGGAAAGGAGGCTTACTTTTTCAATTCCATTCAATTCAATTTTATTTATATAGCGCCAAATCACAACAAAAGTCGCCTCAAGGCGCTTCATAGGTACAGAGAAAAACCCAACAATCATATGACCCCCTATGAGCAAGCACTTTGGCGACAGTGGGAAGGAAAAACTCCCTTTTAACAGGAAGAAACCTCCGGCAGAACCAGGCTCAGGGAGGGGCGGCCATCTGCTGCGACTGGTTGGGGTGAGAGAAGGAAAACAGGATGAAAGACATGCTGTGGAAGAGAGACAGAGGTTAACAACAGATATGATTCAATGCAGAGAGGTCTATTAACACATACTGAGTGAGAAAGGTGACTGGAAAGGAAAAACTCAATGCATCATGGGAATCCCCGGCAGCCTACGTCTATTGCAGCATAACTAAGGGAGGATTCAGGGTCACCTGGTCCAGCCCTAACTATATGCTTTAGCAAAAAGGCAAGTTTTAAGCCTAATCTTAAAAGTAGAGATAGTGTCTGTCTCCCGAATCCAAACTGGAAGCTGGTTCCACAGAAGAGGGGCCTGAAAACTGAAGGCTCTCCCTCCCATTCTACTTTTAAATACTCTAGGAACAACAAGTAGGCCTGCAGTGCAAGAGCGAAGTGCTCTAATAGGGTGATATGGTACTACAAGGTCATTAAGATAAGATGGGGCCTGATTATTTAAGACCTTGTATGTGAGGAGCAGGATTTTGAATTCAATTCAGGATTTAACAGGAAGCCAATGAAGGGAAGCCAAAACAGGAGAAATATGCTCTCTCTTTCTAGTCCCTGTCAGGACTCTTGCTGCAGCATTTTGGATCAGCTGAAGGCTTTTCAGTGAGTTTTTAGGAGATCCCGATAATAATGAATTACAGTAGTCCAGCCTGGAAGTAATAAATGCATGAACTAGTTTTTCAGCGTCACTAAGAGACAGGATATTTCTAATTTTAGAGATGTTGCGCAAATGGAAGAAAGCAGTCCTACATATTTGTTTAATATGTGCCTTGAAGGACATGTCTTGGTCAAAAATGACTCCAAGGTTCCTCACAGCATTACTGGAGGCCAAGGTAATGCCATCCAGAGTAAGAATCTGGTTAGATACCATATTTATAAGATTTTCAGGGCCGAGTACAATAACCTCAGTTTTATCTGAATTAAGAAGCAGAAAGTTAGTGGCCATCCAGGTCTTTATGTCTTTAAGACATTCCTGCAGTTTAACTAATTGGTGTGTTACCTGGCTTCATGGATAGATAGAGCTGCGTGTCATCTGCATAGCAGTGAAAATTTATGCTATGTCTTCTAATGATGCTGCCTAGGGGAAGCATGTATAATGTAAACAGAATTGGTCCTAGCACTGAACCCTGTGGAACTCCATAATTGACCTTAGTGTGTGAAGAGGACTCTCCATTTACATGTACAAATTGGAGTCTATTAGATAGATATGATACAAACCACTGCAGTACAGTACCTGTAATACCTACAGCATGTTCTAATCGCTCTAATAGGATATTATGGTCGACAGTATCGAACGCTGCACTGAGGTCTAGCAGGACAACGAGTCCACTGTCAGAGGCCATAAGAAGATCATTTGTAACCTTCACTAAAGCTGTTTCTGTGCTGTGATGAGCTCTGAAACCTGACTGAAACTCTTCAAATAAGCCATTCCTCTGCAGATGATCTGTTAGCTGTTTGACAACTACTCTTTCAAGGATTTATGATATGAAAGGAAGGTTGGAGATTGGCCTATAATTAGCTAAGACTGCTGGTTCTAGAGATGGCTTTTTAAGTAAAGGTTTAACTACAGCCACCTTGAAGGCCTGTGGTACATAGACGATTATTAGAGATAGGTTGATCATATTTAAGATCGAAGAATTAATTAATGGCAGGACTTCTTTGAGCAGTTTTGTAGGAATGGGGTCTAAAAGACACGTTGATGGTTTGGAGGAAGTAATTATTGAAGTTAACTCAGATCAATTGGAGAAAAAGAGTCTAACTTAACATCAATGGTACTAAGAGTAGCTGTAGACGATATTACATCTGTGGGATGATTATTGGTAATTTTTTCTCTAATGATAAGAATTTTATTTGTGAAGAAGTTCATGAAGTCATTACTAGTTAGCGTTAAAGGGATGGTTGGCTCAAAAGAGCTCTGACTTTTTGTCAGCCTGGCTACAGTGCTGAAGAAAAACCTGGGATTGTTCTTATTTTCTTCAATCAGTGACGAATAGTAAGATGTTCTGGCTTTGCGGAGGGCTTTCTTATAAAGCAGCAAACTATTTCTCCAGGCTAAATGATGATCCTCTAAATTTGTGACACGCCATTTCCTCTCCAGCTTACGAGTTATCTGCTTTAGGCTACGCGTTTGAGAATTATACCACGGAGTCAGGTACTTCGGATTTGAGACCTTAGTTTTCACAGGAGCTACAGTATCCAGAGTCATACGTAGTGAGGAGGTAAAATTATTAACAAGATAATCGACCTCTGTTGGGGTAGCGTTCAGATAGCTGCTCTATGAGCATTGAAGATGATAACAGTGGGTGGATTATATTCTTAAACTTAGTTACAGCGCTTTCAGAAAGACATCTACTGTGATAAAGTCTACTCTCCACTGCTGTGTAATCAATTATTGTAAATGTAAATGTTATCAGGAAATGATCAGACAGCAGAGGGTTTTCAGGAAACACTGTTAAATGTTCAGTTTCTATGCCATATGTTAAAACAAGATCTAGAGTGTGATTAAAGTGGTGGGTGGGTTCTTTTACATTTTGAGAGAAGCCAATTGAGTCTAATAACAGATTAAATGCCATGTTGAGGTTGTCATTTTTAGCATCTACATGGATGTTAAAATCACCCACAATAATTATTTTATCTGAACTGAGCACTAAATCAGATAAAAAAGTCTGAGAAATCAGAGAGAAACTCTGTGTACGGCCCAGGTGGACGATATATGATAACAAGTAAGACTGGTTTCTGAGTTTTACAGCTGGGGTGGACAAGGTTAAGCATCAGGCTTTCAAATGAATTAAAAGTCTGTCTTGGTCTTTCGTTAATTAATAGGCTGGTGTGAAAAATTGCTGCCACACCGCCCCCTCGGCCTGTGCTTCGAGATTTCTGGTAGTTAGAATGACTCGGGGGTGTTGATTCATTTAAACGACTGCAACTCTGCTTCCTGGTCCCAACTCTGGATAGTCATATTTTGGGGGGTTTAATAAATTTGTCCATATTTCTAGAAATGAGAGCTGCTCCATCCAAAGTGGGATGGATGCCGTCTCTCCTAACAAGACCAGGTTTCCTCCAGAAGGTTTGCCAATTTCTATGAAGCCCACATCGTTTCTGGGACACCACTCAGACAGCCAGCAATTTAAGGAGAACATGCGGCTAAACATGTCACTCCTGGTCTGATTGGGGAGGGAACCAGAGAAAACTACAGAGTCCGACATTGTTTTGGCAAAGTTACACACCGATTCAATATTGATTTTAGTGACCTCCGATTGGCGTAACCGTGTGTCATTACTGCCGACGTGAATTATGATTTTACTGAATTTACGTTTACCCTTAGCCAGCAGTTTTAAATTTCCTTCAATGTCGCCTGCTCTGGCCCCTGGAAGACAATTGACTATGGTTGCCGGTGTCTCTAGCTTCACATGTCTGAGAACAGAATCACCAATTACCAGAGTTTGACCCCCGGCGGGTGTGTCGCCGAGTGGGGAAAAACGGTTAGACACATGAACAGGTTGGTGGTGTACCTGGGGCTTCTGTTTAGGACTATGCTTCCTCCTCACCGTCACCCAGCCGCCCTCTTTCCCCAGCTGCTTGGGGTCTGCCGGGGAACAGCTAGCGGGGTCTACGCTATCTTCGGCTGCACCAGCTACAGGGGCCTGGCTAGCTACGGGTGAATGAAGGGTGCGAAGCCAAGTCTCCAATTCAATAATCTTGGCCTCCAGAGCTGCAAATATGCTACATTTGTTACAGGTATCATTACCTGGAGGGGGAGGAGTAGCTAAACATCTGACACAATGAGCAGGAAAGTGCAGGAGGGACAGGTGAAGTAGCCATGGTGCTAACGAGTAGGCTACGAGCTAAGCTAGCGAAACAGTACAGAGACAGTGAGTGAATACTTTGGCTATTAGTGATGTGTCGTTCGCGAACGACACATCACTAATAGCTTTGACGTGAACGACGCGAGCCGGCTCCTTATCGCGAGCCGGCTCCTTATCGCGAGCCGTGGGTTTTTTTTCTTTCTCTCACCCTCTCTCTCGCACTTTTTCCGCTTCACTCCGCATGCGAGCCTTGTGCTTTACGATGGGATGAGGGGGGAGGGGCGGTAGTTACACTCAGTAGCACAGGAACAGAGCGGGAGGGAGAGAGAGAGAGAAAGAGCCAGGGACAACAACGTCACATTAAAAAGGTATAGTAAACATCTATTTTCAGTTGCAGATGATAAAGTATTCAGAAAGTTTATTCATGCAGGCCCATATGACAGAGAATGTGCATCTTCTTTTTGTTTTCATATTTTAATTTATATTTAATTGTGTTGTGGTTTGCAGTGTTTTGTGTTGTTTCATTTTAAATTTGTTTAAAAGGAAAAAGCTGAAAATTTAAATAGTTAAAAATTGAAATGTGAATAGTTGATTTTTGTATTATATGATTTATTTATTACATTTTATGTTTAGTGAATAAATAAAAGTATATTTACGGTGACCCCTAGAGACAAAGCACGTACAAACTCCAAAACACGTACGAACTCTAAAGCACGTACAAACCCCGAAGCACGTACAAACTCTAAAACACGAAAAAACTCAGAAGCACGTAAAAACTCCAAAACACGTAAAAACTCCGAAGCACATACAAACTTAAAAACACGTAAAAACTCCATAGCACGTACAAACTCCGAAGCACATACAAACTCTAAAACATGTAAAAACTCAGAAGCATGTAAAAACTCCAAAACACGTACAAAAGACAACAGAAGTGCTCCAGGATGCTAGGCACAGTGTTGAGCTTTTGTTACCTAGTGGCTGCACAAGCCAGCAAGTACCAACAACCGGATTTGGTGTGTGGTAGTAGCAGGTAAATGAACATTTTTATTCATTTACCTGCAATTATCTTCATTACCTTCAATTGTTTGAATATATATGAGTGCTTGTGTATAAATACACAAACAATACACATATGCTTTCAGTTGTGTAATTTAAGTGATCTAGGGTAGCTGTGTTTTGGAAGTTCAGTTCATGCTAGAAATGTGCTTCGGAGTTTGTACGTGTTTTGTCTCTAGGGGCCACCGCATATATTTATATATAAATAAAACCACTTTTTTTTACATTAGTAATTCCTTTTGTGCATAATTTTATATTATTGTTAATAATAAATTAATTAAAGCAACAAAACAACCTGAAGAGCCGGTTCGGAGCCGAAAGAGCCGGCTCTTTTTAGTGAGCCGAACCGAAAGAGCCGGAAATCCCATCACTATTGGCTATAAATTAGGTAGTGAGTACACAGAAAGTGCGCTTCGGATGAAGCACGTGAAGATTATACTATGAAAAAAGAATGTATTTAAAAGTTTTCAATTAAATTGCTAAGCAGATAAGCTACTCAGAAACACCACTGTGTTTGAGCAGGAACAGGAAGTGATACTCTACCGCAGAGCGAGTGAACAACAAGTGACAGGATGGTTGCTGTAGAAACAGCTGGCCATATGGCTGCTCGGTCGGTGTTGAGCGCAGGGACTCGTTGAGGATGCTGGAGCTCGTCTGAGAGCACCCCGCCGTGTGTGGAGCCGTGTCTGGAGCTGTGTCTGGATTTCCCTTCGCTTCCACAACCAACTTATTTTTTTCTTTTCTTAAACCGACGAGCCAAATTAAAAACTCATTTGTTTAAACTTATTTTTTTAAAAGATGGTGTCATTCGCTTTGTCCTCGGCTCGTAACAAACACGGGTAACGAGAGGAGAAGGTGTCATGGTCCTGGGTCGAGCGACCCAGTGTTTGAGTTTTATGTATCTTTTGTATTCATTTGTGCCTTAGCTTAGTTCACCTAGTTAATTTCTAGATTGCTGTTTAGTCCTGTTTCTTGGTTGTTTATGTCACCTCCCCCTGTACTCAGTCTCCCTGGTTCATGCGTCATGTCTGCGTGGTTATGTTTAGTTCATGTCATGTCTAATCTCCATGTTTCCTGTTTTACTTTGAAAGTCTGTATTCAATGTCAGTGTATTTAGTTTCACCTCTCCTGTCCTGTCGTTAGGTTCATGTGTGTCAGCTGTGCTCCCATGTGTGGCCACTTCCCCTGATCATCCCTCATGTGTATTTAGTCTCTGTGTTTCATGCAGTCTGTGTCGCGTCGTCTGTGTTCCCACCCTCCATGTTTCCATGCCCAGTCTTTGTATTCATAGTTATGGTTTCCTGTGTCTTCATAGTTTATCCTAGTATCACTTTCCCAGTTTAGTTATAGTTTAGTTTTGTCACTGCGCTTCTGCCTTGTGTACACTCCTTGTCATCAGCCACAATAAAGGCTCGCTTTTCGTTTAAACACAGTTTCGTGTCCTCGCCTGTGTCCGCACCTGAGTCCTCCACACACCCTCCGCACGGTCTGCCCCGGCAGTCCGTGACAGAAGCTACGCGACAACACACCGACATGACAACTTTCCCTCGAGGCTCTTCTGCCCCGGGATTTGTTCAGCTCTGGGGATTTTAATCAGCCGTTGATGCATGTGTCAGAGTCCATAAGAGAGTGCGAGTACAGCCAGATCAGTACTCGCAGCTCGACACCGATGGAGACCCCGTACAAGAAAAGGACCCCAAAGAAGAGGAAGTGGGAGATCTTCCCGGGGCGGAATAAGTTTTACTGCGATGGCAGGATTATGATGGCCAAGCAGACGGGGGGTTTCTACCTCACCCTTATCCTCATTCTAGTCACTTGTGGACTTTTCTTCACCTTTGATTGTCCGTTCCTGGCGCAGCAGTTGACTCCAGTCATCCCGTTCATAGGAGGTGTGCTGTTTCTGTTTGTGCTGGGGACGCTCCTGAGAACGAGCTTCAGTGACCCCGGAGTGCTGCCCATGGCCACCCCAGACGAGGCCGCCGACCTGGAGAGGCAGATAGATGTGGCTGATGGCGGTACCGGCTACAGTCCCTCTCCCAGGACTAAGGAGGTGGTCATCAACGGCCAGACAGTCAAGCTGAAGTATTGCGTCACCTGCAAAATCTTCAGACCACTGCGTGCCTCCCATTGCAGCCTCTGTGACAACTGTGTGGAGCGCTTCGACCACCACTGTCCCTGGTTGGGGAGTAAGTTAACGTAGTTTCATGCCATACCACAAGGTGGCACCATCTCTAAAGGATATGGGGCATGAGAGCTAAGGGGTGAGGCGGTTGTTGTTCTTCCGGCTTACCAAGCATGTTAAGAAAATATGTCGCAGATCACAAAAGGACTCTTTCTTCATAAATAAGGAGACAAACAAAACAAGATTGAGGCAGAAAGGCTGCCGCCACCCTCCTACTACAGCACCAGAGCAGCGAGCCCGTCATCCTAACCACATTCCCCGAAAACGGAGGGACGCTACCTGGCCGTGCCTCCCTTGCCCTGACAGGGCCCTGCACCTCGCTGCCCCTCGGCCAGCCCACCCCGCCGACCTCCACCTCCAGCTTAAGCTGCCACGAGGCGGCCGACAAGCTGCCGGTCCATGGACACACCCTCACACACAACCACAGCAACCCCCTGCAGGAGTCGGTGTTCCAGCACCACTTCCTTACGCCAGAGGAAGTGCCGACGCCGCCCGGCATGCTTCACTGCGGCAGCCCCATGGGTCACAGCCACACCATGCAGGCCGGCTTCTACGACCCGGCCAGCCAGGATTCGCTGCACTGACTCTGTCAGAGGGCTGGTGAAGCTCAGCTCCGTCTGACGCCCCTAATGAAAACACTGAGATCACTCCACCTCCAGCTTAAGCTGCCACGAGGCGGCCGACAAGCTGCCGGTCCATGGACACACCCTGGACACACCTTTTTCACTTTATGTTCATGCTTTCTTAATCTCTTCTGTTTCTCTACTACTTCCATTTCTAGCCTTCTCCCTTTTCATCTCGGCTTTGCCTTCGTCAGTTTTTAAGGTAAGCTCCAAAAAGACACACAAAGCATTTTATTTTCATTTTGAAAAGAAAAAATCTTACAATTCATCATATTGTCATGTAACTCACATGATTAGAATGGCATTAGCTCAGCGTTTTGCATGGCTCATGAGCCTGATCTCCTCCTCCAGCTTTCTCACCATGTTGACAAACCCCTCACCATGGAAAGCTGCTTCTCTTTATTCTCTTCTGTTTCTGAAGCTTTCTTTCTTTCTTGACTTGTAATCTACAGATGTTTACAGATTTGTGGTGTATTCAAAATGTTTTATGTTCATTGAGGGAGGATGGTGCACTTGTTTTGCGTTTTTAGAGTACTATTATTATTCAGTGTGTTTGTTTTGCTACCTACACGTGGACCTAAGTGTGTGTGGGTTTGGGTGTTTTTATTGTGATGTTTCCTTTGACTTTGTGAGTTTGTTTGTATTATTGAATTGTAATATGAATAAATGCGCTTGTTAAAGGTCTTTCTTGCTTTCTTTCTTTCTTTCTTGCTTGCTTGCTGCCTGATCACATCTGAGACAGTCCTCCAAAGCTTTGAAATTTTTATGGCATTCTGTTTTGCTCTGGTGGTGTTTCGGCTTAATTGTTTTCAGCTTGGCCAAATCTTTTCCTACCAGTGCCATCATTTCAAGTTTGAAAATTCAGTTGTCTTGGATGAAGTTTTTCCACAGTGTTCCTACAGAATTTTAAACTCAATGGTCACCCCCCCTGCCAGCTTTGCTGTTGTGTTTAGTGACAGCTTCACCTCATTGCCTTGTTTGCACTCTGTTGCTTGGTGTTTTTTGACCTTCTCACTCTCACTCGGCTGGATGCTCAGACTTTCTTTTAGGATCCAGCCTTACTTCTCCTTTTCTTTCAGTTTTTTGTCAGTCTCCTCGCACATAGTGTCAAACTGTTTTTGACTGCTTTTACAAAGCTTTCCAAGTCCTGTCTGGCCATTAAAAGTGTTGACACTTTCTTGAGCTCCTTTCCAGCAAATACCTCCCCACACAGCAGCATTTTTTTCTCCTGTCAGCTCCTTGGATTTTTTTTTTTGTTGTTGTTATTTGTCTTTTTAAGTCCAAAAGGGTTTGTAGCCAGATGTGCCACATTTTGCTGGGGTATGTCATGTGCATGCAGGTACGCGATTTCCTTAGCCTAAAAAGTTCAAAAATGAAGTAAAAATACATTTACATTTTGATGAGACCTAACAAGAATCTGTGAACTATGAATGAATATGAACTTTTAGCCAGCTAAACATTCATCACTTCTCTTACAAATAATTTATAACATTTAATTATCACAAGAATTTACTTACATGTGCAAAAGACAGAGGATTTAATGTCAGAGAAATTTTCCATCATTCACAGATTTTTCCACTTTCAGTCCAGTCGCCAACAGTGTCTTCAGCCCTTCGGATTCAAAATGTAATGTCATGTCATGTATTTGATATCTGTCTGAATTTCCAACTTAGTTACAACTAAAAATATATTTTGCAAGGTCACAGTGACCATTAAATTTGAACCCATATTGTGGACGCTGCGGATTTTTGTCCCAGATCTAATAAATTCCCTCCAAGGCATCCTGCTAGATCACATTTACAAGAAATTGACAGATTTTTGACCGGTGAAGCTGGAAGCTCAAGTAACAATTTTATAGATGAAATAAAACGGAGCACAACTTGTTTTGTCCACTAGGTGGCAATAGTACTTCAAGAACAGTACATAGGGGGTTTCAGGCTGTGGAAATTGGGTGGAAAGGCTTTCCAGAACAGCTGTTAGTAATGGTTTATATATACATTTCATTAGAAAACGTTCGATGTCGATGGTTACTCTGTCTGTACCAACATACAGTGTCGATTACGCTTATGGTCCATTACAATTTAGAGCCAAATATACATGTATTTGAGAGGTTTAGTAACCGTTAGGTAATCAACCCAAACAGGAAAATAACGTAATGTAACAACAATTTTAATGTATTACAATACCCAGTATTTAAAATCAAGTCCAGACTGACCCACTGCAATGTAATAGTGATATTTTTATCACCCCTCATTACTTTTGGTCCTTTAAGTGTACTTTGTACTTGTCTCTGTGTGCACCTTCATGTTTAAACAAGGATAAATAAGTAACAAGTGTTTCTCTCAGCAGGCTGCATAAATGTTGAGATGCAACAAATGTTTCCAGACAGATTTTCCTTTCCTGCGGCCTCTCGTTTTCTTCATCAAGGTGAATGATTACCTCTGAAAGGGAAGATTTATGAAGGGGAAACACAACTGAGGCAGCTTTCCTTGGCTGCATAATGAATTTTTCATTGTAGGCCTTCAAAACTGCTACTCCATGGTTGTACCGGCTAGACAGAGAAGATGTTCAGTGACAGCTTAAGGGGTCCCTTCTCTGAATGAATTATAGCTGATTCTTGCATTCTCACACATTTCATTGATCACTCTGACACCTGCTTTTTTTTTTTCACAAAGGCTCTTACCCCAGCTCTCTACTCTCTGTATGGCCCTATAATCGCTCCCTCCAACTTTTAAGTTTACATTTTACAGGTAATCCTGTTTTAAAGCTGCTTAGTTTGAGCACTTTTTTCTTTGATATTGGACAATATCCTGTCCTTCCTTCCTTGATACTGAATCAACCGACATTAATGTTTCCAAAAAAAGTTGTTTAAATACAATCATCATAGGATTGTCATGGTAATTTTTAATTTATTTGAACTGTTCTTTTCCCAGGGTGGGTAGATAGATAGATAGATAGATAGATGTGCTGTCGGCATTAATCTCGTTAAAATGACGTTAACGCCAATACCGCATTGACGTGGCAAATCTCCATTAGCGAGTTCGCCCCGGCGTCAACGCGTTAGTGTGGGTGGCTCGTTAATGTGTTAGCGCCGTGCTATGGTGTTAACGTCATTTTAACGAGATTAAAGCTGACGGCACTAATATATAGATAGGTAGATATAGATATGTATACATTTGTACCAAACTCACGTCAAAACTGGTTTTGTAATGGATAGAGCAGTCCAACATTAATCTTTGACCGCAACCCTATTGAAAATTTGTGATCTGTGCTTTATAGCCAGAACTGTGTCAGGAAACCATCCAGTTTAAATGAACTCTACGAATTCTGCCAACAAGGGTCCAGCCAGGTGGAGGTGGACATTTAACCCTTGGGAGAACTTCAAATACCCATCCTTTCGTGGTCCTCGGGACCAAAAATGGTCCCCTACTTCTGCTTAAAATATCCATATCAAGTTTTAATTATATTTTCATTGTTTTAACTCTTTAAATACCAGTTTGGGTACATGAGCGCACTGTTTTTTTTAACAAAATAAAACTAAAAACGTAAATATTTTTCATAAAATACATTTGAAGTAATATTTGATTGTTATTATAATTAGGCCTTTAGATGGTCCAAACATTGGCACCAACATTCATTTTGATCCATTATTATTTTTTGTGCAGGAGCACATTTTAAAAAACCCATCCTTTCGTGGTCCTCGGGACCAAAAATGGTCTCCTACCAAAAAGTGCTCTAAAAATATTATATATCAATATTTTCTTCCACTTTAAATGAGTCAGTTTTTTAAAACTACTTCTGCTTAAAATATCCATATCCAGTTTTAATTATATTTTCATTGTTTTAACCCTTTAAATCCCAGTTTGGGTATATGAGGGCACTGTTTTTTTTAACAGAAAGAAAATAAAAACTTAAATATTTTCCATAAAATACATTTGAAGTAATATTTGATTGTTATTATAATTAGGCCTTTAGATGGTCCAAACATTGGCACCAACATTCATTTTGATCCATTCTTATTTTTTGTGCAGGAGCACATTTTAAAAAATCCATCTTTTCGTGGTCCTCGGGACCAAAAATGGTCCCGCCCCAAAAAGTGCTCTAAAAATGTTGTATATTAATATTTTTTTCACTTTAAATGAGTCAGTCTTTTAAAACTACTTCTGCTTAAAATATCCATATCAAGTTTTAATTATATTTTATTGTTTTAACTCTTTAAATACCAGTTTGGGTACATGAGCGCACTGTTTTTTTAACAGAATAAAACTAAAAACGTAAATATTTTTCATAAAATACATTTGAAGTAATATTTGATTGTTATTATAATTAGGCCTTTAGATGGTCCAAACATTGGCACCAACATTCATTTTGATCCATTATTATTTTTTGTGCAGGAGCACATTTTAAAAAACCCATCCTTTCGTGGTCCTCGGGACCAAAAATGGTCCCCTACCAAAAAGTGCTCTAAAAATATTATATATCAATATTTTCTTCCACTTTAAATGAGTCAGTTTTTTAAAACTACTTCTGCTTAAAATATCCATATCAAGTTTTAATTATATTTTCATTGTTTTAACTCTTTAAATACCAGTTTGGGTACATGAGCGCACTGTTTTTTTAACAGAATAAAACTAAAAACGTAAATATTTTTCATAAAATACATTTGAAGTAATATTTGATTGTTATTATAATTAGGCCTTTAGATGGTCCAAACATTGGCACCAACATTCATTTTGATCAAATACTATTTTTTTGCAGAAGCACACTAAATGTCATATAGTGCCATATCAGGTTTATCATTTTTTGCTTACACCAAATGCTTATTACCTTGTTTTGTTCTAAAAGAAAATAAAAAAATGTCTAAATAACAATACAAGATCACTTTGAACCAGAAAAACATTTATTTTAGAAGGATGAACATAAACATTTGTTACTGGGAATCGGAGAAAGTTGCGTGTCCGGGGGCCGTTGCGAACACCTCCAGCGGCCGCCACCAGCAGCACCAGTGCCCGATGCCAGTAGCTCGAGCGGTGGGATGGGGTTTGGTGTCATAATAATTTTTTTTCGTAGCCCTCAAACTGAATGTAACGATACAAATTTTTCACTCTTTTTGCTTCTCGCGAAATAAAGACACTACTTTGCGCATAATCCCAAACCAGTGGAAACCTGTGCATTCTAATTTGGCACGACATAGCACATGTGAATAGTAAGATTCAAGATTCTTTTTTTGTCACATGCATAGTTACACAAGTACAACACGCAGTGAAATGTATCAAAAAAGTTCCTTACGCTTTTCCCCGGGGCGCTTCTCTGTTATGCGCCCGCCTCGAGTAGCGGCCTGGCCCGCGCCGTGGGGACAACAATGGTCGGGCAGCCGGTCAGGCTGGGTCAGGTTTCAAAGTGTCCAAGATTACATGCGCAACCTTATCACCAACGTTTAGAAGTGATCTGCTGTCGTAGACAATAAACTAGAGGATTTTGGGATGTAAAACAGAGCAAAACATAAGTAAACAAATAAAAACGCGCATAGTAAACAAATAAAAAAAGGCGCATAGACCGGAAGGACGTCACCGCCATCATAACATTTAAAAATATAATTTTCTGTTGTAACCTTCAAACTAAATGGTAATGTAACAATACTTACTTTTCACTTTTCACGAAAACATCAGCATTTTCGTACTCCCGACTGCGAGCGGGGTGTTTATTGTCGAGAGTGCGGCCATTTGGCACGACACGGAGTCCGACCTGTGTGCGACGAGTACGTTGCGCAGCCTGAAAATTCTCCGTCAGTTTTTCGAAATTCTACTGTGACTGTTCCCTTGGATCTCCTCTTCGCTCACAATTTGCAGATAGTTGTGTCGCTACCCGATTTGTGACCGTTGGAGATAAAAAAAAAAAAAAAAACGCGTCCTCTTCCATGCGTCTCTTCCATGCGTCCATGTTTACATACGCACAACATGGCTTTCCGTCAGTGACTACTTCCGGGTCATAGGTGATTTAACTGCAGCAGTTTTTAAAAAATGTATTTGAAGGGAAACATAAACTCTAATTTGGTTTTGGTCTTTGCTTTTATTTAACTTGTTTATATTGCAGTGTGGCCATCTGAGAGAAAATACTTTTGAAAGAAAAAGTGTGTTTGTGTCTCTTTTTCTTTTTTTTAGACATAAAGGCCTTTATATATTTTTTAAAAAGCACAGTTACTATTATCCAACATCATTATTCAACACTGATAGTGACACACAACACCAATTTTTTTCACTTTTTCTTGCAGAACGACACGCTCAAAATCTGTAATTTTGGCTGAAGTTCGTTCATTGCTTGCACCCCTATGTATTAGGGGTGCAACGATACTCGTATTGATATTGAACCGTTCGATACAGTGCTTTCGGTTTGGTACGCATATGTATCGAACAATACAACATTTTTTATTTATTTTATCAACGTTTCTTCTGACGATGCTGTCTGTGTTGAGCGCTCAGTGGATCTGCGTTCAACTACTCCGCCTAGGCTGCACTGTCGAGTGCAGATTAGTGATGGGATTTCCGGCTCCTGTTAGAGAACCGGCTCTTTCGGTTCGGCTCACTAAAAAGAGCTGGCTCTTTCGGCTCCGAACCGGCTCTTCAGGTTGTTTTGTTGCTTTAATTAATTTATTATTAACAATAATATAAAATTATGCACAAAAGGAATTACTAATGTAAAAAAAAGTGGTTTTATTTATATATAAATATATGCGGTGGCCCCTAGAGACAAAACACGTACAAACTCCGAAGCACATTTCTAGCATGAACTGAACTTCCAAAACACAGCTACCCTAGATCACTTAAATTACACAACTGAAAGCATATGTGTATTGTTTGTGTATTTATACACAAGCACTCATATATATTCAAATAATTGAAGGTAATGAAGATAATTGCAGGTAAATGAATAAAAATGTTCATTTACCTGCTACTACCACACACCAAATCCGGTTGTTGGTACTTGCTGGCTTGTGCAGCCACTAGGTAACAAAAGCTCAACACTGCGCCTAGCATCCTGGAGCACTTCTGTTGTCTTTTGTACATGTTTTGGAGTTTTTACATGCTTCTGAGTTTTTACGTGTTTTAGAGTTTGTATGTGCTTCGGAGTTTGTACGTGCTATGGAGTTTTTACGTGTTTTTAAGTTTGTACGTGCTTCGGGGTTTGTACGTGCTATGGAGTTTTTACGTGTTTTGGAGTTCGTACGTGCTTCAGGGTTTGTACGTGCTTTAGAGTTCGTACGTGTTTTGGAGTTTGTACGTGCTTTGTCTCTAGGGGTCACCGTAAATATACTTTTATTTATTCACTAAACATAAAATGTAATAAATAAATCATATAATACAAAAATCAACTATTCACATTTCAATTTTTAACTATTTAAATTTTCAGCTTTTTCCTTTTAAACAAATTTAAAATGAAACAACACAAAACACTGCAAACCACAACACAATTAAATATAAATTAAAATATGAAAACAAAAAGAAGATGCACATTCTCTGTCATATGGGCCTGCATGAATAAACTTTCTGAATCCTTCATCATCTGCAACTGAAAATAGATGTTTACTATACCTTTTTAATGTGACGTTGTTGTCCCTGGCTCTTTCTCTGTCTCTCCCTCCCGCTCTGTTCCTGTGCTACTGAGTGTAACTACCCCCCCTCATCCCAGCGTAAAGCACAAGGCTCGCATGTGGAGTGAAGCAGAAAAAAGTGTGAGAGAGAGGGTGAGAGAAAGGGGGAAAAAAACCCCACGGCTTGCGATAAGGAGCCGGCTCGCGTCGTTCACGTCAAAGATCCGGTTCTAAGAGCCATTTCGTTCGCGAACGACACATCACTAGTGCAGATCCACTGAGCGCAGCGCAAGCTAGCAAGACAGAAGCTAAGCTCGTTGTAACATGGCAACTGCCTCAACGCTACCCGAAACTGAACCTGCCCCACCCTCATTCAGATCTGGCGTTTGGAACTATCTTGGTTTTCATGTGAAGTATGACCTTGAAGGTAAGCGCGTCATGGACAAAAGTAAAACAGTATGTCGGATGTGCCACGCAGTGCTCAATTTGTGGGAACTAGTGCGTTAGCGCAGTTAGCTTGTTAACGTGTTGACGCTGTCCAGCCCCAAGCACGGGGCAATCCGCGGTAACTTGTTAACGGAGATTTGCCACGTTATGGCGTTAATGTCATTTTAACGAGATTAACGCTGACAGCACTTGTGGGAACACAACGAATATGACTGCACATTTACACCGACATCATCCTAGTGCAAAGACAAGTGGACGCAGACAACAATAGCAAGCACGCATGCTACAAACTTTACCCGAGTCATTTAGACAGCCGTTAGCACATGATTCTTCTTATGGGGACCTGATATGTTTAATATGCTGCTGAGAATATAGCCCAGAAGAAGCGTATAGTATAGCTTTTATTTTGGAAAGAGCCATTTCTCTGTAATAAACTCTTTTCCAAAGATGAGTGATTTCTCGATCAGATAGATTTATTTTTTTTATTTTGTTGTTTCAGCAACATTAAATTTAAAAACTGTACTTTTGAGTTAAAATATATATTTCTAATTTTAATAAATGATAAATTAAAAAGGCATGAACATTTTTTGTATCGAAAAAATATCGAACCGTGTCACCAAAGTATCGAACCGAACCGAACCGTGAATTTTGTGTATCATTGCACCCCTAGTATGTATACTTTTGACCATGTGTTGATTGAAAATCCAAAATAATTTCGAATTTGTGCTCCCAGGCCTTTAATGCTCCACAAAAAAACTCAACTGTGAAGAAAGATGAGTTCAAAGGAATCATTAAAAGCCCAAAATTACAATATATTCATGCCCATGATGGGTGTGCATGTATGTAAACGTATGGCTACACCTGTAAGAACTGCAGTGATGTCATTTAAAACCTGTATTTGTTTGAATATAACATAAATTATAATATTGAAACATACATTTATATAATTTCATTAGTTACTCAGTTTGAATTTGATGGCAGTAAAATGTTTCAGTAACCAAAACGTGACGTTCCTTAATTTGTTTGAGAACTGCTTCTTTTAACAGACTTTAAATGTTTGGGAACTGAGAAAACCACTTGCTGCATTTTTGAAAGCCAAATGTTTTCCCATTCCTACTGAACAGCTGTTCAACACTTCAGGGCCTCCTTTGTTGTAATTTTTATTTCATAATGTGTGCAGTGAAGCTCCTCTTCATTACTTCACAAAACAACATTTGCTCATGGATAAATTGTACACATTGTAAAGATAAATGATTACACACACACACGCAAAGATTGAGGTTACGGTGTTTTATTGATTAGTGTTTTTTTTTCTGGTGTGTTTCCTTGTTGGCAGCCTCCAAGCTGGGAGTCACAAAAATAAAGATTAGATTGGAAATCTTGGTTATGTCAAATAAACAAAATAATTTTAACTGATGTTGCTGAAGTGAAATAAAGGATAGAAGTTAATGAGTGCAATAACTAACCCTTTTATCTGTGTTTCCTTTCCCTGGTGTAAGTATACAAACTTGTATTTTCAATGATAGCTTGTCGGTGAATTATTTTCTATTTAAATAAAGTTCACAATATTTGTAAATTTATCTAGTATTAATAAAGTTCAGTATTAGTAATCTGATTGTGTAATCCATTAATTTAGCTGACTTTTTAGTAGCAGTCCACAGAAGTTCAGCCAGTTCACATCAGAGGATGCTAAACCCACATGCCACCTCAGATCAGAACTGGGGTTTTCTTAGTGTAGTGGTTTGTGATGTTTGTCTAAAAAGACTCTATAGAAATAACATTTTACTTAATTACTTTTTAGTTTGCTTTTTTATGTTTTGTCCAAATTCATTGAAGCCATCCACAGTAGGGGCCACAAGCCAGTGTACTCCTAGTGTCAGTCCTACACCCAGATAAAAGGGCAGGACTATGTCAGGAAGAGCATCTGGCATAAAATCTTTGCCAAATCAGATATGACCACAGATGAGGTTCATCAATGGAGTGAAGATGGAGATGCAGAAGGTTGGTGTGACAGAGGAAGACGCTTGGGACAGGGTGAGATGGAGGCAGATGATGAGTTAATCTCTAATGCAGGTTTTAGATGTGTCCTTGATCCAGCACAGCTGATTTAAATGGCTAAATTACCTCCTCAACGTGTCTTGAAGTTCTCCAGAGGCCTGGTAATGAACTAATCATTTAATTCAGGTGTGTTGACCCAGGGTGAGATCTACAACCTGCAGGACACTGGCTCTAGAGGCCTGGAGTTCCCTACCCCTGCTCTAACAGGAGCAGCCAAAAGAAGCAGCAGCTGAAAGAAGACCTGCTGGTCTGTACTTCATGTCCTCCTCCTTTAATCCAGCTGCCAAATGTTTTGGCATTTTGTGTATCAAGCCTTGATTAAAATATTTGAAATGATTTTATTTGATCAGTCCAGTGTGTGTGTGTGTGTGTGTGTGTGTGTATCCATCTATGAAATAAATTTATTTGGTCAAGAGATTTCTTGGCTTAAAATATTTGAGAAAGTGCTATGACCTGCTGTCAGGATGCAGTAGTAACAGAGAGTTGGAGCCAACCCGAGCAAATGGAAAACAATAACAAAGGCATGCCGGTGTCCAAACACTCACAACAAAGGTGAACAGTACACTTATTGTTGGGCACATTTAGATTCTACATTGCTAAAATATATTATTGTAAAATTGTGTGACAGATGGACAAACAGCATCATTAAAAAAACTGGTATAGAAGAGGGCAAAATCAATCCATAAGTCTTCTTAACCACTTTTCTAGTTCAGGGTCAGAGGTGGACTGTGGCCTGTCTCAGGTGTTACAGAGCGAGAGGTGGGGTCCACTCTGGTCAGGTTGTCAGTCTATCACAGAGATTGCAAAAATCCAATACATCAGTATTTGTTTCTGTATAAAACTGTTTAATGCACTCCAGTATTTACATATCAAATCTAGAAAATATGCACAATGTTAAAATAGCAGTGATTTACCCCTCATTCAGTTTTGTGCCATAGCCCTTATTATATACAATCCCAGGCCATTAATAATCAATTTTTAAATAGGACACATATAGTATATAGCTAACATATCACAATGCAGACCGACCAGACGATTTACACAACATACCAATATCACAATCGTTTTTTAAAAATCAACAGCAAACACATGTTAAAATATTAATCTGTATTTAATTACATTATGTTTGTGCCAAGCAGTTACCAGTGTAACATGAGGTTAGAATACAGTACAGTTTAAGACTTACAGCTTGGGGCTGGGGTCGTTTTCTGTCTCGGTTCAATCAATTAACAAATTAAGTTGTGTCAGGAATTAATGAGAGACCATTGATTTCTTTGCCCAGTTGTTCCTGAACTGAGAGGGAAACAACCCCAGCCCAGATGTATTCGAGGTCAGGCATGTGTGTTTGTCTACATTTGGTAATGAGGAAAAAGAAAAAAAAAGATGTATTCAGAATGGCTCGGATGTCTTTACTGCTGTGTATTTATTACATTTCAATAAATAAACTTCTTTTAACTCTTTGCAGATTTTTATTTTCACCTTTGCAAAAACTACTTAAAACGAAAATAACTTTACTCTTCTTGGTGTCAGTAAAACATTTGTTAGAGAAAATATAGCATTCAACTGAAAAAATTAGACCTATTTCACGTCAAAAAAAGCAACACTTGTTACGGGCTGTGCTCTTGCTGCTATTAACAATGTTTTGGCATATTTTTTTTTAAGCAAAAAGCCTGAATGGCACTTCCGCTTCTTTTCTTTCCGCACACACAATGATACATTTGTTGCACTCCTTCCAAACACATGAAAGACACAAGTCTGAGGTTGAAATTGTGCCAAACACAAATTGACTGAACCCTGAACCCACAGTCTCCTTCAAAAGGTAAATTCATAATAACCTCTGAAGGTAAACTGTGCCTACACACTCCTCCGTTTCCTGTGAAACTTGGAGAAGATTGACTATCCTGTTGCCTGTTATATCCTGTCATGCTCATGGGATGCTTGTAATGATGACAAAACAACAGCTTAGACTAAGTTCTGATATACTCTCCTTCATTTAGAGGAGTTTCAGAGACTTCTCCCTTCAGAAAATGGTTGTAGGATTTTACTGCTGTCACCCTACACTACAGGCAATTGTACAGAAATACTTTCATCAGGCTGATGTCTCCATGAATAGGCACCATTGGATCGAGGGAAAAGAGGCAGAGAAGGTCAGGCCATGCAGACAGGTCTGCTTCTGCCTTCTGTCCCACTGGTTGATACTCTTGACACCAACATCCAGCAGACATGGAGACAAAGAACGAGTGGAGATTAGCTTGTATGGTGAGTGTGAGCCAATGTAAGGCTTAACCAGAAAACGTAGCACACATGTCCAAAAAAGTTTAGTGTAACACAGAGGGCTTCTGCATCCCAAGTATCATTGCATTGGAGCACTGGATGTATGAGTAAAGTGGTTGTCAGACAACTCTGACTGCCTCAAGATGAGGCTCGGTTAGTGAAGGCCCGGGTGACTCATCCAGCCGGGCGGTCAGGCGTCTACCAAGGGAGGAATAAAAGGGATACAGTGTCTTCTATGCCTCTAATAAGCAACTCATGGTGGTGGGGGCAGTCGCACATCAAGCAGGCTGTAGGCAAAAATGTTCCAGAAAACAGCACAGAGCACAAACAAGGTGTAGACACAGAAAAATATCCAAAACAGGGACTGCTCCTGGAGCCGCTGCTCATAGTTCTGCAGAACAACCACACCAAGCGTCAGGCCGACCACCACTCCTCCCAGGTGAGCTACAAAGCTGGGATTCGGGCATGGAGGAAACGCCGGAGGGTAGAACCGGAGCCATACTGCTCGACCAAACTCTACACTCACTGTGGACAGAAAGGAGAAAGGAAGACATAATGGCAGCGAGATGTGCGCATGTAGGTGAAAACAGCAGCACTTTATTAAAAATAAACAGTCCTGACTTTGAGGTAGATGAGCTATGATAAAAAAAAAGGATGTCGAGATTTCTTAAAATAAGACATAAAGCAACAGTGAACCTTTGTTATACAAGTTTCAATTGCTCTCATCCTTTCTCCTGTGTATTTGACTTGATCTGCTCCTAACAACCTTCTAGTGGAACTGGGGGTGAAAAATTCGACAGTCCTTGTGCTGCTGCAAAATTACATTCTGAAGTTTTATGCAAAGTTATTATGAGGCTTCAGCTTCAATAGCCAGGATTATGCAAATCAAGTGGATGAGCATGTTACACACTCAAAGTCAATATTAGTGCAAATTTCCCTCTTGGGGTTTCACAGACATATTTTGCTACTGCGTTTATGTGGCAGGATAGTAACAGAAAGAGGGAGGATTTTTGTTTGATTTAAGACTCACTGAAAGCAACTCACCCAGCTATTTGGATGGGGTGTGTCAAAGGTTACGAGCAACAGAGGAAATTTATCAGTGAATCTGGCACGACTACAGTTTTTGATTCACTGCTTTTTTTGTTGTTGTTTTCAGTTTTTGGAGAAAATCACTTTGAACTTGTCAGATCTGGGTTGCCTGGAATCCCATCTAGCCTTGCAATGCAGTTTGCTCACATCACCCCACTGCACTGCATCACAACAATCATAGTGTCTTAGCAGTGAGAAATCCTTCATGTGCTGAAGCTCCAAAGCCAGAAAGCTTATTATTGTAGCATTTGGAATACATAAACACTTTTTTTTTCAAGAACAGGAACATTTGTTTTGACATAATTAATTTCTGGTGCTGAAGTAGTAACACAGCAAAACTTTTCTGTTGAACAAGAAGTGTTAAGAGTGGGAGTGTGGCATATTTATTCAGACTTACTGCAAACCAGAGCCATGGCCATCCGAAATAACTTAAACTGACACTTCATTCCTGACCAATTCTGCAAAGAAGAGAAAGAGAGAGAGAGTGGAGAAATCATAATGAAACACATTTCTGATGATAAAGACAGAACAAACTCTGCTACAAGAGAAAGTCCTCCTCACATACACACGCACAAACAGACATGCATGACTACCTGAAATGACCTTAAATTGTGCCCTTTGTCTGAATTCACGTCAATTTTAAAGGCTCCAGAGACACTCTGACCCCCAATCTGTTCTTGCTGTGTTAGATAATAAGATTTCAATGGAGAGGAGGAACACAAACTCCTCCATACTGACCTCAAGAATGCTGTGAAGGATGTGGCAGGATACATAATGAGAACCCCACTGCACATAATAGAGGTTCACCTTGACTGATATTTGCTACATGTGTCTAATGACCTGCTGAATGGGTTAGACCAAACAGAGTAGGCATAGAAGTCAAAGGACAGCAGAGTGCATTGAGATGGGATGCATTTTATTCACACTCGGTCACGTGAACATGTGCTTCTCTGATCTTTGAAGGAATGGGAGAAAACTGACGGTGAGGAATGTATGGCATCTGTAGATAAAGCGGCACCTGTCGAGGGGCCACTGTAGGCTACTTTGATTATATGACAATGATGTGTAGAGACAGGAACAGTGAGTGATGTGGTAATCACTGATACACATGTGCACACACATAGCATGTGCATGTAAATGGAAAACTTACCATTACTACATTGGCTAAATGTGCAGAGACCAGGGCGTAGACTCCTCCAGACGAACCAACCACCGGAGCCGTCATATCCGTGACAGACACGGCCAGAGACCCTGCAGTGATGATAAGGCCACATGTCAGTGAAATGGCTTTTGGTAAATTTATAAATAAATGATGCCATCATTTTACTGTCTGATTCCCCTTGGATCAAAAGGATAATTCATTGAAGAATTATCATTTCAGTCAATCTTTGTTAAAACCTTTGTTTAAAAAAAAAACAAAAAAAACCGCTGGGGTTTTTCTTTCTTTTTTTAAAGCTACCACTGAAATTTGAAGTAATGATCAAAGCCAAGGGGGTATTTAAAAGTTGAAATTAGACAAGTATCCAAAATAGTGAAATATATAGGATTTCATTCAACCACACCTAAGAACTCCCTGACTTTCCTTAGGATTAATTCAGTTTAACTCTATTTAACAAATCTATCAATTATATACTTTCTGTTGAAAAAAAAAATGCTTTGAATCTCAGCATTTAGGCAGGCAGTCACAAAAACTACTTAAATCTCAAAAAAAATGTTTTTCTTTTTTTTGCCACTTCAGAGGAAAGACAAACTTAACCAAACCACTGACTGTATCAGCGGCAACCTCTGGGGTCAGTGTGAAAGCACAAAAAACTGCAATTGCCCAAAAGGCCACTTGAGGACGGCTTCAAAAGCAACTCAGTCAGACCCCCACAGACTCCTCTGTAAAGTTCACAGCAAAAAGAAACACGTCTACAGTCTAAATGTTTTGGTCTCTGTAGCCTCTGTTCTTTTCCCTTGAGAAAACTGTACGAGAGGCTTTTTTTTTTTTTCACAAATTTTTTCATATCTATAAATCCTCCCTTTAAAAACTATTTTAAAGTTGCCACTTTGAATCATAGGTGTGTGCATGCTGTTGCTTCTTGTGGCGGAGGTGTGGTCCCTGGCTCAGCTGCAAGGGAGGAGTGGTACAGTGAGCTCAATGGGGCGGTGCTGGGAAGGCAGGTGAGAACACAGCTGGTGGCGTTTGGACTGATGATGGTCTTTTTTCCCCTTTTAGACGAGAGAACTGGTTGTTGGAAAAGCTGAGACCAGCGCTGACCAGACTGTGGGTTGTTGCACAAAGAACCCTGAATAAATGTGACATCTGGGAGCATAAACAGTGTCTGTGTGGAGTGCATTCTACACTTTTTAGCATCTGGTTAGGTATAACAATCTAATGCCAGCAACTGCACTGACCAGCTCAGCAACACCAAAAGGCCTGAAAAGTTGATGATTGCAAAATTGTTTCTTTCTAGAGAGATTGTCAAAGTCTACAATCAAAACACTTTCATGAGTGTAAATAACTGGTACTTATAGCCTCTTTCTACTCAATTTGAGCACTCAAAGCACTTTCTACTGCAAGTCTCATTCAGTCACTCACAAACATTCATACAGTGTTTTAACCTCTCTATGCCTAAGCGTCTTATCTAACAGTGCACACGCTGAGGGCAGCTCTTGCCCAAGGATGCTTTGACATAAGAGAAGCCAGGGATTGGTCTACTAATCTTCTGAGTGGTAAACAACCACTACCAATGTACTGTAACGGCAGAACATATTGCAAACCACTGGTTACACTCAAGAGCAGGAAGATCATGTTAGACTTTCTAAAAGAGACCTGCACAGTTCTGGAAAAAAAATCTTTGGACAGATGATAGCTTAGCTGGTGGTGGAAGCGGAACAGCTCATGATCCAAAACATACCAGACATCATTTGTTAAACATGGTGGAGGCAATGTTATGGTATGGGCATGTATACCTGCCAGTGGAACCAGCTAACTATCGTTAATGATGTGACTGCTGATAGAAGCAGGAAGATGGATTCTAATGAGTAGAAAACTGAAATTAGAAACTCTGACAAAGACAAACAAGTGAGGGTGGCTGCAGGAAAGGCTTGGGATAAGATCTCAAGGAAGGAAACACAGCATTTGGTGATGTCCATGGGCTCTAGACTTCAGGTCATTGATTATAAAGTATTAAAATAAATCTTTATATTTGAAATTATGTTAGTTTTGTCAAATTACTCAAAATTACAAAAATGATGTCATCTTAGAAATGGACCAAACTGTACATATGCTGCAAACTTTCTATAATATGACAGAATGCTACATGGTACAAGACTTTCTTTATTTTTGTGTCACATATTTCAGTCTTGAGTTTTAATTTATTCAGGAGGAAATACTCTGACAATATGTCTAATTTAAACTGCTTTCACACAAGCTGTCACCATTCGTGTACGGAATGTCTATTGTGAATGGCATAAAGGCAGCTTTGCTATTAGCTATTTAATGTGGGTGTATTATATACAGACCTCCGTGAACTGAGGCTTACTCATACCGTAACAGCACACGCTATAATTTAATGTAAGACAAAAGCAACTCAAGTATATTGGGCAGGAGCAAGGAGCTGCTCTCTTTTGTGCAACTGGTGGCAATTCATTGCATACACAAAAGATCCAATCACGCATAGCAAAGTTTAAACATGCAGACATTCAGAAGGTGAGACACATTTGTTTTCACAGCACTCACTTTACAAGAGATGGAATAAAAGGAAACAAAAAAGACAAAAGGCAGACATGTTTATCTGGGCTATTCAAATGTCCAAACACTTACAGTATCTGTTATCATCCCTTTCCTCTCACTCATTTTATTTCTTCATTTACACTTTGCTTCTCTTTTCCTTTCCTTCACTTTTTGGCACTGAATGTTTACTGTATTGATGCAAAGTACATAACACACAACTGCCCACACTATGAAAGAAAGCACAAGGAGATGCAGATAAATATTCTCACATTCACTCTATGTTCTTCCACTCTTGTTCTCAAAGTACGAATATGGATGCATATTACATATTTCTCCTTTAAGCAATACACAGTAAAACGTGCATCATATACTCAAACGCAGAGAAAATCTAATAGGGTTATTCTCCACTGTTTCTTTTCACCATTTTGATTTTGATACTGATGCTTTATTAACTTTCTATATATGAAGATTAGATTTTTTTATGTCTGGTACTGGTACCAATAAATTCAAATTAAATTTTTAAAATAGAATGGAAACTCTTGAACTGGATATTTTCTATAATTCTGCACCTTTGGCCAATCCCATAATGTTTAAATTAATGTTAAAACCCAGTTAAATCAATGCTCAGTTTTACTGCCTAAAGCTATTTCTCCTTCATGTACAGAATTTATTACACCATACTTTATCATTCATACATGCCCTATTCCAAAAATGTTGTAAAATGTGAATAAAAATTTTAAAAAATAAAAGGAGCATCTTAGAGAAGCAGATGTTCACCAGTTTGTTGAACAACTTTAGACTGATGCCCCTCAACATGAAATTGTAAAGATTTTGAATATCTCATCATCTACAGTACATAATATCATCAAAAATCTGGAGAAATCTCTGTCCACAATGGACAAGGCCAAACATTGGTATTTGATGGCAAAAGCATGGGGCAATGCATGAAAAACATGCAATATTCTGTCACTGAAATCACTGCATGGACTCAAGAATTACTTCCAGTAATTTCCACAAACGTTACACTATCCACAAATGCAGGTTCAAGCTCTCACATGCAAAAAAGAAGCCATATGTAACATGATCCAGAAAAGTCACCGTCCTGTTTGGGCTAAAGGTCATTAAAAATGCATTGAAGCACAGTAGAAACCAACAAAAATGTGATATTCTTTTTAGAAAACATGGATGCCATCGTTCAGACTAAAGAGGAGATGGACCAGCTTGTTATCACCGCTCTGTTCAGAAGCCTATATCTCTGATTTTATAGGAGAACATTAGTGCCTATGAAATTGGCAGTTTGCACATCTGGAAATTCATCTTTTTCAGAGAAGATCTTGCATATTTTAGCAATGTAATACTAAACCACATATGACATCTAATACAACAGCATGGTATTGTATTAGAAGAGTCTGGCTACTGGCCTGCCTGCAGTCCATCACATATACCACACTTGGTACATCATGAAATGAAAAACACAGTGACGATGACCCACTATTTAGCAGCTAGAATCCTTTATAAGACAAGAATGGGATTCTAATGAAAAATGAACTACCATAATCTGCCACTCAAACATATCTAATCCTTTACTCTTAAACACCCAAACAAACAAAAAAGAACAAACAAAAAAAAGAACAATTAAAAAACAAGATATTCAGATTCCTACCCGAACAGATCTCTCTTTCTCTTTCTCTCTCTCTCACGCACACGGACAGGGACACACACACACACACACACACACACACACACACACACACACACACACACACACACACACACACACACACACACACACACACACACACACACACACACACACACACACAAAGAGCAACTCCATCTTCTAGTTCCTGTGTTTTGGAAGTGTGTCTCTGCAGGGTGACCTCCATCTCTGTAATTACCTTGGTTTGATAACATTATTTTAGCAGTGTGCTTCTGTGTGCACATAATCTCACACGCACAAACACACACACAGACAAGGACACGGTCTCTCATAGTCATTCAGCAGGCCCCAGGAGGCCTGTAGGTTTTACAGTTGAAAGTGGCAGCTCATTTTTCTTGGCTCTTCTTCCAAACTGCAGCGAAACAGCCAGGCACATGAGGAGAAATAATAACGCACATCAGTGCTCATAATGAGAAAAATCAACAGCTTGGCTGCATGTTGAGCCAACTGAATATACCGAGCCTTTACAGTAGTGTTTTATGTGTGTGCCCTTTGTAAGTGACCCCCATGTGCCCATAGTCAAGTCTTTGACTTTGTGTAGCTGCTTTATTGTCTGTGTGTCTGTTTTGTCTCGTCTGAGCCTTAGTTATCATTGTCCACTGCTGCACCTGTCTTATATCCTTTGCTCTGAAAAGCCACTTCTTGTCTGTTTTCCATAAGAGGGGCTATGAATGTTTCCATTAAAGTGTCAGAGTGTGTGTGAGCCCTAGAGGGTCAGACACCCTTTTCTGAGTCATTACTTGACCTCTGAACTATGCCTTAACCTCTGTATGTGCCAGCTGAGCCCTTTTCTGTTTGATGCAATATTTCCTCACATAGTAACCTAATAGTGTCATTATGCAGCAACAGAGTAGCTGTTTGTCCCCTAATATATAAGGATTAAGCTAAAATGTTTAAATGCCCTCAAATCAAACAAAACATGTAGGGAATTCAAAGTTTTTTGTTAAAATTCATTATATTTGCCTCCCCAGAACCCAGACCTCAACATTTATGGAAGCAGTGTGGGATCATTTTGACAGAGATGATCCCATGACAGAACAGAGAAGAAACAAAGATGTAGAGCTATCACGTGTTCTTCAAAAAATCTGGAGAACTGTTCCTCCAGAGTACTTAAAGAAACTTGCAAGAAAGCTTTTCTAAGAGAGGCCAGACTACGTGGAAGAATTCAATTCAGTTCAATTCAGTTCAGTGCAAATTACAACAACAGTTGCCTCACGATGCTTTATATACAATATAACCGAGAAAACAAAGAAAACCTCAACAATCCAACGACCCACTATGAGCAAGCACTAAATAAATAAAGGTGGTCTTACCAAATATTGATTTACAAGCTTGTTAAAATTGTGTACTCTGTTGTTCTGAAGAGAATTGGTCGTAGAGTTGTGATACAAACAAAACCAAAAATAGAAAAACTGAAAGCACTTTTGTATACACATGTATGTCTATATTGAATTGAATTGAAACAGACTCAGTGTCACGGTGCTGGGTCGTTGACCCAGCGTTTTGTGTTGTATGATTATTTTCCTCTGTTCTGGTTGTTCTGATTTTGGTGTTCTGTGTCCTCCCCTTGTGTCCCGTTCGTGTTCTAGATTTCCTGTTTTATTCTGAAGGTCTCCGTCTGTTGTCATTGTGTTCAGCTTGTGTCCTCCTGTTATCGTGTGTATTAGGATCAGCTGTTCTCCCACCTGTATGTCATTACCCGGTCTCCTTGTTTGTGTGTGTATATATAGTGGGTGTTAGTCTGTGCCTGTTGTCGGCTCGTCTGCGTTCCTCTGCGTTAATCTGCGTTTCTCTGTGTCTCTCTGCCCCACAGCCCTTTTTGTATGCTCTCAGGTTGTTATTTAGTTTTCCCAGTTTAGGTTCCCGTTAGTATTCCTCGTGCTTTGTCTGTTTCTGCCACTGCCACTTGTAAATAAACATCACTAGTATCATCAGTCGGCTGCCTGCATTTTGGGTCCTCCTTTCATTACTCAACATGACTGCTGCCCCAGCCGTGACACTCAGAAAGTTTATTGTCATTGTAGCAATGAAACATTAAACAATGCAAAAGAAGAATAGAAATTAGAATAAAAATACTCAATTATTCCTTCACTTCAAATGAAAATATCATGAGAGAAAAAAATTACTTGCTCAGTGGCTGTGGCTATTGTGCCTTTGATTAACTCCTCATATCTAAACCCGTCAATTATTATTCCTAATGGGTTATGCATGAGGCGCTGTATTGCAGGCCATAACTCACTAGAGTCTCTTCAGAGTAAAATCCACCTTAAGTCTCAAACGCTGATTCATGTCAATTTTTATTGTACCGTTTAAAAAAAAAATAAAAATTGAGGTCCAGAGCTTGGTGACCTCAAGATGTTTATGGCCATGTGTCCCTGTGCACAAGTTCAAATTGTGCCCCTCCAATGACCTCGACTGTTTGAAAGACAAAAAACAATCTAAAGCTGGCTTTATATTTGATTTATTACACTGATAAAAGCATCTAGTGTAAAGAATAAAAAGCTCACAGTAATTCTTTTAAAGATCTTTTACACATATGTTTGAAATCATATACAAATACTCCACAAACAGGTTCATTCATGTTAAAAAACTACAGACACCTCTGAGTAGGATCAACAACAGTGCAAATAAAAGTAAGTAAGTGAGAAAAGATAGTAAGGAAACACTTCTGGCATTCATGCCACAAGTTTTATACACAATAAGTCAATTTACTGTAAAAGATTAATATAATTTAGGCTAAAAGGGGCAAAAACTAAACATTAAACCTCAGTGAAAACTACCTTTTTTTTTAATTTAGTTTACTGTTTACTATTAGAAAGTTTCTATTAAAGATAATCATAAATCTACAGTCTACACAATACATGTGCTGTATATGTGATACATACACAAACATCCGGTTCTTTTTAAATATGGCAGATTTTGGTTTGAGTCTTTCTGCTGCCCAATTTTACCTGCTGAGCTCAGTCAGACACAAGAAATGCAAACATGGCAGCCGGCACAACCAGACTGCAACTCCCCTCTTCCTCTTGGTGGTCGATATCTAATTAACAGCAGACATTTGTGTGTGTGTGTCTGTGTGCATATGTAAGTGTGAGTGATTTATGTGCTCCTTCCTCATTTCACTGTGAGGTTAATGCTACAGGCCGCCGCAGCTGGTATCCCCAGGGGTGTTTGTCAGTGACCCTTGTGCGTGCACGCACAGACACACACTCTCTTACACACAATGGGGGCTCGCAGACGTGTAGAGAGAAATGTTCATGAATATTAAACATATCACACAATCTTCTTTTTTTTTCAGTCTATCAGTAAAAACCCTCATTTCCCGCCACGAGGCATCATGTTTCTAAGTCTCGTCTCAAAAAGTAGCCCAATATTTCCACTCCAGTTGTTTTGCTAAAAATGACACCCCAGGGTACCAAAAAAAATGGGGGGAAAAAAACAGGAAAACAGCACTGGGGTTGATCACTGTGCTGGAGATCACAGATTCAGTGAAGAAAAACAGTGCTTATGAGCTCACACACATACACATGCTTTGTCTCAGCTGAACGGGCCTGAACACTCAAATTGCACCAGTGCTTGAGGTTGATAGGGGAGTAGGAAGGGAGCAGTGACATTTTGTTCAAAGCTGTGTCTGCTTTTGCTTTCTCATTTGTAGTTCCTCTCCTAATTCTCACCCAGCTCTGCTTCACATCCATTTCTGCATTTCTCATATCCTGGCTCTCCTCTTCAGACTCTGTGTTATTAGCATTTAAGAATTCATCACGTTTCTCTTTCTTCATCCCCCCCGATTTCATTATTACTGTGTGTGTTTCTCTGATTGAGCTTTATTTGAGATGATTCTCTTTGCTCTGCCCTTTACTGAATGAATATGGAGGACGCGGGGGCTTAAATAGGGGCTCTGAGAACCCCCTACATCCCACCATGTCTGGTAGGAGGACAGAAACAGAAGGCCATCTGTCCTGAACATGCCACACACATATGCACAATTCTCTCCCTGACCAGTATCCACCAGCACACGATGAAATCTGATAGGTGATTAAATGCATAAAACAAGCAGATGGAACAACGACGGAGCTGAAAGGGAAAACCCCGCCATGTCTGTTTGTGTTTTCGTCCCTGGGTAGCAGAGAGACAGTGAAGCCACACACCTACCTGCTAACACACCACACACATAGACCAATCCAATTCTCAGGGCACCGTGGACCATTTCTAGAGGGACGCCCACCAGCAGCTGCATGGCCATGTTCAGGCTCAGGTGTTCAATCCTGTAACATGAAAAATATATATCCCTGCACTTAATACAGTAGCAATATAAAAAGGTCATTGCAGAAATTTGAGTGGCACATGAGCTATTGAGGTCACACTGTGAGGCCTCAAAGTTTTACCATTTGTGTTTTCATTGTTTTGCAACAGGATTTTGAAGACCACAGCTTTGTCCTTCTTTTTAAATCAAACAAGGACCATGTTTTACAAAATGAACCTTATGTTACATTAAATAAAACTTAAAACAAGCATTTGAGGAAATTAAAGTCATGAGGGAGGTGTTCTCTCATTAGAAAGTACAGCTTTTATACATTTCTACATCAATTTCAGATGTGGATGCTACATTCGCCCTCTATACGGCCTATACATTCAGAGCAGGATACAACAAATGGAGCTCAGACTCCCCAGTTTATAGTGTAGTGTAATTTATTTGGGAAAAAATTAATGTGTCATTCCAGAATCATTCTTCCCTAGAAACAGCCCCTTGTCATTTTGACAAGTTTCTTGAATCTAAACTGGAAGCTGGTTCCACAGAAGAGGGGCCTGAAAACTGATATGTGCATTGAATAGGGATGGGTACCGGTATCCGGTGCCATAATGGCACCGGCTCTGACATAAACGGTAGTAACCAGACCGAAAAGCAGCGCACATTTCGGTGCTTTATTTCGGTGCTTTTTTTCCCCTGAGATGTCACACACTTTGGATTCTAGCCAATCATTTTACCTTTCCAAGGATAGTAGGCAGGCCCAGGTACGTACGTTCTTTTAGAGCAGAGCTACAGATTAAAAATGCCCAAGGCGAAGTGGTCAAGAGTCTGGCTGTACTTCACAGCAAAAGATGCAAACTCAGCAGCCTGCAACAAGTGCTTTAAGGTGATACTGTGATACTGTCAAAGGAGGTAACACCTCGAATCTGAAACACCTGGCGATGCATAACGTTTTTTTAAAAGCTGAGAAATGCACCGTATTTGATAGCTTGCTGCAAGACCTCACACTGAGCACATCTACTGCGGGTGTGGTGCCTGTTATTGGACCCGGAGTTAGCAACATCCCCCAAGAACCCGAAGAGGAGAGTCCTGGCCCTAGCCCCGCCAGTGTAGCAGAAATTATGACGGATGATGATGGCAGCAGCAGCCGTTCTTCTCTGGGTGAGTAGCTTAATGTTGTTCGTGTGTAATTTACCACGTTATTAAATTAATGCACGTAAGGTGAACTAGCAAACACATACATGCGGCAGTCTTCTTGTCAGTGTTGGGTAAGTTACTTTAAAAAAGTAATTAATTACTATTACTAATTACTTAGTCAATATTGTATTTAAAATACTTATCTAATTACTGTGTCAGAAAAGTAACTTAATTACTACATAAGTATTTAACTAAATACTTCTTAAAATCCATATAAACCTTGAGTGGACAAACAATAGAAATTAAACTCTTTAAATAATAAATACATTTTTTTAAAGACGGACACGCTACAGTACGCAGCGGTAGCATCTGTTCCACAATGTAGCCTGGCAGGGCTGGACTGGGACAAAAAAAAATCGGCCCGGGCATTTTGACTAGAGACCGGCCCACCAGGTATTATAGGAAAAGCCATAAAGCCTTTGAATGAAAACAAACGCTGTTGTCACAGTGATGTACACTGTCTTGTTGGTATAAATGTATCAATCTAATAAACTTAAACCTACACCATCCTCCCTATTCTGGTATTGGTCGAGTTAACCTCCTGAACTATCTACAACACATAGTGAAAACCTGAAAGTAAGACAGAGAAGACTAGAGGTGAGACATGATCATTACTGATTACTGATGACAGATTTAGATATATTTTCATAAATCATTCATTTGCCACATCAATAAACAGCATGGCAGGGCAAAATATTTTTTCTAACATGGCAACCTTTAAAAAGTGAAAGGAGACAGAAAGACAGGTGAGAAAGAAAAACTTAATTGACTTTTTGATGGCATTTCACACACAGTACTGGTACAGTATCTAGAAAATGTGGGAAAATGCTGGCATCATAAACAGTACTTAGCTACTTCTGAAGAAATTATGATGGGACCCTAAAAAATTACTATGTACAATAATGGATTTCTATACATTTTACATCAGATGAAAACGTTGTTGTAAGATTCAGAGCGATAAACAAACAAGAGAGAAAAGCCGATCAGCTGATCACTGATCAGTTTCATGATTAAAGTAGAAACAGAGGGAGATCACCATCGGCCCACCGGGCAAATGCCCGGTATGCCCGATGGCCAGTCCAGCTATGTAGCCTGCAGTCATATTTTAAGCTCACCTTCAGACGCTTTCTGTGCTGCTGAAGTAAAATCACGTTTTGCTGCTTAGCAGGAGTTTCCGCGGTGTTATCCATGGATGATGAACAAGGATCACTCAGAAGTGTTCGTCTATGCTCTCGTGTCAGGCGCTTCAGTAGATTACTCGCGCTATTAACAGCAGCCGATAGTTTTTTCTCCCCAGCACATAGCTTACATGTTGCTGTAATGTTCTTGTCTGCTTGTTTCAGAAAAGTGAAGAGACGGGAATATGTCCATTTCGTAAAACAGCCACACGCTTCAGCCGAGTCCGACATCTTCCGCTTTAGAATACGACTATGCAGCAAACTGGCGCGAAATGACGTGCAGCTGCACTACAGCGACGTTAAAGCGGCGGAGTTTACTTCTACGTTTAGAAGATAAATTATTGAAATTAAATAATGATATTCAGCGAGTTTAATTATTTTACAATGTAACGCAAGTACATTGTAAGTAACTGTAATTAAAATACCTAAAAATGAACAGTAATTAGTTACTCTACTTTTTCAGTGGAAAAGTATTTTAATTACAGTAACGCGTTACTTAGTAACGCGTTACACCCAACACTGCTTCTTGTTTGATAGAGTGATACCATATATGCCCTATAGCTGCAGAAAAGGCTAACATTGTTATCTTTTTACAAAAAAACAGCTAAACATGAGAGGTTTTTGGACAAAGTTTGTGTTTTCCATTGTTTAAGCACTGGTTCCAACCAAAGGAGGTATGTTGTATCAACAGAAAAGGCTAACTTGGTTATCATTTTGCAGAAAAAAAGAGACTGCTAAAAATAAAAACATAAGAGGTTTTTGGGCAAAGTTTGTGTTCTCCATTCTTTAAGCACCGGTTTGAGCACCGTTTAAGCACCGGCACCGTTTCAAAAGTACCGGTTTGGCACCGGTATCGGATAAAACCTAAACGATACACATCCCTAGCATTGAAGGACATATCCTGGTCAATAATGACTCCAAGGTTCCTCACAGTGTTACTGGAAGCCAAGGTAATGCCATCCAGAGTAAGAATCTGGTTAGATACCATATCTCTAAGATTTTTAAGGCCGAGTATAATAACCTCAGTTTTATCTGAATTTAGATGCAGAAAATTTGAAGTCATCAAGGTCTTTATGAGACATTCCTGCAGTTTAACTAATTGGTGTGTATTATTTGGTTTCATGGATAGATAAAGTTGGATGTCATCTGCATAGCAGTGAAAATGTATGCTATGCCTTCTGATTATACTGCCTAAGGGAAGCATGTAAACAGAACTGGTCCTAGCACAGAACCCTGTAGAACTCCATAATTAACCTTAGTGCAGGGGTGTCGAACTCCAGGCCTCGAGGGCCGGTGTCCTGCAGGCTTTAGATCTCACCCTGTTTCAACACACCTGAATCAAATGATTAGTTCATTTCCAGGCTTCTGGAGAACTTCAAGACATGTTTAGGAGGCAATTTAGCCATTTAAATCCAACACATCCTTGTGTTGGATCAAGGACGCATCTAAAACCTGCAGGGACACCGGCCCTCGAGGCCTGGAGTTCGACACCTGTGCCTTATTGTGTGAAGACGACTCTCCATTTACATGAACAAATTGGACTCTATTAGATAGATATGATACAAACCACTGCAGCACAGTACCTGTAATACACACAGCATGCTCTAATCGTTCTAATAGAATATTATGGTCAACAGTATCGAACGCTACACTGAGGTCTATCAGGACAAGCACAGAGATGAGTCCACTGTCAGAGGCCATAAGAAGATCATTTGTAACCTTCACTAAAGCTGTTTCTGTGCTGTGATGAGCTCTGAAACCTGACTGAAACTCTTCAAATAAGCCATTCCTCTGCAGATGATCTGTTAGCTGTTTGACAACTACTCTTTCAATAATTTTTGAAGAGAATCTAGAATTTAAATTTTTGAATTTATGTTGTCATAGATGTTGTCAAATGTTATTTTGAATTAAAACACACACACACACACACACACACACACACACACACACACACACACACACACACACACACACACACACACACACACACACACACACACACTTTAACATAGCTCCTGGATTTGTTTTTGTGTCTTTAAGGCTTAAAAACATTTCCATAAAAATTAATATTCCTCCTCCATCTACACAAAAAGAAAGAAAGATGGGGAAGAAATGGAGGTTGGTCAGTTTGCATACTTCTCCATTGGGGTTTATTTCTGAAGCCAATATTTGCAGTCAGTTTATGACTTAAGAATCTGTGCTACTGAGCTGTTGACAGGATTACATGCTTTGTTAATGTGTGTGCACGCATCTATTAAGTGTCTCATAATTAACAACTAAATTTCTTACTATATTGTTTATTAGTGGTTCAAAGCAGTTTTTTTCCACTGCAGCTTTTAAACACTGCATGATTTCATAAACACACAAATCCACCTTTAGTGTATCTAAATAAGCATGATATATCATCGCATATGATACATTTATAATGATTTTTACCCAAATTTGCAATGAAAGAAACTTGAATATCAACAATTTCCCAGCCAGAAAACCCATGTGGCCTCATCACTCACTTATGAATGTGTAACACAACATAGCATTGCACTCAATTCCAAATCTTAAACATGTATCATCTGCCTAATCTTGACAAATATGAAAACAGACATGAAAGTGTTGGGTTTTGCATTTCTCTCAAGCGACATGCTGTTTGATCATATTTAATTAGTTTTATGTTGCATTAAAAGTGCAGAAATTACCACTTTCATGACAAATTCCTTGTATGTGACATATAAGTCTTTAAAAGGCAACTTTTTTTCTCCTGTTTCTCTTCTGTATACTTTAAAAGTGAAGACATGAAAGTGATAAAAAATTCTGTGATGGCAAAACATTTCTTTTTCCTCCTGCGGATGATTGGCAGGAAACGTACTGAACTCTGGCACGAAGAAGTAGTGAAACAGAAACTCTGATAAGAATCACATTCTGGGTTCATGCTTACTGGGAGGGGAAATGTTTTTCACACTGTGTAAAAGTAAATGGGAGCTACCTCCTCAAAGAAGAAGAAAACATGATTTCATGAACGATACAGAGCTTGCAAAGGTATTATCAGAAAAAAAGGGCAACTTGGATGTCACAAAGAAAGGAAAAAAGCCATATAGGAAGGGAAAAAAAATATGTCCCCAAGAGTAAATGTTTATGTTTTATATCAAAGTCTTATAAGACTCATGTCTCATAATTTAATCACAAAAGTGCCCCTTTTTCCATTTTTCTCATATAGCGTAATATTTACTTGAGCCATACTTAATTCTTATGTTTTATGACACAACAGCAAAAGAAGCTAAACAGCATAATGTGAGATATGAGTCCTTTGAGATATACAGTACAATATATACAGAAGACAAGCACTTGAATTTTAGACAAAAAAGAGAGTGGCCTCAGGGAAAAAAAAATCTCTCATTATTTTTATGTTTTTTTAGTAGCATTTCCTTTGTAACTGTCCACTTTGGCCTCATTATTCCAAAACTTTCATCAAAAGGCTGAGGTCATACATTGGTAAGCTGTCAGCAAGGCAAAGGGAGGTGAAAGGATAAACAGCCCGAAAACAAGTCCAAAAAGTCACGCACACACAGACCTATTAGACACAAGGAATACACAGAAGACAAGAAACTTTTCCTCATCTGATAGTGTGCGCATGTTTATGTAAGCTATATCCTAATTAAAATCAATCAAACAAACAAAAACCCAAACAATGTCTGTATATAAATGGAGATAAAGTCTACTTGACGCCAAGCTGACTCTCATTTAATAAACTTATCACTACCATAGCTCAACAGGAAACAAAATGCTTATAAAAATTTTGTGTTTTTACAGGTAATTTCAGGGTTAACACTGGATTTTCAGGATTATGAAAGCAGTTCACTTTTTAGTGAGGTACATCAAGATGGAAACTTGCACTGCCCATATTCAGGTTATCTTCAGGTTTGATGAACACAATTAAAAAATATACATTCTTTTGTTTTTTAGCTTTGCAACCCTAATTCCAAATAAGTTGAGGCACTATGTAAAATGTAAATCCAGTAAATCCATATTTTATTCACAACAGACCACAGAAAACATGCTTAAATGTTTCAAATGAAGCATTTGACTATTTCATGAAAAATAACAGCTCTTGAATTTGATGGCAGCAGAACATCTCAGAAAAAGTTGGGACAGGGAGAATAAAAAGGCTGGAAAAGTAAGTAGTAGAGATGGCACGATACCACTTTTTTATGTCCGATACCGATATCATAAATTTGGATATCTGCCGATACCGATATGAATCCGATATAGTGTAGTTTGTAATCAATACAACTGTTTTTTATAAATATCTTGCTGCATTTTGTATAAGTTCATACTCAAGTTTAAATAAACAACAACACTAAAGCTATTCTGTTATACCTGTATGCAAAAAATACACTGCACCCAAAATATTTTCTAGTTCAGCTACACCGATCAATCTAACAAACTTAAACCTACACCATCCTCCCTATTCTGGTATTTTAAAGAGTACTTAGCAGAAATATTAAACAACCTAACTAATAGGGTTGCCAACTCCCAGCAAAAAAAAATAGGGAACCACCCTCCGCCTCGTGATGCTTAATCGACGTAATCAACTTTAATTTAATGCGCGTGTAAAAATGCACAGAAATCAATTATTTTTCTACAATAATTAAATAGATTCAACATGTTTCTTCAACAGAATTGCAGATTTTACAGATGGTACCTTCCCAAATGAAAAGTACTATAGCTTACTAGGGTGTATATTAGACTTAATAGTTACTATATACAATAACGGACTTCTATACATTTAATCAGATGAAAACTTTGGTTGTAAGATTCAGATAATTATTTATCAAAAGTTAGTCATTTTAAATGAAATAAGAGAGAAAAGTATTTTTTGTGCCCCCCTCTCCCTGTTAATGCCCTACCTGGCCTCCTGGCAAAACTTTGCTAGACCTGCACCTGCACAGTTACCAGCTGTTAGCTACGTAAAAAACGATCCTGGTGTTATTTGTCTCTCAGAAACAGTTCATAACTTCCCTTCAACTCATTCATGTCACCTAAAGGTAAACCTGTTTCTCCATCACCTGCTCAGCTCTGGTGATTCAGTAAGGACATCTCCTGGATTCATCTTCATGTTTCCCTCTCACCACATATCCAAACCGATATCATGACCAGCAGCTTTTACAGCTGTGGCTCCAGCAAACATCAGCTGATACTAGAAAGTAATTTTAAATCAATTCTAACAACAGCTGATCAAGCTTAAACGTGCTGCTGTTGTTTATCCGCTGGTCTCCTCTTTCTAGCGCAAAGTGGGCGATAAACAAACAAGAAAGACGGGACTTGCGACAGAAAAGCCGATCAGCTGATCATTGATCAGTTTCATGATTGAAGTAGCAACAGGGGAGGAAGGGGGAGAGAATGAGAGAAGAGCCAGCTTTGCAGCAAGGACATAATAATTCCAGCTTTGTGTCTTTTTTTCATTGTAGCTGAAGTACGGGACAAATCGCTTCCTTTTCACCTCAATATGGAACTCCGATGGCCAGTCCAGCTGTGGCTCCATGTATCAGTTGTTAAGCTTAACGTGGAAATACTATGCAAACATTCAGAGATGAACTTACGCACTTGCTTTACTTCTCTGGGATAGTTTTCTCTGAGATGAAATGCCGCGGTTTGGAAGCATAGCGAGGCTCCAAATGCTCCACCAGACCGCTGACAGGTCTCGCAGACAACAGCCGCTCTATCATGTGACACATACTGCTCCGATGCGCTGAACTGGGTTACGCCAAGCAGCGCGTTTTGTGAAGTGATTTTGTGATACTTCGGATCGATTACATTTTTTATTTGTCTCCGATATCCGATCCAGTAATTTAGGTCAGCATCGGACCGATACCGATACATAATATCGGATCAGTCCATCTCTAGTAAGTAGTACCAAAAAGAAACAGCTGAAGGAGCATTTTTCAACTAATTATGTTAACCCTGGAGAACCCATGGGGTCAAATTTGACCCCATGGTTTCCCTAGAAAACCAATGGGGTCGGATCTGACCCCATTGGTTTTCTAGGGTTAATTGGCAACAGTTAGTAAAATAATTGAGTATAAAAAAAGGATATTAGATAGGCAGCGTTTCTCAGAGGTTACAATGAGCAGAGATTCACCCATCTGCAAAAAACTGGGCTGGAGCAATTTCAAAATAATGTTCCTCAACTTAAAATTGATGGTACTGAATATTTCATCATCTATATTAAATAACTTCATCAAAAAATGTCATCAAAAAAAAAAAAAAATCTGTGTGCAAGGGACATGGGCAAAAATCCGTATTGTATTTCTGTCCTGTGACTATATCAGACTAGAACGGGACAGCATACCTCTCTCAAAGTTTCAGCAGCTGGTCTCTTATTTAAACAACTGTCCCAACTTATTTAAGAGGTGTTGTGTTGTGGATTGCTGTTCTATTTTTCTATTATTATAATCACGTTGGTCATGAATGCACAATTTTGCTTGGCTTTGACTGTTACCTCAGAGCCCAGACTCAGCCTCCCAGCTATGATGCTTTGAAAGAAGAGAAAAAGAGTATTTGGTCAACTAGAAAGGGTAAAGCCAATTCATCTGCTTGGAAATACTTTTTATTCAAGGGAACCAATGAAGAACAACAAATATAGAAAAAATTCAAACAAATGCACAATGTTTCAGAAGCCACTAAATCTCCGTGACCTCAGTAGTGACCAAAATGATTACAGTGTCTGCCATGATTAAGCAGCTCTATCACAGAGTCGCAGAGACATGCACCCAGCATTTAAATATTTCAAAAACAACAAAAGATAAAAGAGGTGTGCGGCTGCCATAAATGGACCCTAATCTGCTCACAGCTTGTGGTTCAATGTGATGACTGTAAGCAAATGATAGCTTTGCACACAAATACGTACACCCACACACACAAACACACACACCCTGTGCCCTTCACAGCTAGAGAGTCCTTCCAGCCAAACCTCAGCCAGCAGCTCAGGCACGTTCGGGTGTCACAGCAGAATCCAAAAGGAGAGCAGCTAGCATAATCTGGCCTCTCAGCCTCTCTCTGCGTCTCGGCTTTGATAACTCTCTCTCGCTCTCTTCAATCACTTGGTGTGTTTTTCTGTTTCTAAATTATCCTGATGTCTCTTTTTCAGCAAATGTGTGAGAGCGCTGACAGAAACGAAGAGAAAGACATGACGATGACTCTTGTAGGAGTCCCTTTTTTTCCCCCCTGTTTGACAGGTTGACAGAGGGTTCCAGTAAACGCTGCATTTACAGACAGACTCAAACAAAAATAAACAAAAACATTCCTAAAACAAATAACATCTCTCTCTCTCTGTCTGACACACACACATGCTATTGCTTCAACTCAGGCAAGCCCAGTAATCTAGTTAGCTTGAAACAACGCAGCCACCTCAACTACAACGGCGACATAAAGGATCGCTCAGCGATCAGAAAGACAATGGGGATATTGATTGGCTGGGAGAAGCCTGTTCAGAGAACAACTCCCCTCCAGATAACAGCAGCTATATATTTCTATACCACTAATGAGGCTGTGAGGAACAGGCTGCACTGTCAGGCAGATCCGTGGATACCCATGAGAAGCCCTATTGTGTCAAGATAACCGTGGCCTTTCAGGGCACTCAACAAAAGCACTGTTGAATCTTACTGTCTTTATCGCTGCTTCACCAAACTACAGAAAACCTTATTGTTAGTTCACGTTAATGGAACAACTTTAGCGCTGAACTGAGTGCAATCTCTTGCCAGTTTTCCACAAATTATTACACTATCATCAGGTGCTCAGGCTCCTCTGATTATTATTGTAGGTTACATCTTCCCACATTAGACTGAGAACTGGAGAAACACAACCGGGCAGAAACTTGTCCTGGTTTAATCTCAAAAAGCACTAATCTTTCTGAAGGCTTCACACTTGCTACAGACATCCTTCTTGTGCTTGTGATGGAAAGTGAGAGCGAGGAGAGAGAGAGCAGAGCAGGCTCTGTCTGTCTGAGAGTCTGCTCTGCTGAGGGATGTTTTGGGGCCAATATTTACATTTTGTTTTAGTGTTGGGAACTGGAGGGATCAGTGGTACTGAGCTGTTGACAGGATTACATGGTTTGTAGATGTGTGTAAGACTCTCACTCTCTGTTTGTGTGTGAGTGAGAGAGAGAGAGACACACAGGGAAACAAGAAGAGAAAGCTGGCAAAATTCAAATATGGAAATATTGGTATCAGTCAGTTGCAAAGCTTTGTCAGTGCCACTTTTAATGTGAGCGCCGAGTATTATCTTGCAATACACATCAAAGTTCGTCTGCACCATTGGATAAATGAATCAGAAAACCAGCCTTGACTTTTGTTAAAGGGCACTCCATTTCTGCATCTGTGCTCTCTGTCAGTCTTAAATCAATTACAGCTAAATAAAGAAAGACAAGACTTGTGCATTTAACACTTGATGATGCATGAGTCTATCTGAAGTGACATGAATTGGGTTACTTTGTCTCTAAAATCTATAAAAACTGAATGTATTTCAACATTATTTAAAGATATCAGTGATCAAAGGTTTATATTCTCTGAATAAATAAGAATATTGATTTTCAGTCTGTAGGCGTTACAATAACTTTGACAAAACACGATCCATACAAGCTGAAGAAGTTCTGCTGCAGTGTGATATAAACGATCATTCTCTGCATCAAAAAGACCAGCATCATGGATTTCACACAGCTGTGCGATAGCTACTTGTTCAGGTATTAGCGATTAAATTATGTGGACTATCATCAAGTGCGACCTGGGCTACTGCTGCTGAAAGCAAACAGCACAAATCAGCAGCTTGATTGCAAATATGCAATATATCTGTTTAGGTGAGAGCAGCCAGCTACAGATGATGGAACATTTAAGGATTAAATTATGCAATCATAGTAATGCTTTTAAAATATGTTTGTTTTTTCAGCGTGATTAATCAATAAACTGTTTGTGCAAAAACTCACACATTCATAGGTCTCTGCTATGAAAAGCAGCTGGTCCATGTTTTCTTCATTATAGCCGAAGTCCTAAAAGCAAATCTTGTCACCCAGCAGCCATCTTGAATCTATATTAACTTTTAATCAGGATTCTTTGAGCTCTTTCTCTTCTGACAATGCATAACAGCAGGGTTCCTGCATACATTACATGACTGCGTGAAGCTGAATATTGTGATCATCTTTCAAACTTTTTTAAGGGCACTGTGCTGAATTCATGTCACTGTGTGATTATACATAGTTTCCTCAGTCCGACTGTATAGATCCCAACAGTCCCTTTTCCCCCCAGCCGCTTTCCTAGAGAACCGTAATCATTTCAGTGAGTTCCTCTGTGATTGGGGTGTGTTAAACATCGCTCCATCCTTTCCAGTTTATCTTCTCACCATGCACGAGCCCTGCCCTCGCACTGAACCAGGTTCTCTTAAGTAAATTGCCATTTTATTAGTTCTCTTTATTGCCTGAAACTACATTTAGCCAGAAGAGTAATTAAACCTGGATGACCTGGCCTGAACTGAACAGATAATAATATAGTCAGAGAGGAGAGGAGTGGAGGAGGGAAGGAGAGGAGAGGAGGAGACTGAAGAAATGTAGAGGTGGTTTTATTAAATCTGTCAAGTTGATATTTGGTGTTTTCTCTTTTTTTGTGAAGAGTAACTGTAAAGATAACTGTTTTCTACACTCAAATATGAGCACACATAACACACGTTACAATAATCCAACTACAAACAGTTGTTAGAGGACCCGTTTCTTTCAGTATCCCACATGATTATTAGTCCGTGTTCATTTGTTTTGTGACTTCACAGACACTGAATTGACAACATTAATGGCTGCATCCATCGACTACGTTTCTCATCTCTTACTCCTTTGTCCTGCTCGGTCTGTTTGAACGAAAAATCACTGCTGTATATTTCTGTTGATGAATCTGTTGCGTAACTTGTGCTGATTCACTTCAGCTTCTCACATGCCTTAGGTAACACGACCCCAAGGCATCACAGTTACGTGGCACTTCAAATTAGTGCTCATCAATATGTCATATCCACCTAAAATGCTACAAGCGTACCTCCTTGATCTAAAGGCTGACATGAACACACTGTAGCAGATAACTTCATCTAAAATATGTCACCAAGTTGTTTCCAAGATCAGAAAATCTGAATGGTGGCAAAGTTATGAAAAGCACTAGATTTAAACTCACCCAGTGTGCATGAAAATGTAGCTGAGATACCTCCAGGCCTGGGCTCGTAGCTGAGGATGGTAAGGTAGGGGACTTTTTAGGAAGGATGGACTGGACACTTGCAGGACCAAGCGGTCCATCTGGCACCCATAGTACATGAACACAGCTACCTGGGAGAGCAGAGAACAAACAATAAGTGACTTGCTGTAGTATTTATGATAAGAATAACAAATACACAAATCCATTCATAGATTATTATAGAAACAATGCAAATAAATTACTTCAGTAATTTCACAGGAGTTGAGCAAAAGCTTCTGATTCAATATTGTTTCAATCAAATTAACCTGGAAAAAACAGTGGTGGCATCAACATCAAATACTATTGCTTTTTTGCTTTGTTTTGGTATTTTTAGGGGATTTTGGGGGGCGGAGCCATCCCTTTCTCACAAAGCTTTAGATGTTTTGCATTTTGTGCTTTGTTGTTTTTTTTCTAAAATTTTAATTTGATGATATGAAACATTAAAGTGTAAAAAACATACAAAAAATAGGAAACCAGGAAGGCGGCAAACACTTTTTCACACCACTGTATGTTTATCCTATTATTAAATGTTTTATATACGCCTTATATGGGCAAACTATTATATCACCACCACCACTGACACAAAGCCGGATGGATCCATGCTTTTATGTTCTTTATGCCAAATTCTGACCCCATCATCCCAATATCACAGCAGAAAAAGAGACTTCTCAAATAGGTAACATGTTATTCAGTCTTCTGTTGTACAGTTTTGGTGAGTCTCTTTTTCTCAGCTGACATCAGTAAAAAAAAAAAAAAAAAAAAAAAAAAAAAAAAAAATATATATATATATATATATATATATATATATATATGTGAAGAAATAATAATTTAAACTAATTTATCCTCTCCCAGTTATATCTCCCATCCATCGTCCATCCTCCCACCCACTACGCCCCTGCGTGTGCAGTGATTTTTCTCCCTTTGTTTGGTATCAGGGGCAAAAAAGGTTCTTTTGACACTAAAAGTTGCAAACCACTCAGCAAGAAAGATGAAACCTGGACACATTTGGGTGTCCCAACAGAACAATGATTGCAAACACACAAAATCGGAATGGTTTAGGAATAGATAAAGCAGGCTAACATTAAACTTCTGGAATGATCTTCCCAAAACCCAAACAGATTTAAATATAGAAGAGTGTCCAAATACCCAACGAACATCATGCCAGGAGCTTGTTGATGGCTAGTTCAGGGACATCTTGCTGAGGGACATTTAACCAAATATTAGTGGCTGTGTTTGTATTTATTTGCACCTTTATTTATAATTTTAACCCTGTGTGAATTAGAGAAAATCCAAATTAAATTCAAACTTGTGCAGTCAATTAAAGATTACATTATACTAAAGAATATGTCGTACAGTGATTCCACCTGGAAAAAGAACAGCTCAGAGAAATCAATAGCTCAAAATTACTACAACGATCATGTCCATGATGAGTGTAAGTAAACGTCTGACCACAACTGTATAACAGGCACACGGACATCATACTAGAGGTGCACAAGAGGGCACCGTTGAAAAGGATCATGGTCAATTCATATTAAAATGTACTATTGCTAAAAGATTCATCACATTTTATCTTCCATCAATTTACCTCTGCGATGGTGATAGCCAGGATGAACCAGGGAGGGGGACAGTAGGTATAGCTGTCAAAGTACCACTTGCGGTCGACCTCACGGGGTAGCGTCTCATAGGCAACGTGGCGGACCAACCGTTGGGACAGTCCTAAGCCTACCTCGTCTCTGAGACTGCAGCCTTTTAGCTGCCTGCTGCCCTGCAGAATGGCCCTCCGGAAACTGTTGGAGCGCTTGTTGCTCATCTATCGAAACAAACATAAAAAGAGGAAGAAGAAATATTAAGAATGGAAGAAAACTGAAGAGGAGATGGAGGTAAGTACAAATAGTTTAATATAACAGTCTAACTATAACCATGATTATTAAAACTCACTATCAGAGAGTTTTTTCAGCTGCTGTATCTGTGAGAGCAGATACCGCCAATATGGTCATCACAAGTGCACAGCTCAGAAACCCCCCCGCTGATCAAATCTTCTGTTTACAAGGGGCAGCCAATCGAAATAAAGTTGCTTCAAAGGCAATGACAAGGGAGATAAAACGACTTGTTTCATGCAGTCGATGAACTGAGGGACTGCACCAAGGCCCAGGATAAAAAAAAAGGATTATATTGAACCGTGAATCATTCAAAACTACCCAGGCCGAGAGTCTAAGGACAAAAAAATGAAGCAGGAATGTGTATGATTTGGGGCTGTTGGCTGAACAAAGGCACTTTTCACACTTTTATGATATCCAATAGGTCAAACGATTAACTGACTAAGAAAATAATCTGCAGTGAACTGATAATGAACACTGCCAGCCACCCTACATTAAACTGTACAGACACGTACAGGCATTAAAGCTAACACATCTTTTGCTGAACAAACATGTCCATCACAAACCCGTCAATGGAAAAAAGGTGCAAAATCCACAAGAAATGAGGGATTCCAGGCTTTATCGCATTTGTAAATGTTTCGCCGTTTTCAGCAGCCTTTGTTTGAGCGTAACAGTACATTAAGAAGGTCAGAAAAGTGAGAATAATAATAGGAATGTGTTTTAGCTATCTGCCACTTAATTATCTTTACATTTTCCACAAATGACCAGAAGAATAAATATTTGCACAAATCTTAAGAGTAACTGAGTAAGGCCCTTTGTTTTGCATAGATGGCAAAAGAAATTCTAGTTTATCCTTTCCAGCTCTCTGCCTAAATCACAGCCGTCTCTATGCCGTTTATTCCACTTGCTGTGCGTTTTATAAGATTCTTGTCCCACATCTCCATCCTTCTCTCATTCTGGCTATCGGTCCCAGTCTTTCCCTCCTCCCCCAATCTGTTTCTAGCTCCGCTCTGTTTATGTGACACTCCATAACTCAATTTTACAGCTATGTCTGTGTCTCTAGAACTGCAGGAAGCCCAGATGTGTCAGTTAGCAGATGCTACTTTAAGGCAATAAGGATGAGTGTTATTGTTTTCAGCAAGGGCAGAGATTGGGGGAAAAAAACATAAATGTGATGTGGCAGTGTAGCTGTTGGCAATAGAGGTGGACGTGGACGGTAATACTGGATCTTCAAAAGCTACAACTTTAAATTGGCTTCAAAATTGGGATCTGTAAGAAAGCTTCAATTGATGTTTATTCAAGTACGAGCACTGGCTTATCAGAAGGAACATTTTAGTTTAAAGCCAGCAGGCTTATCTTCTTGTTTACATCTTGAAAGCAAAGACACTTATCACAGCTAAGCTCAGTTTAACAGAAACGGCACGAGAAATATAGATAAGAAGAAATACACGAAATCAGAAAAACAATAAAATCTCTGAACAGTTGTCTGATAGTTCTTCTGACGCTTTTTAATGAGACTTTTAGAGTCTCAGGACTCATTGTTTGGAGACAAACTCCAAAAAAAGCCAATTATTTCAGCCTTTATATCAGTCACAGAGAACTGTGGGAAAATTATTACAGGTTACCATGGCCACTTCGAGACCGCACACCGAAGCAAGCGCTCTCACAGACATCCCCCAGGCAGCCATGCCCCATAAAGACAGTCAATTCTTCGTGTGAAGCAACTGTGATTCCTCTCGTCTTTGCGAGGCACAAAAGAAAGAATAATGTTCTGTCTGTTTTCTCGCTGCCAAGAGGAGAAGGGAGCGGGGCAGAGAAGAGGTGAGAGGCACTGATGAGCATTCGGCTAGGAAGAGACAATTTCTCTGTTTGATCAGTGGAAAATACAATCAGAGAAAAGAGACGGAACAAGAGGCAGAGGAAGAAACAAGTACAACAAGAAGGGGACAGAGAAGGACAAATAGGCAGAGGATCAGACGAAATATGATGAAGGCTGAAAAGAGACTATAGAAGTGTGTTAGTATGCAGTTTATGCCTTAATGCCTCCGTTAGCCCCACCAGGTCAGCCCTGAGTTTCATCTGTTTTGTTGGATTATCCTCAGTTTTTTGGCAGAGCGCAGAATGTTGGCATCAACAGAGCGGCTTTTAAAAAAGCACAGACAAAGACACACACGCACACAAGGTGGTCACACACACAAAAAAAGTTCAAGTTAACTTTTACTGCAACACACAAAACAACATCATCCGTCCACATTCCTGGTGGACTGCTTTCCAAGCCAAATGAAACAATTAAAACAACTTCCACTGTCATAACAGAAAATCCTTTCTCATATGCCACTGTGTGTTTTGGCATTTCCACAATGTGTCTTGGATTGCGTTTCACTGTCTCCACGTGTTTTCCTGCCTGAATGTCGACGATTGTGTCGAATCACAAAAAAAAAAGATGTTGGGAGATCTTACACCAGAATAAACAAACGTCCACATAAAAGAAGAAAAAAACTAACATAAAGCTCAAGCTCTTTCAGGTATACATAACACAAAACAGGACATGCGAGCATGCATCATAGGTTATGAGCATTACCTGAATTTATTACACTCGGGCGAGAAACAGAGTGGTTAAAAGTGTAGATATTTTGTAAAGTATAAACACATTACGTAGCTATTTTCTGCCCAGGAAAGCTGTAAAAAAATGCAACACATCAGAGTGATGTATGAGAGAGAGTTAAATACAAGGAGACAAATGTAAAGGAGAATGTAATAAGCATACAAAATAAAGAAAGAAATAAAGAGCTGGAACCTGCTGGTTTATTCAATGCAAGAAAGGCAGATGGAAAGGTAAAGAGTTAGAGAGGATGAAGAAAGCGAGCGAGCAGTGATATGAAAGCTAACTGTGATGGAGCAGTGAGCAGGCAATTACTGACAATCACGCTGATGGAAGAGCTGTGGTGCAAGGGAGAGATGGCGCAACAAATAAAACCCTCACAGTTTGTCTTTGTCTGTCCTTTCCTTTGCCTCCTTTTCTACTATTCCTCCCTACTCCTCTACTCCGCTCTTTCTTTGCTGCAGTCCTTCCTTCTGAGATACAAATTTTATACAATTTATGACCCTCTGCCTCAAGCTCCCAGTTTGCCTTTGGTACTTTTGAGCAATCGTGCCTGCATGTTTACATACCACGCATTTCTTCAGATAGTCGTATAATGTTTCACAAGCCATTTCACAGAGCTGTGGGTTCACATGTGAAGGATCCCACCAACAACATTTGACCAATCAAAACAGTTCAATGTTAGTGTTAAGGTCATCGAAATTCAACTGCTGCATACTGGTTTAATCGTCAACACACAAAGTGTTGACATCTTCAAATTGTTCATTCAAAAGAGAGCAAGGTAACACATTCTAACATTTTAGCAAGTGAAAACAGTAAAGGGTAAAGTATATAATAGTTTTCTTTACAAACCTCTTCTTAAAATAAAAAACTTACTATGTTTTTTACAAAGCTCAGGAAATGTCTAAAGATGATCAACCTTTGTAATCCACCCTTGCAAAGCAGGAAATCTTCACATTTGAGTAACTGGAAGATGATGATAAATGCTTTACAAATCTGAAATTTTAGCACCTATTTATTCAAACATGCACACCTTATTACCATAACCATGAGTCACTCCTTTCTCTCTTCTATGTTTAGCTGCTGTTGGTGCTGCCTCTGTGAATGTATAAACTATATGGCGGTTGACACAATAGAGGGGAAAACTGTGAATGTACACAAAGATCCACACGCACGCAGACCTCCATTCCTTTCTGTCCCACTTCCAGTTGCACACCATGACCCACAGGCTCTCACGTGACATGAATGCACCAAATAGAAAATGTCCTTTTGACATTTTTCCAAGCTTCCTACAGGCCTCATTCCTCACCCACTGTATCACACAATAAACAGCTTCGAAGAACAAGAGAGACAGGGAGAGATGGACTCTCTTACAGTCAGAGACAACAATGAATTCCCTACAGTCTGTACAGAGATGTACACCCCCACCGCATCCCTTAGCCACCCAGTAGTTATTGTGTACCACATAACTACTCCTAAGACCACTTCACGGCATCCTGGGTCAGCAGTTGAGTCTCCCACGAGGTATAGCAGCAAGAAAAAAGAAAAGAAAAGGTTATGAAGAAGCTAGCAAGGCTGAAGAGTCTTGAGTGAGACCTTGGACAATCAGCGGCGGGCTGTGGTTTGAAGGTGAAACTGTAAGTGGGGCAAGGTGAGCCTTAGGAGGGGTAATTCTCACCAGACAGGGAGTTATTTCCTATTAGGAGCAATCTTGTGTAGCTGAGGTGATTTTGGAATATGGTGGATGCAAAGCTGAAAAAGTTCCAGATGTGGCAAAAAAAAAAATGTTCCACAAGTCACAAATAAATCTCAGTTCCTGCACATCAGGAGACAATTAACAAGTCTTGGCCATACTTCAAACAGTTTTGGCCTCATACAGAGTACTATGAACAATTTTTAATCAGTCTTTTTAATGTCTCTATAGTTTAAAGTTGTACTCTACTGCTTGCAACATATGTTTTGCTTTGGTGTATTAGATATTATTTAGCCTTCGGGCTTGTGGGAGCTTTAATGTCATCACAATTAAGTGAAAAGGTGTAACGTCCATGTGAAGTCATAAGTATTGAGTCTTTGACACTCATCGGCCACTTTATTAAGTATACTCGTTCAGCTGATCACAAAGCAAATATCCAATCAGCCAATCACATGGCAGTAACTCAAGTAGACATGTTGATGCATATTGGTGCTAGACAGAGTGTTTCAGAAACTGCTAATATAGTGGGATTTTCTCACATAACCATCTTTATGGTTTATACAGAGTTACACAAAGTTAAATCATCTCACCAGGTTGACAAAGTCCTGATAACAGATCTTTCCATCAGCATTGCCATCAGCAAGGGCCAACAGGACTTCCAGTTTGTGGGGGTCGAGCTCAGAGCCATGGGTCGCCAGCAGGTCCCTGAACCGCTCTGTACTGATGAAGCCTGAGTTCTCGGGGTCATACTGCAAACAAAAACATATGAAAATGCAAAAGATTATTATTGATTCATTATTTGATTGATTATGTGATCACCTGTTTAAAAGTATTATTTAAATAGAACAGACAGAAAAATACTAGACAAACGAAACATGGTGTCTTTATGGGCACAACACTTGCAGTATATCAAACAGGAAAAGAAACATTTTACAAAGTCTAGAGTAGTCAGTTTCACCTCGTGCACAATTTTCTGTAAAGCCAAATATCAATACCCTAAAAACCATCAGCAGTGGTTTAGTCATGGTTTGAAGATCTTGTATAAAAGAGCTCTAATTGCTCTAAAAGGCCCAACCGTGGAGATGCAGTAACTTACAACAGCTTTGAATTTCACTTTGAAATGACACCCTGCACCGCATTTAGCCACAGGCTGCTTTTTGCTTATGAGAGGAAGCATTCAGACATATCTGAAAAATAACATACCCAAGATTTTCTGACAAATCCAAATATGTCAAAAGACCTTCAGAGCAGTGATTAATAAAGCACTTAAATGGTAAAAGAGCTCTGCGTTTTTCCTCCACTCTTTTCTTTCCTTTGTGCCGTGTGGCTTCAAATCTTAAGTGCCAATTTATAGTGAAGTTGCCACTCAGCCTATGCATATATACATGCACGCACACAGACATTTAGGGGGCCAGAGGAAGGACCTCTTACAGAGGCTTTCTGATTGCAGAGAAGTGAGCAGTGTTTCTGGAATAATTCTGAGTGAAATGTGAAAAACCGAGCTGCTCATGACGCCCTAAAACAAGAAAAACAGAAAAAAGGTACAGCCATGTGTGACAATATCTGTCTGGCCTCAAATTACACTAGAAAGGACTTGAATGTGTTATTTGGATGTTGGGTTGTGGATTCAGACAGAAGACAGCTGCTGCCTCTCTGCCTGCCTCTGTGTATGTGAGTGTGTATGCACATGTAACTCTGTCTTTCTCTATCTGTGTATTTGCAAATGTGCACATCCATGCATAAAGATGTGGCATTCAGACAATATTAGCCGCCTGCCAGACTTCAACACCCCTGAACCAGATATAGTTACAGCACGCATGCATGCGCGTGTGTATGCAAACGTGTGGTTGCCATATGACAGCGCTAGCAGAAGCTGAGCACCCTCCTCCATCTATCCCCTTCACACAACACCCTCTTTACCCTACATCCTTCACTTCTCCCCTTCACTTTCTCACTGTAAATCAAAATACAAGAACTCCCTCAGAAGAAAAATAAATAGTTCAATAAATATGCCTGTTATCTCTTCCCATGTCACTCACAGATGCAGACAGCCATGCATTATTTTCCTCACACACACAAACACCCTGCAACACCACAGGCTTCATAGCTGAGTGAGCACCCTCTGAAGTCAATGGGCAGACTGCTGGGGTGGAGCTGCAGAGGGACACACACTCAACAATGGACCACTGATGGCAATTTCATGCAAGGTTTAGCCAGTTCCTTCACTCCAATTAGTGATCGTTTCTTTCGATGCAGGTCCACGCAGAGAAGGACATTATATCACACAAAAAACATTTTTGACCAAGACTCTTGGCACAAGCTAAAACTGGCACATTTAAGCAAGTTTAGTTTGTTTGTGTATCATTTAATTAATTAAATTATGAATTAAATGATTAACATTTAATTGCACTTTGCAAAGGAAATGAGTGTGAGCTGCACATAAAGATGTACTAATGCTGTTTTTAAAATTATGCACCGACGTTATTATCATCTCTCTAGCAGTTATGAAATAACTTTGAGTTTTGTTGGATGCATTTTGGCTCGTGTTGTAATAATATTTCCCAGATCTAGAATTTGAATTAGCTTCTATCCCAACACATTTCATTTTCATAATTATGTTATTGTCTCTGCTTCATAAGGCCTGTTTTGCAAGCAGCAAAGGGAGTGTGATGCAAATCTCTCAGATTAAAATAAGCACACACACACATACTCTCAAATCCTGGTACAGACATAATACCATAAAACATTCACAACCAATGAGCCTTCATATTAAGGGCTTCTCAGCAGCCTGTCTGGGGGAAGAGGAGGAAAACAACAGAGGGAGGGTAGTGTGAGGGGTGTAAATGCTGAGGCAGAGGGGTGCATTTTGGACACAATGCAGGGCTTTTTGTCTTCATCCTCATTTTCATAAAGCTGAATATTAAGGAAGCGGAGGGGAGGCAGCGTGTGAGGGTCAGGGACTTTTTTTAAGGATTTAAGTTTGCATTGAGAGCCTGGAGAAACAAAGCAGGCTGTGTAAAATATACTCAAAACAACTCGAGGATGATAAAATCGAACCCTCATTTATTTTAAGTGGCTGAAAAGAATGGAAACACTGAGATCCTCTGCTGTACTCTGGGCCTGGATTCCAAAATATTGATCACAATTTGTGTTGCTGTGTTAAAACATAAGACCGAAAGCCTTGCTCTGTCTGACCTTTTAGTTTTTCAGTGACCATTGACACTGACCCCACACTGTTTTGAATCGCTGTCTCTAAGTCGTGAGCCACTAATTAGATGGTGTCTGGAACACGAAGCACAAGCTAAGAAGAAGAAGAAAATTGGACAGATGACGACGTCCAAACAATCATCTTGCTCTACCACAGCTGGTGGCCACGCTCAAATCCTGCTACACCTGTGATGGGTATTTTCAGCTGCTCACTAATTTCCCAAGGAAATTCCACAGCAGATGGACATGCACGTTTGATTTGGCACAGACTGTTAGATAGGATGCCCTACCTGATGCAGCACGTCCATTTATCTGGGCCTGGGACCGGCACTAGGACTACACTAGTTTTTGACCTCGTGAAGCTGATCTCAAACCAGATATCTTTTACATGTAAGGCTAACGTTTAAACGACTACATCACAGAGCCACTCAACGCCTGCTACACCAACAGTTGTGGTCAGAAGTTTACATACACTCATCCTGGGCATAAATGTCATGGTAATTTTGGGCTTTTAATGATTGCTTTTCTTGGTTAGAAAAACATCTTTAAATCCCTTTAAAAACAAGAACTGGGTGCACATGTTTGAATCTATTCTGGACTTTCTCGAATCCACTCAGGGTCAAATGCATACAAACAAGCTCAAATATATACATACATCGACTTCCTTAAATCTTCCACAGTGCCTTTTAACTTGTCAAGTTCAAGGCTTACTAGTGATCATGTCTGACTACAACTGGCAGTTCTTCTTTGACAGCAGCACTCACTGGATTAACCAATATCCACAACTATTGGAGAATCCAAGGAACTCAGTGAAAAATACTAGATCTACACAGACTGGGAAGATCTTTTGGAGCTATCTCTAAACAATTTAAGATTTCAACATCACCACTTCAAACAATTGTATGTAAGTTCAAGTTATTCTGATGTGTCACCGGTTTGCCAAGGTCTGTAGAAAACCCAAAGTGTTACCCTCAGATGAGAGGAAATTGGTTAGAATATTCAGGAACAACCAAGGAGCCAACAATTGCACAAGCCTGCCATGAACTAGAAACTCCTGGAACACCACCGTCACTCTCCACAGTGAAGACAGTTTGAAATCGCCATGGACTGAGAGGGTGCCGACCAAAAAAGAAGCCCCTGCTCCAAAACCCACACCTCCAAGTTCGAGTGAAATTTGTAGCTGCCCACATGGACAAGCCAAATGCCTTTTGGAGAAAAGTTTTATGGTCCGACAAGACAAAGACTGAACTATTTGACCACCAATGCGAGAAGCTTGTTGATTGCTACCAAAATTGACTGATTTCGGTGCAGATTGATAATAGAGATTAAACCAAATATTAGTGGGGGATATATGCATATATTTGGGTCTGTGTGTATCCCAAAATACATTAAAACTTATTTTTAGTTCAAAGAATGCCTTAAAAGCCCAAAACTACCATGACATTCATGCCCATAATGAGTGTATGCGTATGTCTTACCACAACTGTACATCAGTAAACAGTTAATAAGCTGCCAAGCCGTTAAGAACTGATGTGTTGAATGCTGATCTGGGATAATTGCACACAGTGGGAAAACTTTTTATTCTGTGTCTGACAAAACCTTTTTAATTGTTTCCAAAGAAAATGAGATCTGTTGTTCCACTGCTGACAGTAAACTTATGTATGATTTATGCAACATCAGCGGAAAACAGATTGCCAAAACTTTTGATAACCTCATCTACATTTTAGACAGGATGTACCCTGAAGGCTCTGCAGGAAGCAGTTCATACTATAGCATGTAATCACAAAATGTAGGCTGTGAGTCATTCTGACAGTCACTCTTTTCTCACTGCCTACGTCAGAAATGCAGTGAAACAAACTAACAGGACAGGAAATTGAAGCTGCATCACCACAGAGCTCACTAATTTCACACTGGAAAATAATTCATTCAGTCATACGGGTTGGTGCAGTAACAAGCGTGACATGTGTGACCTGTCTCACTGGGATGCAATGACACGCACGAGCCATTTTTCCCATTGATAATGTCACTCTATCTCATGTAAAGAATTGTCAAGTACCCGGATTACCCGAAAGCTGCAAAGGTTTGCACATGGACAAGGACGTGAGGAAATAAACAAACATGACTGCTGCCCGTGGAGCCAGTAAAGATTTCCAGTGTCACACATTTTAAGAATAACATCCTCCTGATGGTATAGGTACGACTATAGCTAAGTAGCAAAGCACCGCGCTGTGGCAGCACATCCAGGTTGAGAATGCAATTACATGTGTTTGAGTGTGTGCAACCACACACTGCAGGTGGTTTTAAGGAGGGATTGCTAAAAATAGACACTATCTTTAGGATGCAGTAGACTTACTTTTGGTAGTGTTATTTGATATTAAGAAGAATTAGAGAGTAGAATGCATGTAAATACAGTCAACATACAACTTTGGCTCTGCAAATGTATGCTCAACTCAATTATTTTTTACCTAAATATTGTTATTTGGGGTATTAAGGAAAAATATATATTACATCTACATACAGTGTATCATTTATTACTTCCTTCCAGTTAAATACATGGTGTGGCATAATCCATCAGCAAGCAGCCTGTTCAGCAATATAATTACCTACAGTCATACCACACAGTCAGACAGTGTTCAGTTGTTGCTATTTTAAGGATTGTGCAGTACAAAAAAAAGCAGCTTCTGCCTGCTCGAGTTGCTGACCCACAGACAAAACAAGATTTTTGGTTATCCAGCCACTGGCGTCTTGAATTTTCTACAGTAAATCAAACATCTCATTACAACTCACAGCAATGAGGCTATTCTACCGTCTCCTGTTAAATTCTTTCAGAGAACAAGTTGCTTTGCTGTAAAACACTTGGAGATGTTGAGGTTCTCCCAGATACCTGTACTCAGATTCATTCACTTATATGTTAATGCCCCTGATTTAAAGCAGCGCTACTGCATAGGTTTTTATGTATAGTGTTACAGTATTTTTATATGTAATACATCATGAAGGATGGAGCATGAAGGCAGAGCAGCCAAGACAGGCTAATTGACTGTGGCTGACATTACAAAAGGCAATTTAACGAGCTGGCAGATTCTCTTTCCTAATGACTTTTGTAAAAACAGCATCTGAACTTCAAGCTGCTGGTGTTAGAAACTCCGAGACACCCTGTTAAAGATTCAAAATCTGTCTCAGTAAGACTACATGACATGTTTGACCACTGAGTATGAAGACAACACTGTAATTAATTTAAAAATATGTGTGCATGGAGTCTAGAGGGAATCAGAATCAGCAATTAGCATATGAAAAATAAAAAATCAAGCAACTTTTCTCAGGAAATCAGAGCTTGTTCAAAACATCCAGTTCCTTAACAGCTCGTCCATTTCGTGGCCCTGATGTACCTGGAGCTTAACCCAGCTGTCATGAGTAAAAGGCAGTGTACATCTTGGACAGGATGCCAGTGTATTGCAGGGCCAGCACAGAGAGTCAGACAACCATTCACATCCAAGTTCACACTGACACTAACTTCATATCACTAATAAAACTAACTTGCATGTTTTTGGACTGTGGGAGGCACAGTGAGAACATGTAAACTCCACACAGAAAGGTCACAGCTGGCCAGCTGATTTACAATCAGGAGATGCTTGCTGTGTCCTATTCAGATCAATCATAGTAACCAATGAATATTTTTCATTAACTTATGAATCTGATAAGAATGATTACTGAGGCCTGGCATGCGCATAAACAAGTTTATACGAAAAAAAAAAAATCCTGAATGAGAGTCAGCTAAAAAGAACCTTATAATTTGAGTTAACAAAGAGAAGGAAATGCAACCATTTGAAACTTGAAATGATTGGAAGAAAATCTCAGTTTGATTAGAGCGTTACATCAAACCTAAGCACACCCAAACACAAGCACAAATACGCAAAGGTAACTGAAGATGCTAATTTTTCCTTTAATTTGTCTCACCTATGAACATGGAATACACATGTAAATTCAAAAGGGAAAACAGGAATGTAAATAGGCATGTGAACAATTTTACATGTGGATTCCTGTCTAAATACAGTCTTTGAGTGTTATTGCCTTTCTGAGCAGATACTGCACATTTACGCACACACACACTCAACACACAAGTATTATAATTCCACTTCCCTGTGCTTCCTGAATATTCCCCTGGCATGGAGCAATTAGCAGTTCTAATAAAAAGCCCGCCTCGTTAAAGCTTGTTAGTCTCCTTGCTAATTACACTGAAGCACCAGGGAGGACAGGCAAAACCAGCGGCACCTCATTCACTGGCCATTACTCAGACCCTACAACTGAAACCACTCAAACACACTCACCTTCTCATGTTAATCAGGCTTTTCAGGATGTGACCTTGACAACAGGAGGGGTTTCCCTGTGTGATTTTTTTCCTTCTTCTGCCTTCTCTTTCATCTTTCTCACACACTCGCATTCTTTTATTTCCTTTGCTTCTTTTTTTTTGCATTATCTAGCCCAGCTGAAAGAGTACATTATCAGAGTTATTGCCACTGTAAGCTGGGAGACGCTCTGTGGTTTCAGAGCTTGTCATAAGCCCCGCTAGCAGGACCCAGCCTCATTTAGGAGACTAGTTCAGGTTGAGTGGAGCCGACAGCTTGTCGGCGGGAGGCAACCCTTAATGGTAGAGGCGGAGCAGCGATGGAGAGGTGAAAAGTCAAACACTCAGACCGACAGCTGACATCACCCAAAAGACCCCAGTCAAGATTATGGGGCTATGAGCAATCATGGATGAAAATCTTCATGTTGGTGATGTGTGTGTCTTTGCAACAATTCTGGCCATTTCCATGCGAAGTGATGCATTTGAAAAGGCATTTTTCCATATTTTCCCTTTAGCAACACAAAACCACATATACAAAATTGCCATGACACATGTGTAGTATGCAGAATCCTAATGATTTATGGTGATTACTTTATTATGCCCCGATTTTTTCTCTGCCCTTTGGGTTTTTTCATTTCAATGTTCTAATAGACAAGCTACTATCAACACCTTTGTTAATATACTTTATCTAGGGCTGCACAGTTCATTGAATTTTAATGTTCACGATTTTGGCTTCCCACAATTAAATGAACGTGACCGAGAGACACTGAAAATGCATGCTAAACTCAAAGCAAAAGCAAATGGGGCACTCCCTAAATCAGATCCTTAACCTGTCCCTGCATGTGCCAGTCACAGCTGCTCCCTGCATCACACAGCTTGAGTTTTTCCGGACGAGTGTGGATGCGCAAAATTACATTAAAAGACAAATATACAACAAAACTGAAATGTGTGGCATAAGAGAAGATGAAGAGATTATCCTCCAAATGGATCATCCTCTGTTGTTTGGAAATACTTTTGATTTCCAAACAACAGCGCTTGATTTAGCCCAAGTGTTGTTAACCGAGAACTAATCATGTTCAAAAAGTGCTGTAGAGTTGTGTCTACAATGAGCTTATTCAGCCACCTGAAAACAAACCACAAACTGCATAGGTATAATGAATGCATGAATATCAAGAAAAACTATGAATTGGTCACTTACTTAAATCATCCAATATCAACTCTGATATCCATAAAAGTGAGCCCATACACCTGACAAAACTTACTGAAATCACCAACCAATGGCCAAAGATAAGAGCCTACTGAACACGGTGTGCATTTTAGTCATACGCATCATGCATGTACAAACACTTCAACAGGCGAGGTGAATAAACACCCTGTTTTAATTAACAGGTATGTAGCTTAATGTAAAAGTAGTGTGGTGTTGACGTTATCCGGATGCAAAGATTTGTACAGATATGAAAATGTGAAAGGAGTGTTTACATGACAATGCAATGAAAACATTTTTTGCCAACACAATTGAAGAATAATTGTGATAAATAACCACAAACAATACTGAACAAACTAAACATGATAATTATTTTGGCCATAATCGTGCATCCCTAATTTTATCTGTTGGTTTTAAATTTAACACTACAAGGAAATAATTGGATAACAACTTAACAATTAAGTATTTTTCAAATGTGATCATCATTTTCAGAAGTTTTGTCTTGGTGCAAGTATGCTCAAAAGCATGAACATCAATAATAACTCTCATTATTTTGAAAATTCATTTACCGAAAGGTTCAAAGCCTTGCAAACACACACATCGTAAAGCATATATACATGTAAGACAGCACAGCAGTCAGCTCTCTTTCGAAGTAAAAAGTGCCAAATTCACGTCGGTCAGTCTGACATCAGCGGTTCTAATCTTTCCCACAGCCTGGGGCCAGTTTGACAGCTTCCAGCTCAGGCAGGCACTGATGCAGACGGGGTACCAGTCAGTAGCCCGTTTGTCGTATCATTGTTTTCTGACAGAGAACAAATTCAGTTACCCAGACAAAACCAACACTGTTCAGAGCAGAAGAGAGTAAAGAATTCAGCAGCATCTAATCGTTACTTCAATTATGCTGTGCATGTGTTATTTTTTTAAACCTCAAAGGGCAGAACTTTTTACTGAAATGAAGGAAAAACAATCAGCTCAAGTCAACTTGTCTCACACTGAAGCTGGATGACTCGCTTTAGTCTTGCTGTCAACAGATCCTCTTTTCAGTTTCATTATCATCCGTGTTCAAAATGAACTTTGAAAGCATTCAGCTGGGGAGAGATCTCCACCTGGGATAAACACAGAAAGGAAGATCCATTACCTCTCTGCTCCTCCCAGGTGGATCATCCGCCGGTGTCACTTGAAGGCTGAGTGACAAGACGACAGCAGAGCGGGGCGAGTCGTGAAAGGAAGGGATGTGATGAGCAACCACAGTTTCACACCATTAATTACTCAGACTTCACCTCTCCTGTCGTGGAGGATTCTGCTGGAAAAGGTCAGCCGTCTGGCTCGCATAGAGACCAGCTCACCATGCATGTCACGGCCCCCGCTGGCCAAGCCAGTGCTCTGCCCACATCACACTTCAAACGCATGACTAATGACTCAACAAGACTTCTAATAGCCCCCCAAATGCCAAGCAGTGCCTGTTAATGCAGCCATAAAAACTTAAGACTCAAAGGCCAAGGCCACAGATGAGTAAGGGAGAAGAGAGGGAGGAAGAGAAAACAAGGGAAAAGGAGCGAAAGGAAGCTAGAAATAAAGCAAAGAAACTCAGGAAAGGATTAAAAGGATTAAAAGTTATAAATATGCTGACCAATGATGGGGGTTAAGCTGGCTATCCAGTTGAGTCTTTGATCTTTTGAGATAATGGTAACATTTCTCTTGCTAAGTCGTGATAAAATAACATGAGGATGAAGTTTAAAATTATAATACTTAAAAGAATGTCCAGACTGTAGCCTACAAATGGAAGCTTGCAGGACAGAAAGCACTACAGATTCCAGGTGCCAGGTAAAATTACTTCTTTTGATGCAATAACCTTCAGCTGGGCACAAAACAAGTCAATTAAGCAACAATGTGACAGAGCATACATCAGCAAGTTCAACAAGCTGAGGGAGGACCTTTCTTGTCCCAGCACAGCTCTCTATTACAACCCACTTTCATTAAATAGCAGGACCAACAATTTCTCACCCACTCCGCTTTCTTTACCTCGTTACTCATGCTTGAATACGAGCGGTGTTTTCCCCTGGGAAACTCGGGTGAAACACTGAGGGGCAAGTGTTGCACAGAACGCACACTTGAACTTGTTATTTCCCCGAGCTTGCAGCGCAAAAAGATGATTGTTGTAGGACAGAGAGCAGGATGAAGCCACTTTGCTTTGGAGTGTAAGAGACAAAGGAGCAACAAGAGAGACAAAAGAGTAATCACTGAGAAGTGCATGCAAGTAGCTCGGGGGATCTGAAATACATATAATAATCAGAATAATAATATTAAGAACAATAATTATTCAAATGTCAATTTTATTAAGGCTGGCATTTTACAGACCACTTAAGGACGCAGAAGAAGATGCGTAGAAAAACAGTGTGAGAAATAAATAAAGTCACTTAAACATAAGTATGTGATATATACTACATTATATTCCAAACTATTGCTAATATTGCGTCTCTATCATGTTTGCTGACGAGGTAAACAAAACATTTACTAGTGATGACAACAGTTATTTCTGTTTATGTCTGCTCTCTGGTGAAATTACAGACACATAAAAATAGTCACAACATAAATGCAACAACCTAACAATTGCAGAGCGGGCCAGAGGTGCACAAGGGTATGACCCTGAAGGGCATACTGGTCACATGTATGATTTTTGATTTGTCTGTGGGCAGAGTGGTGTAACATTAAGGTCCTCCCTCATTGTGACGTTCACCTGAAAAGCCAGGAGAAGTGGGGAAAGAACAAAAGTAATATTTTATATAATAATAATGTATTGATAATGCTTATCTACTCCATTACCTGCTAATCTACAAAAGTGTTTTGCCATACGGGATAGTTCCGTAGGACAAAACTCTCAACTATTGTCAACTAATTCAAAACAAAAGTGTATTTCAAACTAAGGACTGAAACTATGGCACCATCAAGAAAAAGCTTTGCACTGCACTTTTGAATAATGGGCAATTTAAATCCATGTATAGAAAATGCACAGTATGTATCAGATCAACTTTGAAAAGAAAGTAGAAATTAAGTGAAAAGTTGTTTCTCTTTTTACCTTTGGCACATGTATATGTATGTATGGATATGTGCAGTTACCTGTATATTTACAGGCTTGTGTGTTCATGTACCTGTTCATGTATAACTTTCCATGGATTTACATACATATTTGTATGGCTTCTACTACTGGATGTTACCTTATCGTAAGCCATTGCTTGTTCAAAGGCCAGCTATACGAGATTGTAACGTACATAAACTTGAAGTGTTCAGGTTGAAGACAAAGAGACCAGGAGGCAAAAATATCAATAAAATAAAAGTTGTTATTAATAATTAAACTAGAAAAGAAGGACAAGGAGCTAACACTATCAAAAGAAGTAAAAAATACAACAATGCCTAGAAGCTGCACAAAAAACAAAAGAATCAAAAAGGTTAAATGGTCAAAAACAGCCTCTCTCCACAGAGCAGGAGTAAGAAGTCCAGACACACACATCACTCACAAGCTGTTTAAAAAAAAAAGGCTCTCTGGCACTGGAGCTCTGGCCTTAAGCACTCCTGGCCTAATTGCTGATTGGAGGCAGCTGCACAGAAGGGTGGCACTTAAGGCAGGAGACACCCACACAGGTAAAATTCACAGTAGTCTCAGCTAAGGTCGTAACACTCATATTGAATAGAACAGGGTTACACAGGTGTTTCATAAGTGCTCAGAGAGTGTGTGTATACATCAATACATCAGACAGTAGGGCTGTTCGATATAACGATATATATCGGATGACGATAGAAAAACGTCTATCGTTTCATTTTACGCTATCGTTTGTTTCGTGGTGTCGCAAAATAAACTGTTTATGGCAATATTTTTTCATCATTTTGATGGTCACTGTAGTGGCTATATTAATTTCTTAAAGTTCTCTCTTTCTCTTATATTTAATATAACCACACTACGGACGGACAAGCGCTTGTTTTTTATGCGTTTTCGTTAGCAACAACGACGGTAAAACCACGGCGTGTCCGTTTGTTTATTTTCCACATAAACCTTTCACAATAAAGCTCAAGATCCTGTTGAGGCTTTTCAAAATAAAACGAGTCACGTGAAAGATGCAGAGTATTTACGGATGAGAAGCAAAAAAGAGCCGCCAGGTGCTAAAAAATAAACCTTAGACTCAAACGTTAGAACAGACTTTTCTCCGCAGCATGCTGTGTAATAAATACTTACAAAGAAAACAGTGGCCGTTACAACTTATGTCTAAAAATGTATAGTTCCATGCATCAGCTAAAACACTCGACTCCAGGTACACGACGCCCAGCTGGAAACACTTCACGCAAGTCGAGATGCCCGAGATTCACAGAATTTACAGGAAATGTTACATTTTTGCAATTTATATCGTTATATCGACGATAGATTTCTTAATATCGGGATATGAGATTTTTGTCATATCGCACAGCCCTATCAGACAGATTTTTTTTGTTTAGCAATTTTGGTCATTTTCTAAAAGGAAATACTCAGACAAATAATACAAGAACAATGCAGAGCTGTGTATGGTAAAAGTGAAGTCACTTGATGTTTAAGTTTGAGCCTTAAATTGAACCAACTTTCACGTTTTTAGAAGATGTGAAAAAGTCCAAATAGAAAAACTTTCTGCACCGAAGCTAAAGTTCACTCGGCGGAGCAGCTGGTTGCACCTGGACATGTCATCCCTTTCTCCTAGTAATTCAAACTCAAAGTCTCAATATCAGCCCCCCCCTAAAAAATTGAAATTTCAAATGCATGGCATTACTTCCAAAACTGTATTCACTCAGATTAGGCTTATCAGCTCTCACAGAGACAGCTGACTTGCAGACTCTTTCGGCCACAGTATCTCCTCTCTTTCCTTTTTCCTTTCCTTTTTTTTTCTGATACAGCTTCCGCTCCCTTTTGTCTTCATTTCTCCTCTCTCCACTGCTTTCCTGTTCTATGTGATGGGAAGTGGACGTAGCCGTCCACAGGTAATTGCTTTTTCTTGCGCGTAGTCTAATATACTCTCTCCGCTCGCCTTCTTTTACCCTGTCTACTTCACCGTGAAACAGACAATTCTGACACATATTTCTGTATCAAAAAGCATGCAAATAAGAATATGTGAGAATACACTGCTTCATTTTATTCCTTTTATTAAAAAATCTTTAAAAAAAGATCAGAATTATGCACTGCTACTTCTTTTAGGACCACTTCAGTATCAAAATATATTTTTTGAGTTAAGTCAGGTAAGTTGCTCATTTTGTCGCTATAACATAAATTGATTTTAGAGAGTCTGCTGTTGTGTCTGGGCAAATCAAAGCCTTGCTGGGTCACCTGTCTCACTTGACAGATTAGAAACCTTCATTGATCTTACACATACACACACACGCGCGCACAGACACGTAGGCACGAACAGAGTCATCTCAGGCCATCACAAATTAGCATGGGCTGTCACCGTTCCCTTGCCAACTGGCCGGTAACCAGGCAACGTTGATCCACGTGAAGATGTCTTCAGTGGGTACATGTGTGTGTGCACACACAGATGGAGTATATGGATAGGTGTCAGACGCAAAGGTATTACTTTAAATCTGTAGACATCTTACTGTGCTGCACGGAGATAGCACATAAACATAAAACTACACACTGAGATGGAAACAGCTTCACAGTTAATTCATCTGTAAACCCTGATCAAAACTACAGGAGTGGTTTCACATTTAGTTATCATTAATGGCAATAAGTACAGTTCCCAGGTGACATTGTTCATTAAGAGATCCCCGTCTACTTAAGGCTGAGGAGGAAATCCTCCCTGAGTGGGATGCTTATTGCAAATTTATCCTTTCTACAATTGCAATGGTGCAAAAATCCGCTTATTGATATGATTATGATACGATTGAGACATACGAGTGAAACATTAGATCAGACTAGATATCTGCACAATGTCAGAAACATCATTTAAGTCAATTTATTCATGGCTGGAAGACTAAAATGATAATCGGTGTGTCATTCCTCTAAAGCTTAAGGTGGTATTAAAGTAATATTTTTAAAGTGTCTCCGTCTATATTTAATGCACAGTATTTTTGTATTTTTTATGGACTCTCTAGATTTTAATAGTGTCTGTAGAGCTGTTATGCTGTGCAACCTGTGTTCAGTGGGTCTAAGCAAACCTCTACACTGTAATATTAGTTTCTGCTGAAGGTGTGAAATTGTACAACCTCTCTTTTCTGTGCAGCCACACACTGCTGTAAATACTGGCATCCTCTTTATTCTGCTTCACTAAGTAAGACCAAATAGAAAAAACAGGCACTCTGCCTTAAGCAAATAATCTTAATAAGAAAACTCACTTCCATGTAACTATAAAGCACCTTGGAGCAGCTTAATCTAAACTGAATGTTTCTGGGTAACACAGTATCAATACCCTTGATCAACCAGCAGCATGCTGAGTATCTGTCCCATCGACATCTCTCCTAATTCCCAACACATCACAGCAGCTCACTGCACAGACAGCTGAGATCTATCACCGAGCGCCACACAAGAGGGCTGCATACCAACTGTGTGTCCCTGAATATCCATTAACACACCCTTAGATGCACACTTCATTGCACTGTTAAATCACAAAGCCTATGTACCCTTAAAGTTTAAAACCACATTCCCACCTGGTTTAAAGCTGTTGCAGACAAAGAGCTACTTTGGTCTGTGGGTGACAAGATGCAGTCATAATATCATCAGCAGTTTTCTCTGACAGATGCTGAATGGGGAGACATTACATTCAGGCTCTATATTTTATTACCTCCAAGTTCTGCGGTGCTACTTGTTGGATGAAGCTTACTCCATGGAAGCCAACTGTTGCAATAACTTTGATAAACCGAGTGTGAATGAGACAACAAACTAACCATAGGTGAGTGTTACTACTGTTATTCCTATGGGTTCAATAGAGTTCTCTGACTGGATTCTGTGATTTTCATGTACCATGCTTACGTTTTGTTTAGTTTTTGTAAAAATTTTACTATATGAATTAAAACAGCTCAATCAGGACCAATTTAAATGTATGGCTCTGGGATCACCTCTTCAGTACAAAACATAAATCGCATCAATGAGAACAAAGATGAGACTGACACATGATGCTGGGGTGGAGGTGGGTTACAAAGCAGCCTGCAGACGGAGCAGAAACTGGCCTAAATAGAACACCCCTTAGCTTATTAGTTCATTCTGCGAATCACATGTAAGACTTTTTACTGCTTTCAACTTTCACTGCTGTAGAGATGTCACCTGAACTGATACGTGTGGCACCATTAGTTGTCCCAACCCATAGGTATGTATCGAGGCAGTACATACCCATGGGTAAAGGTATGTTCCAGTCTTCTGGAACTGAAGGAGGCAGCGTACAGCTACAAGTGGTCTAGTCTATCCTTGCATCCAGAAGAAGAAGAAGACTTGTGCGATTTCAACATTGGTTCTGCTCCAAATTATTGGTAAAAAAGGCGGAGTCTGCAATGACAGTACTGTGGCGTGGATGTGGTCTCTGGCCCGCTGCAGAGGAGGGGTGGCACGGTGAGCTCCCGGGGCAGCGCGGAGGCGGGGCTGAACAGGTGTTTGGGACGAGTGACTGATTGTGACTCTTTTTATGTTCCAGTAACAGTCGAGGAGGGAGAGCGGAGTGACCACTGAGCTGAAGTATCTGTGTCCCGTGCATTAAGCCGAAACCACAGTGAACAATAATAATAAAATAAGTGTGCTGTCACTATACCCCTGGTCTGTGTGCATGTGTTGGGGTCCGACATGACAAGTACTATGTCTTCAACGGGGGTTTAATAAGGGATCATAATTGATTCACCAAAGACGAGATGCAATTGATGTTGGGCAGAAGTACTTCCAATGTAGCGAAGCACCCAAGACCTATTTAAAGAATTTAGTTTGAGTAAATTTCAACTCACAGCAACAAAATGTGATCTTTCTTGGCCTTGTAAGCTCAACTTTTGTTTCATAGATCAAAATGTTTACAATAGCAAACGTTAAACTCTTATGCTAATGTAATGCAAATGTAACGTTAGTAGGTTACTCAGGAACCATCTTAACCTTTCACTCTGTGTCTTGTCAACAAAATATAATTTAAACATTGTAAACTTTTCAGCCATGTCTGTGTTTTAAAATGACTTTTTAATAAAGGAGTTTGTGTCCGTAGGACGATCGTTTTGTTTTGGCATCCAACTGGGTATCGAGAATCTTGCAGTTCTTCCGGTATTCGTACCGACTACTAAATTTTTGGTATTGTGAAATTCGTACAGTACTGAACACTGAATTCAGAGTTACATATTATAATTGCGTTGATGGTAAAAGCTGGTTTACCAATATTGATCTCTAGTCATGAGCATGTGTAGATTTGGATGTATGCTTGGATATCTACAGGTGGTTTTTGACATGGGGTTTAGAGTATCCAATGTCATGTGAACTTTGGCAGCAGTGGCAACAAACTTATGGAGGGGGACAAGGTATAGCAACAAAAAGCACATTGCTAATTAAATTATACATTACATGCCAACAAACACTTTTGCAGATCCCAAGTGCATCATTGACAGAATGGGATTAATCCATGCAAAACAAAACACTGCAACATTTTCTCCTTAAATACTATTACCTGCATTTTAGAAAGAATTGGGAAAAACTCAAATTTAAGTCTTGACATCCATGAGTGGGTGTAAGAAAAAGATGTGCTTTCAGAGTTATCTGCATTAGTATGGATGGGGTTTGATTTTGTCTGACAGAAGGCAATATGGAGCGGGACAGACTGGTTGATAGTTTAAAAGATGGGTGAAATGAGAGAGAGAGAGCTGTACTGCCCCCAGGGCATTTCCAGAAGCAGAGGGGATTGTAGCAGACAGCTGAATGGCCCTCAGCAGGCTGTCTAACATGTGTTCAAATAAACACTTTACCTCCTGTCTGTGCTTGTGAAAGCATTCACATTGGAGAAAAGCATGTATGGAAACACAATTAAACACACAAACAAAGACACAAACTGGACACGCAAGACAAGACATGGCCAGGAAGCAAGCTTTTACACCACAAGAGCACAAATGTCACTTTTACAGACACACACGTGTGAGCTAATCTGCCAGGAGGCATAGAGAAGTCAAAATTCATGTCAAACACACACATACACCAACAAAGTTATAACAACAGAGCATCGATGTCACTGAGGCAAAGGGCACAGGCAGGTCAGCGCTGAGACAAAGAGGGAGATTAGTGACCTTTTCTCCCCAAACCTCCCCTTTACAACGAGGTGAGAACCCTTCATTATAGCCAGGCCAAACCCTCTATCAAACGTCCCTTCAGTGCCCAACACATTCAGCAGCTCCTCACAGGATAAGAAGGGGAACAAAAAGTGGGGAGAAACATTTGTTTAATGAGCCATTCCCCAGGCTGTCTTTCTCTGGCATTCATTCCTCTCTTTTGCTACAGGCCTGCCCTCAGGTCAGCTCTCCCCAAAACACAATCAAATCCCTGCACCACTGATGGCAGCAGTTCCATTCACCACAGAGATTTATGATCTATAATAGCTGGCAAATGGACCCGAGCTTGGGCTGCCCCAAGGGGAGGCCCCAGACTTATTTTCTTTAAATCTCAAAAAGAAAAGGGGGGAAAGGGTGAGCTGCGAGAGGCTGGGGGTGAGGATGGTGGAGTTAATCTGGCTCTCAGAAACATTTTCAAGGTAGCCATCTGGGCCGGGTGGGACTTTTGAAACTGTCTGTCAATCTTAAACAAGAATTTCTCCCTTAATAGAAGAAACACACTGCATGCAAAAGGACATGTTACACCAGTATACAGAACCCTTCATTTGCTCTTTTGGGGCCACTCTGCAAGCAGGAGCTTTTATTAATCAGCTACAATCAGGCAGCCAGCCAGTTAGCTGTCTCCTGATTCTTGGCAGTAGTGGAAAGTCCCATTCGGGCACCCTCAACTTCATAATCCTATTCCCATAATCCTTAGAGGTCAGCGAGCAAGAGACAATCCCGACTCTCTCCATGGTCGACTCCCCTTTCCTTTTAAGGCAGAAGAAGAAGGGAGTTATTTCAACCCGGATTACTCAAGTTTCAAAAAACAGAAAAAGTAGTTCAAGGTGTTTAAGATGTGAGGCAGTTATGTTGCATTCATACAGCAACCAAAGACCTCACAATCAAGTTTTTACAGGAAGTGTAGGTTATTATATCATTTTTTCCAAAAATGCCATATCTGACTTCTTTCATAGTTTTTTTTGTCCTTATACGTAAATAGCTGAGAATAGTTGAGAATCACAATAACATTTTCAAATAGAAATAAAATGCAGTACATAAAGCTAAGTCGATCCCCATTGACTCCCATGTTCAGATGTAAAAATGTCTTCAGCTTCAACAGTGGCATTAAAAATACATGGATGAGAGGTCTCGATTGTCTTTGTGACGCTAGTGACTTTGAAGCTTTTTAATTGAATTATTGAAGTCTTTGTTCCAGTTGAGGTGAGTAAAATTCAGGTATTTTATTAGTGCATTACTCATCACTAAATAGCAGATATCTGTGGAGATGCACCATGCAGTTTATGGATGCAGCTTGCTAAACATGCATGCTAGCCTTAGGCCTCAGACTTTCTGGCAACCGCTAGTCACTAAGGATAAATGTGAATTCTTACTAGCAGTTTCTGGATGAAACTGAAATATAGTGCTGCAGTGCAAACCTTCTTCCCTCGGTCATTAGAAGACTATGGTGGCCTACAATTTGCGTTGAAGATGGTGACTGGGCTGCAAACAAATGGCAACTGCTCTCTCACTTCAACTTCATCTTCCATGCAAGCTACATGTGAAAGTGGCAATCTGCTAATGACGAAAGCAACTGCAAGGAGGCTTTTGGTGCAACATCCCCTTTGTGACTGGTTTCATCTAGAAAACAGCAAGCAACCATCAGCAACCACTCACCAACCAGTTGGGGAATACACATTATTCTCCGGCTGCTCTGTAGGCTTGTATGACAGGGGTCTTCATTGAGGAAATCAGGGTGACATGCTACTTGTGACCCTTACAAATAGCAACATGGCAGCGGCCAAAAAAAAAAAAGGTTGAAGTTTTAAATTGGAAATCCAGAAAACAGTGACTAATGATGGCTACTTCCATCATTTATATACAAAATGACTTTAGCTACCAAAATAAAAGAGCATATTTCACTAAACACTCTATATCTGGTTAGCTGTTTGTGTAGTTATAAATCAGAGTTAGCTAGGTAACAGATATGATTAACAACAGCTCCATAACTCCATATGGCACACAACTGACTGATAAAGATGCTTCACTAGCAGAGAGCTGACTTCTCACTGAGTAACAAAATAGTTGCTGTACATTTGGCATACCAAATTTCCTGATCCAACACCTTCATCTCTTCCTGATCATCTCATGGATCTTATGACCAGCTATATACTTTTTAGGTTTTCTTTTTGTGCCAAACTAAGTTAACTCTCTCCTGACCTTTTCTTGCATCTTCATAAAGTTCTGAAGAAAAGTAAGCAAAAGAGTCAGTTTGACACTTTTTCTGTTCCCAGTCTGAGTTGAATCACCAATGTTGCCACAATATCCTCACTGAAGAATAAGAAAGAGTCGAAATAATAAGATACATGCACAGATTTCATTAGAGTACACAAGCACACACACACACATACTGTTGTGTGTGCACATGTTTGCACTGTTGTGTCCGCACTGTCTTGTGCCTGCATTGTTCTGTTCTGTCTGGTGTTGCACTGTCTTTGTTTTGTTTTTTTTTGCCATTTTTGCACATTGCACTTTATGTAATCCTGTGCTGACTGTCTGTTATATGTCATATGTGATTGCACACAAATAAATACCTCATTAAAAAGTGAAGTTTATTTCAGAAAGACTGTTGTAAAAATAATAAATATGGTTCCACCTGAAATTGAACCGTAAGTTATCATAACCTTGGCAGTTTTTCCCCTGAAGGAGATAAGCGTTATCATAATGACAACCTCAGTGTCAGACTCTGACAGGCACTCTGATGAGCCACTATGTCTGCAAATGTGGCTTCAGCAAACCCAGTGATGACCATAAGAATACCCCCACCTGCTTCTGTAACTCTGAGAAGATTTCTACTAAACACTGCAACAGAGGAGACAAGGTGATGGTGTTGTCACAGAACAGGCCCTGTTTTCACACTCAGCATTAACATGCAGTTTGTTTGATCTGATTCCAAGTAAACAGAGCGACTGCACCAAAATGCATTAAGGATGCGCTGTGATCACTACAGCCACATTTGGAGGTGACACAACCACATAAAAACGCAAATACCCCACTGGGCTGGCAAAGGATTAGGGATGGATTTACAGGCTGAGAATCTTCCATTATCAATGCTGTGAAATGAATCTTCTCTCACTTAATGTCAGGTTACAGCAATTCCCTCTTATGTTATCCTTATGGTTAGTGTCAGCACTCAAGACAGCACTACGAGACCAAGTGGATATACAAAAGATTTTGAGATTGCAATAAATGAGGTTTTTACTGCCCCACAGCACAAAAGTGATAGCAACAAATCTGGACAGAGTAATAAGCTGAAAGCTGAGTAACATTCATTCTGACTACAACATATCAAATTCTGATTTTTTACAGGAACGGAGCTAACTTTAGATCCACTGACCAATTATTGAGGTAAGCTGAACACAAACACATTACAACTGCAAAAAAGCAACGTTGAAAATTCACCAGTACTATCTATTTCTTTTAAAAGCTTTTCAATCCATATCTAGAAATATCTGCTCTTTGCATGTTTTCTATTGTTGAAGGTTAATTCAGCTCTATTTACAATAGTAAAAGCTATATGAAAATTTCTATGTTGCCTATTATCTATTTGAAAAGCCTCCGTTATCTCAACCTCTGACCACTGTGTATCCTTACACATAAAAAGCCTGTTTAAGGATGTTCCCCCATGCTAACAATTATTTGAGAGATTGTATCTCAGTTAGCCAAAATATAGTCCCTATTCAGTGACATAATGTGACCAATCTATATTAAATACTGTTTGGTTAACAGTGTAATTTTATTGTGTTTCATCTAACAGTTATAATAATCAGTCATGACATTTCCCAGTTTTTAGCACAGCAGTAATTCCCGTCCTCAATTTGCCTTAAATGAGAATTACTAAGCTGAAAATGAGCTCCCTACAGTGAGTTCAACAGATATTAAATTAAACAACACACTAAGACTCAGTGTTGGTAAATTCTCCACAGATAGGGAAATGTTAGGATCAAATGCAGTCAGCTTTATTAGTCCTTTATGTTCTTGACTGGCGGGTTTTTATTCAGGGTGTGTCTAATAGCCAAAGTTCAGTCATTCATTAATTTTACCGTCATGTGAAAAATACAGTTGGTCCAGGACATTGTAGTCCTGTGGAAAAAGCAAGTACGCCCCATAGTTCAATACCTTGTAGAAACACTTTTAGCAGCAACAAGTTGAAATAGTCATTTTCTGCATGACTTCATCGGTCTCTCACATAACTGCATAACAGGTTTAGTCCCCAGTTCTTTACAATGGTGCTTTAATTCATGGAGATTTGCAATCATTTGTTTATGAAAAGATCCAACCACATCATTTCGATTAGGCTGAAGTCTGGACGTTGACTGAGTCATCGCAGCTCCTTGATGCTTTTCTCTTTCAGCTATTCTGTTGTAGAATTGTTGTTGTGCTTGGGATCCCTGTCCTGTTGCGTGGTCCAATTTTGGACCAAAATTTAGCTAGTGGACAGAGGGCTGCACATTTGACTCTACAATATTTTGCTATACAGAGGAGTTCATGGTCTAATCAATGACTGCAAGATGCCAAGGTCTTGTTACTGCAAAACAAGACCAAGTTATTACCCGTCCACCACCGTGCTTGGCAGCTGGTATTTCTGCTGATATGCTGTGTTTGGTTTTTGTCTAATGTGGTGATGTGTATTATGGGCAAACATCTCCATTCTAGGCTTATGTATTCAAAGGGCATTGTTCCATCAAGTCTTCTGGTTTGTTCAGATACAACTTCGGCTTAAACTTAAGCCATGATGTCATGTTTTAGAGAGAAGAAGCTTTCTCCTGCAAACCATTCCAAATAAGTCATAATTGTTCAGTCTTTTTCTAAGTGTACTACTAACTGAGATGTAGCTCTTGAGTCTGCTACAGTTTCTCTGAGTACTGGGGTGAATTTGCTGGGATGTCCACTCCTGGGAAGATTGTGGCACTGTGTTAAAACACACTTAAAGGCTCCAGACCAGCAAACTGCTAAAACATCTGCTTTCATAGAGGAAGTCACACTTTATGATAACTGATGATGTGCATTTGATAAGCTACACCAGTGCTGCAACTTACCCTCTAAATTCCTATGGAAACAGTAGGGTTATACTTAGATTTTTACAGGACTGCATAGAGCCCTGTGAAACCTTTCATTTTCACATGACAACTGGGGCACATCAGACCCACACAGCATCTGCCAGTGCCATAGCTGAGCCATGAGAGTCAAAAACAGCTCAGATAAGCCCCGCTGTGTCTGCATTATAGGTCTGAGTTGAGAAACTGAAATGAAAATGTAAGATGCAATTTCTTGCCATCAACAAACCCAACCATCAAATCTATAAATTTACAACTTGCGTCCATGTAATAAGCAAGTGCCATAAGATATCTAGGATCAAGCCCAAGATCTATTCTAACTTACAGCAGCGATTTATTATTTCTTACTAATATCTTAATTAAACACACAGTCTGACATTACTGTACTGTAAAACTATGGCAACAGTTTTGAATAATATTTATGGACGAGGGTATTTTGTTTTTGCAGTCCCCAGTGCTGAACAACATAGGCTATTCTCTTTGAGGAGTACAAAATTATTTTGTCTAAAAACAGTTACGCCTGTCCAACCATGAGAAAAAGGGAATCAAAGTATCTTCTCTGAAGCTCATGCTTCATAGTAAACACTACTGAAAAACTGCTGAAATTTTTATCATCAGTGGGAACAACTCCATCTATGACCTAATTTCATTTCCCTGTATTTTACTATGGGCCTTCGTTGCAAAATTACATGCAGGACGTCTGGATTATGTTTTATAACCTGAATGTTTCATTGTGCAGTTTATCTCATTTGCCCCTTTATGAACAGATGCTACTGCAGCAGTCAGCAGTATCAATGCTAATAATCAAAAGGATGCTAGGATTCAGTAAACATCAAATCAGAAAGTTAAGGAGTTACAATGGCTGCAGATCCTGTTTGTCTAATTTTGTGTTGCACGCTGTGATGTGGTTTTGCCCTTGGCACTGTTAGCCACTTCAGCACTTTGGCCCGGCTGGCAGGCTTTGGCAGCGATGCCCTGTAAGACGACACAGGGGAGACAGGATGGTATCTGTGTGAAAGCTAAGCACTGTCACTCACCTTGGACATTTGCTGAGCCTGCCGGGCTGGCCCAGGATGTCTGAGAGTTACTGACCCATCCTCTCACCCAAACAAATCAAGCGGTTATGTTGATATAAAAGAGCTTTTATATAAAATATAAAAGCTCCAAAATTTCTAATAATCCCACTAATATTTAACGTTTACTCTCAGACGCATAACAACTTTTTCTCTAACAAAATTATGTTTTAGTGTGTAAAACCTCTTTTCATTTTTTAAGGTTATATAGAGTTCAAAGTCAGCAGAAAAACTCAAATCACTACATAATAGCCTATTAAAAAGCCAGTTATTCCCTTCTTTTAGTGTAGGATAGTCCAAATACACTTTGTACACTTTTATTACTGCAATTTCAACATATCTCAGTTTTTTTGTAACTTTTTTTGATATTCATTGTAATTGCTTTGCAAAGAAACACCGATGTCATGAATCACATAAAAACATCAGGAAGCTTCCTTTGCTTTGCTGTGGTACGGGTAACGTAGTCAGTAAGAAGGCTGCAAAAATGTGAATGATCTGGACTTCTGACTTGAAAATGCAATTCACAGAGCCTCTCTCCTGATGTGATCCATTCTTACAAACAGTCTGACACAACAGCTCCTGGTCCAAGATACAATGAAAAGCTCCAAAGTTTTGCCTTTCTTATCTGCAATATTCAAACTTTTGAATAAAACCCATCCAAAGTTACAAGCATTTTCTTCAATTTGACTTTCTTCTTGAAATCTAAAACTGCCAACATTCAAAACTCCTCTGGTTTACTCCAAAATTGTATACAAAAGATGGACGAAGCCATTATGATGTCATCCATTGGTGGATGATATCCCAGAGTGAACCTCATGCTGAGCATTTTCATCACCGTCATCTTGATGTGCATAATCTTAAAGTACTGCCATTCACCAGGATGACACCCTAAGGCATACCCTTTACGGGGGTTTTACTGGTCAATGGAAATTCTAATTTACAAAACAAACATATGCTGCATGTATTCAGTATGACTTGAAACTCGTGTTTACTGCACAGAGACCAAAGCCTTCCCCAAAGATTTCCAGACAGCTATACTTATTTTTTCAATCCTAGCACTTCTCCATTAGTGACACCTTTTAGACCCAGAAGCTATGTGCATTTTCTTACTTTTACAGTGAGCTATGTATTAATACATTAGGTTATAGGTATAACATCAAACACGGCAATAAATAAATGCAAGGGAACCTTATATACTTGAAAATAAAATAAGAAATCAGTAAGGAAACAGTAGGATGGAGCTAAGTATCAGTATCACGTATCACTTTCTCTAGGGACACCATTATCATTGTGCTGTCACCAAATACCAACATTTCTAATAAAACACGCAGCCACTCTAAAGAGAATTCTCCACTAATGTGACCTACTGGAGTCCCATCTTAATGAGCGCTTAGGATGCTGTCCATCAAGTGAATAAGGGTAAATGGAAAGAAAGTTAAACAATCTGAAGAAAAGAAGAAGAAACCCATAGGGGGGAGTGAAAGACAGCAAAGGGAAGCTAATCAGAGAGCTAATTAATTGATCTGCCAGAGTATTAAGAGGGAATAATACACACACACACACACATATACACACTGACAGCAAAATGCAGCTGCTAAAAATATTTTCTTATTTACTTAGATGCCATGATGTATCAATTGCTACAAAATCAGTGCAATACCATCGTTACTGTGGGTAATGTGTGATGATATTATCATATCAATCGTGACTCTATGATTACCCACATTAGTAAACAGTAAACATCTCTCTCCCTTTCTTGAAGCCAGCTTCCTGATCTTGAAACTGGGGCAGGCACCGAGTCTGAGGGAAGTCACTTGTCTGCCTAATTTATTTAACCAATCTTGATGTGCTTGTCAGACAGAGGAACCTGATGTGAGGGCTGCAGAGAGAACAACTGCTCTGCAAAAAGTTATAACGAAGCCTCCAGGCCCACAGTCCCACCTGTACCGTGTCAAGTAAATTGTTTATATTCTTCTAAGTGCGTTATTAAGTAAAGTGACACTAGTTTGGGGGTTATATACAGTCTGCTTCTGGAAAGTTGTCATGTGAACACAAACCAGAGAAGCCACTGAGCACAGACAAAAGAGAGAATGGACACATTTTCTTTTCATTTTTAAAGTGGTGTTGAGCAAGAGTTCTCCAGGCTTTCTGAAGGTCTTATATGTTTTGGAGGGTTTTTTTGGACATTGGCTGCTTGGCTCCAGTGTTTATGTTTCTTATATGTGTCTATACATAGTTAGAAAAGAATCAGTTTCAAATTGTGTCTCTACACATTTTACTGCAGGCAGCCTGTGGAAAATAAATATGTAAAAAAAAGTAAATAAAGGCAAAATTTGTTCCCATTTCTTTAGCAGAACTAATGAAAAATATGAGAGACAAATAGAGTCACGTGACCTCAGAGCTGGTACAACAGTAAGTGTCTACAGCTTGGAGCTGCATTTCACACAGTGGTATTGGGGCTGCTGTTGGTGTGAAAACTGATGGAAATACGGAGATAGAAAAGTGTCTTCTATCTGATTTACCCTGAATTATCATTTGGAAAGGTTCTGATTGGCAACAGCTTCATTTTTCAGCAAAAGCAGTAAAAGCATACCTGGATAGAAGAACACACAACAGAGCACTATCGGCCTACATCCAAAGCTTTTAATGTCCTTCAGGAAGCCTGGAGAACTACTCCTGAAGACTACTTCTTTTTTTTTTGTCTGTCCCATTTGGTTCTTTAGCCGTCAGAATTGTTGTCTGAAGACCAACAAGGATACCAAATGGATTTATTTTGCCAAATGGATCATCATGGCATTGCCGTATTGGTCCATTTGATCAAACTTTGTTGTTATTATTTATTTTATTTTCAGTTGTTCCTGAAGACTACTTAAAGAAACAAAGAGAGTTCAGGCTGTGCTGAAGAATAAAGGTGGTCACACCAATTATTGATTTGCAAGCTCATTAGAATTGAACAAACTTAGTTTTTGCCTTCTATACTATATTTTAATGTATGTGTGCAGATATTTCAATAAATAACTGTATCTGCTTTCCATTTTGGTATAAAAATTGTTACGTGCCAAGAGATGTGGCCTTGCTTTTGTGTTCTTTTTATCTTTCAGGTGTCAAGCCTCCACCTATTGGCCAGTTCAAAGTTGATTGGCATAAAATAATGTCAGGTACTGTATACTGTACGCACATGTATCTATCTTCCCAGCTATGCCACCACCCATGATGTTTAAAGCAAACGTCTGCATACTTTCCATGAAAGTATGCAGACATGTGAAAGTGTTTAATCACTAAGCTTCTAAAGATTTTCATACCAAATATTGACTTTCAAGCCTATTAGAATTGAACAAACTCTGCTTTTGCCTTATGTGCTATAATTCCATGTATTTTTGGACATGTTTCAATAACATATTGCACCTATTACACCTTTAATCAAGAAATTCAGATTTTTTTCACAGTACTGTTCTGTTTTTGTGACAAATGTATGGATGAAAAATGCCCCTAAACTAAGAAAAAAGTTTTAGTAAATTTAGAGAAGTAAATCCAGAAAAATGCAATCTGAGCTCACCACCTAAAGGTTTACTGTGGGCGTAAAAAAAAGCAGCAAAAAAGAAAAAAATGCCATTACCTTTGAATTATGCATTTTTTCCTCTTGTCTGCACAACAGTCTGTCATGACTGCAAACTCTCCGGAGAGACAAGGAGATGTGGGAATAAACAAGGAGTCGCTGGAGAAGCACTTTGTTAGAACAGCGCTTCACGGACAGCTGAGCACATAGTGAGACAAAGTGATCTGAAAGCCAACAAACAATTTAGAGTTCAAACTCAGCAAATACAGCCAGCATTATGAATCCAGCACATGGGCCTAAACATCTGCGATAGCAGTTGTCAGCTTTCGTTTGAGGTGGTTGTCAATGTGCCATCTGTCTTAGTGAGCACTAAACGCTTCTTCTACTGGGAAAAGAGAGGGGAATGAAAGAGTTGGCTCAGCTGAACACTCAGTCAGAAACATTCCTTAATGGGAAGTGCTTGACTGAAGAGGCAGAAATCAGAGCACTGAAACACACAGACAAGTATACACAGCAAACACAGGGTTATTGTACCTGTGTCAACACCACACCTGCAAGGCTTCATTGTGGACCTGCATGGCCAATGGCATAGGAATGTGCCCTAAAATTGTGGTTTTCTTGATATCTCACTGGGGGGAACATTCACACAACATCAATAAACTGAGAAAAAGGGAGTCATTTTGTATTTCATGTGCCACAAGTCTCAAGAACTGCTAAGCTTACAAGTGTGCCACACATGTAAACACACACGCACACAGCTACTAGTTGCTGTAATGTGTAATGGGTCATGACCAGATCTGTCAACAGCTCTGTAACTGCAACCTGTGGGAAGACCTGTTGATACAATGAGGAATGAATGGACCTGCAATGTGTCTTTGATCCCCTGGAGGATCAGAGTGACGACCTGCAACAAGGAAACCGGACTCTGTTAAACAGTGATCCTGCACTGGTACGTTGAAATAGACGAAGAAAGTAAACTAGCTGCCATCTGTGGAAGAATGAGCAAGGTTTTTACAGCTTTTAATTTCTTCAAATGACTACTTCTGTAACTCATATTGTATATCATCAATACCTACAAAGAAAAAGTGAATATTGAGTGTTCAAATGTATCCTCTTATCTAAATGAGTTTTTGCCATCTTACATTTTTGACTTTGGAACATCTCTACATCTGATTGGTTTGGACAAAATGGTTCACACTTAGTGTCTTGAACGATACAAATGTAAGCGCATATATAAAGTAAATAAGAGAATAAGTATATTTTATTACATTTGTTTCTCCGTGCATGATCAACTTTAAATGACAACAGGTGAAACAACTGTAGGCAACGCAAAGTGGATGATGCTGAGTTAAGCCCGTCCACTTGATGAGTGGGATTCACTCATCAAGCATCACTTTGTCGCTGATGGTTGATCGCTAATGGACATTCCTGTAGGTAACCCTCTCATTTATTTACTACCTTGTCATATGTCAATGAGTGCTATGTTTCAATCATTTGCCTCAACATTGAGAAAAGTTTAAATTGGACCCACCCACTTATTACAGTTATTTCGCCCATCCTCTCTTGAAGTCATCGAATGTCACTGAGTTCCTGTGTGGACAGGACTTTAAACTTTTCTCAACTTTAAAGTGAGATATAGAAAATAACTACCAATAATCGTAAAGGACTGTACACCTACAGCAGCCTCGTGGCTACAGGTAACCCATCCCACGAAGCTCCTGGTGCATAGTCTTTATGCTGATGTTAATGCCAGAGGATAAGTGGAACATTGCAGTTACTGAGTCAGCAGAGCATTCATGACTCTTACATACTAAGCACCTCAACACACCTCACTCGGAAACCCTGTTCTTGACTTTATAAAATCGGCCACTTCTCAGCTGAGCTGAGATCTATTTCTTTCAGTGGAATTGTTCTCCTGAGCACTGGCATGTCTTGTTGATGATCTATTATGCGCATTGATACTTGAGTTGTGCTTTCTGTTTAGGAAAAGTGAATAATGATTCATGAGTTAACCTGACTCGATGACTCCATCTTTTTTTACATATGGTATGTTCCACACTGCAATAATATCAGTTATAGTTGATCATGAAATATCTATGACAACTGGACCAAAAACACCTGAATTCAAAGATTAAGAGGTGCAACCCAATACTTTTGGCCATAAAGTGTAGAGCAACCTCAAGCCTAGAAGCTACCAGTTGTCAGCAACAAAGCGATGTACATTGAGCAAAGTGCTTCCTTTGCGAATGCCCCTTAAATCTGGTTTTCAAACCTAAAAAACAGAATTTTTGAAATCTCACACCTTAGATTGGCTTTATTTATGGGTGAAAATAAGCTTTGGTTATTTTTTTCTCACTAAAACCTTTTGCAGCATGCCTGCTAATTGGCTGTCTTGAAAAAGATAGATCTATCTATTTTCTTCTATAATTTTCAAGGTTGTATTCCTGTTTGATAATTATATAAAGCAAATCCTTTTGGCACTTTTGTTCAAAAAACAAATAAAAGATGACAGCAAAACATGCTTGTGTAAAGTAGGAGAGGACAAAACAAGTCTGGATACCCGAGACTAAACAAAGTAAGCAAATGTGTTTGTTTGATGTCCGAACATTGGCTGATAGGTAAATCTTGTTATTATGATTTATTATGATGAATAAATAAGGAGAAAAGGAGAATTTGGAGAATTCTTTTCATGCTGCAACATGAAAAGATTTTTTTTTTCACGTATAAATCGTGTTTGCAGGTTAAGCTGGCTTTCGGGAGCACACTGGATGTGCTTTGCCCTATGCAAAGCCCAGTGGCTTAACAGGACCACAACAATCAAACAGTCATTTTGTGTAGCTTAAGCCAGAGCCTGCGGGCTGACTGCAGGCAGCCTACAAGCGTAACATTGAGCAATAAAGGATCCAGAGTTTATGTCATGCTGGCACATACAGCACAGAGCGGGACCAAGCTTTTCTCTTAAAATTAAACTCTTCTGTTTTAACCATCAGAGCTAACTAAACCATCCCAACATTAATAAGTGGTGTTGAGAAATGCCACCGCATTAATGGTTAAAAACAGTGCAAAAATGACAAGTTACCAACAAAAGCCATCATTCAGGAACAAACTAGAACCCAGTTTCAGCCAAAACTCTCACAAGCTCACAGCTAGAGAGACTACAACGTGATCTTCCAGACAAAAAATAGTTTATTGTGAGCTGTGTCAGCAGTGACACAGACACGCACTCAGCTCACAATCACAATATATGTAGCCTTGCTGAAAACAATACCTCAGGCTCCTTTATCAGCTACTGATTTGATGTTTTTCGTCTGTAGCCCTTCAGTTTTTGGGCTGTTATTATATCATTGATGAGCTAGTGCATGGTGATGTGTGGATCTGTGAACAGAGCTAATGAAAAGAGATTAAATAAAAGCACTGATGAGCAGACAGAGACTGAAGCCTTGTCACATCTGCAGTGTCATCCACTTAACTCTGATGGCAAATCGCATTTCAGAAGAACGAGACAAGAGACAGAGAGATGAAAGAGAACGTAGAAAGCAGACCAGTCAGGGATGATTTGTGAAGAAGCCCCATCAGAATGTACGCACTGACATTGGTCCTAAAAGGCAATAGGCATACCCCGCCTTCTTCACTGCCCTCCCTTGACTTCTAGTAATGGATTTACATTCTCAGGCCTGGTGTGTACAAATCTACTAGATGCACATGCATACAACACACGGCATATGGAGGTTGCCAAATTACTGAGCCGATCAGCTATCAAAAGAGACACCTCGGATTCATGCCGCTGCTGTGTTTTGCACACTATAGCCAATTACAAATAAACCGGCGCATCGTCTTTCTCTCATTTACAGATCGACAGACAAGGCGGCTATTTTTACCTCTGCATAAAAGCAGAAACTGTTTTCACACTCCGCCAACTGGAACTGTGCCTTTCATTAAGGAAATCTATTTAGAGCTGAGCAGGGGAGCGGCAAAGGAGTGGGGGAAGGATGAGCACTGATTAAATCTTTCAATGAAAATGTTTGAGGCTCTCTCTGTTATTTCATCACCGCACAGGCCAGGCGCTTTGCAATAAAAATGAGGCGGACTGTATTTTGCTTTCAGGATCCTGAATCGAGACAACACACTTCAAAAAGTGTTTGTCGTTGGCTTATCTCCAGGACTCAGCTGGTGTCAATCACATGTGTGCCGTTGGATGAGCAGGTCAGCAAACTGTGACCTCGCCATCTGTGTATGTGTCAAAGGCAATTAGGCTCATAAACACATCAGGATACTAAAAATAATGTGGACAGAAGAGAGAAACACTAATAAATACATTTATACACAGAAAGCAATTAGAAGCTAATTGATATCAAGGACATAAAAGGTACAAATACAGGGAAAAAACGCCTGTCCTGGAAATATTTTGGTCAAACATCTAACATCTGATCTAGTCTCAGATTTCTTGAAAATGGGGAGCGGCAAAGGTCCTTATGATTTATCCTTTACAGTCTGCGGGTGCCATTCTTTGAAATGATGCAGGCCTTACCCTCTTCAAACACAATACCTAACTACCACTAGATTCACTCACTGCTGTTCATGATCTCATTGTCTAAACCTCCTTCTGTTTTTAGTGTAAGTAAAACTGACGGGGCGTGTCGAGACATCCTCTCCCTGCATGCACCGCTAATAGCAGCTGAGGCTTCCCAGTTGGCTTTCCATTAAGTGCCAGTCAACTGGGTGGTGGACCATTCGCTCATTTACTCAGACAACATGATATTCTTGTTTCCTATGGTGTCCATTGTGTCAGATTAAGTGGCAACAGAGTTGCTAAATATCACCTTTATGATTTTTGCTTGATAACTTATTTATCTGCATACTAGAATTAGGTGACCCCATGTTTGAATGTTACTTAACACTAATTATAAGATATGTGTGTCTGTGCATCGCACCCATACGATTTATGAATGCAGCTCGCTAACCAAGTTTAATTCCACCCTCTCATCCAAATGTGGTAAGTTCTGGCATCCAAAAAAACGACAGCATTGGCGGCCAAAACATTAACGTTGAGCCAGAGCCCAAATCCAGTATATGATGCCACGGAAGCTACGCCCATCATTAACAAAGTTCATGGTTTCCCCTCGATCAGTCATGCTTGATATCTTTTATAATATACGGGTCATGAGGAGGGCGGCACTAACTAGCAGTTTACAGGAAAATATACACTGATGTGCAAAAGTATTGAGTCAGTCTAATTTATTTGGATTTTGCTACCATGTAGTCAGACTTGCTTGTCATTTTTTATTGTTGTTGAGCAATAATTCTCAACACTTTCCTGAAGTTTTTCTTTTGACATATCCACTTCTTTACTTATGTTCAAGTCCAATCCTTATACCTGGCCATTTTCACTGTTAAATCACTTTAGACTGAGCTGTGAATCATTGAAGCACAAAAAAGGGCCTAAATCAAGGGATGAACATTTTTTTCTGGACTTAACAGACAACTTAGCAAAGAGCCAATCTCTATCTGTGTATTTAGGTATTTCATTATTTGCAGCATGTCGCTAAAACACAAAATGTGTTCCAATTATTTAGCTAAATCTATTTTTTAAAATTCCAAAAATAACATCATCTGATACTTTTTCTTCACCAAAAACATGATTATTGAAGAGCTATTGATCAATATTTTTGTGTGCCGCGTGTCACTAAATAATTTGAGGAAACTGGACACGTGAAGGTAAAAAAAGGAGACACTACAGAAGATGAGCAGTATCTTCAAGCCACATCCAAAAGAAAAACAACAACAAAAAATAATAATAACAGTCCAACAAAGACCTTGCTGGAGTTGGCCCTTCAGTTGATCCATCTATGGTTCACTGAAGCCTCATCAGAAATGGTCCCAAATGAAGGATGGCTGTCAAGAATCCATTCTTAAGGAAGTGAAACTGGGAGAAAAGGCTGAGGGATGCCAAATGACACACAAATTGGACTGAAAATCACTGGTAACAGGTCTTATGGAGTGATGAATCCAAATTTGACATTTTTGGTTCAAATAATCAGAGGTCAGGAGAGAAGCCCAACAGTGAGAGTCTATAGACATCTGGAAAACACAGTGAAGGCTCTTTCATTTTAGACAGTGGTGTTGGGGATCTTTTGAAAATTGATGGATTTATGAATTTGGATTTGACCAAATGCAACATCATCTGTAAACTGTCTGATTGGCAATGGCTTCATCTTTCAGCACAATGATTCCAAACGAACTGCCAGTGCAGTAAAAACATACCTGGACAGAAAAGCACACAGTGGACCAATATCAGTCATTGATTGGCCTCCCCGGAGCTGTGACCTCTCCGGGATCATCTTTACAGAAAATGTGAAAGAAAAAAGGCAGCCAACATCCAAAGAAGAGCTTTGAATCTCCTTCAGGCGGCCTGGAGAACTGTTCCTGAAGACTACTTCCAGAAATAAGAAGAGCTCAGGTTGTGATGAAGAATAAAGGCGGTCATACCAAATACTGATTTCAAGCTCATTAGAACTGAATAAACTTTGTTTTTTCCTTACGTTTTGATAAATAACTGTATCTACTTCCCATTTTCTGGAAGAATAAAAAGAAATTACATGTAATGTATACTGTATCTCCCCAGCTACACAACCTTCCTAAAAGAACTATAAGAGATTTATTTATGTGGCTCCAGTCAGTTGTTTTGGGATTTTCTTTGCCACCAACCATGAAGTTAAAAGGGAAAAACTTTCACGGAAAGTATGCAGACATGTGAAAGTGTTTAATCACTAAGCTCCTGTGGGCGCATGCCTGGGGGATTTTCGAAGTGGCATTGGGAGCATGCTGTCAACACAAAGGCATCTGTGGACACACTTATGGATTGCACATAAACAAACACACACCCAGAATCAAAGATGTATTAGTATTCACTGACAATTTATGAGAATTGACAAACAATCCTGTTGTGCGTCTTCAGTCGAGAGTTATCTAAAGAAAAGTTTCTAAAGAAGAGAAAGACAATCTATGGTTTGTATATATCCTGCCTTTACAGGTGCTTCATCTCATTTGAGCTGAGCCACGTCACAATCAGTACATCTGGGGAATTCTACTATCAGCAATCGCAAACGCAGATATAGTCCCAGCCCCGGTAAATAATAACGTTGAGTCTTTGCTGTGAGTATGTAGCTCTTCACAATCAAGATTGTAAGAAAATCACCATCTAGGTCAAGGCAGCTAAAGGAGAAAGAAGCTTTTTAGACACTTTTTTACCAGCGGGATGAAAAAGAAATCTTTAGCGCTCCCAGTCACACATAAAAAGCCATCTGATGTGCCTTCCCTGGCTGCGCAAAACAAATGTGTTTGCTCCATTTTACCGTGTGATTTAAACATGCTTAATATGGTTAATATGGTTTATCAAATAAGTCCTAGACATAAACTGGATTGATTAAATCCACAGAAATCTTCAAAAAAAAGAAAAGAAACATCATTATCTGAGCTTTGGTGTGCAAATCAGTCAGGGTAGGAAGAAGAATCTGTAAAGGGCCCTTTCTTTTTCTTCTGATGACATGTGCTGTGTGTAATCACGCTACAATGACTGCAGCCTTTTCAGATTTGTGTGTCTAGAGGACAAACAGAGGCTGGGACACTTTGATTATGAGGGAGAGCGAGGGCAGTGCAGCTGCTGTCCCCGCTAACAACATCTCCTCTGCTTCATTAGATATCGCCTGTGTCTGTGTTCAGTCTCGATGTTTGTTTCAGGCGATGGGAAACATGAATCAAAGCATTCTGAGGTTTGCTCTCTTGCTTCCTGTGTGCAGAGAAAGAAAGCACTTATACAGCAACAAAATCCTCTCCAGGGACTGGAGAGAGGAGTGAGGGGGTAACAGAGCAACGCAGCACTTTGATTCCTGTCCCCAATGGTCTGAAATCCAGAAATGATAGCTGTATGTACAGAGTCACGTGGGAGCTGGTAAAATTGATAGGATGGCAAAGGGTTGGTTTTTTTACACAGCTCAAACTGCTTTAAAGAGTTGGGAGCAAAGCCAAAGAGTGAGGCTGAAAAGAATGAGAGAAAATGATCCTGTAGTTTCTTTGCTGTGCAAACATCACTAAGAGAGACGACAGGATAAAATGTGCGCTGTCGAGACCATACAGAGGTGTCAGGACTGATTACGGTAACAGAAAAGATGCATCATTGTCCTCAACTTTAGACGTTGTATTTTTAGCTGATTTGTAACATCTAGTTATTAGAAGGTGAGATTTTCATTCGTTAGACATTTTCAAGTTTACATACTGGGATATCTTTTAAAGAAACAAATGTATACAACCTGTCAGCCAAGAAAAACTGGTCTTTTTTTGTTTAGAATCGACAAATGTTCTCAGCTGTCCTCAAATACGATGATAATATGATATAAAACGTGAAGGAAGGACTTTGTTGCCTGTACTTGATTGACCTCTTACTGGTCAGTCCACTAAGTCATGACTTTTCTTTGTTTTGAAAACTTTAAAAAAAATATTGTTTGGTGACCTGTTGCATGTCACACCCCTCTCTTCTCTTGTTCCACATCTCTGAACCATACATATTTCTATTCATTCACATCTTATATTTGCCAAATAAAGTATCCAACACATGAAACTAGACTTCCACACATACAGATGAACTTTGAAATGTGTATATTTACATTAGACTCATAAATCTTTGGATCTTGCTCTTTGTTTTTCAGTAGCTTTCATCTTTTGTTCCACATGCAGTAACACAGGCTGCCAGGGTGGATTAAAAGCCTTCTTTTCCTGGTCTTCAGTGGCCCATCATTTCGCTTGTCGCTTCACAGAAGCTGGGGGTCCCCGAGGTCAGCCCCTTGACAAATGGAGCAACTCATTGTGTGGACCAAGAAGGAAAGGAGACTGAAAGAGTGAAAGGATATTTGTTGCGACCACAGCGAGTAGAGACCCTGCCATTTGCTTTTTTCTGACCGACGCCCACTTGAGGAAACTCCAAGCTGTGCAGCACACATAGAGACAGCGGCTTGAGAGGCCCACTTAATGCCTGTCCACAGAATATGCTCCATCACTTACACATACACCCACACACACACACACCATAATCCCACGGGACCTCTGTCTCCCCCTTAAAAGTGAGGCTGACACGAGCCTCAGTCTCAACCCTAAAAATCCCAGCTGACCACTGCACTCACGCGCACACACAGACACACACATAAATAGCCATACAATTCCCCACATGAGAAAGTGGAGGGCCCTATGCCGAGCAGGTGATGCAGTAGTCGCACACACTGCAACCTGTGTGGGCATAAGTGTGTGTGTGTTTGTGTGATAGAGGGGGGCTCGTTTGCCGTCTGTCAGTCCTGTCAGACCTGCTGCTTGCATGATCAGCCAGTCGCTGTTTCTCTTCTCCTGGGGTTTCTTGGTTGTGTGTGTCTGTGCATGTGTGTGTGGATGGTGGCATGTGTTTCTTACAAGACTGCTCTGACTCACAGATCAATCCATCCAGGATTGTGTATCATCCTAATTATATTACTGGGGTCGATATCAGTTAATGACACACCCACCACAGCTCCCACTTCTCCACGAGTTTGGTTTGACAGCGATTCGACCTGGTTACACGTTATGCCGTCATTGTTACCCAGCGGGCGAAGGATTTAAAGCTGCACTAGGCAAGATTTTGATCTGAAAATATATTTATCAACTCATCCTAATTCACAAACTGGGACTGGAGGGAAAAAAGACTCAGGATTCAAGTCAATTAACCCCATGAAACTCTGATGCTACTTTTTTGTGGAACTGATCAAAGTTTAGCAGTATTTTAAAACTATAAAAAATATTAAGTAAGCACTTGTGATAGTTGAACAGAAAATATTTGCATCATATTTCTAATATCTAAATGGTTTTTTTGTTGTTTTTGTATGTCATTTCCTTTACCAGTTTGCAAAATCCCCCAGCGCAGGTTTAAATCACTTCTATTAGTGATTAAGCCACTGTTACAGCACATTTACAATGATAAGGTCATGATCCATGGGCAATTCACACTAAAGCACACTAAATATGGAGTTTTTAATATTAAATATCGTTGCCTCTGGTGCAATCCTGCAATCCTGATCTTGCTAAATCTTTCCTATGTTTCATGACCTTTAAGCAAGACAATGCCGTTTTTAACAGATTAATATATCTGTGTTGCTCGGAGTGGATAATAAAGATTAAGACATAGGTCACCAACAGTTCACACACAGATGAGCACCTTCAGAGACAACACAGTTCCACAATGAGTGAAACATGCATATGAAATATGATCAAGCCTAAAGGACTAAAGGTTGTGATACATACCTTATCAAACAGAGACTTCCATTGCTGAGACAAGTAAAAAGAGAAAAAGATAGAGCGTGTAAAGCAATGAATAAGAGGAATAGATGGGAAGAAAAATAAACTCAGAAACAGGTACCAGACAGGAGGGAAGCACCTGTTTGATAATGATGAATCTCGGCCAAAAGGGCTTCCTTCACTATGCGCATTTGCCATAATTGCAGTCTTGCAATCGCATGCAGCTATTATCTGATCATTATGGTCAATGAGCCGCAGCAAAAGATAACAAGGTACTAAAAGTGTGCCTCATTATGTGTAAAAGGTAGTATGCTGTGTGCGTGTGTCTCTTTGGAAAAGATGAAACAAAGTGCGGGGTGCTTTTACTAACTCGGCTCTCAAAAGAATAAACAGTATTTTAAATTCCATCTCGTGTCTTTGTAAAACGCTTGTTTTTTATCAGTTGTGCCACTGAATTTAGGGACAAATGGCTTTCTGAAATTAATTTTTTGTGTTTAACTTCGCTCAAAGAAAAAGAAGCTGAAGGTCCTGATTCATAAGTGTGAAAATGTCAAAAGGTTACAGGGGTCATGTGTTCACTTGACGCCACATTGTGTAGACCTACTTCTTCCGGAGCCACTGGGATGACTTCGGTACTTTCCAAAACCTCGATCTCCTCGCCCTCTGCGTTGGCCGCCACCGCCGGAGAGATGTTCACCGGCGCCTCCCGGGTTCCGCCTGTCATTCTCAGGCTGCTCTTCTCCATACACCCACGGAGAGCAGCGATGCGGTCCTTAGGAACGACTCCACATGCTGTAGTTTAAAATCCCATCCTCCCGCCGCGATGAATTAAACGTGTGCGCACTCCGATTATGCCCGACGCACTTTCACATAGACCGAGCAAGCAAAGCTTCATCCGCAAGGGAAAAGTTGACGTCTGACAGTTTAGTAAAAGCTAGTTAGGGGATAAAAAAAAAAGTATCCATACAGTGTCACACAATTTGTCAACACATCGTTAGTCAGCAGTGACAAAAGGTTTTCAGAGGTGGAGATGAGTCTTTCCGCGAAAAGAGACGGCGATCCAAGTTTGCGATGCTGGGGACGCACATTGGCAGAGCGAGTCTTCTCACTTCGAGAGGTGCGACGCAGCAGCAGCAGCAGAACGCAGATCCAACTGAAAAAAATAATTACATCATCAGTAGTGACAACAACATGAAACCCAGAAAAGGGATGACGACATCAACCTATGAAGTCTCGTATAGCTTCTCCGGGCAGAGGTAAAAGTCTACTTCAGAAGCGTGGGCACATGGCACACTGGGAGAGAAGTTCAGTTATGTGCCAGCTTCTTTTTTGTGGTGCGTCACGTTACCTGGCACGCTGTTTTCGGCCGGTCAACGGCGCAGAGCGGGAACGGCCGTCTGGTTTCTCCACCGTGCGCCGTGCAAGAAACCTCAAGCGCGGGCGGGGGGCACAAACCGACCGCCTCCGACGGGATGGTTGGATCAGCTCCAGGAGACGCCGCGACTCTGCTCCATCCGCATACGTCCTTCCAGGCACAGAGGGAGTGAAGAAGAGAGGGAAGGTGGGGGCGGAGAGATAAGGGAAGGGAGGGAGAAAGGGAGAGATTTGGCCGGCGGTGAGGAGGGATCACCAGCCACTGCCTCTCGGGGGTTTCGAGGAACTCCGGCTCCCTGAGCGAGCAGCTGGCTGTCGCTGGCTCATGGGGTTTAGGTTGATTTGTGCACGATCGTAACGACTTGTGTTCTTCATCTTTACTGCTTAAGTGTGACCATATGGAATACAACATGCTCATTTTTTAAATTTTTTTTTTACATTTTTATTTGTATTGTTTGTGGAAAAGTCTTGTTTTAAAAGACTTTTGTAGCTGTCGAGCACAGCTGTACCCAAAAGACAAGCCTCGCCCCATCCACCCAACAATTAGAACATGCACTTGTCCTAATCTCTTCCTCCCCGTAAAACATTAAGGAAGCAGAGGGTTTATTTAGGGAAAACACGATAACATACTTCTGGAGCAGGCAGGTGTTTTTTCTTAAGCAATTTGCTCCCAAAATATAAATATTAAGCATAAAATATTCATGCAACAATAAAGGTTTATACAACCACAGAATCTTCTGAGGTAAAGGTAATTATCCCGCGCCAAAAGCTGAAAATTACTCTTAAAAATGATGGAGAATACCAGAGAGAATCACTGCATTGTAATCCACTAGGGAGGACCCTCGCTTAATGTCCCACCATATGCTCAAATAAAAACTACAAACATAGTATCTTGGTTCAACATTTCCCTGTTAATATTTGCAGCTAGAGTGAGCATTTCACGTTTGGTCTGATCCATCTGATCTAAAACAGTCCATTCATTTAACTTTATTTTTATAGCACAAAATTACTGTAAAAGTCTACATTCACGATTTTATTTCAAGGTAAAGATTCCAAAAAAATCTAGAAGACAAACCCAACACAACAGTAAGCAAGCACTTGGCATACAGCTCTATTGTGCTATAAACACTAATTAATCATGCCCCAAAAAACAGCATGCAAAATGGCTCCAGTCTAAAAGCGGGAAGGAGGGAGTGTCCAAAGCTATAAATTCCGTTTTATTTAGAGGGATATAAAATGTCCCCTCCGGGTCTGCAGCTACAAAAAGCAGGGGCCCCACCTCAGACAAACACATACCAATTACCTGAGGAGACATCAAACAAACATAATAGTTGGGTGCAAGCCATGTATGAGGAGAAATTATGTGGTCTGCAGTGTGTGGGTTGATCAGTATCCATCAAGTAAACCTCCCCCAGGTACTTCGTGTTCGCATTTCCATGGTAACCATATGACCAGTTGATATTTTTAACCCTGGGGGTCTCTTCCTGACTCCCACACAACATCGTGGGATTAAAGCTGAACTTTGTCATGTTGCTTAAAAAAGGAGGGAAACAGAATACGTGGCCAAAGGTCACCAGACCCAGTGTTGAGATTCTGTATTCTTATATTGTGCTTTTTGTGCACTGGAGAGAAAAAAGTTTAATGACAGTTTTTTTTAACTTACTGTAGGTTGCACAAATAATTCACTCTTCATTACCTCACATGACCATCTCTGTGCAGGTGAAGCAGATACATGAGTGACACCTTACGATCTGATTTGCACTTCTATTTATATCCTGAAGCAGAAACACAGGCCCAAAACCATCACACTACCACCACCATGTTTGACTTTATGTTCTTTTTATGAAGCAGCATTTGTCTCTTCAGTTCACAGAATATTTTCTAAAAGCCTTGGGAATCATCAAAAATATTTTATGGGTTTTTTTTACAAATCTGAAATGAACCTTTGTGTTCTTTTTGGTCACTAGTCATTTATCCATATTGGATCTCTCCCATGGATGTGCACTTTCTCTCTTGTTGCTAAATTGTGAACACTGAACTGAGGCAAGTGAGGCCTGCAGTTCTTTAGATGTTGTTCTGGTTTCTTTGATTTGTCATTGAGTCTCTGTTGTTGTCATTGTCGTAGGATGGCCACTGCTGGGAAGGTTCACCACTTCACAAAGGTTCACAAAGTTTGGATAATGGCTGTCTCTGTGGTTCGCTGGAGTCCCAAAGCCTTATAAAAATTTCTTTGAAACGCTTTTCAGATGGATTGATGTCAATGACTTTGACTCTCAGCTGTTTCTTTAGATTGTGGCATGATGTGCTGCTTTTTGACATCTTTTACCTGCTTCACTTTGTCAGAAAGATTCTGTTTAAGTGGCTTTAATTAGGCTTCAGTGTGGCTAATGAAATTAAAGTCAGCTTTCAAACAAACATGCATAATCACAGTTAATTGTGGGAAATTTCTTTTTCACACAAGGCTGACGACGCATTGAATTGTGACAAATATGCAAAAACCTCAAGAAATCAAGAAGATGGTAAATTCTTTTTCGTGATACCCTGTCTTACTGTAAAGCTTAGCCAGAATTGATCTTTTCAACTATAAAACCAGGCATAAAATCATAAAAGACACCAGATAACCGGCAAACTTATTGTCTCAACAGCTGCAGACAGCCCAGAAATTTCCATTTAAAACAAGTACAAAACCAGCTTTGAGGTGGCTTGCTTTCACAGGTCATGTGTTAACATCAGCTGAAGAGCTGTAACCCAAGAGACAGAGAGAAAGGACCGAGGTGATGAGGAAAGAGAGTGTGAAGAAGAAACAGAGAGAGACAAGATGTTTGGTTAGAAAAACACCTGCTATGTGGGGGAACTTAGCTCATCTATAAATGACGACCTGAACTGTATCACTTTCTTTTCGCATCTGTGTAGCTCAGGGCTGTTTGCAGGCACCAACTGCTCTCTAAGCCAGTTTGCTGTATCCCCAAAGCGCCTCACCAATGAACTTAAGTGCTCTTTATTAACACTATCCCTGATGGTGTGAAAGTGTTCATTTGCACTGAAATTAAAGTGACTGAGTGAATCAGTGATGGAGTCATTGATTGTTAATTATTTAAATGTTGTTTTTCTTCTCTCCATTTTTATATTTTTTATTAATTTATTTATTTGTTTGTGTATTTTGCATATCCCATACTTGCAGTAACAGATGCTGACTAAGTTTAATTAGGTTAAGTGTTTTAAAAATTTTCCATTATCGATTAGCTACTATGACCACTGTCTGCTGTAGAAAACACTATTTTTTATTTAACTTCATATTATCTGTTGCTATAACTAGTCTGCTATTTAAAATGTAAACAAGCACATTAATTTTAGCTAGACATTTGAACTAATGGCAGAAGTTATTTCACTCATTTATTCATTTGCTTTGACCAAGAACATCACAAATCTGTTATCTTTTTATATAAACTAAGAAAAAAGACTTACATTTTAAAACAGTAGTAATTAATAGAAACTAAAATTCCCAGAGATTTAAACTGAAATTTCCAGGAATTTCAATGTAGTTTATTCTGAAATACTTACCAGAAAGTGCACTGGGATAAGGTGGTACTAATTCGGGTTTTTACAGGAAGGAAGAAACATTTTGATTGTAAGTAATTTTGGGTAGGTGGTACTAATTCAGGTATTTTACAGTAAAGAAGAAATAAACTACACTGTATGTAACTTCAAGTAGTGAGTATCTTTAGTTATTTTAGCTGAAAAACTAGCAACAACATTAAATATGTAACTATGCAGATTATGGAGTGACTTAGAGCAATTTAAGTGTTTAACCAGTCACCAGGGTAAAACATATGACAGTCAACAGTTCAAATGTTGTGGTTCACATTAATTAGGTGGTTAATATATGCCTAGCTAATTCTTGCTGGTGCCTCATTGGTCAATATGTAAGTATGTTGAATCTGAGGTTGTATATCATTGGTTGTCTTTGGTTGGTTGCCTAAACCACTTCATAATATGGCCCTTTCCCTAAAACATGCAGAATATTACTTTATTTTTCTGCTTAAAAAAACTGAATTACCTGCTAATTACCTGGTAATTAAAAATATCCATCCATCCATCCATGCTTGTAGGACTTTAAATTACTTGCAGTATAAATTTTTCTTCTTTCAAACTTTGTAGGAAAACAAAAAAATTGAGAAATAAATATTGAAATTTTCTAAGTCACAGTCTGATCAGGTTTTCAGTAGGAGACATCACAGCTAGAGTGTAAGAAGTCAGGCTGTTATTTTAAGCAAAGACAGGTTTTCTCACGATTCAAGTTTCTCAGAGAGCAATAACTGGCGCTCTCTGCAGAGCCGCAGCAGACAAAAAGACAGCACATCGAGCTTTGTTCACAGAGACATAGAAAAGTACCTTCCACAATGAAGATGAGACACCAACCAGAAAAGGCAGTCAAAGGAAGGCTGTCTCAAAGTAGTCTCTAAAGACAAGAAGTGATTTCTAAGTTTCCCTTTAAATGGAGTAAGTTTTCAGTGGGCTAAGATATGCCAACATTTCACAGTGGATGACTGAGGGAATAACTGATGAAGCATACAGCATGAGATATTGCTGTGTATTGTGAAATTAACCCTGTGGGGTTCAGTCATCTGCAATGGATCAAATTCACCAAGAAGCTCTACTTCATTATTTAGAAACTTCCAGCATCCTCTGGTTTGTGTCCTTATGCAGTTTATGACGCCAAACACATCTCAAAGGATTTATACATTTTCCAGAGGTCTGGAAGATAACTTCAGAAGTTCAGCATCTCTTATTTAATAAATCTAGGATAAATTATGGTTCAGTTTGAGCCCCTTCAGGGGTGTAGGGAGATGCTACTATAACACAGTACTGGGTCCTGCTTTAAAACATTCTGGGAGATAAAGCCCTCCACCACATTCCTCATGAAGTTATTCCAAATAGTTACACAAAATACGCAAATTTTTCACCAAAGCCAGTCCAAATCAAAAAGCCTGCAGAGATTTTTCATTATTATAATTCTGTTGAATTATAAATGAGTCAGAATGATGAGCACTAATTCTAACTTGTATTTTACTGCACAGAATGAGTTGTTCTCAATTTAGGGAGAGGACCATTTGCTGAAGAGCAAAACTGGATTTAATAAGCCAAGACATTATCTCGATAACCACAACACCATAGTGGGACAATAATGTATAATATAATTTTATTCAGAAGTGTGTAATATTCCTTAGGCTTGGAATTTTGTGTACATATATATATATATATATATAAAAACATGGACAGGCTTGAGTCAGAACCAGACTGTATGGCTCAATCTGGTTTTAGCCACTGATGGAGCAACACTGCCCTCTTGTGTTAAGGTAAACCTTATTTCCAAATTGTTGCATACAGAATATAATCTGGAGAAAGACACAACCAGAAGAGGACAAGAGGAAAGTTAAGAGTGTAGTAAACATCCTGAATATAAAAGCATGAATAAAGAAGTTACTGTTTTTCAATAATTTAATTAGTTGTGTATAAATAACGGAGTCTTCTGGAGATAACAACGTTCAAAAAAAGAAAATCTTTGAACTGAAACACAATAAAATAATTCCAGTACACCACATTGTTCAGATATATTTATTCAATGTAAACTCTTGGAAAGGCAGGGATGAATGAATACAGAAACCAAGCAGTGAAGCAAGTAGCTGCATTTGGTTGAAAATGAGCATCTAGAGAAAATTATTACACCTTTTGTAACCAGGAGAGATCGGTGAGTCCTCGATTTTGGGGACTTTACAAGCAATGAGGAGAAGCTGTGAAGATGTCGGGCTACAGTAATTCTTAAAACACTGAACCTGTCATCAGAAAGTTTGAAGCATGCAAACTTTATGACAAACACTTGCATACATACAGATCAAATGGAAAGTGACCAACATAGGAAGACATGAGAGAGCGCAGCAGACCTTTCGTTTCACACATTCACTTCCACTGATATAATCTTGATCCTCTCAGGTAGCAACAAAAAAATAAAGCAAACATTTAAAAAATAAAATAAAATAAAAAAAATAATGTGCATCCAGGCATTTGGCCATTAAAGGAAATCCTAATTTCTGCCAGGTGATAATGATGAAAGATTGTGCTGTTAATAGCTCTGCAGTCAGTGCTGAAATGTGACTCAAACGTGGCCTTTTGGACACAAACAAATCAAACGTACACACAGTCTACGCTATATACAGTATTTACATCTTCTTCTAAAGAATTACTTGCATATGTTACACATCACAAACCTTATTGTACTGAATGTGACACTAAATTGTTCATCATATCAATCAGCAAGCAACCAAAAAAAATTGCTTTTTACGTAACTCAGTATGACTAACCAGCAGCTTAACCTTGTTTCTTTTCATATAAATATATTATCTTTATTTGCACAGGACAGATTGAGCAAATTAGCATTTTGGTAGAAAATTAAATATTTCTTTGCATCGTCCCCAAAGAGAAACAGAGAAATGAAAATGCAAAAAAAACTAAATGTCTGCTTATTTGCACATATCTCTCTCTTATTTTTAAACGGGGCGTATTAAACAACACAATTATGAGTGATTTTCCATAAAGTTAATTCAGGAAAATCAAAACTTCCAACTGGTCAAATTATCCTTTATGTACCCCGGGTAGTGAGGGCTGGACTGAATGCTGAAGGATCACCGCGTTTTGAGCAGCACTCTGTACATGGCGAATCCCAGCACTGCAAACACCGTGGCTCCAACGCTCGCTCTCAGCCAGAAAGTCGAGCTCTTCAGGTCCGCTTGGCTAACGTGTCTGTTAAATAGAGGGATGCAGAGTGTAGAGACAGATGTAAAGAGTTTAAAAAAAACAAACAAACTGATTTTCTATATCATATATCATATAACCCTGTTTTCACTTGGCTTTAAAATTTATTTTTGTGCGACTGGGTTAAAACAGCTAAGACAGAGTTACATTTGTCTCCATCATTTGTATTGATGGTGTCTGATTTAACTCTTGTGTTCACATTGTCTTACTGACTATATGACCGGTACACCTGTGGTGGATGAGCACGGGAAAAACCACTGAGTTAAACTGATTTAACTACATTACAAAAGACATGCGGCTAAGTTTCTCTCAGACAACCCGGGCAGGTTGTTTGAGTGACTCGTGTGTTGTTGTTGGTTTATTACATCTGGATTTAACGCCGTCAGCTTGTGACTGATCACCCAAGATGATGCATTTTAAAACTAAGTGTGAACAGGATCACAGATAATTCATTACTAGGACAGAAGTGACTCACAGACATCTCATCCTCTTTAACATCGAAACAAAAATTAAACTATTTCTCTTCCCCGATTAGCTCTCAACTTTCCAATAAAAGTGACAAACAGATCAAATAAGCAGTGACATTAGTTGTAAAGAAGGATCACATGGAAATGAACATTAAGAAAATATTGATGAGCGGATGACAGAACAAGCAGAGAGCTGTGACATATTGAGACGCTGAAGCAAAAGCCAGTCAAACAGATGAGGGACTTAGAGGTTTATAGTTACGGATGCATGAGACAGCGAGACCAGAAATGAGTTGTGACAACTCTGTTAGATGAGACGGCTGAGGCACAGTGACATATGCAAAGCTGATACCAACAGAATGACAATGAGATTGAAGTCAAACACTGGGAAAAAAAATGATGATGATGAAGTCTTTATAAAAAAGAAAGCAATATCAAGATTGAGATGAAAAAAAGCATGAGCAAAATGATGACAACTAAAAAGGACTGTAGAGGGAAAGGGAGTAAACTTAATGGCCTCTGAAAAAACAGTTCATTACAGAATAGAAATATAAATGCAGTATAGGAAATAAAGTATGAAAGGCTGGAACTTCAACAAATCCAGATTAGACAGAAGCAAACATCATGTATGCCGCTAGAAACATTTAAACAGATCTACAGCAACACTGAAGGCTTATGTTGCTCCAAAGGAAAGTTACTAATATTGAGCAAATCAAATATTTTCTGTACATTTGTATAGGAATGAGGATATGAGGTTTTTGCATGGATGAGTTAAGGTTCACCATCCTCGAATTTGGCGATTAAGAATTAACGGGAAAGAACTGGTCCCTTTGGTGCAACCAGCCGGGTCTGCTGCTGTGTTACAAATGATGATGCCACAGAAAAAAAAGCAGCTTAAGAATGAAAAAGTGAAAAACATAAAAATGATAAACGCCAACACGTCAACAAAGATAAGAGAGAAGTTTGTAAGAGACCTTCGGAGTACGACAGCGTAGAGTTTGGCCCTGACCGTCTGCAGCAGCTCAGAGTTGAGGAAGTTCTGACACAAGCAGAATGTGCACCGGTTACAAGTGCACATGCAGCGCAGCCGGGCGTGGCTGAGGAGAGACACAGGGTACGTACACGCACACACGCCGACAAACATACAGACAAACACAAGGGAAACAAAAACAAAGTTAAAAGCTGAAAGAGGCCGCCACCATTAAAAGGCTCCAGTGTAGTTCAGATCACAAGAGAAGCAGCTTGATAAAAGGCTAAATGTTTCTCCTTTTGAGAGAAAAAGAAAATGTTACCTAATATCCTGATCTTTTAAATATTATTTCTACAAAAACAAAGAAAAGAAAATTCAAGCAAATGGAAGACTTTTTAAGAAACCTGAGAAAACAGAAACACTGATAAAAGCAAAAAAACAAAAAACCAAATCTCAATCTACCTGAAACCTTCACTAGTAAAGGCCATGGAGGCGCCTCCAGCTTAAACACTTGAATCTCAGACAATAAAGTTGACCTCCTCAAGATTAAAGTCTCTGTGCAATCATATAATAGCAAAACGTGCAGCGAGGTGATTTACGTTGACAGTAAAGTGAAGCCTGACTGATGGCATGAGTGTGATGCTCAGGGAGAGATCACTATTACAGCTCAGCAGGAGGCCCGTGTATCCACAGTGGAAAACACAGTGGCATCAGACTAAAAGCAACATGTCCAGAGGCCAGTGAAGTGCATTAATGCGTGTCGAGTGAGGCGCATGATGACAAATACTGACACTTTCAGACAGCAGGAGCATCCCCAGAGGGGACCCGGGAAAATTACACAGAGTACAGCTCTGTATTTAAACTGTCAACTGTGCTAATGTTAACCATGTGGGGAGGAAAAAGTATTCTATGATTCATCAGATTTACTTCTACAGTTGGGTCTTAAAGGGCAGAAAATCCTCAGGGACTACAGGAAACACAATTAAAACTTTAAAAGTTGCCTCCTTTTACAGCAGCAAACGAGAACTGTGACTCAGCTACTTCATTACCTCAGACCACAACATCCTCTAAAACTTTCGTTTGGAGCCAGAGCGAAGGATTTAGAGGACTATATTGTCGGTCCGCATTTCCAGACCCGAGGGAGATATAAAGAATGCTATAAAATTGTGTTAAAAACCTCATCCAGCACCAACAGCTTTAATGAAAATTACCAAACATAAATAATATAGGATTTATGTAATCATTTGCAGGAAACAAGAAAGCTATGAGATTACAGCTGCAGTTAATAAATGCATAAAAATCTTCCTCTTCTGGGTGATGATTTATGCTCATCATATCCTTATATCATAGTTAAAGGGTTAACAATATATAAATAGAAAAAATAAAAACAGGATATCATGAACAAAAACATATTTTCCACAAATCTTCTCATTCTAATTTGTCGGCTAAGCTCATCTCAGAGCTGCAAAACTAAAGCTGCACTTCAATTAAAACTCAGACAATGCCCTCCAATAACAGACAAGACAGCTAAGTGGGATTAACTTCAGTTAGCACTAATAAATAATTGGATTTCTCTGAATTAAATACAATTCACTATGTTCTTAGTTACCTTTTTACCCTTTCGGGAATCTAATGTGAAAATGTGACTCGTTACAAAGTATTACATTTACAGTCAGGTTGATGTTTCAAATTTCTGCATACTTACGGATACATAGCCATGGTGGTAAGTTTGGTGTAGATGTCTCTGTTGGGTGCTGAGGCTGCGTTACAAGTGAAAGACTGAGGCGGGGGCATCTTGTGCCTCCGACAGAACTCCAGAGGACTGCAGCCATACATCTGCTTGACCTCTGGCAGGTCTGACTTTGCTGCAATCATCATACATGGCGTCTTGCTGTCCATGAAGTATTGCTGAAGGAGAAAGACTCGTTAATGAATGATTATGGTTGTGGTGGTCTTTTGTTTTAAGTGGACAAACATCTGTGTTTTGGTACAGTGTGAACACTAAAAACAGTTTTACCTTGAAAACCTTGGCGCAGTACTCAAAGGAGTAAGGGTTGCTGACGTCATAGACTAGGCAGACGATGTCACAGGCCAGATCAGCGTCAGACAGGTAGTCGAAGTCAGGAAACACTTCGTGAAGCTGGAGAGGTAAGGTGGTTAAAATTAAGTGGTTAAAGTGGAAATACTCTCTTTTCTAAATCTCTTAATTAAAATCCACTAAGCTAGAGGAACACAGCTGAGTTTGAACCTTAGTTCCTTTAATTTGACTTCAAGGTGGCACATCCCTAGTGGTCACAGTTGCTTAAATAGCTTGTAGAATGTGTGTGGACTTCATGTTAGATGCTGAGTTTGTGCTAATTTGACTCAGTTTAATGTGATCTCATTCGGCAGTGCTGCTGGCATTTTTCAATTGCTTCCTAGAATTCCAGTTTTTAAAATTTGTGTGTCTAGGATGTGTGTTGGAGTTCATCTAGTGTTTGGAAACAGCGACTCTTGGAATGAATTTCATTTTAGGGTAAAAGTTGCAGGGACACAAATCTGTAAACAGTGAGAAGTGTACAAGAAAATGTGTTTTCAGTGCATTGGTGAGGGACAAACACAGTGCTGGTTTCCCTTAGACCAGCAACTTTGTGTGTCCCTGTCTTACCCTGCTAGCCAAGTTCATGAGTGCAACCAAGTCTGAGTTAAAAAAACAAAACAAAAAAAACGAATAAAATGAGCATTCATTGTGCTCCAGATCTGATGACCAGATCACCAGAGGGCCCCATAGACCTTTGTTGTTTCTGTTTAACACAGACATTGATGTCTTGTCTCAGTGCAGGTTTGATGTCCATGATGAAACTGCAGACACACAAGTTGAGGAATTTGTACAGGGAGCAATCTAAAAATAGCAGCTGTGCTGTAAGCAGAACCAGTGCAACCCAGAAGTGCACAAGCACATGACATTACAGAGGGAAAAATGGTCAAAGTCAGATAGATAGATACTTACTTTTAGTTAACTACTGTACAGTAAGTATCTAACCAGTTTAAAAACCAACCCACAGTGATGAAAACCAGAGTGATGAGAAGCACACAACCATCCAAGGACAACAGAGTGAATCACACTCATGAATTATTTGTTCTCCAGCTGTCTATAAGTGCCAAGACAAACAGAGTTGTTGTGCTTCACTATGGATGCCAGGACAGAGGGAGTGGAATCCACCCTGGAGGGTGAACCTTTTAAAGGTCCTTTAACCAGTGTCAAAACAAACAGTGCAGTCAATGTGCAAATCAATACCATTTCAACTACTGAGGTTCATCTGCTAAATGTTGCCATCTAAAAGTAGCCAGTATGCTATGGTATTCAATATTTTGCCTACAACTTTACAACAACTGTTCCTCTGTATCCCTACAGCACATGCACTGTGCTTGCACTTTGTCAAAATAGGCACAGCAGTGCTAATGCCTTTGTTAAGCAAGTACAAATGCTGGCTTGACAAAAGCATTAGGCGAGCATGATAAGAAGCTTACATAGAGCGTGCTAAGAACAGCCAACCTCAAGCTGGGCTGGCCTTCATGGATCACAGTTGACAACCTCACGTACAAGACACATTTGTACTGTTACTGAAGGTCAGCACATATATAATGTGTAATAAAAGTATAGGAGCTACATTAAAGTGCCCAATCTGAGAAATAATTAGAGTAACTTTATGTTTAAAAAAAAAAATCTGCCTGGAAGAAAGTGTCCACACTGCAAGGATAGAAGATATATGTGCCGTCATGTGTTTTCATTAATGATTAAAGCAGTGTGTTTGATACTCACAAGAAGGTATTTCTCCTGGCCGTAAACATAGGTTGTATTGATGGCATAGTAGGATCTGTGCTCCTCTTTAATGGTCTTCTGGCGCTGAGAAGACAGAAGAGGATCTGGCGTCAATTAAAACATGATGTGAATGACATTTTCAATACATGCAGCAATGCAAAAAAATATATATTGACATAATCCCAAATGTACAGAGTTAAGGCATTTAAATAAATCTTTTTACTGGAACTTTTTTTTTTTTTTATACTTGCTGTGTCTCAGAGTAAACACGGTTTCAGTCAGGGTAAAGCAAAACATGTTTATGGCAAAGCCTGAAATCCAGTTCAGGCAGCCCAATCTAAGCCTCTCACATAATATACCCCACTTAAACATGCAAAACACCTTTTTGAACACCTCTTCAATATGCGACTGCAAGCCTATGTGCACTGCTCATTCTATAGCTATTGCAATGCTGACAGCATTGCAAAAGTTGCACCCGCACTCTTATATCCAGGTGTAGTGGATGGCTGAGCTGGTGCTTAGTTCTGCTTACCATGAGGTTTCTACCCAGAAAGGCTTGTAGGAAGCCACTCTTGCCACTGCCAATGTCTCCAAAAACATTACAGCGGAAGACGCTGCGCTGGGTCTGCTTCTTCTGCAGGTCAATCTTCTTATCCCTGGTCACTGCAGAAAGGAAACCACATACAAACACAAGTACCAGAGGATCAGTTCAGACAGCTGCTGTGCACAGTCCAACAGAGTCAACTACACCATTTAACTGTTCTTAAAACAAGGATTATTGTGATTAAATGAGGATTACATGGTAGAGTTTACCTGTAATTCCTGCAGCTTGGGACTCCTGCTCAGCAATTATTGAGTAACCAAGATACCCCAAATACTCCAAACATCTTTGGACATCCAGATAAGTTGTTAACCTGAACAAAAGGCAGCTGAAGTTAAGACACATGAACTCATATACAGTAATGTAACTAATATTATTTTATATTTAAACAACGATATTAAATTAGCAGTTTATTATTTTAATAGTTCTTTGTTGTGTCCCTGAATTGTCCTGACCCATCAGGGCAAGGACACAGGACTTTCCTGTATCAGAATTTGGCTGTAGGGTTGCAAGTGCTGTGGGGTGGGACCTCCATTAATTGGGCTTTCCCTGACAGATCCTGCAGATAGCTTACTCAATTTGGATGCCACATGAAAACTTTGGACTCTTTGTTATGCTCTCTCCTGTCAGTGCTTTTTAGAGTGTGGTGAAAAGCACTGGAAGTGGGAGACCACTGCCACCGGGGAGGAACATTACTTTAGGGATATGTTTGGTTTACACTGTGTCCTTGTAAATGCCAGTTTCAAAGGTTTCTGTACAAGTGTCAGTGGCTTTACTGTTGTGGCTGATCAGTCAATCGGAGCATTCAACAAGCAGAAACATATAAACATGGACACCAGTTTAATGCCTACTTACGTCCACTGTGAGAGATACCCCTGGTAGGTGATCCAGCCTTGGTCATTAGTGCAAACTGTGTTATTGACATCTGGCCCCCAGGGCATGTAGGGAAAAACATCAAACAAGTCCCTCAGCTCCTCTGGTGACAAGGCGCAGTCACGGTCCTAACAGACACAAGGATCAGTTACTGTGTACAGCTACACCTAAATAAGGAACAGGGTGCTCGTGGCAGGAATAATTTCCTGTGGGATTTTGTGGGTGAATGTACACTGAACAAACTGCTCTAGTTTGATAGATTTCAGAAAAAGAATTGACTAAGCTGGCTGTCTGTCATTTCTACCTGAGAAAACAAACATGACAGACTGAAGGCACACATTCACAGCGGGACACTAATCACTATGAGAGAAAGCAGATCTTGACACAAGCTGTCACTTTCACTCTTTGACTCTTCTAACCTCATGGCTAATTCTCCCTGCCAATCCCTCCTCAGCTGCAAGGAGTTACATCACACCTCAGCAGGTGGTCACACTTGACTGTGGGAAAGTGCCTTCCTAAATGCTGAATACTCAGCAACTTCTTGTTTGTGTCTCATCAGGGTGAAGGCCAAAGTAAATACAGAACCAGATATACAGGACTGTACCTTATCGTGTTTGTCAAAGACGCTCTGGAGGAAGAGGTAGGCATTATGGTTGAGCTCAGTAGTGCAGTCCGGGGGAATTTTCAACCTAGAGAGGGAGAAATAACAACATTTATTCATATTTAACACATAAAATAAATGCAAGCATATTTAAAAAATGTATCAAACAAGCAAATAAGGAAGGAAATGATTCAACAGAGTGCCACAAACCAACAGCCAAATGGAAATATAATGAGGTGCAAGAGCAGGAGCAGATTTTAGTTGCTTAGATGTCAAAGTAAAACTCACGGAGGGAAGAGATAGTCCTGATTTAACTCCAGGTCATCATCATATCCGAATCGCCTGAGTACTGTCCAGGTTGTTTCATGGCGTCCTCGCTGAATGAACAGCGTGTGGAGAAACAAAAATCCTGGAGAGGAAAAAAAAATAAATAAATTTCAGGAATCCCACTGTGAGACGAGCTTGTATGTACATAAGCATCAGAAATACGTCCCATCACTCCTACCTTTAAGAGTGAGGCCGTTGTCACACACGCCATCAATTAAATTCTTCCTCACCACATTTTTTACATCCTCTAACGCCTGAGGCTCCAAGGGGGTGTTGAAGCACGTCCGCTATGGGCAGACAGGCAAATGTTGTTATTTGAATTAGCTCACTGTCTCCCACCGAAAGGAGAGAACAATAAAGACCGCCTGCAAATTCTATTTTAACCAGTTTACCTGAAAAAAGTTGAGCTCGTTGTCGTTGAGATTACCATCGTTATCTAGGTCTGACACTTTGAAGATTCGAGTGAGAGCTTTTACACAAAGTGGCTTCATCTGAAAAATTATGGACACACATCAAACGTTCTTTAAACAAAATCAGGTTCTGCTAAGAGTTCAAATCCAGCCCTTAATTCAAAACAAACTCAGAACACTAAACAGCTCAAGAGTCATGTAGTGTACATTTATCCTTACATCTTTTTTCTCTGGACAGTAGAGGGGACCTGTGGGGTGGAGAACTGCCTTTTGAGCATAGTAGAAAAGCTCTGAGATGTTCTTCAGGTTCTTTGCTGAACACTATAAACAACAAGGAAGAAGAAAGCGTACACACATGTGCACACACACAGACACTCTGTTCAGTGCTGTAATGCAGTTCTGGTATCGAAGTGGTTCATTTGAAAGCCCCATTAATATGCAGTGTGAGGCTTCTTGATCTCATAAGTATTATATGTGGCACTGTGAGCAAACAGTCCAGTCAGCAAAGGGTCATCCCTGTTTACCTACCTGTGTGTGTGTGTGTGTGTGTGTGTGTGTGTGTGTGTGTGTACGGGTTCGTACTATCCTGGTGGGGACCAAAATCTGACTTTTACTATCCTGGTGGGGACTTTCTGCACCGTGGGGACCAAAATCCAGGTCCCCTTGGGGTTGAAAGCAATTTTCACACTCAAAATGCGGTTTTACTGTCAGGGTTACAATTAGGTTATGGTTAGGTTTAGGGTAAGGGTTAGGGTTAGGCATTCATTTTTAATGGTTAGGGTTAGGGTAAGGGGCTAGGGAAAGCATTATGTCAATGGGATGTCCCCACGAGGATAGCAAACCAGACATGTGTGTGTGTGTGTGTGTGTGTGTGTGTGTGTGTGTGTGTGTGTGTGTGTGTGTGTGTGTGTATTTTGGTGACTAAGTAGTTGCCAGACAGGGTATTAACACACGTGATCTGTCTGAGCGGCGGGCCTGGTCCAATTAACAGTCTGAAAAAAACCACAGGTGTCAGGAGGTAGTGCTGAACTAACTTCAGTGGAAAGCAAACTCTGTAGAAACTGGTGAGGGGTTTTTTTGTTTTGTTTTTTTATATCAAGGAGTTGAATTCGTGCTGAATTCAAAGTTCTAAACAGGTTATGGCTTAAACTTGTGACCTTTTACAGTTGTTTGACTTCCTAGCTTTAAATACTTATGCAGAAATACCACTATTTTCAGGAAGAATTAAAAAAGGGAACCGAAAGGCATCACTCACACAAATGCAACAGGCCAAATTAGGTCAGTGTTTACAAGCAAGACAACAATAGTCAATATACTGTAAGTGGCAAAGATTATCTTTAGGCTGTTAACCTCCCTAGTTTATATTTAAATATCAAGTTAGCCAATCACACTGCAGCAACTCTGTTTCTATATTAACATCCACAAGACTTTAATTGTTTAACTGTTTAAATGACATGTCTGTTAAGATCCCTTAAAAGCAACAATGGCTAAAAAAAGTGTGGATGTCATTATTAAGAGAAAGAAATGCTGTTCTTCTTTGTTCCTGTAAAGATAGAAGTTTCTGCACAAAGGTCATTGGAATTAATTGTTATTAACTCTGTTGTGTTTCTTCCTCTTTAGGTTCAGCACAAAATAGAAGAATGTACTGATGTCCACTGTCTGAGGCAAACTATTTAAATACTTGAATCTAAGCAGATGATTGTTCTTGCAATCTGCCATTCTGTGTGTTATTGTTGAGAAATGGTGGCAGCAATAAGAAGAGTGGTGACTGTCTCACCTCAACGCAAGTCTCTATCTCACTGTACTGGTTCATAATGGGAAGTATGGTCTCCATGCTGCTGTGCTCCACCAAATCAGACTTGTTCCCCACCAGGATCAGAGGAACCCTGAAAATGTAAACACCACAAAGCAAATTGATTAACAGACAATAACTGCTTGATATACACCAACTAGCCACTTTATTAGGTATACCTGTTCAAATTCTTTTTAACACAAATGTCTAATCAGCCAATCACACGGCAGGAACACCATGCATTTAGGCATGCAGACATGTTCATGATAACTTGCTGAACTGAGCACCAGAATGGAGAAGAAACGTGATTTGAGTGACTCTGACAGACGGGCTGGCCTAAGCATTTCGGAAAATGTGAATCTAGTTTGCGGCATTTTCCCCACACAACCATCTTTAGGGTTTACAGAGAAAACAGTGGCAGATCTTTGGATGAAAAGGCCTTGTTGATGCAAGAGGTCAGAGTAGAATTACCAGTGTTTCAAACATCAGCAGAAAGGCAACAATAAGCCAAGCCAGTCAAGCCAACTTTATAAAGCACATAAACAACAGCAAGCGCTGACCAAAGATGCTGGCGGTGATGTAAAGGTGTGAGGGTAATTTTGCTGGCAAACTTTTAGGCCCCAACTGAGCATCGATTAAACACTACAGCCACCTGGGTATTTTTCCATGTCCATCCCTTTATGGCCACATCTTCTGGTGGCTGCTTCTAGTCACAAAGTTCAAATTGTCTCAAACTGATTTCTTGAACACTTGACACGGAGTTCACTGCACTCAAATAAGCTTCACAGTCACTAGATCTCAGTCTAATAGAGCACCCTTGGAATGTGGTGAAAGGGAGGAGTCACATGATGGATTTGCAGCAACTGTGTGACGCCATAATGTCAAGATGCAAATCGCTGAGGAATGTCTACACCAGGGAGAGCTAAGGTAGTTCTGACTGGCTCCAACCCAGTACTAGCAATGTGTACCTAATAAAGTGACCAGTGAGTATACAGATCAGTTCTTTTTTTGGTGAATCTGCTTGTGTGAAATGTGACACTTCTACTGCTGCTTTTTGCTTAGAGTGAAGACACTGTAAGGGGAAAAAAAAAACATTAATCATCCCGGGAGTGTAGGTCATTACATTAACCACTACTTGAAAATTACCAGGTCTGGCTTCCTGCTACAGGACCTAATATTTTGCAGCTGCCTGTCCTGTCACACATAACTGCACAAACCGAGAATCAGATCCCACTCTCTTCTTATATTTGGTGGAAAACAAAAGCCCAGAATATTTCTGTACGTACCTGCTGTCCTTGTCTGTGTTCTCTGTAATGAGGGGGATCCAGTGGCTCGTCACCTATGAAAACACAAGTAGATACGATAAAAGATTTTCTCAGTTCAGAGAGACATGACACCCAATTCTTTAGTATCATGCTGTCACACCAGAGTCTTACATATTATATAGTTCAGCTGATATACAAACTAAATATGGAAATTCTGGCAGCAGAGGAGCTCACCTTCTCTATAGACTTCTTGTTGTTGACAGCGTAGACAATGCAAATCACATTTGCCTACAGGACAGATCAACACATAAGCATTAAGCTTTTACATGAACCCGAAAACTTTTCACTGAGCAAAGCAAAATCCACAGACTCACCTTGGAAATCTCCTGAAATAACTGCTCATCCGTCTGCTCTGCCTCTGTGGAGGGAAGATGAGCTTGCTTAAGTAAAACAAGGATGCTCCAATTCTTTATTTATAAAACACACACGCACACACACAAAGTAATGTTCCTTCAAATACCAGAGTAATCCACAATGTGTGTGGGAACTCTCTCCGGTGTAACATCAGCCGGTATGGTAATTTCTTCAGCTCGATAGGGAACCTGGGACACAGAGATGTTTAGAGCTGGCTACAGAGTGTAAATAGCACAGTCAAATCAATGCAAAATAAGGTGAATAGTGGGCATATTTAATTCCAGATGGGTACAGTAACATTAAGTTATTAAGTGATTACGTTTCTGGCAAAACAGGAATGCATTCATACCACATCTGGGAACTCCTCGCTGACCAGTGACATGATGAGAGAGGTCTTCCCCACCTTGGCTGCAGATGGAGAGAGGGAGATAGTTAAGTGACATATTTAGTGTGTTTAGCAAACCCTAATTACTCATAAGCATAATCTATTATTATTACTGAGACACGTTTCTGTAGACGTTTAAGAAAATACAGGTTAGATGTGTGACCCATCAATTTTAGCCTTCATTTCTGAGGACACCAGATGTCCCACTTTATGGGAGCAACTTTGGAAGTCTCTCATTTCTTGTGCAAAGAGAAATTTGCCAATCACTGGATGCACCTCTTGTGAAACTCAAAGATGACCACCAGTCAGATATCAGATAAAATAACAATAAACAGTTCTTGCAATAAAAAATGGAATACACAGGAGTACAAAGAGCATATACCAAACTGTTAAGTACTGTATTTAGCCTGAAACTGAGAAAATGTGTGGAGACAAAGTACTTCTTCCTGCACAGACATAACCCCAACGTGTAAAAAAAGCCCATCACATTCCAATAATTCAGATGTTTGAAAGGCTGTGATGTTACCTGACAGACTTTCAAGGAGGGTTTAACACAGAAGAGATAGATAGATAGATAGATAGATAGATAGATAGATAGATAGATAGATAGAGAGATAGATAGAGAGATAGATAGAGAGATAGATAGAGAGATAGATAGAGAGATAGATAGATGCAAAGTGCAGTGAATTCACTGTAGTGTACATGTGAAATTAGGGCAATCAGATTGCAATACCATCAAGAGTGTGCACCATCAAAGTGGTAAACTGAGGTTAGGTGAATAATAGAAAGGAAATTATCTGCCTAACTGCTCTAAAAAGCTACAGTGGGGGATAGCATGGCCAAGATAAGCTCCAATAACACATATAGACCTCTAAAGCACAAAGCAGTTGCAGAACGAGTGGCCTGAAACAAATACAGAGCTCATCGCGATGAAGACACTGCTCAGCATCACATGTCCAGCTGTCTGGCAGCAGCAGTGCAATTCAAAGTGTGCACTAAAAGGCTGACTCTGCAGTCAACAAACACACTGCAAACACAGCTTTATCTAAAGCCTTACTTACGCTCTCCCACTAATAATATCCTCACGTCTTTGCGCATCTTCCCCGGCGTCGTCAACCACGTCGGCAGACCGGTCTGTGTGCGACATTTATGCTCCTGCCTGTCTGGATGAAGGATACAGCCAGCCACTTCTCCGCGGCCTGGCTCGCTTGCTAACAGCTACGTTCGCATTTCAGCCCCCGTCTGCTCAGCTTCAACGCAAACTCCACACGGTTAGAGAGAGCCCTACAAACCGTCAGATGCCCAGGGTGCCGAAAACGCTGTTCTTCTTTCTTACTGTACTCTACCGTGCATACTGTCACACAGCCAGCAGAGAGCTCACACGAACAGCCAGATAACCACACAAACTTGACTGTTACAACATCATCGGCTGCTAGCTGTCGGCCACGCCCCTCCTCGGGTCAGCTGAGTGCGTAAAGCCGAGATGAGCTCGCGCAACACTTAAAAAAAAAGTCATGTAAAAAAAATAAAAATAAAACTACCCCCATGTACTTGACCAAGAAGTGCGGCATTAATCTGCGGGTTTGAATTAAGACAGGTGTGAGCTCTGCGATATTTTTTTACTGGAGTGGAGTGAGAGAGCTTACTTTTTCCTCTAGCTTTGAATTTGGTCAAAAGGCGCTATCTGGAGGAAAGGAAAAAGCAGCACGAGCAAGTCTGAGATATTAAAAGTGGCGGTTATGGTTTGTTTTTCTTTTTTAAGTCAAGCGGCCATACCTACGTAATACATAGACAGAATAAGATTTATGGTAAGAAGATTGAGTTATTTCTTTTCTTACACACACACACACACACAGACTATGAAATAGACTTCTACCTTATACTGCAGGGGGTGATTTAGTTTTCCTTTTGGACATCGGGGGTTTATTGAGATGCTTTGGGCTATTTTGCCCTTGTGTGCATTGAGGTGGATTCCACACTCCATAAGACATTTCGCTACTGATTTCCAGTCCAGCCTGCATAATTTGGCAAACCTCGGCCTTTTCTCCCTGTTTCTCTTCCTTAAGAATGGCTTCTTTACAGCCACCCTTCCACTGAAACCATTTCTGATGAAGCTTCAATAAAAGGTAGATTGATCAACTGAAGGCCAGGTGTATCTCTCACATCCTGTGTCAGTTCATTGCTGGATATTTCTCCTATTTCTTAAGAACATGACTTTCAGATACGGTTCATCTGCTATAGATAGCTTTTTTTTTTTTTTTAGATCTGGCACTTCTTCTTTTGTTCTCCACATGTCCAGTTTTCTAAGAACACACTGAACACTATTCTGAAATATGTCATGCTTCTGCCCACTAGCTCTTTGGTAATCACCTTGTTGGTGCAAAAATACTATTTTATGTCGTCTTGATGCATTCTCAATCATCCAGGTAAGTAAATCTCCAAAAGTTGATTCTGTTCATCTGGACGTAGCATTTTCAGTGGGAGAAACGTTTTGTCACTCATCCAAGTGACTTCTTCAGTCTCAGCTGACTGCAGGTTCCCCCAATTTTACGTGAAGAGGGAAAGACCATCTCTGAATCGAGGAGGGGGTCTAAGGGTACATCTTTCGCCATCTTACAATGCTGTGATTGCAGCCATTCCCCAACTCTCTGTGAATGGTACTCATGATCAGTGTTCTTTGATCAGTGGTTGTTGATCAATGGTCATGAGAATTTGCATAATCATGATGAAGAAACTGACCTCGCAGCCCATTGTTCCTTCAGTGGGCTGGTTTCAGTCATTATGCAAATGTACTGTTTATAAGATTGGTGAAAACTGCAGTCAGCTGAGACTGAAGAAGTCACTTGGATGGGTGACGAAAAGTTTCTCCCACTGAAAACGCTACATCCAGATGAACAGAATCAACTTTTGGAGACTATTTTATGTCTTCTGTAACTTTGGCATTTTTCCACAAACCCAACTAGAGAAATGGGAACAAATGGTGTGTTTTTCTTAAATGCTGCTAGTAATGAAGTGCCTAAAGATACAATTTAAAATGGTTTCTTTGCTAATTTGTCAGGTACAAGCAGCTGACTGAACATGAGTGAAAAAGCAGCCAATGTCCAAAGAAAAACTTCAAAAAGTCTGGAGAACAATATTGCTCAAAACCACAAAAAAGCAAGTCTGGCTCCTTGGGGTGGGAGAGGACTTTCACACCGCACTATACATCTACTTTTGGTAGCCTATTAAAGTTTCTCTGTACTGCAGAACTGTCAAAACAGAAGATTTTCTGGTACACTTTCATTAAGCCTTTAGCATATCCTTGTGTATTGTGTATGGAAGAATCAAACTTTTAGATTGAAATGTTCACACAAAGTAATAATACTATTAAAACAGCTTTTAACAAGAGATGGAGCATAAAGTAAGTGTTTCTTTAAGGGTAGCAGCTAAATTACTGTAAACTAATTGATAAATAGTGATATGTGGTCCTGGTGGTTGTTGTGGTATTTCCATTTGATCTTGGCGAGCCCTGATGGAACCCTCTACTTATAATCAAAACATCTCAACAGAGGCACATATGCCTCATAAAATGCCCAGCTGCACATATGTTACTGATGAGGAAGAAAGCCAGCATGTTCCCCAACAACTGGTTAACAAAAAAAAAGAAAGCAGTTATTTATCAAGTTTATTTAAATTATGAGTTTGAGAAATTCACAGACAGCTACAAAAACAAAAAAGTATCTAAGTACATCAAAGTTAACAAAATATTTACAAAATAGCCATTTCAGTCTTTATTTTAATAAATACAATGTCTGTTTTCAGTGACTTTATAATGTATTGCAAAAGAACACTGACATTAATTTCAACAAAAGTGCATTAAAATCAGGAGACATTGCTTTTAATGTGCGCGGATCTTACAGAGAAACAAAGTCTCTATGGTGACAGTAGCTGCTCCACATTGTAGACAGTAAGCGCCTTAGTCGGTCTGTGGTCCTGTCAGTAATTATGTTTCTAGCCACACTGACAGGTTTGGGCGCATCTTTGTGAGAAAAGCTTCAGGTCTGTTCTGTCCCCAAACGGTATTTTAATTTCCTTGCAAAAAAGGAAACGACTCATTTTCCTCTCCTCAGGTTGGCCTCATCTGAATATCGAAGAGAGAAAGAATTAGGAATGCTTGACAACCAAAGGAGCAAAGTTGATGCATTTTAACAACACATGGGACAACAAATTCCTACTAGCGTAGTCTTCTGGTGTCATGGGTTGAGAGATGACCTTTCTGAAAGCCATTATCCACTCGCTCTGTTCCTCGTCCTGCTCACACATAAAAACAAACTGCCTCTCCGGAGTCTCCAGTGAGATCCCGCAGCGCCACCGGCTTCCCCTCGCGTTGCGGCTGCTGGTTTCTGAAACAGAGTAGCCGTGGCTCTCTGTGCCGATGAAGACAGCACCCAGCTCTGTAGCATCCTAACAGTATAAATAAACAAGGTACAACTAAATAGGATCATTATGATTATTCATTGTATTTTAGGAGCATTAGAACAACTTCTTAATATCTCCAATTAAAAGAAAAAAATGACAAATTTTTATGTTTTTATTTTCTGGAGTCATTTATTCATTTAGGTGTTTCATTTTCACAAAGATATGAGCAACACAAAGATCTCTGTTCTTCATCTCTGTTCATTACCAGTGGAGATTTAAAGTATAGAAGCTTTCTGTTCATTGAGCACAGCGTGAACCAGCGCTTCTTGAATGGCTCCCGTTGCTGAAAACACATATAAACACACCAATCCAATTAGCCAGCCAGTTAAACTAAAAATAAGTAGACCCAGTAAATCCAGTTAAAAATTTTGGATAGTTCACAGACCGTCGGACCAGTTTTCTCCATGTATCCCTCCTTCAGGCAATGTGCTGTTAGCTGATGTTTTAACTGTGCAAAGAAACACAAACAAATACTGTGAGCTGATCAACAGCAGCAGCTCGCAACCAAAATGATTCAACCGTGCTGACGTTGTGTGGGTTTGCACATTAAATGTAATGTGTTTATATGGAGAGAGAACAAACCGAAATTAATATTGAATTTAACTGTTGCGAGTAGCATCATGTTTCATCTGATATATTTTTTCATGGAATAACAAGGCCTCGCCTAGCCATGTAACTGCTCTTCAGTCAATTGCCCAATTACTTTTGAGCATTTGAAAAGACTATGTATAAAAATGGCTGTGATTCCTAAACAGTTCATACTAATTTTTTTGTTACACCAATTAAAATAAAGCTAGGGGTCTGCACTTCTATCATATCCTGACTGTTTGGTTGAAAATCCATGGTTGTGGTGTACAGAGGCAAAAACAAATTCATTGTCCAAATATTTATGGACCTAAGTGTATAAATCCTGCCTGTGCTAGTTTTAAAGTGGATATTAAGTACAATAAAGACAAAGCAGCTTTCTCAATTGCCAAGAGAAAAAAAATTATAAAAACACGTGGTACTAAAAACAGAAGACTTGTGGTTCAGCAGCAACTTTCTTGAGTGTGAAAGGTCATTTTAAAACAATCACTGAGCAAAAGCTGCGGCATTAGTAACAAAGACTTGCAGATATGAGTGGAAACTTTAAAAAGAACATTAAACAAGGCTTTGGTCGAGGCCTTGAAACCTCTGCACACTTTCTTGAACAGAAAGCCATTAAATTGGAAAGTTCTATGTAGTTATTTACAGAAAACGTTTGATGTATGAGGTATGACTTTGAGGTTGTATAATTTTACTTAGCAGCTTTTTGAGGATAGACATCACTAGCCTGAAGTAAGAGGTGTTTACATAGCTGATGACCTAATGAAAGTTTGTCTCACATCTTTTTCTTGAAGAGTGGGGTTTTTCTTCAGGAGGTATGCCAGACGTGTTGCCCGAATAGCATTGAAAAAAGATACAATCACCTATAAGAGATCATAGACATAGGTTTTGCCAGGAAGAGTAATTGTCTCAAATAAGTTATAACTCTATGAACGTGGGATGGAAAAGAGCATGCAGCGTACATCTGGGAAGATGCCCTCACCTGCCCATCCTCGTGGTACACAAAAAGGTTCTTTGAGCGTTCATCATCCACATAGGAGATCTGCAAACCGTTAGCATGACCAATCTTCTCTGGTTGGAAGACTGCATTCAGATCCTTCATGTTGATGACAGCTTTGGGAACCTTGGACTTGGTTTTAATGAGATAATTGAGGAAGATTAGAAAAAGAAGTATTTGGCCAGAGTCAACTGAAGAATGCTTATACAGCTGTAAACTAAATGGTCTTATGACTGAAGAACTGCTCACATCCTCTTTGATGAAGTATCTGAGGGTGAAGTCTTTCTGTGAGAGCAGGAAGGTGCTTTTAAGGAACTGCTTACTGTCTTTGCCTTTCTTCCATAGTGTTGCCTCAAACAGTTCTGGAGTATCAAACAGTTCAAAGAGGTGAAGCAAATAAACTGCAGGTTAGACTTTGATGGGAAAACAAATGCCGGGTTGTCAATGTTTTGTTGACGGGGGAAGGTTTCTTTTTTTTAATTAAAAATATTGCTAGGATAATTACCTGCACTGTACACTTTTTGAAAGTAGATGTTTTCTCCTGTGAATTCCCGTCTTTCGTACTTGGCACGGATCCACTGATCCTTAAGAACGCTGAAAACAAACAAGTCCGTGAAAATGTGTAGACCTGTGACTGATCCACCGAGCCTTTACACTTCTCTACTGTTCCTCTTTCTACCTGAGAAACGTGACTACTCCACTCCCATTCACTAAACAGACCGTTTGTTGTCTTTGCTTCCCACTTCCGTTGAGTTAATGAAATGAATGGGTGCCAAATGCAGTGAAAGTCACTTACACGCAATCTTTCTGCTGTGGTTGGTAGAAAAAGACCGGGACACACTTCTCAAAAATAGCTTTGGCAGCAGAATTTCCCTTCTCTTGCATGAACTGAAACCGCATAATGTGAGAGTTAAAAATAAAGGTTAGAGCAAGATAATATTGTTTACATGATGAACAGACTCAAATTAGAAGGATTTATTTTAAAATGAAGAATGAAATGAAAATCTGAAGGTAACGGTGTAATAACAGAGGGAACTGGGGGGAGTGAAAAATCAAAGAAATCTAAAGGTATCCAACACCCTTTATATAATAAAAGGAAAATGTCTAAATTTAACAGAACATGAATAAATAATTAATCATACGAATTCATGCTAATAATCAATACCTCTACAAGTGAATCTTCCCAATGATCCAGCCGTATGGATTTCACTTTGCTGACTGCAGGTAGATTACGATGCATCCCCGAGCAGTTCAGGCACACAAAGACACCGAGAGTGTAAGAAGCCCAGTCAGGGTCTATGAGCAAAAAGTGATCACAGTGTTTATTTTATAAGAAGGAACTAAGTACAGTGCAAAACAAAACTAGTTATATGAACTGCCTAATGACCATAATAAAAAGATTCTAAAGCGAAAATCAGTGTTTCTTTTCTGCACAATTATAAAGTCGATAAACAGGCAAAAGAATAAGCGTATAAAGCATTGTTTGCACTACCTCTGTCTTCATTTCACATAGGTACACACTGTATTAACTGTTCTCATACAATGAAGGTGAAAAGTGGTGGAAAAAAGGAGGAACAATAAGGTCATACCACCCTACACAGCAGTTTTCTCTTCCCCTTCTGAGAGCTTATTACAGTTTTACTTGGTTATAAAATAATATTTTGGACACAATATTGTTAACTAAATAAAGCACATGACTCAGTCAGATGGGCTGTCTATTACCACTTGTTACATAGTGAAATAAGGTAAATAAAATGTTCTCTGGAGAGAAAGTTAAAAAAGTATAAATAAATAAAAATCTATCAGTGCTAATCTATAAATTAAACCTGAGTCTGTTGAGGTGTACTCACCAGGAGCTCCACAGTCAGCACACAAGTTGTTACCCGGCTGTTGCACCAAATCAAGGAGAATTTTGTTATTTCTTTCAAAAGTGGCCATCGATGAAGGACGTCTGCTTCTCTTGGGCTGACAGTCAAATCCCAACAAAACATCTACTAGGTAGTAACTCCATATTGACTCTACGCACTTCACAGTACAGAGCTATTCTGCCCTGTAGCAGGTACAAACATCTCAGTGGCCAGTGGGCCAGTATTTCCTCTTAGCAATGCAGCATCATGAAGTTTATTGTTCTGCACACAAACACATATATCCAGAAATAACAGAGAAAGGAAGTGAAACATACGTCACTCAGTTACTGGGTGATTGACTTACAGTATTAGGCTGCTAGGCTTGTCGCTGTTCGAAAGCTGTGAGAGCAACAGTTTTGTTTTTAAAGTTAAGGTCAGCAGCAGTAGCAAGAAATAGGAGGGAACCTTCCAGAATAGCTCCAAGCTTATGTGCCAGTTTTACAAACTGTTGCAAACTTATAGCCAGACTTTTGTCGTACATCTAAATTTAACTGCTGCTGTTGTCACGAGTGGCATTCATTTGCTTTAAGTCCTGGGCGAGAATTAAGACTGGATAGGCAGATGTCAGTGAGACAGACAAAATCCACCTTTAAAAATGTACTTTTACACATCGGATAAAAATACCTCCTGTGGGGAGTTGCCACTATATTAATAAAATGTCTATAAGATGTATCTGGTGTGCCAAAATAAATTGTCAACTGCGTTCATACAGCAGATAAAGAAAAGGGGGAGATGCAAATTGCACTATTAATTTAAAAATTACAAAACCCACAGTGAAACAGAGGAATAAAGTGGGAAAAGTCTGTGTGTCAACTAGCCTGCTTACATTTTATGACCTTGACTCAGTACTCTTCAAACCTTCATCTTGGCCCCAGCTGCACAACTGTAAAATTTTGTGACTATATTTTGAATTGTTGAGGTGACAAATGCTTTTTGTTGCAGTTTCCGCTGCAGTACGTATCTTCAGCACTGCGTGTTGACAAGCTGACAAATGCACATAGGGACAAATGCATAAGGTAACAACTGCTCAAACAACAACAGCTGCCTGAACCTACTATGAACATGAAAGTTAGAAGAACGGTGTCTCTCTTAGGAAAATTCAGTCCAAGATATGTGGTCCAAGACTCCCCTGTTGGGACCTTAAAAAGAACTATTTCCTTTAATTGTTTCCTCCACAGAAGTTGGCTGGAAAACTTAAATACAAACAAAGAAAGCTTTATTAAACACACTTGGGGAAAATGTGTTTGTTTGGTTTATAACTCTATAGCTCCTGCATAGTTCTGCTTAAACCAGTTAAATTAAACTAGAGCAAAGTAGTAATGCTGAATAGAGTTTATTTTAAGCTAATCAGAACAAAAAAAACTGTTCACATAGATGCAGAACAGATGAACATTCTTACTTAGTGACTGTCTGACGACTTTTGTGTCCATTCAGATTTAGAATCGAACGTCTACTTTCTATACTGTTTATATGCAGAGAAATGGATTAAATGGTGGAAACTGAAGAAGGAAAAATGTTGCACAGATTTCAGGGAAGAGTTGAGATGGGCTCTGGGTGGTAAGGAAGAGTTAGCAGATGACTGGGAAAATACAGCAGTAATGGAAAACGGTAAATGGACTGGTTATTATAGAGCACATTTCTACTCTACTCTTTATACAACATGCCTCATCCACCCATTCATACAAGCACTTTTTTCTATGCTGAAGTGCTTTCTAATATTCACACAAATTCACACTTTGATGGATGCATCGGAGAGCAACTTGGTGTTAGTGTCTTGCCCAAGGATATAGGGCATTCAGACTGGAGTAGGCAGGGATCAAACCACCAACCTTCAGATTTGTAGATGAATTTGGGATTGTGGAAAGAGTTGTTGAAGCTAGGTTATTGAGAGAGGTACTGATCAGAGGGCAGCAGTATGGCTTTATGCTGAGAAAGTTTGCTTGAGAGTGATGACGGAGAAGTATAGAGGTCACAAGGAGTTACACTGTGTCTTTGTGGATTTAGAGAAAGCATATGATAGGGTGCCAAGGGAGAAACTGTGGTACTGGATGAGGAAGTCACAAGTGGCAGAGTATGAGTAAGTATTTGCGGGTGGTGCAGGACCTATGAGAACAGTGAGGCAGTGGTGAGGTGTTTCAGCAGGAGTGACAGATGGGTAAAAGATGGGGGTGGGATTACATCAGGGATCAGCTCTGAGTCCCTTCTTGTTTGCATTGATGATGGACAGGTTGGCAGATGAGGTGAGGCAGGAGTCTCTGTGCACTACGATGTTTGGAGACAATATTGTGATCTGTAGTGAGAGCAAGAAGCAGGTGGAAGGGAGCCTGGAGAGGTGGAAGTATGCACAGGAGAAAAGAGGAATGAAAATCAGTAGCAGCAATACAGAATACATACTTGTGAATGACACGGACAGAAGTGTAACAATGTAGCTGCAAAGAGTAAAGGTATTGAAGGAAAATTAGTTTAAGTACCTGAGGTAAACCATCTAAAGCACTGGACAATGCACAAGAGGAGTAAAGAAAAGAGTGGAGGCAGGGTGTAGTGGGTGGAGATGCGTGTCAGTGGCAATTTGCAACAGAAGGATACCAGCAAGAGTGAAAGGGGAGGTTTACAAGATGGTAGCAAGACCTGCTATAATGTGTGGTTTGGAGACCTTCACCCCTAAATGCAGCAGTCGAAAAAATATAGTTTATCATTATGTATTAAACATTAAAAAATAAATAAACCCAGCTCGGAAGTGGACGAATAAGCATTCTGTTATTTATCAGTTATTATTATTATTTATGAAATTATTGTTTACTTATTTTGTTTAATTATCTAATTCTTTATTTTTGGCTTTATCTCTACGACGTCCGATACATCGAGTATATGCCAGGGAGGGATTAAGCAGCATTCCGGAACCATTTAAAGTGTTGTTGTTGTGCTACACCGACCAGTTAAAACCGTTGGACACCAAACACTCAGAGGGTAAAGTTGTCCCACCTGCATTATGCCGGCGAGCAAAACCGTCAAATATTCATTTTAACTTCAAGTAACGATAATGTGGGTCGCCAGGCGAGTTTTGTCGTCGCTGGTCAAAAGAAGTAAGAATTTTTAATGCACATATGTCGTTAGCTAGTATCGCCAGTTGTAAAATGTCGTTTCATTGCAAGCCTTTAGAAGTTGCATCTTCTTTTATGGTCTTAAATGTTCATTAACAGGTATACCTCAAGTAACTTTGGCTGAGCTCCACACTCATATTGTAAAAGTTAACACCTTAAACGTTAGACTAAGATTGAACACATGTTGCCCCGTTGTGTTTCCAGGTCAGTATGCGGGACAGTCCGGTTTGTTTTGCCGCCCTCAGTACGGCTCCTTCCCTGAGCTGGAGCTGCGGTACCTTCAGTGCACATGCTGCTGGAGAAGCCGGGTTCCCGTGGCGAGCTTTGAGACCCTTAACGCTAATCTGTCCTCGAGTAATGAACCCTGCAAGGACGACGCGAGCAGAACCCTGGACACCTGCTACACCTCAGAGCAGCGAGACGCTATCCTCCAGCTCCTCAACACCGCCACGCCAGGAGAGCTGGCCGGGATAAAGCTGCTGCGAGGCCGCAAGTCCCTCAACATTGTGGAGTACAGGACTAAAAACGGACCCTTTAAAACTCTGGAAAGTGTGGTGAATGTTCCACTGCTAAAGCACAAAAGTGCTGTCATTGTCTTCAACTCTATTCTCAACCCGACGGTTAAGAAGGAGAGGAAAGTGAGGATACAGCTGGCCAAGTTCATCAGGCCAGAGGTCGACAAGTCTTGGTTAGAGGTGAGCTTTTCGTGTTAACAGGTGATTTCCGGTGTGTGTGTGTGTGTGGTTTTTTTTTTTTTGGGGGGGGGGGAGGGGGGTCATGATTGTTGGGGATTTGTTTTCTTTGTATTATTTTAGGTGTTTTACCTTACAAAATAAATCACCCTGAGGCATCTTATTGTGATTTGGTGGTATATAAATAAAATTGAATTCAATTCAATCATTATTTGACAAATAACAGAAATCACTTCTTGATAGACGATCAACATTTGACACATCTGTGTTTGAAATATCTACATTGGTCTGTATGATCACGGGCAATTCCAGGATTTTTTTTTTTATTATTGTTTGCACTTAATCTCGTTTTATTTGTTGATAAACCATCGTCTGTCAACAGTGCCCATATTTTAGATGACACAGATGTTCTGTTGATAAATAATTACATGATCTATGAGAATTAAGAACCACATAAGTGGGTTCTTCCTGACTCAAAGTAGGCTTTTTGCACATGATATGCACATAGGTTGGTACACATGTGTACTGTTCAAGACTAACAATCTGCTACCCTGCTTAGAAGTCTATCTCCCTGCTTTTTTTTTTTTTTTTGTAACCACGTGATAAATGTTTTCATGCTTCAGTAAATTAAACCCCACGTAAACAAATGTAATCAGTCCCATTGATTTTCCTTTGGCAGAAGTTTAGATCTTTGGGGCCAACTTTTATGCTTGGAAAAGCCTACACATGATATTGTAAAAATCAAATATCACAGGATGTTGGATAGCTGGTGATGGACTTTGCTGTGATAGGTTTACTGTCTACTTCATAACCTTGAGCTGTTAAAAGAAAATATTAACTACGAAAAGAAAGAGCAGGACAATGCTCTCTAATCATGATTCTGTATTTGCCAATGCAGGATGCCAGTTCCATAGTGTCACTCATATGTGGGACTAATAAAATTGCCTGGGCACACGTGGATCGTGGAATGACTGTACTGGACTGGCAACAGGTGGACTGTCCAAATTTCCTGAGGGGAACTTACATGGCTTCTGCTTATTTGCATGATGTAAGTACTTATGTAGAGCATATTATTTCTATTCAAAGTCTAGCTAAATGAGAACATTAATGTAGACTAACAGTCATTGTGTTTTGGAACTTTGTTTCTTTAACATAATTCATTAATTATCTATGATGCCAACAGGTGTCTTCAGTTGTGGCCCTCCTGCCATCAGCAGATTTCTACATAATAGAGAAATCTTCCATTTCAGTCCAAAACACAGCTCTGTTCCCCATCATGGCACACATGAGGGCTGTGGAGGCCATGCTTTTTGCTCTGCTGGAGCCCAAAAATTCCCTGCCGGAATCCAACATTCCTCCCAGGTGAGGTAAAAAAAGATATCAAAAGTATTTGGTTTGACCTTGTGCTGGTCACATCTGTAATCCCGCACCAAGCGAATATGCATGCAGAAACTTGACCCAGAAATTCTCTCCTTTCCTTTACAGGGTTCTCAACATGATGAGGACTGCTGTAGGGCGCCACTTTGGACTGATGGTGGGTGAGTCTCGAACAAGCGGGGCGCAGACAGTTCGACAGCTCATGACAGAGTCGGTGACGCAGAAGCTTCCCAGAATAAACTTTCCCCAGGATCTGCTGGTGAAGTACAGGAATTCCTTCCAGATGGGCAGCAGAAGAGGAGGGGAGGAACTCTGTGATGCTCTCCTTCAGGCTATAGCTTTTTATGAGCTGCTCAGCGACTGCTCCTGAGAGCCACTAGCTGGACTCGTCACGTGCTCCAACCACACAACCAACAAACCTCAGAAATGGCATTCTGGGTTCTTTTGAACTTTTTTTTCCTTTGAACTTTTTGGAGGTTAATGATAAGTTTGAAGAATTAAATATTTTTATTGTGACTTAAAACACTCAAATGCTGTTTTCTGGGTACTGTTTGAGTATAAGGGCTGCTCCTGTGTTTATTTCTGCTACTAACCCTGACAGGGGCAGTGACGGCTGTCGTCCTAGCATTTTGTGTAAAACCTGTTTGTGGATAAAACACAAAGGATGAAAAGTATAAAAAATATTGTGTCAAAAACCCATGTGAGTACCTGGGTAATCAGTACTTTAAATTCTTTTAAAATGCTCAGTATAATTTACAGGCAAACTTTTTATTTACTTAATGGTTGCACTTACATATAAATAAAAAACATGATTCCTCAAACAAACCACGTTAATTTCATTTCACAGTATTTGACTAAAATAAATACTGACAGGAGTAAGCTGAGGTAGGGATGATGTCAGGTTCAATAGTCTTTTAGGAGTCACGTGAAACCTTCTGCCAGGAGCTGCATGGTTGACTTTGAGAGGCCCAGGTGAATGTTGTTGAGGTAGTTCATACACCTATTGTGGGAGAAATTGGTATGTAAATTATTAGATAAATGCACAAAATGTTAGATATATTTTAAAGGGATAATTCACTCCTAAACTAAATGTACATTCCTCCACTCCCTTCTGGGGTGTAGTGTTATTTATCAATCTAGATTTCTTACTATGTCAGGCTTATGATTTATGACAGAATCATAGCAGCAAGGGAACAAGTTGTTTTACAAAATGACTTCCTGTGCGGTTTCTCTACAGGTACCTCGGCTTCCTCCCATGGTCCAGACACGGGTAGTTAGGTTAACTGGAGATACTAAATTGGCCATGTGAAAGTGAGAATGAAAGGTTGTCTGTCTCTGTGTGTTAGCCCTGGTGTGAAGAAGCGGTGTTATTTAACTCTTGTCCCCTTGAAAGCCTACTATGAGTAAATCTTTAAGCGGTTTTCTGAAACGAGTGGTTTCTGCCATATTTCAGACCTGCTTATAAAACTAAATGACTGGGTGTGCATCAGAAGTTAGTGAGGGTGGTCTCTGCCTCTGCAGGTATACCCCTGGACAACCTAGGAAACTGTTCTAAATGTTGTCAAACCACGTCTTCACTGATCTACACTGAGGTGTTCAGGGAGGTTATCTGCCATTCTCTCTCACGTGAACTTATTGTGATATTACAACCTCACTAGTAACATAAAATCCATCTCCATTTCCCGTCATTTATGATTGTCCCCTACTTTCGGACTCTTAAACCTTGTGTCTGACTCACCTCAGTGGCTCTTGTTTCTGTTGCTGTGCTTTATGTGAGCGGCAGATGAAGCGGAGGACCGGCATGTAGTCGACACACACAGCCCGTCTGTTCCCCAGCAAAACGAAGGGTTTACTGCTGAGAACCGTCCTGTTCAGTCTGAATCTTCTTTGGGACAAACTGGAGGCACGGGAACAAAGAAATTGGTGTTCCGCTTTATAATGTGCACAATATTATAAATGTTTAGTGAAGCACCCACATGCATTCATGAGCCCCCCTCATCCTGGAGCGACATCACGGGTAGAATGAAGTTCTATGTACTTTTCCACTAAAGATGCTTTGAGTTATTTAATTGAAATTGTTAACCTTTCATTGGTCAGTGTCTCGCTTTTTAAATGGATTTGGACAAGAATTTATCAAATTAATGTCACGTAATGGCACTTTCCCTTATACTTACATTATAAAGCATTTAAAAGAAGTCAACATCCTTGAAACTTAAGCAATGATAACTAAAGAAAGTGTATGACTGGACAACTGAAATGGAAAGATGGTAAACAACTTGAAATGGCATTCAGAAGATGAGGTGGAGAGCAGACTCACCTTGGCTCACAGAGAGGCTGAAAACTAAAGCTGAGACTGTGTCTTTTAGAAGAGGTCAATGCAAGTCTCTCCATCAGCCTCCCCCACCTTTTGTCCTCCAGCCCCTGTCTGATTTTTTGCACTTCAGTCCATGCCTCAGACGCTCTGCACAAGCACCTGTGACACCCCAAACCTTCAGCAGCAGCCTGAATGTCCAACAGCCTCTCCTGACTGTAGCTGCTGTCCTCTCCCTCCCTCATCTCATCCAACAAACCAGCCTTTATCTCCGCCCCTGTCCACACAAATGACTCGGGTGCGCAGGAGTCGGAAACACGTATCCCTGTGGGCGGCAGGGTGGCATCGAGGTAGGACATGAGGTCAAAGAAGTCAGTCAGGGCGTCTAAACACTCACTCCCCTCTTTAGCTGCAATTTGTTGAGCCGTACTGCCTGAATGCAGAGCTTTTGAAGGAGTCCCACTGAATGAGAATGTTTTTTCAAGGCCCAAACTGTCAGATGATGTGTTGTTATACTTCCTTCTGCTAAGCCTTGACATATGGCTTACAGATTTGCTGTTGGTCAGTGAAGCCCTTTGATAAATGCTTCTATTGTGCTGCTCGATGTGAAGCCCAACATCAGATTGCTCGCACTGTAGCCTGGAATAAGCTACTGTTTCCAAGCATCGAACCGTAGTATGCTGAGCTGCTACAGACAGGAGAAGCTCCAGGTTCAAATAGAGAAGAGGCACGCCTCGTCTCCAGCTCTCAGCGAGAAGCATCAAGAGCTCGTTCATGTGCTTTTTAGACGAGGACTGAGAATCAAAACACGATAGATCGGAAACGTTAATTTCATTTGGAGAAATGATCATGAAGATTTATGCAGAGAAACAAATACTTGCCTTTAGAAGGTTCAGCAAATGTTCTGGAGTTACACCGCAAAGACCCAGCATGTTAGCAGAGCAGCCTGTTTTGTACGGAGGAAATGAGTCTAAATGTTCTCCTTCAGCAGCATCTGAGTCTAAAACAGGAAAATTTACAGAGAATAACATAAAAATTTTTGTTTAATGTTATTTGTGCTTTATGTTGGAGAAACTTACACTGCACACAGATGGGTTTCTTAGACCTTCCACCACTCTGCACCCAGATCTGCAGCTGCAGCAGGCAGCGTCTGACATCACCACAGGTGAGTCTGAGGAGGTTGCTGACGTCACCCAAATCCAGCTGCACTCCCTCAGCCAGACACACCAGCTGCAGGTAACTGCACATATTCACCTTCGAAAAGATGGAGTTAATGACAGACTGAGTTATTTTTCTATTAATAAAGTTCTAATAACATTTTTCTTTTTCTATAGCACAAACATGCAAGAAGAGTGTGACGCTACTGTCAAACACATGCATGCAGTTGTCACTGAAGCTGTGTGAGGCGGTCGAGGTAACTTTGACTTACTGCTGATGGAGTTTTGAAAATTATTTCATCCAAGCTGCCGTCGAATCGATCCTTGAATAAGGGATCTGAGGAAGACACTAGTTTAGAACCAACAGCTCATCTTTAAAAGTGAAATTCAAACTCTGCGTGTGCGTCTTTACCGTTCGTAGTCAAAATGACTGGTCTTTTAGTGGTACTCATGAAAGCCTTAATGGCTGCAAGGAAACCGACGTCATCGTCAAATATAACGTCAACCTGCAAGAGCAAGTGATAACGGTGAATCTGAAGCAAACACTGTTGAAGTGTGGCTTTATATGCCAAACAGTGTCGTGCTCAGAAATGGTTTACCTCTTCAAAGAGAATAAGTGAAGTGGCTGTCTTTTTCTCTGCTACATCAGAGCCTGACGATGAGTTGACCAGTTTCTTGTTCTCTGGCCTTTCAGATGGTGACAGGAAACCAGACTGTAAGTGATCTGCTTTGGCCTTCATCCTAAAATAGTGAGTCAGAGTGACTGTGGCTGATTTTGCTTTTGCGCTGCAATGAGAGCCTCTCAAATTCTGTGATGTTCTTCTTTTTGAGGTGGAAGTGACATTTTTAGGAAGCACCCTTTTTCCTGTTAAGAGAAAATATAATTACCTGTACAGTAAAATTGTGCCTCTGTTGTTTTTCAGTAAAAGAACTGAGGGCTCTGATTACTCGTGTTACAATGAAAACAAATGATCATCACCATTGATGTTCTACCTAGTAAAATCTCAGATTTAGAAGTGCAGGTGTTGGTGTTGAAGGTGTTGAAGTAAGCCGGTTTCAGCTGGTCTTTCCCCGACGTCTCCACTAGGTGTGACTGGGTAACCTCCTTTAGCTGGGACAGAACATTGCGCCCATTGCGCTGTGAGGAACAGTTCACCTCAAACACCTTGGTTGAGAAGAAACCAAAGCATTAAGACTAATGGTGGAGAAAAAAAAAATCATACAGCACATCATTGTGATATTTTGCTTGTGCCGATACAGAGATGCCACATAGATATTTTATTAAATAAATTCAAATACTTGGGGAATACTATGAACAAGGTGGTATAGGAGGCAAGCCTTCTGCAAACAGTCACATTCTGAGTTGGACTGACTGCAGTCACTCTCAGAGAGATTGTCACAGGTTTGCAATTTATGGCAGGTTTTAGTGAGAGTGTGAAGTGAGAGAAATTTATCTTACTGGATAAAACAGAGAATGACACAGTTTAACTCTGAGGACATAATTTGACAGAAAAGTCAAAGTCAAAAATGTCACATTTTACCAGTTTTAAAATTGGAGACTCGGAGCATATCAGGTGTTGATTTTTTTATAGATACCTTCTGGGATGAGCCACAAAAATTTCAACCAGTAGAAAAGTAATATATTGTGAGAAGGATTTAATTTTAAATTTGAACTTCTGTACATTTCATATTACAGCTGTCTGTTTCCATTTTAAATTAGCTGTTTAACCACAGTTTAGTTTCATAGGGGTCGATTGTTTTTATGTAAAGTTAGTGAAATCAAACTCATGTTAAGGATCATTGTTATTAACATTACAATGAACTAAACTGGTTATCTACGGGGATTCCTTGTTTTACTTAAATGGGAAAAAGTTTTTATTGGACATGTTTGGGAGTGGTGAACTGGCATTAAGATTCATCCTAACATGAATCCATGTTTGGTGGCACTGATTTCTGACAAGCCTTTGACAGCATCGCTTCAAAAATACCAGACCTTTTTGCAAGTCCCACCTTGAAGCCCAGCTCCCGAGCACAGGCGTACACCGAAGCGGTCTTGCCCACACCTGACGGTCCTGTAATCAGCAGGGTGTTACCCAGTGGGTCCTCTCTGCCATCGTCTGATCCAGCTTCACCCTGGAAGTCTCCACAATCCCATGACTCTGCTCAAAAGGATACTTGTTACTTTTCCAAAAATCACACGCATGGAATAAAAAAGAATAAAATGTCTGACTGAGCAAAGCTTCACAGTGAAGAACCAGTTCATACCATTACTGTTTTCCTGTTGCTTCTTTTCCTCCATTTGTCTCTCCTTGTCACGGGCGGCTCTTAGTTTCCATTTCCTTAACCAACTGAACTCCAAGGAGAAAACATCCATAAAAGGTTTACACTCCTGATGCTGACTTCAAAAGACTAATTAATCAATTGCAGAATTAATAAGCAGAATTAAATATCTTAAATTCACCTGTACAATTTATTCACAGATGCAGGATTACCAATGACCTCACATGAACACTGGGGACTGTACTTATCTGTCCACAGTGTATCCTCAAAAAATAAATCTAGACCGAAGAAAGAAGACAAAAAAGTAAATTCCCTACAATTTAAAGGGAATAAAGCACGTGCCAAACTGTTCTGAATGAGACAAGCATTACTTCTTTGAAGAGGATCACAGCTTTTCATTAAGTTCGGCTCATCGAGACTTGGTTGGCTCGCCCTGTGTTGCTTCAGTCTGCGAGTGCGACTCAGCTTGCTGTACCTGGGCTGCTTCTCTGCAGAGTGAACACTGCTTCCCAGGACATCCTGATGTGACGAGTGACCCGCACCTGCAGCACTCTCTGCAGACCTCAGATGCTTCGGTACCCGCTGCAAGAGTTCATCTACCCGTTTTCTCTTTTCTTTTAAGGGGTAATGCGGATATGAGGAGGAAAGAAAGGGGAAAAATTATATCCTCACAGAGGAGCAAATGTACAGACAGTTTTTCAGTCTAACCTGTGAGTGCATGCTCCTGCAGCCCTTCTCCTGCCTTCTTCCTCAAAGTGTTGAGCACAGCTTGGACTGGAAATGCTGGATTAGAAGTTTGGATTTCTTCCAGGCAGCTGTGCAGAACTGAGGGTGACAGCTGTCCCTGACACCTGTCCTTTATTGTCACGTGAGAAACTGCAGGTGGACGTTTTACTGGTTGCACGTTATCACCTTGAAACACGGATTGCTGCGTGCTATCCAGAGGCTGGTCCAGCTCCCCGTCGCTGCTCCGCTTTCTTTGCTGTATCGCTCGTAAGAAAATCGGAGCAATTTTAGCTCCTTTTGCGCACAAAGCATCTCTTGTCTCCGGCACTGGTTGGGGTTGTGTTCCCGAAAGCCCTGTAGCTGAATTTGAGCCATTTTTATCTTTTGCATCCAGCGACATTTCCTCTTCAGAGCAGCTCGACTCTGATAAAACTATAACCCCGGCAGTTTGCGTCACGTCTTTGCACCGGAAGTTTGTGTCTCTGACTGTTTTGACCTTTCTGAGTTTATTTCGCATCGTAAAACACGGCAAACTAATTAAAAAAATGCTTTAGTTTGCAGGTTAAAGGCTGGCTATTGCCATTTTGAATTTGGCGCTTGGTTTTTACGTATGACGTCATTTGTGCGACGCTTCGCGTAACACAGAAATGTCGTGTTTTTTTTTCAAACGAAGCTAGCTAGTTGGGCTGTATTTAAGAAGAAAATGGTATGAGCAATATAGGACATGGAAATACACGAGTACAGTCAGTGCTACATTCATCCGCAGAGCTGAAGTGACGCTTTAAAAGTGCGCAGTGTTTCTCTGCAGTCAGAGATCGTGTGTGTACACAGATATCCCACACTGATACAGATTTGTCGCACTAGTTACAAAAGTTCCCAAAACTACACAAACCTTTCTCTAAAGTCATCAGACCATCTACATTTACAGATGTTTTTACTCAAATAGAATAACGTGCAGTGTTAGATTTTACAGCTTTTACTTTTGTCGCCTGCTCTGATGCACTAACCCTGTAGTGCATTTTTGTAGCATAGACATGTATTTATATGAAACCATCCAGTCTCAGTCTTGTGTATCTACTTATATAGACTCACTTGCCACTTTGTTAGGTACACCTGTTCAGCTGTTTATTAAACTATCTAATGAGGCAATCACATGACAGCAACTCAGTAATTATAGACTTATAGAGGTGATTAAGAGGACCTGGTGAGTTTCAAACTGAGCACCAGAATGGTGAAAAAAGTGATTTACTTGAATGTGGCATGGCTGTTAGTGCCAAACTGTTGGTCTTCTGGGACTAACAATCCTGCCACCCCTATACAATCATCTCTAGGTCTCCAAAAGTTGATTCTGTTCATCTAGACGTAGCGTTTTCAGTGGGAGAAATGTACAGAAAGTTGCAGTTTTGTCATTAATTGGCTGTAATGCACAAACTAAAGTGATCTTGACTACAATTTGATTGAAGGCCTATTAGATGTGTTGACTGTGCGCAGGTTTCACTAAAATCCGTACAATATTCGAGCAGGAGCAGTGATTCTTGTGAATTGTGGAAGGGTGGGCAGTCAGTCAGTCCTGCAGCCAGTAGATCTAAAAATAGTACAGGAATGGATAAGGACAAATGTGTTTTATTTCTTTAAATATAAAAATCCCCTTATCCAGAGTGTATATGCCACAATTTTCCACAGGGTGTTTTGACAACGTTTTTGTTTTCCACATGGACACAGAAAGCCTCCACGGATAACGGAGGGCAGAGGGAGGAATATACTGTTAATCTGGTTGTCCACGAGGGAATTCTGATGAAACTGAATGGTGATGTTCACCAGTTTATGTGCACACTACTAAACACAACTACTGCTTTTTTTTTTCTCAAAAAAAGTGTTATGAAAAAAAAAAAAAAATCATACATACTTTAAATTTGTTTTTTTACAGAACTAATAGAATGATGAAAATATTCCCCTTTGGCATCAACTGAAACTAAAAGAACAACTTATTTGGACCTGAAAAATCCTCCAAACCACACCATATTGCTTTGAAATGACAACTGCAACCCGTTCTTTACTAGATGCGAAATGGGGCACAGCTAAACATTTGATGTGATTACACTATACACATTTCTGTCAGCTACTCATAACCCACGTTTAAAAATATAAAATTAAAATAATGTTGTCTCCAATGTTCTCAGAGCTTGAAGTAGGGGGAAGAAAAAAAACAAAAAACAAAACTGCAGGTGCCTACAACAGAAAACAGTCGACATTCTCTGATGCTTTGCATGGCACACGGTGTGATGTGCTGCTGGTTGTCCACAAACAAAATACTCAGAAAACTTGACTTCCTTGGCTTTCCTTGCACCATCATCAATGTCAAACATATGATGAAATGTCATTTCGGTTTTGTTTTTTTTTTTTAGCCTGGACTGAAATCTTACTTTATTCTGTAGTCCAGGATCCATGCACAACACTTGTCAGGAAACCCCACAATCCTCTCCAGTTTCCTAATATTTTAACTGTATCGCCCTTCATTTGAAATGTCATCCATAGCAGCGAATCCAGCCCTCCACATGTGATCATGAAAAAGCTGCATTCAAGTGCTGACGCAGCATGATTACATTTTTTCCCCCCTTTCCAAATGACAATTTCAAGGTAAGCCTTCTAAATACAAACACCAAGTGCTAAAATAACCATCTAAAAAGGATACATTTTTTAATCAAGGTTATTGTGTACGTGTACAAATAAACAGTGACAATGTTACCAGTACAGTTTTAACTGTAGCCTTGATATAGCCGTCTATCATACCGAAGGCAGTCGTGCCACAGTAAAAGACACTCCATTCGATTACTCTCAGTGACACAAGGATAATTCAATGGCTCCTACAAAATGCATATTAAGTAGGTTCAACTTGCATCATTCAGTCCACAAATTCCTCGTTTGTGTAGAAGTGGGCAATTCACTTTTATATTGTTCATATTTGGTTCAGTTCAAGTTCCGAAAACTTGTTTACCTTGTATACTGATCTGTGTCCAGTCAGTTCATCTGCTGCTCAGTTCTCCCACCTATCTAAGCACCAAAATGTCAGTAAAGTCCATTTAAGGGAGCAGGGGAGGGGGGAAAAAGAAAAATACAGAAAAATACAACAATCATAGTTCCCTCCAGCCAGCTTTACATCAGTCTGTTAGAGCGCTTTTTGTCCTCTTGCCCTGCTTTCCCCCACTTGGGGTGACGGCATTTCCATTACAGGCTCCTGCTGGATTCTGATCCTGCTGGTCCACCTCAACTTCCGGCAGCTCTTCTTGTATCTGCCGCAGTCGGGCCATCGCACGATCGATGGTGGATGTGCTTACCAGGTTGAAGTCGTGCATGCTGACTAGGTGCAAGAGGAAGTTGCGGCAGAGGTTGCGGCGGATGATGTGAGCGCCGCGGTCCTCCACGAAAAGCATGATGGCCTGATTCATCTGGTTGTCTGCAATGAAGCTGAAGGGGGGAATAATCAAATTATAGGAATCTAGCATTTCTACAGTCAGAGGCTGTAAAAACACCATCAAGCTACTTTGAAGTCACTCATTAATTTGCGGACTACCATTAGAAGCTTTGAGCTCAGCAGCTCCAGCACTGATGTTTTGGAACCAGATTTTATGAGTGTGTGTGGTAGCTACATGTCAACCAAAGGCTGCCCTGCCCTAGAGCAGCGGTCCCCAACCTTTTTTGCGCCACGGACCGGTTTATGCCCGACAATATTTTCACGGACCGGCCTTTAAGGTGTCGCGGATAAATACAACAAAATAAAACTAGTACCGGTACCGAAAAAAAGAAGATTTATTCATAACACACGTGAAAAGACCCAGGAAAACCGAGTTAACGATAAAAACGATAACAAAATAACGCTGAAAACCGATAAAAACCCTGAAAACCATACATTTCACACCTGAGCCTCAACTCTTGCGGCCCGGTACCAAACGACTCACGGACCGGTACCGGTCCGAGGCCCGGGGGTTGGGGACCGCTGCCCTAGAGGATACCCTGCATTACTGATTTTACTCTGGGACCACTTTACAACATAATGTACAAAGAACCTTATGCGCCTTAAAAAAAAAAAAAAAAAACCAGACTGGAATCTGACAATCAAATTCAAGGCTTTTTGACACACTCATAATGGAGACATGTTTCTCACAGACCTCTATGATCTGACTCTCTTTTACAACTAAATGTGTCGCCACCTGCTGGCTACTGAAAGAATACAGGTTTTAGAGGCTCCACACTGTGATCAAAATATGTAAAAACTACAATATAACTGCTGGATGGTTTATTAAATTGAGCATATTCTTGAGGATTTTTTTTCTGATTTGTTTGGAATCGTCTGTGATGACATCCTGTTTAATCCCATTTATTATTTGCAAACAGTTTCCCAGAGCAAAAAGTTAAGAAATAAAATAAAGTAAATAAATAAAGTCCAATATGTTTTCCCCTCACCCAGTTGAGAAAAAAAACAAAAACAAAAACCAAACAACTGACACAGTTGAATATAAACTAGCTACACCATTATAAGCATCCTGCAAAATCTCTGCTTCAAACTGATATAATTCAGCATACCCATGCTTCATGACGTGCAGGTTCCACAGCTTCATCACCTCCTTCTCTCCTTCATTAACGTCCGTGAACTCATCCAGTTGCTATAGTAATTAAAGAAAATAAATAAATAAATGATACTCAATTAAGATACACTCCAATATGAACAACTTGCCATATAAGCCAAATGTAACAGTAAAACAGTGTGTAATGTGTGTCGAGTTTTACATCATTACAACTGTGAATAAGCAGTAATGAAAACTCATCAGGGGTTAATCTCGCAGGTTTTCTGTCACTCCTGTCAGAAGTGTAACTAACAGACTTTGTTCTACAGCAGGGGTCTCAAACTCAAATGAGCCGTGGGCCACTTCTGGCACCGTCATCTCATTGGAGGGAACTTTAGTGTCCAAGTAGTACAGAAAAACAAAAACACTCACTAATATTTCCTAAAATGTAGTGTTTTGTTTGTTTTATTTAATTCCAAATATTGTGTAACAAGACAACGTTAATGTTTTTGCAAACATGAACGTAATTTTTTTCTCACTCTTAACTATCTGAAGCCTTTCAGTTTCATTTGTCATATGCAAGTTAGCACAGGGTCAACATTGCAATGAAATGTATTTGACGAGCAGAAGACGGTCACTCAGCAGTATAGTACAGTAGTTTCATTGAACTACCAAATAAACACCTCTTTCTGGCCAGACACGTGGCAGCACTTTTGCTACAATTTTGTTTGTATTTAACAAAATAAAAATGCAGGCATAAGCGTACACATTAGTTTTTGACTGCAAGTGAAAATTGTTTTCTTTCCAAATAAATCTCTCACTGAACTAACACAGCCCTCAACATGTTTGCACTCTCTTGTTACCTCGGCCAGGCCCGCAGCTCCGAACCATAGTAAGGAGACCTCTGGCTAATTGTGCCAAAAACTGATTTTCAATGTTTCCGTGTATTTTTTTATGTGTAATATCTTTATGTATGTTGGTAAATAGACTTCGGTGAACAGCGTTTACAAAGGGGTTATATATAGAATTAAGAAATTATCTGTTTTTTCAAGTATCTTTACAACTCTGTGTTATTGTACTTACATTATAACCAATCCGGTCCTTTATCCCCACTTAAAATATTTTTACTGAACTATTGTAATATTTGCTGCCATTTCTGCTGTCCTCTTGGCCAACTTACTCTTACAAAAGACATTTTTAATGTTAATGAGATTTTTTTTAACTGCATAAATAAAGGTTATATAAAAGTCACTGCCAAAAACTGATTGCGGCTTCTACCTTGTTACACGAATGTTGTTTGTGGCTCAAGATGACTTTATGTCATCCATGAGGGATGCATTTGACATATGTTTCACATATTATAGCCCAACAAGTTACTTATAGCAGTTTAAATACGAGCAATCAGTTTTTGGCAAATACCGGAAATCAGTTTTTGGCAGTCAATCACTTTTTGGCACAACACCGTGTCGGGCTCATAGCCGGGAACTAGCTTTACTGTCTGGGTCAACCTTGCTAGCGAGAGACAGAAAGAGGCGTTGAAAGGCTGCTCCAACGGAACTTATTGTTTCGGAGGAAAACACGAACACAGTGTACAGTCGAGTCTTAATAGCATACTTACAACTGGGCTCGTCAGGCACTCTTCTTGGCTGCAGTGGTTATTATTATTGTATTTACATGCTTCCAGCTCCCGTTTCTGCTCGGTGACAGCTCGTACTTATGTCCTTTTTCTCCCTCCCTCACGCTCACACACACACAGCGGGAGGGGCGGTCCCACACGTTCTCCCTGCTGCAAGGACTACACTGCCCATGAGGCTACAGTCTTAAAGGGCCATGCCTGTAACACTCTGCCGTCGTATTAAATCATTTTTCGTATAATAGTTTTTAAAAAATATTTCTTCACATCAATATGCGGGCCGCAAGTAGAGGTGACGTGGGCCGCAAATGGCCCGCGGGCCGCGAGTTTGAGACCCCTGTTCTACAGGGTTCAGTGAGATCAATAACGAAGTGACACATGTTGTGTATCAGTTGAAGAACAAGCTGAAGAGGTGTTCAGTGTTGGCAGCAGTTTTTCTGCCCTGAGCACCTCCAAGTTATTTATGGCTGACCGGCCCGACCCAAATGATTTCTCACTCTGTTGCTATGGTAACTCTGAAATCTTTGTTTTGCCATTTCTCAGTTTTTTTTGTTTTTTTTTAATGTTTCCCTCTCCTCCCAATTGTGGGGGTCTGGGAAATTCAAGGACACAATCACAACTTTTCCTTGGATTTATTTCATTGGTGAATCATTTCTCCTTTACTGAAGTTGATGACAATCAGCCTTTTACTGGGTAAAAATGACTTTATGAGCACTGGTTTCTCACCGTGGCAGTTTTCTCCCTGAGCCACTCTGGATCCCTTTCATCCTCGCTGTCTACATCCATTTCCTGAGGCCGCAGGGGCATGCAGCTATCACTGTGGAAATAAAGGCGGTTATGTCCACTGACGTAGGTCCTCTGCTGCTCCAACTCTCCGTCCTCAGACTCCAGAAACTCTGAAAGACTTGGTTTGGTCCTCTTGGGCCTAGCAAGAGAAGAAGAAAATTAATTTTGTATTTAACACTGTGTAGGCTGACATTTCAGAAATATATAATTTTACTGTCTTACATATGAAATAATAATTTCAAAGCATCCCCAGTTTGAGGTGGAATTGAGGTAACCTTTAATAAACTGTACATACCCTTGCATCCTCACCAAAATAAACATTTGCTCAATTGTTAAAACTAGGATATAAATTTATAGTTTTTTTATACACTTGTCCAGATTTTTGCCATAATTAGCGTATGAATTTTTAAGTGTTTAAGGTTTGTGACTTTTAAAGTAAAGGTTTATGATAAATATGAAGATACTCCCCTCAAAGGAATCAAGTAAAAACTCTTCACGCTATTGTCGGCATATGCTTTTATCAGACAATTACATCTTGGCTTTCCAGACTTTTATCAACCAAACTCATTTCTACCTGATACATTAGTATAAGAACATATCAGAGCTAATCCGTTTAGAGTTGCCTTCCTGCCAAGTTCCTCAGACTTTTGCTCCAAGTCTGTTTAAACCATGGTTAGTGTGCATGATCAGGTCACTAACGTTAATTCAGCTCATTACCCCTTCATTAACAGACAAATGAAGGGGAAGAATGAGTCCGTTCTGTTAACTCTGAATGAAGGTCATGCGTCTACCTGGAAACCAGTATGTGAGTCACAGCGGTCCTCTTGACTGGGCCGTTGCGGCTAAAAGCAAAACCTGGCTGGCTGTGAATGTCCTGAGGGTTGCCAACGTATGAGCCATCATAGCACTCATTGATGGAAACGTCTATCCTTGCTCCTTTAGGGTGAGGCTGCAGATTAAGAAACAAATAAAAGAACTATATCAACCATTCAACTGTTAAAATAATCATTCAGTGGTTAATATTTAATATGGAGCAAATGATGTGATTAGATAACATTAAATATTTGAGAAAAAATCAGGAATAATGACGATTAGAATAATCCCATTCACCTTGCACTCTTTAACTGACAAGACTTAAAATGTATAACAGAAGTGTATAGTTTATACAAGTGTTTTAAGATACAGCTTGCAGATTACAACCCCCACACACACAGCATCTTTGAACTTTAAGACTGTGTGAGATCCCATGGTGTCTTGTGAAGACTCATGACTTGCCCAGCCACACACACACGCACACACACACACACACACACACACACACACACACGCACACACCTCTTACCACATAGTTGAAGATAAAGCGGGAGTGGGAGAGTTTGAGGTGTTTGAGCAGGCTGTAGAGTTTGCTGCAGTTCAGGGTACACCAGGGACAGTGAAGATCATCTCTCGCCTCCGTCTGCTGCCGCGTATTATTGTTGTACAGAAACTGAGGAAGAACAAACCACCGATTTACTACAAGATAAACCAGAGATGGTGAACCTACAGCAGATGTAAAGCAGGGTCATAAAAATCAGAGTTACTGTCACTCTTGACACGCTAAGGGCAAGCACCCAACAGCTAAAAATTGTCGATACATTAAGTTTTGAAAAGGTGAATGATTACAAGTGGTGCAACGGATCACGGTTGATCCGTAATCCGAACCGTGAGATTTTTGATCCGTTGCACCACTAACGATTACCAAAAAAAAAAAAAAAAAAGGGGGGGGGGGGGGGGTATCAAAACGTGACAGTAATTCTAAAACAGCTCCAAAAAAAAAAAAAAAAAAAAAAAAAAAAAAAAAAAAACAGACCACAAAGACACTGCACATTTTTATCAACCTAAACAAATGGTTCTTATAATAAGTGTGCCAGGCTCAAATGTATTCCTTACTGTTGTGTGGTGTACCTGATAAAATATACGTAGCTTCTGTCGCGGCTCACATGGGACCTGCTCTTTCTTCGTCTGAATGTCTGTGCTGACTGACTCTTTCACTGCTGACAGGAACAGATGGAGAAGTTAATTCTTGGAGAGTCACCAAATAACAAATTATGTGGACTTTTTTTGTAAACACACTGAAGGGCTTCTTTGAGAAGGAGAAATTGCATTTCCCCCCTCCCCGCCCAGTAACAAAAGATACACAATCTAAGTGCAAATATACCTGTTGATAAAGCCCATTTCAGACATGGAATATGTAACATTGTTGTAGCTTCACCTACATGTCTATGTAATGACCTGATGGCATTAAAAACACACGGTCACTGAAGAGTTTCACCTTTGTTACAACACAGAGCACAAAAAGAGTTTCCTTCCCACCACAAGAGTAGAAGCACACCTAATGAGCAAATAAAGGAGGATGAGTGCTTACATTTCTGAAATGGAGAGCATAAGTGACAGGATTTAAAACTTGATGTGCAGATGAAAGGTTAAGCCACAGAGAAACAATCACAAGTGCTTAAGGTGAAAGAGATGAGAGATACTAACCCACCCCCTCACTAGGCAGGTCAAGTGTTCCTTTAACTACATTGTTAGTTATATTTAGTTGCATATAAGAACCCATATTGAATACTGACATTCATTCGCAAAACAAAGACTTTAGACACTCCTACTCTGTGCGCAGAAGTCCGAGAGATCTTCCAAGAAAGGTGTTGCCATGTTCCAGGAAAAAAAAAAAGAAAAAAAAAAAAGATTGCTCAATAGGCAACGATTTCATACCTGTTGATCTCTAATCTGGAACATAACCTGTCCTGGAGCGGGTTATATACGCAGCATAAGTTACCATGGCGAGCTACTCCTGTAAGAAGTAATCCACCTTTGTAGTACTGAAAACCCAAGGTTAACCCTCAAGTTGCTGAGATAAGCCAAAATCCAGCTTCACAGCAGAGACCTCCGGTCCCCTGTTCCAAAACCAACCTAAACGCAAACAGATCATTTATGACATGGTTACACTATCTTAGCATTAAATAAATTGAGCCATTAGGGGCTCTGACTAATGCTAGGGGACACTTTGGCTGAGGAGCACCACTGCAAAATGGTAACATTAGTAAGTAAAGTATATCAGTTAGCACTGGAGTCAATGTAAATAATGTTACATCCAAACAGATGGCTAGCACTCACCATATCAAAACAACCCGAGCTTTTAGAGATAATTAATAGGACCAACTCATAACTGTGTGTGCGTGCACACATGGGAGTCCACACACAGTTACTAATGATGAGACGTCAGGCAGTGATTCATAGAACTGCTTTTTGCTCATATGGAAGCATTATGCCAAATACTGATACATATAAAATACTCCCCCCAAAAAATAAATAATTAAGTAGCGACATTGTGACTTTTACAGAAGGATTCACGGGATTGTTCCAACATGATGGTGACGTGCAGAGGTGCCTGCACATTTATGGGATGAAAAGCATGTCTGAAAGGGACTCAACAGCTATTTACACAGCGCCTTTTGCCAGATTCAGTTACAAATAGATCATCCCACACCAATATCATAGTGGGCGAATAATCCAAAAGCATGACCCACTCGGGTTTGTCAGAGAATCTGTTCAGGAAATCTCTTTATTTGGTGTTTTGTCTGAACCCTTTTGCAGTGCTTTTAATTAATCAGAAGATCTGGCCTTCTCTTGTCATCTGTGGACATTTTCTGGTCCTCCTCTTGAATGTAATATAAGATAAAATGTAATCCAGGGATTTTGAAAAACCGATAGCATCACACTGATAGAATTTTTCCACGTCATTGCATTGCTCTAAATTTCTAAGTTCAAGCTACCGTGAATTGTTTTTGTACTTACTCATGAGGGCAGTTCGGTGGTTGCTGGTTCTGGTCTCCATAGGGCTGGAGCTATCTGAGTTGCGCGTAGAGAGGGGTTTAGCCACAGGAGCAGTGGACTTTCCACTGCCATCACCTGTCCAACGCAGCGTGAACTGCAATGTGGGTCCCTGAGAAAATGTCTCAAATGGTGGCAGTCTCTGTGGGACAGCCATGATCAGTGAAGCAGTGAGGTGGACAAGAAGGAAATTAGCATTCAAGTTCAACATGACAAACACAATTACACCTTCCTTTCAGAGACCTAATCCAGCCAGCCTACCTTCCCATCAAGAATGGTTTCCCATGTGGCTCGCTTCTTGCTCACAGGGCTGTCGTCCATCCCTTGCATTGACACCTCGTACTCCCCATCCAGCAGCTGCAGTCTCCTGTGGACAAAGCAGGGCATGTTTTGAGGAGTACAGGCAAAAGCGACTGGAAGAGGGACATATTTAGAACTTAAAAAGGAAAGAAAGTACAAATCCTTACCTATTCTTATCAAAGACAGTCATCTGTGCAACATAGGTCTCTGTGGTCTCTCCTTCATCCCTATGGGATGAACTTCGCTTCTTTCTAGTAGGAGTATCTGTTACATCTTCATGTTTAAAAATAAATAAACAAATAAATAAACAAATAACAACTGAGACCAAGAATTTAATATCTAGCCAGTAACTATTTCAGTTACAGCTGGTATCATTTTCAGATGAGATGCTCACAGAAAGAATATTCAATCCCTTATGCTACTCTCCCAACAAACTGCACTGTTAAATTATTCATCTAAATGGTGCACAGTCAAAAACAGAGCATAAAAAGGTTTTACTGTGGGCTTCCTACCAATGTTTTCATTGGCCTCTCCATTCACTAGACCACTGGCATCCCTTCTCCCTGTGCGCGATACCCTGAACAGAAGCGAGTAGGACTTCACCATGTGGCTGTTGCTGGGCTCAAATTCATTGCTGGGAACCAGTAAGGAAGGGTAGGAGCCGGGCTTGGTTTGGTTACTGTCGGGATTCAAAGGCACCTGCTTTTTACCTGTAGGCACTTGCTTTATCGGGCAGCTGACATCCTGAAATACAAAAACAACCACGAGTGAGCAACGGCAGATGCATTGACATGTTGCCAAAAGTGACAGACCCAGTGTTTTACTTTACCTTGCGTTTTTTATGGCAGACTTTGACAAGTAGCACCTCTAAGGACACAGAATTTTGTTCATTTTCTGAATTCTGAGATGGCTTTTCTAGAGGGAAACAAGAAGAGTTTGTGTCAATCACAAACAACTGTATATTCTCCTTCTTTCTTATATACATAAGAAGCATCTCTTAACATCTAAGGAGCTTGGAAAGAAAAGTGTGTGGACTTCTTTAAGTTGCTTGAAGACGTTTCACCTCTCATCCGAGAAGCTTCTTCAGTTCTAGGGTCAAATGGTTGAGAACCTTGGACTGAGAACCTTCACAGACATCTCTCTTAACATCGATTAATGTTATCCTACATGCAACTGTAAGACTGCATAGCAGTATGTTGGTACAAAAAAAAAAAGGTTCTTCTGCCTTGCTTCTGAGTGACTACTTTTGTCATTTCTATCAATGTGGTTGGAATTTTGTTTAACTGATGCTTAACATGCCAGTGGTTAACTGTAATAGGGTGGTGTCAAAGCAAAACCACATTTCAAACAGCTGAATATTGTAGAAATTTCTGACACACCTAAGCATTTCTGAGTCATTTCTTTCATAGGGAAATACACAAAACACAGGTACTTGGTGAATATTAACATGTGCTTACCATCCTTATGGAAGAACCCAGTGAATGTTAACTGTAGATGTGAGGACAAGCTAAAAGCCAAAAAAAAAATGCACAGGTGAAACTAGGTCATATCAAGTGCTACAACTGTTATTATGAATAGTAAAAAAACAAAACAAAAAAACCCTGCAAGGTACATATAACTGTATCAACACGCCACAGAGTCGGAAAAATTAGCTTTGTTCAATACAAAATACAGAAAACAGATGCAACACTTGTAAAGCTGTGTTACCTTGGAGAATCCTGCTCCCCCTTCATCTTCACCACTGTCTGCAACATATCATCCACTTTGAATGTTTTCCTGGAAAGAAGTCCGAGAAAGTTTGTTCACAAACATCGTCAGGAACAAATCATCTTTACAAACTATGACAGTGCATCGTTATGACAAAAAAAAAAAAAAAGAAAAGAAAAAAGAAGGATTCCTGTTTCTCCAGACTCCATACCTTCTGGCATTTGTTCGACCATTTCTGTGAGACATGAAGGTGAGTGTCCTGTGCAAAAATATGGGCTAAGAAAAAAAAAAAAAAAGGGTGGGCGGATATCAGTCATTTTCCATCAGCAGTTTAATTAAAATATAAATGTGTAGAGTATTCACTTACTGCAATCAAATTCCTTGTGCGTAGAAATCTGTATATCTGAGTTGGTTCTAGAAATACAACAAGTCTTGTTTTAGACAGTATCACACCCCTCTCACATCATCATCACCTAAAGAAAGCTACTTTTGGCTGCTCCCTCATTTTATTCACAAGCGGCCACCACAGCAGGGAGCTCCACATGTTTGATTTGGTAGAGTGGGACGCCAGATCCCCTTCTTGTATGTCTACCAAAGTGTAAACCAATACACTAGGGAAACACTGACAGCAAGTTTGTAGAAAGAGAACAATATTAAAAGCCTGAATAGGATCTTTGGGGGGGGGGAATCATTAAAAGAACAGTTCTAGGTTTTATTAAGGCCAGGTGATCTGCAATACCACATGTGGCCCCTTTGTCAATCAGCTCATTATTTTTAACTTGATCTGAAAAACCCATCCATATTACTGTAGTGCATTTCTCACATGCCAACACTTCTTCTGGTATGTGGTGACTAATTTGGCATGACATCCCCCCCCCTCCCAAAAAAAAGAAAGAAAGAAAAAAGTATTGGGCGTGTGTTTTAGCCTGATTTCAGTCTGATAATTGTTACCTTACTACAGTAGTCATTACGTTAAGTTAAAAACAATATTTAGGACTCCATTTGGAATTAAACCAAATGCCAGCCAGTCAAAAAAAAAAAACAACTAAAAAACCCCCCACAATAAATCACAGTAAAAATGATCAGAGTAGCGAAACAATCACGGAAAGCACAGGAAAGTCTCTCATGAACCCAAACCGTAAACTTGTATTATAATGTAACAAGTAGTGAAGTCTCACTTTCAAAGGCCTGTAGGAACAGCTCATGGTCGGCCTGAATCTGCTCCATCTTCGGCTTTTTTACAGAGTTCATCATTGCTGATGAGGCAGGGTAGACGGCGCCGTTAGCTTTGCAACTGGCCCCGCTCATAATATGACCTGAGTTCTGCGGAGTGAGACAACACCACACGTTAGAAGAGAAAAGATTAGGGCATAGGTGCGGGAAACACAACAAGTTAGCTTAGCAAAACACTAGCATTAGCACGCGAGCTAACGGCTAGAAGCACAGCGCTAACACGCTAGCCTGCCTTTTACCGCACTATTTATTCGGTTAATCAAACCGCCGTTAACAAAGCTTCCAAAATTTGTAACCTGGCAAATATGGGGCATATAAAAAAGTAACGTACCCTGGCTGATGGCATTAATTTGCTGGCCTCGCTGCCTCTAGCACAAGCCTGGCAGACTCAACAGCAGAAACCTGTGAAGAGGAGGCGACAAGACGCTGGCTAGTTAGCTAGCAGTGCTAGCATAGTTTACTTCAAAACAAACCTCCGGACACTCGAAGCTGTTCTGCATTCATCCGTCCGAAATACTACCAGTAGTTGTGGGTATATTGGACCCGATTATTGATATTCTATCTGTAACTTGTTCTCAATGCGGTATCCCTTCAATTTGTACTGAACAACAGAGCACTGGTCAGTTGTCAGCCAATAGGAGATGAGCGGTGCCAATGCAGAACTTTGATTGGCTACTCAGCTTCAGTGACGTCAGACAACGCGCTCTCGCTTTCTACGATTTTGCGGGAAATCGAGTCCATCTGCATTCATCATATCCAGACGAGCACACAGCAGGCAGAGCTCTGTCATTCACAAAATGTACTCAAGAATTCACAATATAAACCCTACGAACCCAAATATATTCAGTCTGACTATTTATTCAATGAAAAATCAATAGCAAATCAAAGATCGGAATTAATATTTATATTTTCTGTTTTATTGCATTGACCGCATTGCTGTTGAGAGGTACTTCACATTTGTACGAATATTTTCAGTAGAACATAACGATACAGGTGCTGTAGGTTAAATTGTGCTGTAAAAGTAGAAAAGTGTGGATAAAATCTAGGTTAGTAATAAAATGTGGACGCTAAGAACATTAAACAAATAATCTAAAAACCTAACATTTACTTTTTAGTTTTTAATAATGTCAACATTATTCAAACAGATTGTACTCTGCCAGCAGGTTACAATAACTGTAATATTTACTTACGTGGTATTAATGCTACGATTACTGTAATTTTTAAAAGATCATATTCTAATCCATGGAAGACGTTAGAAAAAATATTACTTTATATCACGGGCGTTTCTAGGTTTTTTGTTGTTTTTTTTATTAATGGGGTGGCACAGGGAGGAATAAGAACACAAAGGAGACTAATGTGTGAACCCTTGTGTCCTGTTATAGATTTATTACATGAAAAGTGCTGCTGTACTCCTTCTTTTTCTTCTCTTTCTTTCAGATACTCCCTTTTGGGGCCACCACAGTGGATCATCTGTCTAAATCTCACCTTTTCCATCTCACCTGTCACGCCAAACTTCTGCAAGTCTTCCTTCACTACATCCACAAACCTCTTCTGAGGTCTTTCTCTTTTGCTCCTGCCTGGCAGCTCAATATTCAACATCCTCTGTCCAGTATATCCACTACCTCTTCTCTGCACATGTCCAAACCACGTCAGCTTTGTCGCTCTAATTTTGTGTGCAAAGCGTTCAACCAGTGGCGGATCTAGAGAAATTTTCTTGGGGTGCATGAGGGTAGCATGGAAATCAAATAGGGTGGCAAAATCAAAGCCTTGTTTGAAAAACACACGTGCAAGTGTTACATATGGGTAAAATGATTCAAATGCAGTAAGTATACACGTTTCATACAAATATAGTCTATCACTTAATTATTTTCTGTAGCCCACATAATTAAAAATTTCAGTGACATAAAACATGTGAATTTAAATTTTTATGTACTTTTGATTTACATTTGTATTTCACCTTCAAATTGTCTTAAATTATTTTTTCCCTTGCGTTGCTTGGTATCATTCTTTTTAGCTCAACCTCGTGTATCTGAATTTACAGTTATTTTTTCATTGACATACTATATTAACACAACTGATCTGAAATCAAACACAAAACATAACATCCTAGAAGTTGTTTTGTTTTGTTTTGGGGGGGGGGTGGTTAACTGTAAAACCCACAGACACGTTTAGTAAATTATTTTCATAACTTCAAATGCAAATGTAAATTGTAAATTTTGAAAACTTAAGCACAAATTTTGTAAATTATAAAGTTATATACAAATATTTATCTAAAAATGTAGCCAATGCATCTGGCGTTTTTTGTTTGTTTGTTTTTTTGTACAACCATTTAAAAATACTACTATAACTAAAATGAGAGAACAATCAGTTGTCATAGTAAGATGCCCGACAAATTATTTGTGCCAGTAAAAAAAATTGCTTGTCTGACACAAGACAGAGAAGAACACCACAGGGATAAACTCTGCAGGCCTGACAACAGGAGGTGTATCACTCCTCTGGTTTTCCACCTGGAGACAATGTTTACATTGAAATCTACCTTTGTGGCCTTCATTTGTACCCACTGACACACAAAACAAAACAATGACTACACAAGACACTAACTACACAACACAACATAACACACAAACAATAAACTCCATGCTAAACGTCATAAATCTCTCGCATCTCAAAACTCTCTCTCTCTTTCTCTCTCTCTCTCTCTCTCTCTCTCTCTCTCTCTCTCTCTCTCTCTCTCACTCTCTCTCACTCACTGGCCTTTTTTCTTTTCTTTTGCACTGTAATTAGAAAATGCTTTTTTGTTTTACCGTTTATTCCACGCTAAACGTGACGATAGTATTTCAAAAAAATATATTCAGTTTTAGAATTTATATTCCATGTTAACTGTAGTTACGCTCAAAGTCGTTAACACTATCTTATTTTAATAAACAATGCTGTCATATGCAAAACTAGGGTGGCACATGCCACCCCTTGCCACCCCTCTAGATCCGCCCCTGGTTTAACCTGAGTTTTTCTTTTAATATACTCATTTCTAATCGTGTCCATCCTGATCACTCCCAATGAAATTCTGAACATCTTCAGCTCGTCCACCTGTCTTTTCATAAAATGGTGCTCCACAAGATTTTTTATATAATTTTTTTGTTGGATAAACCTTTTGCAACACAAAGAAAGTATGTAGACTTTTCATTAAGTAAAATGTATAAATTATCTTACCCAAGTAGTGTAGAGTAGTAAATAGTGCATTCTTTAACTATATTTAAAGTACCTAAAGTAAGCAGTTTTTAGAATTATATACAATACTATGTACATATGTACTATGTACATTGGATCATAATTACTGATGCATTGATGTGCGTACATATATACACATCAATGGTCCAGTTGTTGATTATTTTATTTACGTATATATATTGCAGGGTAGCTTGATATATTGCATTATTATGATGTAATTAATGTGAGGGGCTTGTGCCAGCTCATTTCCCCCCTCGTTCATATAGTGCTACATTTTGGAGAGAACTTGAAAATTATATATTGTGCAAAACAACATACGAAGTCAAAATTGAAGGGAAGGACATTATCAGTTATTTTGAAACCAAAGAAAAAAAATTATGTACCATTGTCAATCTTTATATCTTACTAGGCAAATTCCACATACATAAATGTACATTTTAAAACTCAACCCCATTATTTAATTTGTTTTTACTTGAAATTGAATATTACTTAAACTCTCTTAAATTAACTTCAAATAAAAGAGGTTCATCATTGATTGAAATTCATTCAGAAATGTTCAACAAATTAGCTGTCACAGATATAATTTTCAAGTCTGTCACATCCCTCTTTTTCCCTTTATTTATTTATTTACCCTTCTTATTTTCATTGTAATACTTATTGTTACTCTTATTTGCCCTGTATGTCTACTGTACAAACTGAGCTGGAATGACTGACTGTTCACGTTACAATTTCAAATAAAGTTCTGAAAGAAAAAGCTCACGTCCCCCCGCTATATGTTCCCCTGATGTATATCAAAATTAATCTGAGGTGAGAAAACATACACCAAACCGTTTTCGAATATAAAAGGACAGGTAAACTTTCGTTTCATCTTTAGTACGTTGTGAAACAGCGAGTTTGGGAGTTTAAAACTCAGAGTTAACAAAGGTTTCCTCCAGCTCGGATTTCCTGTCGGACCTATTTGCAGACGGAACCGGAAGCTCCGCTAGTCACAACTTCCACACATGTGTAATTGGGGATAGAGTTGGCCTCTCGTGCTGGTCTGTGTACAGTTGTTATAACATTATTAAGTTTTACCAAGCAGCAGCTGAACACGAGCGTTTAACGGCTGCTTCGACGAGATGGCGGAGATCGTTCAGCAGCGGATCGAGGACAGAATCCCTGAGCTGGAGCAGCTGGAGAGAGTGGGACTGTTCACCAAGAAAGAAGTCAAGTAAGGCAGCACCGAGCCTTTACACGCTGTGTCTTCCAGGAAAATAGCAAAAGAGGTGATGGATGAGCCCATCACGTACTCTCGGACGCACTCTCAGAGAGGGCCTCGAACCTGTGAAATATTTAGTTGTTTACATTACAGGGCCGAGAAACTGCGAGAGATGAAGCTGAGAAAGTCTATTGATCATCTTCTTGTTCTCCAGAAAAACCCCAACAAAAAACGGTTTTTACTACAGATTAAATTTTGGATGATTTAGAAAAAAAAAGTATTCCCCCAAATAAAGAGCAAATATAGTTAAGTGCTTTTATTAATCTGGGCAGCTGAACTTAACTTTTTGACATCTATAGTTAGCAGAAATACATGGAAGGTATTTGTGCCCTGAAGATTTAAGGAGGAAATATTGAAGATCCCTTCTGCAGATAGTTGCACATTTACATCCTTAATTAAAATCAATGTTAGGGTTGTGAATCTCAAAGTAACTGGTGATGATCAATACATTATAGAAATATCGATACATCACCGTATTTGTGTAACATGAGAATAGAAATCAGCACTTGTCCGTAGAATTCCTTCTGTCTTAAACACCCCAACAAGTCATCACTTTCCAACACTTGACCTCTTCTTCAGAAGTCTCTCGGACACAGCTCTATTTTCTTCACTGGGTCTATTTATTACAGAAGCTGTACTAGCTGCACGGAGTAGGTAGGGTAAGCCGGGCAAGAAGTTCGATACAAGAATGGCATAGAGAATGAAAGAGCTGGTGCAGACTACGCGTTGTGCTTCTGTGCTCCCAGGGTGATTTGAAGCCAGGCAAGGGAAAGAAAATGAACTCAGGAAGTCCAACGTCACAGACACGCAGCTGGTCTACAGAATATGGTACCTAGATACCACTTTTCTACTCTAGTTAGGCATCAAAGCACTTTCTAGTATAACTTTCATTCACAAAATCACGCATGTTCATTTGAGTGCTTTTTTTCTGCCATGCATCTATGGCACACTCTCTTGCCCAAGGATACATGCAGACTGAAGGAGCCAGGACTCCAACCACAGATCTTCTGACTGCTGGACAGCCTGCTCTATCTCCTGAGCCACAGCTGTTGTGGGGGTTAAACTTTATCTACTAGGAGTTATTCCCTTTACTCATTTTCTGTCATATGCTGTTACAGTGGATGTTTCTACTAAACATGGCAAAAATGTCAAATAATGAGGCTAATGTTTAAATAATCTCTTTAAGCATAAAACTAGGCTCCAGATTGCTTTAAATACAGTTTTTCTGCTGTTGGATCTTTATGATGTCAGTGAGAGCAAATACCCAGCCCTGTACCCTCTTTCACCTGCTGTTTAATTGTCCTGTTTGCAATGAGCAGCCAATGAGCAGAAAGTTGACCTAATGGAAAGGTCTGCTTTAAATTCAGTTGATCAGTCCTATAATTTGATTTCCTGTGTGATTTGCTGTCGTCCACTTATAGTGTTACCTTCTCACCTTCAAATTTTATCATCATTTAGTTGATAAGTTGCACCAAAAGGATTATGAAGTAGTGTCTCCGGGCAAAAGATTCAGAGCACCTGTGTATCAAACACTTATATGATATTGTCTTATAGATATTTTTGTCTACTGATAATATTCAGCCATATAGGCCCACTGAAGTTCAAACTGAGCCTCTGAATATGGAACAAAGGTGATATAAATAACGTAGCATGGTAGCTGGTCTGAGTATTTCAGAAACTGGTAATTTACCTTGATTTTCTTATGCAGCTATCTGTAGAGATTGTTCTGAATAAGAGAAGCTATTGAGTGAGTGACAGTTCTCTGGGTGAAAATGCTCAAATAACCACTTGCTTCAACCAAGGTATGCAGAAGAGCATCTCTGAATGCGCAATATGTTGAATCTCGAAGCAGCAGAAGACCACACCGGGTGTCACTGTCAGCTAAGAACACGAAACTGAGGCTACAATCTGCTCAAGCTCGCCATAATCGAACAATAGAAATTCAAAGAAGTGTTTGCGGGTCTGTTGACCCAGTTTGATGTAACACCATGAAAGCGCTAATCCGTCCTGCCCTGTATGAACGTTTCATGATGGTGGTGGTGTAATGGTGAAACTGAGGCTAAAATTCACACGGGGTCATTTTCTTGGCACACTTTAGCCCCAACTGAGCATTGTTTAAATGCTACAGCCTGCCGATCATGTACATTCCTTTGCGACCATAGCGTACCCATTGTTTTGGCTGCTTCCAGAAGAATAATATATACTGTGTCTCAAAGTTCAGATCATTCCAAACCAGTTTCTTGAACATGACAGTGAGTTTACTGTATTCAAATGGCCTCCACAGTCACCAAATGTACGGATCATGGATGGACAAAAAATGCATTTTATGCTGTATTTCCTAAAATTGACTTCAAAATGGCCCATTCTTCTTTTGTGCTTTCTTTTCTCCTAATACAAAAACTGTTGGGCAGTATTAAAATTTCCATGTGAAAATATTCCCGTGTGTGTTTATGCAAGTCCTTCTCACTGATTCAACATTCTTCTTCTGTCCTATTTTTCATTTAGATCAATAATCAAGAGAGTAACAGCCCTGGAGTACAAGCTTCACAGGCTGATCGTAAATAAGGAGGACTTCATTGCATACATTCAGGTAGGGGGCTGTGATGATACATTATGTTTCTTTCTTTCAATAAATAAGTAAAGATCATGAATCATGTTCAGAACACTTACTGGAGTCTCTCCTTTTGTTTATAGTATGAAATCAATGTTTTAGAGCTGATCAAGAAGAGAAGAGCAGTAAGTATCCTACATACAGAATCTGTTATTTTAAGCGCATGTGATTAAAAACTATACTTGTCAGTAAAACACACCTAAGAGTGACTCTACTATCCTTTTCATTTTCAGCACATACACTACCAGTTCAAACGAGAGGAGATTGAGTACCCCATCATCCACAGAATAAATAGCATCTTTAAAAGGGCAACAAATAAGTGGAAGGTAGTGTAAATAGAGCATTTGCAACACTGTAATTTTTATTATGTATGGTTGTAATAATTCATTTATAACATCAGATTATTAAATTCAGCCATGTGTATCCACTATTTGTAACATTTTTAGACATTGTATTCCTCTAAATTTGTATGATATTTTCTAATGTGTAACTGAGCCATTGCTGGAAAGTAATATGATGCTTTTTGCTAACAAACATGGCAAAAAAGTTAAAATTGTAGATTTTTACATTGGGTTTAAATTTACAAAAGGAATGAAAGCCGAAAGGAGTGAACAGTCACACGTCTTCTTTCCCCCGCAGGATGATGTGCAGCTATGGCTCTCACACGTTGCTTTCTGTAAGAAATGGGTATGTAAAGATCTCATCACTTGCCTTCAAGTCAGATAAGTCTGCTCTACACCGTGTCTTCTCATTCTTATAATGATCCCTTTCACTCATCAGGCCACTAAGAGCCAAATCAGCAAGGTGTTCTCAGCCATGCTTGCCATCCATCCTGACAAACCAGGTACAGAAGAAAGGGGGCATTACAAACACACTGCAATTTGCCGATGTTTAGTGGCTGGAAATGTGCATTAAAGTAAATTAAACCAAGGCAGGAAATCTGTGATTGCAATCTCGGAGATGACCAAGACGAATGCTGTTAATAAACACTGTTTCCGCCTCGCTTTAGCTCTGTGGATCATGGCTGCCAAGAGCGAGCTGGAGGATAGAAATTCTTCTGAGAGCGCCAGACACCTGTTTCTGAGGGCGCTGCGATTCCACCCAAATGATAAGAAAGTCTACCAGGAGGTAAAAGATGCCAAATATCTTCTTTTTATTATTATTATTTAAGGTAGCCCAGACTTAAAACTTTAAGCAACAGTTTATTCATTTAAAACATGCTCGTCTAAAATCCTCCAACCACTCTGTGTTAGTATTTCCGTATGGAGCTGCTGCATTGTGAGAAACTGAGGAAGCAGAAGATTCAGCTGGAGCAGGCTCAGATGGACCTGGTGAGTGTGAAACAAAGCAAACACAAAACAGTAGGAAGTAAGCGCGCGCATATGCTGCTCGTTGTATTTAAAACCCACTGTTCACACCTTCCAGGGTGAATATGAATTTTCTCCAGAGATCCTGAGTGGTAAACTGGCTGAGGTTGTATACAAAGATGCTACAGGGAAAATCAAAGGTAAGCTTGTCAATGGTTATTCACAGGCCTGTGCAAATATGAGAAAATATAAAATAACTTAAGTGTTTATGCTGCAAATACATTTGAATATTAACAGCAGCATAATTCTGTCACACTCTCTCCTGTAGACTCTCCTCCCAAAACATTATCCACAGTGGCATATCCACATCACAGAGAACCTCTCTTGGCAACGCACATAGGGTCTTAACTGCTCCTCAACACCCAGATGTTAGAAAATCCCAGGTGTAACAGAAGAGAGAATATTAAAAAAACAAAATCTTAATGCTAAAGTGCAGTTGTGTTGTATGTTAAGAAAACAGCTCAGCTTTTATAAATCGCTGTAAAACTAAGCACACCTGTGTACACTATATAGGGATTGTGTTTGGATGATCTTTAGGCCTGTTTAGTAAATCTGGGCTTTAAAAATAACACATTTATTATTTAAATAAAATGCACATAATTTGTAGAGCCATAGATTTAAAGTCTTTCTGCATCTTCTTTTACTCTGATTGTCTTTCATTTGCCAAAAGAGATTAAAAACTGTTATTTATTTAGTCTTTATTTCAGTTCAAGACCACCTATATTGTCATTAAAGTGAATTCCTTTAGCACTGGGATATGTAAAGACTAAATGGGGATAAGAATTGGCAATTGAAATCAACCCTGAGCACAGGATAACTATTAAAAAACACTGAAATCACAGCCTCACATATGTGGAGGGACTTTTCATGGAAAAACTATGTAAGATTTTTATTTTTAATAATAACTCCAAAACAAAAGTCCAGACACACCAGTGCACAACTTGAATGCTTTCGGGGATGTGATCATTGTTTGGCAGATCACTTTCATGTATTCTGGCGCAGTCACATTCTTAAAACTGTTCTGGGACAGCGTTCCCACTACGGCGAAGGAGGTTTTGTCTCATAATATTGAATTTACATGTCTGACCTGCTACCTGGGGAAAATTGGACCTTAGTTTAGCTAAATGTGACAACTGTCTATTAAAAATATTTATGGTGGTGAGTAAGAACAAGCCATTGGCTTTGGAAACAACTTAGCGTGTCTCTCTACTTGTGTATCTTTTCATCCTACAGAAGCAGAGTTTGTCATCTCACTTCTGAACATAGCGGCTATTTTTGACTTCACCAAAGACCTCCAGGACTCCATCCTGCAAGAGTAATTTACTTCCAAAAAGCTTTCATTTAACTCTCTTTTACATGAACTCTGAGTTCCTCAACTTCCATTGTGTTATCTTTAAGCAGTACCCTCATCTCACCTCTTGTTTCCAGCTTACAGACTAACTACACAGATGACAGCTCCACGTGGGATTTCATGGCTAAGAGGGAGCTGGAGGCCCCAGGAGCAGGAGAGGAGCTCCAGACTGCCAAAGGCAGGGCCTCAGATATAAACCGCAGAGAGGAGCGCTGCTGCCAGGTCTATGAGGAGGGCGTCAAGAGTCTAAACACTGGTAGGAGCTTCCTGATACACAGAGAGAACATATATATATTTGAATTTTAAAATGAATTGTTGAGACATGATTTAGACTTTGGTGATTAATTATTAATTGTAATCAACATTTTGCTACAGAGCATCTGCTAACTATGAACATTAATTATTCAAAAGCTTGAAAGTGGACCTGTTATTAAGCTTTTCTCTATTTTCTGTCAGGCTTAGTGTTACAGCTGTAAATGCTCATATTAAACAGGGTTCAGTGTTCATAATGAGGTCAGCATATGTCAACAAGCCAAAAACTCTTGGTTTCACATATTCCCACTTTTTGCCTTTCTCATCACTGGATCATATATCCAGTGATTAGAAGATGAGGGTGATTTTGGACTGTAAATCGGGGAAAAAATACTCCAAAAATAAAAAAAAATATGTAGCTAAAGGTGAGCATAAAAGCATCATTTCTGTGCACGTTTTTGCCTTAAGTGAAAGTAAAACTTATTTTATGGGAAAACATAAAAATTCCATCTCATTTAATAATTTTCAACCATGTCACAATCTTCATCTGCAAATGAAGTTGGTGGGTAAACTAAGAAGTACGAGAAAGACGCCACTTTGTTAGGTACATCTTACCCCTTTTAGGCTCAAACTTCCGTCATTTTTCATGGCACAGATTCAACAAGGTGCTGGAGACATTCTTCAGAGATTTTAGTTCATCTTGACTTGATAGCATCACACAGCTGCTGCAGATTTGTTGGCCGCACGTTCATGAAGTTAATCTCGTGTTCACCCCCACATCCCAAAGCTGCGGTGACTGTGGAGGCTGTTTGAGTACAGCGAACTCGTCATGTTCAAGAAACCAGTTTGAGATGATTTAAGCTTTGTGTCACGTGCTTTGTCTTGCTGGAAGCAGCCATCAGAAGACGGATACACTGTGGTCATAAAGGGTGGTCAGCAACAATACATACGGGCGGGCTGTGGCATTTAAACAATGCTCTGTTGGTATTCAAGGGGCCAAAGTGTGCCTAGAAAACATCTCCCACACCATTATGCCAGCAGCTATAAGTGTTTGTGGATCCATGCTTTCATGTTGTTTATGTGAAATCCTCACCCTACCATCCAAATGTCACAACAGAAATTGTGACTCAACATTTTTCCAGTCTTCTGTTGTCCAATTATAGTGAGCCTGTGTGAATTGTAGCCTCAGTTCCCTGTTCTTAGCTGATGGGAGTGTCATATGTGCATCAGAGATGCTCCTCTGCATCCCACATCTGTAACGAGTTACTGTTGCCTTCCTGTCAGCTTAAAGAAGTCTGGTGTAGTCTCCTCTGATGTCAGAAAGACATTTTTGCCCAGAGATGTGACGCTTTCTGGATATTTTCTCTTTTTCTGGCCTTTCTCTGTAAATCCTAGAGATCACTTAAATCACCTTCCTCATTCTTATGCGCAGTTTGAACTTCAGCAGGCCGTCCTGACCATGTCTGCGTGCCTACATGCATTGAATTGCTGCCATATGATTGGCTGATTAGGTATTTTCTTTAATGTGCAGTTGAGCGTGTGTGTAGCTTTTTTCAGTGTCAATGCACCCATATTACCAAGACAAGAATGATCTCTTCTTGTTCTTTTATTTAATTTGCACATGCTGGCAGTGGGTTAAAAGCTTTAATGGAAGAATTTTATTTTGGTCAAAACCTCCAAGAAGGAGCCCAGAAAGTTGTAAAACGTTATCGTTGTTCCTGCATGTATTCATTCACTGCTTCCGTTAGTATAAGAAACCGCTGCTTTGCCTCCCAGAGCCAATGTGGACCTGCTACGTGGCCTTCTTGTTGGAAAGGATGAAAAGGAAGACCAACGTCCAAGAGCTGAAGGAAAAAGTAAGTGAAAAGTCCTTAAGTTTGGCCTGAAGTTATTTCCTCCTCAGGTACGCTGAGAAATGTCAATGGCTTCAGTGTTTTTTGGAGTAAAAACAAGTGTTTGTATCACAGAGGCAGGAGAGGCTGCTTGGAGTGCTGCAGCGTGCCCATGACTGCTCGCTGCTGAAGGAGAATTACTACAAGAACTGGGTGAGATAAAGTCTCTTTTCAATGTGTGAATGGAATTTTAGGCACCCGTAAGCCTGTCTACTCTTTATTCATTTTGGCCGGGTAAGAGCAGTGCCAGTCAAAGTCTGACTGGAAGAGCAAACTTCTTTAAAACCTTGCAAGTCGTCTCTTCTTTCAGATATACACTAGCAGAGGTAACACAGAATGAAAATGTAATTGTACTGCACTGAAAACACAACATGTTATTGGAAAAGCAGAAACTATTGAGGCTGACAGCCAGAAGTTACTAATACACTGACGTTCAGGAATAGCAAATGAAACCAGTTCTCTGATGATGATGTTTATGATGATGAGAATCTTAATTAGAATAAAAATGTGGTAATTGTTGGCCTAGTGGTTAGAGGCTAATACCAAGCACTCTGAGTAATTTATGGGTTTGTGTGACTGTTATTTAATAGCTGTATTTATTTGTTAATTTCTTTGGTGGTGTGACAAACACACATTGTCCAGCAATAATGAATAACAAAGTAAACAAAGTGCACATTTAGACCCAGCACATGGTGGCTTTATGGATATCCTGGTGGTTGTAAGCCTGTATTTTTTAAATCAATTGCTATGTTTCCTGTGTAGGATTATTAGTTTGTCTGGTAATGGGACTGAAATTGTTTAAAAAACTGAAAATGGTGATAGTAGAAAAACTCCTCTAACATCAGGTTATATTCAAAAAGGAAATGATACCTTGCATTTTACTGATGTATGAATCAACCAACCTGATGTTGTCCACGTGACCAGCTCCAAATCTTGCTCTCATCGGGAGATGCTGAGGGAGCAGCAAGTGTTGCCATGACAGCCACGCAGCGCTACAGCCAATCAGTGACCATGTGGAGTTTGAGCCTGCAGACGCTGATGGAGCTAGGGAGCCGAGACATAGGCCGGTGTTTCCAGGACGCTCTCAAACACGTTAGTCCCAAGGTACACACACACTGGATCGGGAGAGCCATGTTTGCTTTTCTGAAATCACATAATGGGGTTCAGTAATTTTCTCATCTTACACTATCACATAAACACTGTTCAGCACATTGAGTGGCAGTACCGCTTTAATTGTTGTCCTTGGAGAAAGGAGACATATGGATTCACTCACACACATACACACACTAGCCACCAGCAGTGCTGTATAAGTGGGCCATCTCCTTGGCCTAATTAGTCTCTGTTCAGTCATATTAATTTCCTCAACTGTCTTCATCTGCCTGTATGTGAGCGCACATGAAGGCAGGTGAAAAACTAAATTTAATTGTGCAGATATGTGTGTATCAATTCACCTTTTTTAAAGGTAAATGCTATCCCAATGATGAAGCTGGAGGCTGTTATGGTTTAGGGCAGGAATCTGTCACAAGTGTCAAGTGCAGAGAGAATAAAAGGAAACGGTAGACATGCATGTGTATATATTAAAAAAATATTTTGCAGGTTGATGGGGCCAATAAATACGGACCAGGAACAGCAGCTCCAGAATTAGAAACACATGCAGACGGGTACGAGGAAAGAGGGGACAGAGAAGAAGGTGCCAACTACAGAAGAGAGCAGATAGAAATTAATATCAGTTAATCAGTTCAGTGCAGACAGGAAAAAAAGGGAGAATATTTAGGGAGGCCACGCAGCAGCCTGAGTCTGACCATTAATAATTTGAAGTCCGATTTCCATCTCGGCTCAGTTTGACCTTATAAATTAGCATTTAGAATTTCTTATGTACTCTTCTGGTCAGTGGTGAATTAAACCTTATCTTACAATCTCTCCTATATTTCAGAGTAGTCAGAACGTTCTTCTTAATTTTTCTGTTGAACCTCCCTCATAGTTGCACAGTTCTGTACAACTATGAATACGCATGCCTCGACTGAGCCGCAGGCCTTTGTAGCAGTGAATAGAATAGCTGATTATTGTTGTGGTGGGGGTTTCATAAGTCCACGGCCCTGAGAAGGAGGATTAGTACAGCTGCTTATTATGCAAGTCTTTTCTTTTGAACAAAACACCCTGTTTGAGTTTGGAGAAGTGGCACACACCTCCAGGGTTGGAGGCCTGTGTATCCAACAATGTTAAGTTTCCACATTGAAAAGCACAGAAGTGCAGATAAATCAATGATGAAAATGTAAGCATGCTCTTTATCCTGTCATTCTGTACTCATGCCGATTCCAAAAGGTATATTGATCCTTCCCTCCTGGCTGAGAACAGATGCTGCCTGGGTGATTATTAATTTTTAAAATCTCTGCATATAATGGCAAAACCCAGTAACTAATTCTGATCTGAGCTTTGCATGCTCTGACACGTTCACTGGAGACTGAGAAGGCCAAATACTTTCTGGTTACTGCTGCTTCTCAAATGTGAATATCAGCTGTAGTGTCATATCGGGCTTTTGGATGATGCATAGTGTCCCTCACTTGCTATATTTACTTTAAATGATACTAATCCCACTTACTAGAAAAGATCAGAACTGACCACCCAATTGGTAGCTGTGTTTCTTACAAGCTAGCAATGATGTGCCAGTTTAAAATTGACATTAGAGTCTTTAATAGAAACACTCAGTCTGATGACAGATATCCCAGGTTGGACTGTCAACACTGCTTAAGTGTTTTAAGAGTGAGACACCTCTAATACAAACTCACGATAATCCAGAAGTTCTTTTATTGACGGACATGTGTTTTACGTTGCTGTTATTCATCAATGTTGAGTTGTGAATGTTGTGCAAGCTTTGTGTCTGAACAAAATCTGTGGGCTTAATGGTTGCTTATTAATGAACAGGCGTAATATTAATGCACCAGTAAGGTACATTCACATTTTTTAAGGTGGGTGAAGCTCACTCATGTAACCGTGTCTTGTCTTGACAGGAGAGTCTACCACTGTGGCAGCTGCAGTTTGAGTGGAGCAAGGCCAACCAGAGTGCCGAGGAGACAGAAGCCATCCTCAAGGTAGTGCACCTGAATCCAGCAGTTTGAACAGCTGCATTGTGATCTTGCTATAGCCTGCAGCATTTAGAGCAATTTATCCGCTTCATTTTTTGTGGATTTGTTTACACAGATATTTTATCGATAAGAGTCACGCTGGAAACACTGTTTTGAATTGTTAGAAATGAAATGCACAACATAAGAAGTTAATGACAGGATAAAATATGATCCTGCACTGTAATATAAAGTACAGCAGACAGACTGTGATCAGAAAAGGCTGAGTAAGGTAGAGATGAGATAAAGAGTAAACAATAAAAGCTAAAGCAGGCAAGATTAATAGTGTTTTTGCCTCTGAAATGAGGATATGCCTTGCAGACAGTTGTTCTCTTGCTTGTTCCCAGAGAGGTCTGCTGTCTGCAGTCCCGGCTGTTGCCATGGAGATGAAAGAGTGCTACCTCGATTGGTCCTACTCCACTGGAGGCTACAAGAAGGCGAGGAAGACCTTTACAAGGTGAAAATCAGATAACTCTGTCTGCTCATGTAGTTTTTAATTTAGGTGATGAATGCAGCAGGAACATATAAGTTTAATGGGTCTCAAAGCACTGACCTGCAGGTGCAAAATAAACTTTCAGGATCTTTAATACCTTTTAATTAAATTGCATTTTTCTTATGTAGCCAACAGGAAAACCGCCCATTGTCCAAGGACTTTTTCACCAGAATGATTCAAATCGAGAATGAACAAGTATGTATATGAAGCCCAGTGACATCCTCATTCTTCTGCTGTTTAACCTGCCTGCCACCAACTATAATGTTTATGTTGTACTGACTTCATTGATAGTTTGACACTGGAAAGATAGCTTTGATGTTGCTGATAAGTGAAAACAATGTGATTACAATGTTGTTTTTTCAGGAAAATCCAAAGATGAACAATCTGAGGGACTACTATGAGAGGGTGCTGCAGGAGTTCGGCACCTCCGATGAAGGTGAATTTAAATCAGTTTAAGGAGCTGGAATAAACCGGAAAGCTGGTGTTATTTATGCTTTCAGCTCAGCCAGCAAGCTCAAGTTTTAAGAAGAATATTAAAGTTTGTGAGCTCATTGCTCCCCATTAATACATACAGAAGTTGGGGAGTGATGAGTAAGTATCCCCCCGACCCCCAGAAGGCCCAGGTGGATGCTGGGGTGGTGGAGGGTGTTGGGTTTATCTAGGCACAAACCCTGCTGGAACACAAGACACTCAATAACTGCACGACAAAACAAGGCAAGACAGAGCTGTTTGTCTTTGTGGCTCGCGAGGGAAGTCAGCCCAGGCCCTCACCTGTCCTTAGCCAACTTCGAATGATTCCTTCGCTACAGCCCTTTTTATTGTCAGCAAGCAATCATTCATGAATATGCAATTACAAATACATGTGACATTCTTAAGCAGGCATATCTGAACAACATCAGTGTCTATATTCTGTGTGTGTGGGTGTGTGTGTAGCTGCATGTATGTTTGTGTGTTTACAGCTATACCATACATAGACATACGACCTTTCAGTGAACTTAAACTGTGTGTATGAGGTATGCAGAAAAGCAGAAGTAAGCGTCTCGCTAAATGATAAGAACAGGAACTTGCAATAGGTCATGTCTCAGATGAACATTTAAAGGTGTGAAGTCTTGCACTTTTAAGAAACAGAACAATTCTGGTTCCTAAAGCTCTAATGGAAATTATAACGTCGAGGCTGTGCAAGTGCACACAGAATCTTATCAGACCTAATAAGGATATGATTTTTATCAGCATACAAATGATTATATATTTCTAAGCATAAATGATTATATGTTCCTAAGCACAAATGACAATATAAAAAATATCAATTCCAACAGAGGGGTCGAAACAGCAGGAACAGTATTTACAAATTAGAGGAAGAGATTAAAAAAGAGATCGCCAAAACAAGAGGATGTGTCTTTTTATGTTATGTGAGCACAAATCAAATACAGGTTTGGACTGAACAGCTAATCAACGGTTAGAGTTATTTGATCAGACTGAGTCAGAGGAAAAGAGTAAAACACGTTCAAGAGAATCTGTATTGCTAAAGAACAAAGTTAGACGAGATGGAAAATACTGGGCCACCTCCATATTACACCTACAGGAGCTGCTGAGCCATGGAAACACATGGCATGAAGGTCTCGGTGCATTATGTGCCCCAGCACTTGGTGACCCAACTCACAACAATCACCTCAACGTGCTTTATATTAAAGAAAAAAATAAATAGTATTATGTAGAAAACCACAACAATCAAATGATCCCCTTTGAGCAAGTACTTGGCGACAGTGGGGAGGAAAAACTCCCTTGTGACAGGAAGAAACCGCTGGCAGAGCCAGGCTCAGGGAGAGTTGACCATCTGCTGTTACTGGTTGGGGGTGAAGGGAGGAAGACAGTGAGTGGCATGTTACAGTACCACACTTGTAATGCTCTAAGCTCTATAGAGGTGTGGCTCAATACTTCTGTCCTTATAGTGTAAAAGTATGGATAGATACGATGAGATTAAGAACCTTTAGTTTTTTTAACATAACTGTTTCCTGTTTCATTTTTCTAAAGATCTGTGGCTGCAGTACATCCGCGAGGAACTCGGACCCCTCGGCCAGCCAGAGAACTGTGGAAAGATCCACTGGAGAGCCATGAAGTTTCTGGAAGGAGAGAGTGTAGAAAGATTCATTTCCAAATATGCACTCCTTCAGACTGGACACTTATAAGTAGCAGAAAAACAAGGCTGTGAGTTCAGACAACAAATACCTTGTGGAGGTTTGTCAGCTGACGAACAAGCACACGTTTCTGAGTGATTCTTCCTCCCAGTCTAATTGAAGACTGGTGCCATGCTGAATTTCTTTCGTTCCCAGCATTTCAGTTTCTGTTGTTTGCGGTTCATTCAAAATAAACCTGCTGGTTCCTCTTTAAAGGTTCCAGCCATGTTACAAGAACAATTCTCATTTTCACAGACTTGTTTTTTCTTATCGATTGCAGCGGTAATTTACAACAGGTGTTCGTTTTTGTTTTAAGGTCTGTGCTGCGTTTGTTAACCCCACAGTAATGACGCCCAGAGTCATTAAATACACGTTTGTCATTTTGAGAAGATAAATTTTAATGCTGTTATGAAGATGATATTAAAAAAGTCTTTCATTCTTGGGTGTTTTCTCGGGTTATGGTCCGTCTGACACAGTAAAATTACACAACCACTTTTTTCTTAACAAAGCAGTCATGTAACAGTAGCTTTCACTAATCCACCACTTATAGATTGGAGCGGTTATTTTGATAAAAACATCCTTTTATTCTCTGAAGTATACTTTAAATCACACATTGTTTGCTGTCAGTATCAAGTATCACTTAATTCTCACCTTTTATGGTACAAAATGTTGCTTTTAAAGGTCACAAACCATAAATACAAAGCAGCAGCAGCAGTACTCTGTGAGGGAATAGCACATGTATGATGAGTTCAATGCCAACTAAAAGGGAAAAAACCCACACCTCCTGCCAACATCAAAATATATTTACAGTGTGTAAGGACACTTTAAATTGTTACAGTTTCTACAGCAATGTAGGAAAGTTATGAGGTATAACAATATTAATGGAAAAAGCTTATAAATAGATCATGTTACACATTAAAATCTAGTAGAAAATACACATGTAGACCTACAGTACCAAATTGTATCACTAGAAAAAAGCATGTTTAACTGAAAATGATAAATACAGAGAGTGTGAGGGTGTTTACTCTTAACACTCTGCAGGTTGTTAAAATGAGGTCCATGTGGCAGTTTTGGGGGGAGCTTGAGATAAATTAATGACGATGTAGAAGATCTTTGAGACAAAACTACATCTTTAGAGTCTCTCATCATCTCTGTCATGAACTGAATTTTCATTGAATGAAAATATGAATTAAGGCAGAAAGTGGTATGTTTAATGATCCCACTACAAAAACAAGCAGAGCTGCAAATTTCTCTGTAAGTGGAGTTGAGCTACTTGAATTTCCTGTTTCTAAAATTTGGGTGGGGTGGGGGTTGGGGGAAGCTAACCTGAGAAAATATTAATGCAGTGAGGGGTACATTTTACTCTGCAGCTTCAGTCTGCAAAATCTGCAATAGAGTGCAAGGGAAGCCATATCAGCTCATGATGGTCTTTAAGGATTTATAACCCTTAAATTTGTGGAAACTGTTACAATTTCAGTATTTTAGCTATTAAAAGAAAGAAAAGTTAAAATTTTATGAATATCAGCAGATGAATTTCAACTTCAATCTATTCTAGCCTTTTAAAAATAGTTGGACGCTTATTAGAAGGCGTGTACTTCAGTGCGTTTTAACCTCCAAACATGTTTAGGAAAAAAAGTTGGACCACATTTTAAAACAGTTAAAAATGAACTTAATATCTTGATGATCTTTAGTGTTTTTCACATTTCTACCACCTTTCTTATTTTAGGAATAAAGACAGTATATGCTTGTATGTGTTCCCCCTCCAAAAAACACAAAGAAAAACCTGAAACTATACTAATGTACCTTCCATGAACACCAAAACCGAGAACCACGACTCCTGTGAACTTTTCTAATGTACCCAAAATTCTGGTTACATCACCTCCCACATGCCAACCCCAGCCCTCCACATCACACATCTTCAGAGCTTTTTAAAGAAGATGTAGGTGAAGAGTACCAACACGCCAGCAGACAACAGCCCAATCACAAACTGGTGGATGGTAATGACGTTCTCCAAGGCGTGGATGCGCTCCTCCATCGCACTGGTGTGGATGTAGTCATAGATGGAGACCCCGATGCTCCACACCGCCCATACGGCATCCACCAGCGCCTTCATGGTGGGAGAAACCATTGAGAGGGCCGCCTGCAGCTGGACGCCCACTGCATCCGCTGCTTATTGGCCCCTGCTGCACTAAAGAGAGAGCAAGAGAAGAGGGTGACACATGGTGCAGCGAGGAGATGGCGATGTGTGGGCATAATGACTGCCTGTGAAACGGCAAATACAGTTAAAGCTCTACAGCCACGAACAGAAAATATCATACAAATCAGGTTTTAAATAAACCAAACTACTGAAAAATCTGAGGGTTTCTGTGTGGAGTTTGCATTTTCTCCCCGTGCCTGTGTGGGATCTTTCTGGCTACTTGGACTTCCTCCCACAGTCCACAGACATAAAGGTGAAAGAAAGGTGTAAATGCTAGTCTATGTTTTAGCCTGCAACACACAGGTTAGCTGTCCACCCTACCTGTGGAGTGAGCTCCAGCCACACCAAGACCCTGAATTTTGTTTTGTTTAATTTATTCAGAACACCTTCAGATTTAGTTTGTGTATCTGAAAAGGAGTGGGAAGACATGCACATCCACTTGGATAAGACAAGGAAAATGGATGGATGGATAGCTGTCTGCAAGTGAAACTCTTCTGTTTAAGTGATTGAGGTACGTTAATAATTATCATGCAATTACTGTAATTTTTATTAATTTAATAATGATAAAGACAATTTGCTTTTTAACTTCAGAATAAACATAGTTGTATAATATTAATGATAATTTGTTTTTCGATATTATTGCATTCTATTGTATCCAACAGAGAACTTTAATATATTCTCCTGAGAACCAGCCTATTCATTTATGTCCTCTGTAATGGACATTTCGTCTTGGTCTCTATCTTTTGACTTATTTGAGATATCTTACTACCTCCTGGACATCCTTGCTTTCCACTGATATCGCATGTGTTTGGGTTGCCTCTATTACCTCCAAAAAGGAAGAAAATCACACACAAAAAAAAGTTCAATGGGAATATTCCCTTTTCCTCGGTTCTCGGGAGGATATGCCCAACATGAAGTCTAAAATGAAATTGGAAAAAAATAAAAAATAAATAAAATAAATAAAATAAAAACAAAAATAAAACAAAACTCCAAAATTTAAGGATTAAGTCGGAACCATCAACATGTTTTATGCTGATAGATAAATACCCCCTGTGCTCAAGTACACACTTTCATAATTTACTCTACCAACTCACAGCTAAAAATTAAACATTTACTGCGTGATTTTTTATTTCACTGAAACAAAAGCGATGACTTTAAATTATATTTTTTTATTTTGCTAATGAAATAACCCGATAACGACTTTTTTAACGGATGAAAATAACCCAATTTTTAACTCTTGACACGAAAACGATCAACTACTGATATATTCCTTTTTAAACTTTCGTATCTTTTCCGCACTTTTTACTGCAAACTCAACGCGAACCTTACCCCAACGCGTGATGACGTCACGCACCCACTGGATTCTTGGCATTACGAGCATGACAGCGTTTGGCCTTGTGGGATCAGTAACCTCGCAAACCTCACGCCTAATCCACAGTTTGAGGGGGGACGTGTTGTTGTGTTGCGCACAAACCGCTCAGGCTGTAACACTAACGCGACGAAGACGTTTCCGAAACGGAGCCAAAACTCACCGACAAGTGTCAGATGCTACAGCGATGATGAGGCCGATGATGAACATCCGTCCTGCTGTTTCTGGAGTAATGAATTATCTTGTTTATGTGGCAAACCTGCGTGTTCTTGTCAGGAACCAAAACGGTCATTGCTGGTTGGGGAGAAGTCCACCTCGATCGGAGGCATCGCTTCCGGACCGAACCTTTAAAATTAAATAGTTATCTATTTAAATCGATAATAGTATAACTCAGTGAGAAAATGAGTCCACGGCAACAGATGTATTTATTGGAGAAAGGCTCTAACACCCGAATACACCGGGTTAAAGTTATCATTGATTTTCTTATTAATAATAGCTTCTTTTGTACCGAGCGTCAGGTCATACGTTTATTTTGATAAGAAATCCTCCAATTTCCGGTGTTATTACTATGGGCTTTTGATGTGAGGTGAAGCAGCTGACTGATGCCTTGTGAGGGCGTCACACAGGAGCGTCAGCAGCAAGACTAAAAGTGGAGCAAGAGCTCAGGACCGAGTAGAACTCAACAGAACTGAATAAATGATCAGAACAGAGAGTACAATCACGCACAAACATTGAAAACTTTCACATAAGATTCAAACTCATCATTAAACACGACACAGGGGCAAAAGGACAAATCAGATGTACAAAGCCAGCATGAGAACAGCTGCAGCTGTACTTAAAGGGAAGTCCTCCATCAGGGCTGCAGCCTGTTTGATCCCACTTCCTGCCCTTTAATTACCGTTTTCTCTAATACACATCTCACCAAAAATCTGGAGCCATCTGTAGTAACGGATAGACAGACAGATACTTCCACAAGGAAATTCGGTGTGTTACAGCAGCAGCAGCACCACCATAAATAATAATAATGATAACAGTGAAATCAACAATAAAACCACTATTATTGAAAGTACCACAGGCCCACGTTGAAGGCCTTATGATGCAAGGGAGTGCAGTTTTTTATGCAACATTGAGAGAATAGGATTTTCAGTATAAGTGGGATTAAATAAAAAAATAACACTGAAAGTGTGCAAGAGACAATTCCAGCAAAGAGCAGTGCAAATGGCATTACCATGCACACTATAAGTCTGACAAACAACAGGAAGGAGGTTTGATATAGAGGTATGTGTGTGTGGACAGGTGTGATCACCTGTCACCACAAAAAGGAGAGCTGCTGTAAAGTTTAAAAGGGAAGGGTAGGAATGACTTCCCAAAACATTCATTATGGTAGTGGGATTGAAGAAGTTTGAGGGAGAAGTGTGTCCCGCTACGGGGGAGGTGGTTGTCCAGTGACCTCCTGACCCTCACCGAGCTGCTCCAATATCATATTAACCCTTTTCCTCACGTCCTGTCCTCTTCTCATGCAATCCACGGCACTAATGAGACTATATTTCAACTAAAAATAAACATTTTAGCACTGGATTATAATTTAATGCTTTGGTGTTCATGTATTCTGATCAGGCACTGATGATAATACCAAACCTTAACCTCTGAACATCAGAAACTAGATTCAGTATTCTTTACTGTTATCAAAACAAAATGAAGACAGTACTCCTTCACATTATGCAAAAAAAACTTGAATATAATAGAAAATACAATATTTAAATAAAATTTATTGAAAAAATAATAGATGTCAGAGATATAGAATATAGTATATCACACGTCAAATAGATGTGATATGTAATATAGACTATTATGTGTAAGTAATATAGAACAAAATGTAAAAGATCAAAGGAGAATGAAATGTTGCTGAGAGAATAATCAGACAATATAGTAAAAATATAACGAAATAAACGAATATAACTAACTGCAAAAGAGTTGAAAACGAAAGAACAAACAGAAGCAAATGACGCAAAGAACAGGAGATGAACTGAAGAGAATACCAACAGATATTTGACCAGCGTGAGTAACTGAAGTCAGAGAGGCTGGAATAATGGCCCACAGAGCACTATAACTAAACACACACCCGTCATAATCTCACTGAAAACACTTAACGGAGCCACGGACTGAATCCAGCTGTCACGCTGTAATTACCACCTGCTGTGCAGCGACACGTGATCGGTGATCTGCGTGAAACAATACAGGTTACATTTGAAACATGCACAGAACGATGAAGTGTCACGTCGCCCTGCAGCCAGCAGGTGTCGCGGCACACTAACGCGTTGCCGGTCGGGGAGGTAACGGGAGAGGTGTGATGAACCTGGGATGTATATAGCCTCCCGCACAGCATCGGTAAAAGGGGAACACCTTGAGAGAGGCGCAGATGAGCCGCCGCGGAGCCGCCGGACACCGCAGCTGAGCGCGGGGGCCTCTGTGGCGCATGTGGACGGGCAAGCCAACGCACCGCAGGAATGTGTGCAGTTCAGAGGCAAACGCACATGCTCGGGCTTTTACTGTGTATGTGGTGCTCGACCGTTTTCAAGTCCTCGGGCAGTGTAGTAGAGACTACGGGGTCACTTTGCTGTGCCGCTGTCGGAAACCTATAATTGGAAACGAGCCAGTGACGCGCTGAAAATAACCAGGTTAGCACTTAGTACCGGTCCATTTTGGGGAGGGCCCAACACGAGGGCGCAGCACCATATATCAGCTCTTTCCAGCTGTTTGGGAATATCCTGCTCTAGAAAAGCTGCAGCACGGCGGCAGCAGTAGCGGCGCAAGCAGGGTGCCTTTTTCTCCCGCCCCCCTTCCAGAATGGATATTGGGTGAGTGGCTGGGTGCGCACTGGGGGATCTCTCGTTGGGAAACGCAAAAGCTCTCTCTCCCTCTCTCTCTCTCTCTCTTTTTTTCTTGAAGGGAGGGAGGGCGGGAGGTGGGAGACTGGCACAAGGCTCGACACTGTTGCGTCTGCATGTTTTTTCTCCTTGGACAGACAGGAAAAAAGATGGACCAGGGGGACTGTCCGACTTATTCCATAAGACAGTTCCCGGCCCCCACCCCCCCAAAAGGATAATCTTGCTCAATTTGGGATGCGTGCAACACCAAGTGATCACATATTACTTGGGCGGCGGTGGTGCTGGTGGTGGATGGACGGTGAAGTTCAACTTCGCATGCAGACGCGATCTCCTCCAGGCAGCCAGACAAACCCACCAGACAGTCGGCACGTATTACGTGAAGAGGTCTCCATATGGGCTACGGGATGCGAACACCTGCCCGGTACGCAGGTAACTACAATCCGACGGTGTCGCCTACTTCTTCGAACACCGACAGGCAGCAGATCAGAGGGTATGTATGAACAGGCGCAGATTAAACCTTCTCTTATCTGCTCTGAAAGTGAAATCGCGCAGTCGAGAGATATTTCAGTATGTAAACCTCTGGAGTTTCCTCCTCATGCAGTCCCCGGCGACGGGACTGATGATAGTGTGTCAGAGGCTGGGTCTTTGCGGGCAAGGTGAGTCCTCATTTCATTCAACTGGCCTACAAAGTCCCAGTTTCTGGCTCATGTGACCCCTCAAGTCATAGACAATACACCTCGGCTATGTATCTATTATTAAAGAAAAGAAAAAACCTTAGGGAACAGACAGCATTTTAAAGCAGAGGTAAACCCTTTGTGTTGCAAGCAGATACATAGCTTAAAGTTATCCATAATAATTAGTGCAAATGTTATGGCGAAACTGAAGGAAAAAAATACACTAACATAACGTGACCATAAAGTCCTTAATGAAATCCCTACACATATAAACTGCAGGCAAAATTACGCGAACATTAGTTAAATTTTAAAAGTTTATGGACAAGAAAACTACACGAATGTATTTTAAAAAAAAGTCGAAGCTGGTTAAGTAAAGAAAAAACCCATAAGAGTCATGTTATGTGAAAATAACCATTTGAATATATCTATAGATCAAACAGTGAACGTCACTGTTTAATTATTGGCGAAAAGGTGTTTGACTAGTCAAGCTTAAACTTTTTACATACAGCCCCGGAAAAGAAGAGTGCGTGTCAAGTGTACCCAGAAACCGAGAGCAGACGTTGTTTCCGATTTATACAATGAATAATTTGGAGTAAAAAACAAGACAAAGACTCTGATACCCCCCCCCCCCCCCCCCCCCCCCCACTGTTCCCATGTAGCTGTACAATTCGTGAGTAATTATTTTGAAAACAAATTACATTTTCCATCGTTTTTTCTTCCAAAATGGGCCAAATTAGTTTTTGTTTACCCCCCCACCCCCTCAAAAGAAAAAAAAGTAGGTGTATAGCAACAGTCAAAGCACTAATAAATGCAGATGAGCACTCAAGTCAGAATTTACTGTTGAAACTTGAAGCTCAAGCTCTACATAAACGCATCTCAATAAAACAGGCAGAGCTGTCAAAAATCTTAAAGTGGCCTCCTCTATTATGTCGAACAAGTGTGTCAAGTGGAGAAGAAGTTGTTTTGGAGGCCTGTTTCTATATCTGTCCTGACCCTAGCATGCCGTACATACCTCACTAATGAATTTAGCATCCTGACACTAGATGCTTTATGTAATTAATAGAGCCGAGGGCAGCGGTGGCATCTCTGTGCTGCAAGCGACACGTAGGTAAGACATTTGCTGAAGAATGGGATATTTATTTAAAAATTATTAACACACACTTAAAAGTGTCCTGTAAATGGAGCAAACTCTGCTGACATCACAGTAGGTGGGATGTCGTTACGCTGATCTTTTTTGTCACTGTTATTTATTAAACTCTTAATACTTGAACCTGAGTTGTTTTGTAGGCTGCGTATAACAGATCAGTGGCAGGCCATTTGTTTTTACAAGCCTGCCATTACTCGTTGCGTCTATAATAAGTAGCTGTGGACTGAAGTTACTGGAAAGTTGACACCTTGCAAACCTCTGGGCATTCTAATGAAATTCATTGTGGCATCCTAATGCTAATTGGCAACGTTACATATAGAACTATTTCACGCTCTTATCAGATAGCTATAAAGTACATTTAAAATCCAATCGGGAGAACACATTAAATGTGTCTAGTCCACCTAAGATTCGCTGAGATGCACTCAACTATCATCACAGATTCCCTCCAACGTAGCACACTACAGTGCAATGACACATCACAGAAAACAGATAAAACCACTCCAGCCAAGAGCTCTCCATATATGCTGCAGGAGAGTACAAGCCAGTGCGAGTATGAGAGCCGAGGGCCTAGTAAGGGAGGCTTGGTGGAATGAGCCTGGTTTGAATAAGCAGCATGGCTACGGAGAGCTCTGGGATAGTCACCAAGTGTGCTGATTAAAATTGTGATATTAAACAGTGCTGGCTGCTGCCGCCTGCCAAGCCTCTCTCAGTGGCATTTCACATTGTTTAAAAGGTCCAATCGGACTCATCTCACCACTTGCTGCACAGTGTTGCTTACATCTTTTTTTTTTCTTTCTTTTTTTTTTTTCCACCACGGCTGTCTCATATTCTCTCCTCACCATTTGTTGGCAGGGTTGTAGACTTACTTTAAATAGACTTTTCCTACAATTCCCAGGTTGTTTTCTGCTCTGGGTCACTGGGTTCACTGCTCTCCGAACATAAGTCAGCGCATGTGTATGTTATCATGTGCATCATATAGAAAACTCTGTGTAAGGTGACGGCCTCGGATTGTGTTTATGCTTTCTGTGAAAGCTGAACTTGTAATGAACACAGGGAGGCCTCCTTCTCGGAAATTCTGCTCTGAACTCATTCAACTCCCTTTTAAAAACGTCACTGCAAATCCCAATAAAACTCTGCCATTATAAATATACAATTCATAAATACTGGAAAGCATGCTCAGTTTCGTGAAATATATGACCCAGCCCCTTTAAAAGGTCAAACTCCAGACATGGTGGTCACTTCAGGTTGTTTCATTTCTTTAGCCAGGGCTGAACAGATACCGGAGTCATGCACCAAATCGCATTTGAAAAAGCCAGCGAATGTACTAGTAGTTTGATCTCAAAAGTTTGGAATGAGACACAAAGATAGGGAGGGAGGGAGGGAGAGAAAAAGAAAAGGCAGCAAGAAAAGTGAGGGACTTTTAGGGGCAGCTGTGTTTTATTAACCCAGTCATAATGCCCCTAAAAATCCTTATTGCTCTTGCAATGGTCAACAAATCTCCTGTTGCAGCATGTAGAGGATCTTTGAACAGCTTCCCGTGAGCAACTTTTCACACTGCAGGGCCGAGGCGCAATTCAGTGCATGCGAACGGGTCACATTCAGAGATTTTTCACCTCAGTTCAAACAGCCGTAGAAATCACAATATCTTTTGAAGTGCAGAACACGTGAAATCAAGGATACCATCTGCAGTTGTGCAGTAACCTTTGTCAAAGGTTTCACTGCATGTCTGTGGATGCACAACTGTCTGAGAACTGCACAAGCAAAATCAAAAGCATCTATTTACTAACAATTACAGTCGTGCCAGTCTTTATAGTTTAATATGCAGATGGGAAGTCGACGCTGGGTGTCCTTCTGTGTTTTGACATTGCATCGGAGTATCAGGGGACATACTGAGATATAAAGACTGAGAGGCAGGCAGGCAGGTAGTCTGACAAATACGTCAAGCTGACAAGCATGAAGCCATATCAAAAACAGTTTCAGAATATGACGATGTACAGTACAGGCTGGTAGAAATACAGGCAGACAGATGGGAGTGTAAAGACAGGTAAACAATGAAGCATCTTGACAAGACAGCAGCTATGCAGAGAGACACAGAAAATGGCTACCAGGCAGACAGAAAAACAGAAAAGGACAGGCAAGAAGACACGCACTGATAGAGGCAAGCGGGCCGTGGAGGACATGGGATCCAGGCCTGGGTGTGGTGTGGTGGGCTGTCATGGCTGGAGAGCGGGTGGTGTGGAGCTCTCGATGTTGGCGAATGAGTCATCTGAGGGAGGCTATTCTGTTGAGTTTCCCTGTGGGACGGTCGCTGAAGGAAGGAAGAGACCTCTTTACGTCGAGAGAGAGAGACAGACAAGAGGATAGGGAGTGAGGGAAAGTGTGGACGATGACTCAGGGCCACGAACCACATGGTGATGGAGAGGGGAGGGAGGGAATTACTCATCAGAGCATGTGGAATCTCATACGGCTATCACAGGACTGACAGTGTGCTTCCCTCATGGCTGCTGCTCAGCCGCCATCAGTCCCTGAGGCACCAGCTCAACACCAGGCAGCGTTTCTTTTACCAGCCGAGAACACAGGGAAGGTGGGGGGGTGGGGGGGGGGGGGGGGATCCGGGTGAGGCTGAGGTCAAATTCACAAGGGATGGGCTTTTTAGATTCTGTCATCAAAGCCAGGTTCGTTCCAGTTTGGTGTAATTTGACACGTCATAGGCACAAATTATGATAAATGAATTATTTACCAAAGCTGAACCTACTCCAGTTGCGTTGAGTCACACAAATTTTCCCCAAATGTCTCCGCTCTCGAGTGACTGACGAGCGTATGTTGGAAATACTGCATCATTATCTACCAAAGGCATTTGAATTTCAGCAGTGGCCATAATGACCCTTCTGATAACCACGTTTTGTACTCTTAAAGGTCGTTTTGGGTATCCGAGAACACGTCCGCTTACAGAGCTTGCGTTTGACCTGACACGTCGGAGTAGCTACGGTAGCTCTTAGAAACATTGTGGGAGACCAGACAGAGTCGGGCGTAAAGTCTAGAATGAGAAGTATGATCGATGTTAAATATTGAGGTATTTTGAAACGGAAGATTTACTTCAGTAACTATCGGCTTGTATTTGGGTTTTAAATTACAGCAAGTCAGTGCAGGCCTCTGCTCTTGCTCCAAATTAGGCAACACTGTCAAAATATTTTATCAAAGAAACTTTACAAAAGGAGAAGAACTGCTTTATGAATATGTATCGGTAGTGCACAGTGAACAGAGGGAGATGTTTTAAGTCTCGTTGCTTCTTTTCTTTCTGTCCAGCTCGGCTTACAAAAAAATAGCTCTTTCATGGTTATGTGAACCCATCTTTACAGTGATAAATGTGCCACAACAGCAAGCCTGTGGACGACAGAGTTGTACAGAGTGATGACGAGACAGAGAATAAATATAGGTAACAGGGGTAGCGGCGCTACATGCACCGTGGCTTCTCTTCATCTGCCTGCGATTCAGCAGCTTAAGTCCTCGGATATGAGTGTTGGTGAACTGGGTGTTAACAGACTACTCCATGACAGAGGGGGGAGGGAGTCAGCAGAAAGTCTGAATGACTGTGAGCAAATGCACCCACATCTGTTTTATACATGCATATGTGATGCCTGCACCTGCCACACCAAACCGTTTGGTGTGCAAAAACTACGAGCAATTAATTTTTGCACACGCAGCAAATAGGCTGGCGATGAATATACGATAGTGGCATGACTCAACAGGTGAAATAGGCACGCCCATAACACGAGCATAGGCCTCATCTTACCGGTGGTGGCACAGACCCAGATCTTTCTCTAACAGAGGTTGGCATTATAGGGCGTGGGCCGACAGCACTCCAACGCCAGAAGAACCACTCAAATCCAGAGCAAACACTGCAGACAAAAGGGAGACAGGGAGAAAAACTGGAGCAGGCCTTCTCTTTGTAGATGCCTGCAGCACTGCCGTAGCCAGAACTTGTGACACTGGCTATGGTTGGACTACACAGAGATTAATATAATCATCTATTACATATCTCTCATGGTTATTTCTTACTTGAAAGAGTAAAGCAGACCTATTATGGTCTTTTCCAGCTTTAAATTTTTTATTCTTGGACTTCACTGAAGTACAGTACAGTACAGGAACAGTGTACACATAGTTTCTGATTGCATAAAATTAATGTCATCTATGCTAAGCATTTTCCTCTAATAAACATAAAAATGTTCTGTTCAGCACTTTGTTAGAAAACCACCTAAAAGGGGACCTTTACTCATTTCTAAGTACATTTTTCTATGTGGGAGTCTGCTAGAGTAGCTTTGCAAGATTCACAGTTCAAAATAATCCTTATTTATGTTATACTGGGCCTCTGTGCAGCCTCTCCGTCACTCTGACTGAAATAAGCCATTTTAGTGCACTTCCCCCTGTTCTTTAAGCCAGATGTTCCGAAACTTTTTCTGGCACGCCCCATTTCAGAAGGCAAAAAAATGTTCACACCCCACACTCAATCATTAACAGTGCAAAAAAGGATTCAAGCTGACTTTTACTTAAAGGTCAGGAGATTAACATAAGCAAACCCTTTATTTTCTCTAAAAATAACCCTTATTTTAACCCATATTTTTCACCTGGTTGTTTGAGTCCCACCTGCAGTGATTCTACACCCCACCATTTGAGAACCACTGCTTTAAGCCAGCTTTCTTCTGATTGGCTTCTGCTTGCAAACAAAAAGTTTGAACAGCAGGTGAGTTTTTAGCTGCCTTTTAAAAGATACCCCAATGTTCACAGATTTCAGGCTCAGATGAAGAGATTGCTGGAGAGGGACCTGCTGGGGATGTATGGGTAAAAACTTCCACTGATGTACGCCAGTCCTTGTCCTTGTCGACTTAAGTGATTAAAAACAAGAGCAAGCCAGAGATTTAACGTGAGCAACCAAAGTGAAAGCGGTGTCAAGTTACCCAAACATTCCTGATAGAAAATTTGGCAAAAGTGGCAAGGCGACCTGAGTTTCCATAACCGTAGGCACAAATCTCTTAGGCTACGTCCACACTGCAGGTCTTAATGCTCAATTCCGATTTTTTTATCAAATCTGATTTTTTTGTCTGCTTGTTCACACTACAAATAAAATGTGACAGCAAACACGCTCTAGTGTGAACCCTCAAAGCGGCCCGCATGCGCAAAAGAAGATGTCACACACAACGCGCTCTGTTTAGACCCAGACCAAACAGTATTGTTTGACTGATGGCCCTTAATATAAAGACTTGTTTCGGACTTTACGTTTCCCAATTTTGCTTTAAGTTATAAAGTTATTTTGTTATTTACATATGTCCTAATAATGATCCTTATTGCTGTTTTAGAGAGGAGCGGTGCTTCAAAGGATAGTTGCAGATTTCTGTCAGAATCTGCAGATTATACAGTACAAATAAAATGTTCACGTTTCTCCAACGTTGTCTTCCAAACAGTTTCACTAACATCTACACTGGATGGCCAGGAAGCGTTCATGTCTTATCGGGTGCTTCTCCGGCGCTGATAATTGGCATCTGTCTTGTGTCAGTGATGTAGAAGACGGATTTAATGCGACATGACCGTTCAAACAGCAGTCGCTTTCTAAAACATCAGATATGTATCGGATTCAGTACCACATACGAAAGTGACCCAGATCGGATTTGAAAATATCGGATTTGTGCTGCTCACACTGTCATACCATGATCGGATATGGGTCGCATAGGGTCAAAAAAGTCGGATTTGATGCGCTTTCGCCTGCAGTGTGAACGTAGCCTTAGAGGAACAAACAGGAACTTCTGTTTTCTCTTCATTAAGTTGGCAAAAATTGTCAGCTAAACAACTTTTAATAGAATCTATTTGCATAAGCGTGATGTGCAGCAGAAATATCTTGGAGCTTAAAATAGATATATAACTGAATGTCATCTGCATAGCCATGGTAAGAAATGTCCTTTAAAGTGCTCAAAATGTGTTGAAGAACGAACAGATATAAGAGAAACAGTAAGGGCCCTAAAAGAGAACGCCGATAGAGTCCGACTAGTATTTCAGCCTATCACAAATAACGTGATTGTCAGCAGTGTCGATGGCAGAGATCAGAACAACATCAGCAAAACAGAACATTTACTTGAATCACTTCGGATCGAGAGGTCGAAAAAGAGCTGTTTTGATGGAATGAGGTCTATGAAAGCCAGACTGAAATCTATCAAGAAGGCGTTTTTTTGTTGTTGTCCAAGCCACTTAGCTATGACATTCTCTAAAATTTTAGCAATAAAAGATAATTTTAAGATTAGTCTGTAACTACTGAGAAGAGAGGCGACAAGCTGTTTTTCTGTTTTTAATGGGTGGATGATAGCGTTCTGGTCTTGATTAAAGGAAGCAAACTGATAAGACTGAAAGACAGTTTTGAACAGAGATACATGTAAAATTTTGTGATAGCAGGAGGATGTTTTATTGAATCAACTAATTTGACCAGTTCACAAAAAGAAAAGTAAAAACAAAATGAAAAATCTTTGTAAAATGACAGTTTGAGCTGGGGTAGGAACAGGCAGCGAAGATGCTGAAGAAAAAATATTATTTCTCACACTACTCATTTTTTCTACAAAGAAAGTAAGAACATATTCACGATGTTCACTGGGAAAAATTGGGACAATGGGTCAAACACAACACCCTAACACCCACCTCTGCTCTTTGAAACCAGGTTTTAACACAGCACAAAAGTTTTGGTACCGGACCCTTTTTGGATTACATTGGTTGACTTGTGATGTTTGAGTGGGCTTTGCTTGCTTGCAGGTCAGCAGGCTGTGTAGGGGGAAGCAAAACGGGGAACACACTAGCCGAAATGCAATTTTGAACCTGTCATCTGCTGCCTGACAACAGTTTCTCTTTCTAAAAATGCATCTCCTTTCATGACCAGTGATTGGCACATTGAACAGGAACTCTTGGCCTGCTATCCGCTGGGTATACCGGAGGCCCCAAAACATCAGCTGTCCACTAATCCAGTTTAAATCATTTGAATACTGTTCACTCTGAGACCCACACGAAATATCCCTCTGTGAATGTACATATAAAAAGTATTACAGTCACACATAAAATTGGCAGCTACTTTTAATGCATACCATGGAAATGTTTCATGGTTATGCTGGTACTACAGTGACCTCCTGTTGGCACCAATGATTGCTTTTTATTAGATGGAGCCACAAATGTTTCCCAGTGACTGATTTACACATTATTACTGTCTCTACTAGCTAAGACATTCCTTACGTTTTGAGTGGTGGAAGTAAATCACTGGCTCGATTTATGAATAGCTTCTATGACTCAGTTCGCAGTGACTGAGTGATGTGAAAGATCCACTTATGAATTCCAGCATCGATAAATAAACTCTTGAAGAAATACATTTCAGTTGCCACTTTTTGAAGAGATCTGGAAACGGCATGCTGCAGTGGTAAATGAAACAAACAAACAAACAAACAAACAAACAAAAAAACAAGGCTTTGCTGCACACAGCAGTCAGATCATGCTGTGGGAAGACAGAAAGGTCAAAATAAACTCTGCACATGCCTCCCAGGCTTTAGCGATAAGAGAAATAAGAGAAGGAGGTGTGTCTTTTGTACACATAGCCATATGAGATCTTTAGACTTGCTGGGTTATAACTGTAAACACAAATGTGGCACACAAATGCACCCGGCCATATTATTCCCTTCTGTTAGTCTTCTATAGGGTATGCGTAACTGCTTGCAGGTACTGAGTCATGACTTCAATCAGCAGCCGTGCTTCATCGTCAGCTGTTTATCTTTGTCATTCTGTTTGAATATGCAAGTGCAGATACAGTGCCGATGTTTGTGTAGTATGCAGAGGAATGCCGTCCTCGTAGCTGAGAGGTGCTTTGCTGCCTGAGCTGAGTTCAAGTTCAGCCTCCTTTCCTTTTCTCTTGTCTTCTCTCTGTCTTACCCACCACAGTCCGGGGGCACATCAGGTTCCAGTTGTTTTCTGGCTATTCGGGGTCAGCGATGCACGTTGGCAGACCTCATTGGCACTTTCTCGTTGCAGTGCAAAAATCTGTTGGAGACTGAACTCGGCTCAGCGTTTGTGTGCCCCAGTGTTGAGTAACAATGAGCTCCGCAGGGCGATTGGCAGATGTCTGTTTGGTGCTGCAGATACAGTCATGCCATTGTGTGGAGTCAGCAAGTAAAATGTGTGTGTTTGTGTGTGTATGTGGATAAGGGGTGAAGAAAAGCGGCTGTTTGTTTTGGCAGGAAGATCATTTGCCAAAGAAGTGGCTCCGCAGCCAATTCTCACCAAACAAACCCGCAGCAGTGAGTGTTTTATCAGTCCAAGCACTTCAGCGGGCGAAACGAGAAGGTGGCCATTTTACTCCTCGCACTCTTTGCTGCTCTTCAAAGCTAAGAGGGTTAATGGTGAGCTGCCGCTCGGCCACTTTTAGCGCGGTGTTCCATTAAATTCAAAAGCTTGCGTTCCCTAAAACTTTCCTGTAACATTTGTTGTTACCAAGAGAATGAAATTAACAGTTCCAGCTAATCAGCAGCATGACAAAGCTTTATGGTTTCTCTGATCTTTTCTTCTACTTGCTGTGACTCACTTGAAGCCCCATTGTCTGCTCCGAGCCAAGATCCTCCAGTCCAGAGGGCGTCGGTGCCAAGCATGGCTCTGAGGATATTACAAAAAGGGAAAACCCATCTTCCCCCAAAACCTTCTTCCATTACAGAAAAGAGGTTTTCCGCTTCTATCGAAACTGTCAGTGGAAGTTTTTCAAGCCACTTGGAAAACATCAATTGCTGCTTTTTCAGTCTTTATGTTGGCAAAATCATCAGTCACAGGAGCAGCATGATCCTTTCATAGTAGTTTTTCAGAAGAAAAGGCAGATTGTGCATGTGTTTTTATGTCCTTTATGCTCTCTTTTGTTGTATGCATGTATTGTTGAGCTGCACAGTTGACAGGTCTGTGAAATATCAGCACCTGCATTGTTTTTTCTCACAGTAACCTTTGCAACTGATGTGGACATGAATATGCCGCCTGTGTTTGGAGCACATCTTTTTAGTTTTAAACGACGAGCTGTTTCATGTTGGCGCAGGAGTAATAGGAGCCGCGGCGTGACAGCCAGGCCTGAGGCGACCCAGAAATGTGCCTTCTTGGAACTTCCTTCTCATTCCTTGGGCATAAGAACAGCGGTGCAATGCAGGATTGACTCCAAAACCAACAGTTTTGGAAATATCTGTTACATTTGCATCCCAAATATTCAGAAGAGCTTGCATGATGTTCTTATTTGGGTTGACAGGGTTTCATTTTTCATCCTTCATGCCTCTTGTGTTTTCTTGTCGTACTTGGCTGTTTTTGTGTGGACTTACCTCGTTGACACACAGGATGGGTAATTTTGGGCAGCGTAGATGTCTGACTGCAAACAACATGTACAACTTACAGTAGGCACAGGAATGGCGTAAACATGGTTTCAGATTGAGGCAAATTCCTGTGGTCATGTCGCCACTTTTAATGTTGATTTTTTCTCCAATACACCTTCTTCTTCTTCTTTCATCGCTATGTGGAAAAAACACTTAAAGAGAACCTATTATGCTCATTTCTAACACTTATTTTTATTCTTGGACTCTACTAGAGTAGCCCTGCATGATTCAGAGTCCAAAATAATCCCTTGTTTTAATACTGGGGCTTGGTTCAGGCTCTCAGTTCCAACTAGTGGAATAAGCTATTTTAACTCCCTTTACATTAACTTTCTGCTGATTGGTAGCCCCTCACAAACAAATGATTTGGATGGTGGATGGGTGGGGCTTCGGTGTTCACAGCCAGAGCTGTGTTATTCATATGATCAGTACATCCAAATTTATTCACATTATAAAGAGCCATGACTAGAAAATAACCTGCCTGAAACTGAGTGTTTGGAGCAGTCTGAAGCCCGAGCTTGTGGCTCATTGGCTCATCGATCTAACATATTATAATATTAAAGAAAAGAAGAGTGTCACGCACCTCTTTAATTGCTCTCTTATATAAATTTAATGTTGTCTGCAAACTTCTTTGACAGAAAAGTCTAATATGTTTGAGTAAATTAAATCTTAAACAGTTAAACCACAAGTTTCCTTTTACTCTGACTCGCATCTCCTTGTGAGGGACCAAAAATCTGTGGGCATCCTCTTTGTGGGTTAATCCTCAATGCAAAAATAGGAAAGAAGCTATGCTGTCTCTGTTATAAGTTAATAAAAATTCCACCTACAAGCACCTCATATAAGTGATAAAAGACTAGTTTGTTAGTTTCAAAGGGCTAATGTGTGATTTCTTGGCAACCTCAAGTCTTCTTGTTATCGTCCAGTTTCTAGCAAGGTATGAGTCCGACACAAAATACCTTTGTTTACCTAATCCTTTCTGTACAGCTGTAATTGATGGAGATAAAACGAGCTAATTACTGAGCTGACAGGCCGAGTCATATTAGCCACGTTCGCGTTTCCAATCTTTATGCAAAGAGACTTTAACCATTAGGGTGTGTGCCGGCAGGATCTGAAAGCCACTCAAATCTAGAGCAAACACTGCAAACAAAAGTGTCGAGGCGATCAAAAGCGGAGCAGGGATTTCTTGTGCGCCCCTCTTTAAAAGAAAAAAATGAATAAATAGAGAGACAGAACCTTCTTGACCTGCTTTCAGCCAATCAGCCCTTGACAACAGGCTCAACCTGAGCAAACAGTGAAGAAAGTAATCAGCTTTCACATAACCCTGATAGTAACTATCCCCTCAGAGTTATACATCAGCTGGTATTGATTAATATGATGATGTTGTTGCTGTCCAGTACCGTGGTGTAGAGCTGACTGCACTGGTGTTTTCCAGCTTTTTAAACTTTGCTTGTAACTTATGTGCATATGTGCTTAATTAGCAGTTTTCCTCCTCAGTTAATAATTATATCTATAACATGTAAGAAAACTGCAAATTCCCAGCTGAATATATATTTGAGCTCCTAATCGGTTTACTATCAAGTAATACAGCAACAAAAAAAGGAAAATCATCAAATTCTGGCATTTTAGAAGTGTGCACTGGCAGTATTTTCACATTTTTGCTTTCAAAATGACTGCAGAGATAATTGCATTAACACAGACAAGTCTGATTAATTTTCCGTCGATCTACTAACCGATCAATCACCTAATCATTGCATCCCTAAACTGAATTAAAACAGGTTGCGTCACAGCTCCTGGCTCCAGCTGCACGCTTACCCTACAGACACAGGAATGGTATCAATCTTCTCATCTAACTCTTGGCCAAAAAGAAAGTGTGCGTGCTTCTCAAAAATGCCGAGCTATTTCTTTGAAAGCTCAGGGTGCTCAAAACAAACCAGTTCATTCAAACACGCGTGCACCAACGCATATAATGAATATAAATGGAGGACTTGAGAGATACAGTATGTGCTCATCGCCAACAATTCTCAGTTTCCTTTTACCACCACCTACATTTGGAAAGGTGTGTACGCCTGTATGGCTCCATTAAAAGGTATCGGTTTTAATCATACTTAAAAGTGATTACGTGGAGCTACAGCACAGTGAGCCTGTTCTTATTTGGAAATATTGACACAACAATGAATCACAGACTCATATCCTCTCAGTTTTCTCACGTCTGCTGACATTTCAAACTGTGCGAATAATTGCCAAATTGTCTCGGGCTGTATTAAGCCAGGGGAGGATACAAATGCCTTTAAGCAACATCAGCTGAGGAGATGTAGAGGCCGGAATAAATGCAACACTGCTTATCCTGCCAACAAAGCTTTAGAAACAGTTACACTTGTTTCATAAATCAACTTGTTAAAAAGCACATGCACATAACAGAATAAGCACTCCCATTTTCCTAAAGGCTGTTCGGGAGGATGGTGGTGGAAGGGGGTGGGTCAGGAGGTGATGGAGTTTGTAGGATAAACTTGGCTAAACTTTGTCAGTGCACAAAATTCCCCTCATCAGACCCTAGCCTGCCATCCTCCCCTCTCTACCCATCCATAATCAACAGTGCGCAAAGCTAACAAAGCCAGTATTTAAAAGCTATTAAAGAACTACACAACTTCTTTCATAATTTAAAATGTCAAAAGCTTGAATAAGCATCCCGTTTATACAATGAGCAATCCCTCCAGGAATAATTCTCAGAATTTCAGCCACTCTTCAAATCTTTGTGCGAGTTTGCAGTTTTGCCTGCAGGGTGCTTGTAGATTTTATCAGCTACTGCATCTCAAATACAAATAATCCAATTCAGAATCACCGCTATAAGCTGAGCTCAAACTAAAACGGAAGGTAAGTTCATGCCAAAGCGTCTTGCTGTCATGCGTCAATTCCAGCAAACACTACCATTTAAATGTTTAGATTATTTGTAACTTCTAAATTAAACGGGGACCTATTTAGGAGACTTCCTCACTTTCTATCAGATATATGCACTCACGAGACACTTCATTAGTTATTCTTTGCTAGTAGTTGGTTGGACCCCCTTTTGCCTTCAGAACTGCTTTAATTCTTCACGCTACAGATTCAAAAAGCTGCTGGAAACATTCCTCAGAGATTTTGGTTCATATTGACTTGATAGAATCACACACTTGCTGCAGATTTGTTGACTGTACATCCGAGAGGTGCACTGTTGGATAGAGATCTGGTGATTGTGGAGGCAATTTGAGGATAGGGAACTCATTTAAAAAAATAGCCTGAGATGATTTGAGCTTTGTGATATGGTGTGCTATCCTCCTGGAAGCAGCCAGAAGAAGATGGGTACACTATGGTCAGCAACAGTACTCAGGTAGACTGTGGTGTTTAAAAAATGCTCAGCTGGTACTTGAGGGGCCCAAAATATGAAAATGCCTGCCACACTGATACACCAACACCACCAGGCTGAACTGTTGATACGAGGCAGGATGAATCCATGCTTTCATGTTGTTTGCACCAAATACTGACCTTACCTTCCAAATAAAGACTCATCAGACCAGGCAACATTTTTCTAATTTTCCGTTGTCCAATTGTGGTGAGCCTGTGCAAACTGTAACCCAAGTTTCCTGTTCTAAGCTGACAGCTAAGCAGTGGAAAAGGTATCATGACTCCTACTTGACCAAGTATAATGTTATTAGCTTGTATTTTTCTAAGGTATAATGAAACAGATTACATCGTATTTTGCTAGCACACTGACCGAGATTCAGTGATCAGGGACAATGACTTTATTGCTTTCCATCGCCACAACTGACAGAACCAATATCATCTTTCTGTTGGCTCACTTGTGTGTGTGTGTGTGTGTGTGTGCGCGCTCCAAAATGTTGTGTGTTACATTCATAAAACTACGAGAGAGAATGCAAAAAAACCCAAACAAAAACTGGGCATACTGCAGTCTTTTTGACAGGATGCTGTCTGACGTCCAAAATATTGTGACGTCTGCCTGGGTGTCTATTATTCAGCAGACATAATGTTGTCTGATTGTGTCAGAAACACCAGCTGAAATATTTTAATAGTATTTATACTCTTCTCCCTGCTGTAGTTTTTGTTAAATCACTGTAAAATAACAAGAAATAAAAGGTCAGACTTTGCACAACTTTCAAGTGATCTTGGCAGGATCCTTGTGGGACTAAATACGGCATGTGGGAAAATCACAGTCTTGATCATTTTCTTAAAATCTGGTAAAGCTTAAATCTTCATTGTGTTTTCAGTTTCCTTCTGAGGTTTTCTCGTCAGTCTTGTCATGTAGTAATTAGTAATGAAGCTTTGGGCACATTCTTCGTTGGCAAAATAGCAGCACTTAAAGAGCAGACCACATTTCCAGTGTTGATACCGTTTCACAGAGTTATGATCTCAGATCACACACATGAGAACGTATATTAGTCTTTTGCTCATGGACATTTTCATACTAAGCCACACACAGACTCCGGTAGTGTCTTCAGAAATGCTGATATAGTTAATTTTGACAGGTAATGCCCAATGATCTCTGAAAAATCCCAACTAAAACAGTCATTCATTAAGGTTTTGGAATTGTGATCCGGTTGTATGGCAGTTTTTCCACCCAGTCTCATGCTGGAGGGAATTAGGTAGGTAAACATTAAAATTTGGAAGTTGGCTCTAAAACTAGAAGCCAAGAATTGTTTACTCAGTTACATTAGGAGGACTCATTTGGGAAGACTTTGCTAGGGAAACGCAACGCCCCTGCAGATATTATACCTTTAGTGTCATTTTGACAAACATTTCAGTCGTAGTTTGGTGAAAACCGGTGGGATCTGCATTAAAAACCTCTAGCTGGCCAAATTTTGTTCTTTTCGAATGGCTCCCACGGCATTGAATTTGGGCTAAGACAGACATGTTGTGTGTTAGGCATCAAGATAATTAACTGGTCACAGTCAGGTTTTCCTGGAAATTGACTGTATTAGTGAGTCTCTTCTCTTATTCTCGCCTCTTCCCTTTCATTTTTTCTCCCGCTTGGCAACTGTCACACAGAAAGCTTTGAAGTGGGTGTAAATAAGAAGACATGCATGCTTAATGAGCATGAGTAAAAATGGCTTAATACTTGTTTTAGCGATGTAGCTCTGCTTACCGAACTGAACATCGAGGCAGCGTGACTGCTTAATTAAGCTGCCTGTTAACACAAAGAGGCCAACAGTGACATTTGCTGTGGTGACGGTCACATCATATCTGATTAACTTCAAGTTGTCGTTTGAAAAAGTCCCAAACATCTGCAACTAAACACTTATTTTCACCTCCCGATCTCACTTGTAAAACTAAATATCCTACTGTGACTTGCCAAGCAGATGTAATGAGCCGAGATCAAATACTGAAAGTCATTCACAGACGCTGATATGTGAAAGGGCCAGAGAGTGAAAAGGAGAAAGGAAAAAACAAGAAGTGAGGAATGGTCTTCTGCTTTCAGATTTACAGCCGCGGGGTCACCAGTAGAGTCGGAGCTGGAGCAGAGTGGTGCAGAACTCTCCTCCTCCTCCTCCTTCCCTGCCTCCCTCCCTCCTGGCCTCCTTAGCCTCCTATGCTCACACCCAATTTTTTGGCTCTTTGTTACTGTATATAGGTCACACTGTGATTGTGTGTATATACAGGTGAATTTATTCTCCTTCCCAGCAAGCATATGGAAAGAGGTACTCAAAACATTTCCTAAAAGTAACCGAACAGAAGAACAATGCTGCATTTGAAGCAAAGGTCATGCCTTCGTGTGTTTTAGAGGAGAACTCATTCTGAACAGATCCTCACTGTAAAAAATCTAAATAATACATTCATTGTGTCATGTATAGATTTTTATTTTAGTGTTTACGTTAAAGTAAAACGTGTTTTATGAGCTAGTTTTATGTTTTTGTATGTAAAACTCTTTATTTTAACCTCTCTCGCTACACACCTACAGCAGTAGGAACATTTCTAGGATTTTAACGGCATCTGTGTGCATGTATGCATGCGAGTGTCAACTCAGCTAAGCTCAGCTATGCTGTCATCATTTTAAGAATTTATACAGTACATTTAAGGAATTATCCCAAGCGGTGCATGTCTTTTATTTGCAGAGAAAGAGCGACGGTTATAAAACAATATTACATTTTTTCCATGTCTTTGTTTTTGGCACAACAAACAGCAACGCTGCAGCGAGTCAATTTTATCATCGCAAATTTGTGATAAGAATAATATGAGCAATAGCGCTTATTTTTAAAAAAAGATTAAACAGGACGGTTTTCCATCGCTTCTCACAGCCTCTGTAACAAAATGTAATGCTTGAGCGTGCGTGTGAATAAAAGTGCGTTTGCCCCCACTAGCTTACCTGAGCTCCCCGTGAAAAGCGAACACAATCTCAGCCTGAGCAGAAAGGCAGGATGTTTTTGATGAAGCAGTGGGCTTAATTTAGGCCCAGGCATTCTCAGTATCTGTCACCTAACTCCCAGTGATCTCAACACACAGTGCAGTTGTGTGCATGTGTGTGTGTTGGTTTATGTTTATCCACAGAGGCAGGCTATAAATTCAAGAAATGTACACCAGCATTCGGCCCCCCTATAAACTGTAATACCTCCCAAATATAAAGACAACGTCATACCCATTCCCCGTTTTATTTTGCTAGTAATAATGGAGCAAATAAAAACCGCAGCTTTACAACAGACACTACTATGATAGTGTCTCTCTGATAGGATTTTATTATGAATTATTAATACTGGCTATTAAAAAATAATCCCATTAACTCTGCCAAATGCCCCAAAATCTTGATTTCTTCTTCTAAAGAAGCTGGCTTGGTTATAGCTCCTGCTTGGCCATTAAGTAACCAAACAGGCGTAGGCATTGCCAGCAAACCAGCAAAAGCAAAAAGCGAGTGCCAGCAACCTCTGCCAAAGACTTCAGCTTGCACCCAGTGTTCTTCTCTTACTGGTACACAGAGAAATGATCTGCCTACTTCTTCGAATTGTACATTTTTCTATCCCTGTATGGATTTTTTTAAAAATTAAAAAATATTTTAAGAATGAAAACCTTTTGTTGCAAAGCAGAAAGATTTAAGAGAAATTAAAAGATGAATGTCTATATGTAGATTCTTGCTTTTTGAGCATGTACGTTTGCTGATATGAGCATGTGCATTTGCTCCTTCTTGGCCATTAAGTAACCAAGCAGGCGTAGGCATTGTCAGCAAACCAGCAAAACTAAAAGCCGAGCTCCTACAAACTCTGCCAGTGACTTTGTTTTGCACAGAGTGTTCTTCTCTTTGCTGGTACATAAATAAATTTTCTACCCTTTGAGTTTAAGACTTTTTCCAGTCTGCATGGAAAATGTTCTTATTCATAATACTGACAAACCTCTGTTTTTAAGCAGCTGCATAAAGTAATTATATGGATCTCCATTTTCTAGCTCTCTCTGCATTGTTGCTGGATGAGCATGTACATTTTTGAAAATCACACAAGAGGACCTTGCGACGTCTGACCTCGAGCTTGGCGTCACTTTAATGCTGCATTAAACGAACGTGCTCCAACTCATCAAACGACTACATGGAGAGCTAGGAGGAGATCTCTGTGGTCGTCATGCATCCATAACGAATGGAAAGACAGGAAGACCACACAGCAGCATGGTCAGATCAGGTTGTCAGAGACCATATTTAAAATCTGGGTCAGGGTCCAGGCCGTAACCTCGCTCTCACTATGGCTCCGCTCTCCCTCCTCTGTACCCGATTCCACCTTCGTCCCACTACTCTATCTTTGTGTTTTCTCCCTCTTTTGGTTGAATCGCTTCACTCACTTTCCACATCCACGTCTTTATGCATTTCATTCCCTGTCTCAACCTTCTTAATACTCGGCCCAAGCAATCCAGGCAGGCTGCTTGTGCTGAGCTACATGGCATCTTTAGATTATATTAATTTTATTGTGAATTCATGACAATGAACGATGCATTTAAATACAATAATGCAAAAATCTAAATGTGTGAATTGTTGAGATAATAGTGAAACTACTGCTCCACTACCATGAGAAATTATAGAAAATTCAAGGTGGGTTTAAGGCACAGCCTTAAAATCCAGATTCAAGTTCAGGGGGATGTAGAGTAATTATTGTTGTTAGAAAATAAATCTGTCCACTTGTCAAGTGATGATATCTAGGCCCTTGATTAATATTTTACATTCAAGCCTCTATTTAATTTGTAAAACTGAATTTATCTGAAGTCACTATATATTATATAGTAGCGTTATAATAAAATATGTTAGTGAGAAAACCCCAATGAGAAAGCACTTGGAAAAAGTGTCAAGCAAAAACTCCTTTTTAACAGGAAGAGACATTTGGCAGAACCACGCTGAGGGAGGGCCAGCCATGGCTTGGCTGATTGGTGGGTGAGAGGAAAGAAAGGGTGTAAGTGTAGAGACAAGAACAATGAAAGACCACAGAGAGCAAACAGGACAGATAAACTACAGAAGAGAGAAGATAAAAGTTGGCATAGGCAAGCAGAGTCTCTTGTCCTTGCCAATCAAGGATTAAACATGTATTTAAAATGAGGTTTTATATATATATATATATATATATATATATATATATATATATATATATATATATGGCTTAGTACCTCTACTGGGTCCTCCTCTTAGTACCTCTCCTCTTTCTTTCTTTCTTTTTTTTGGGACATTTTTGATTGTGACATCTGAAAGAAAAACCACAATGATCCCTTTGTTGGAGATGAAAGTGTTTCCAGTGTTTTTAACTCTTAATGATGTCTCTGTGTTGTTTGCTTTTAGGAAGTGAAGAAGCATTTGAACCAGAAAACGGGTAATTACATCAAACTTGTTCTACTTTACAATAAATAAATAAAAGAATTAAAAAAAAAAAGTTTTTAGCTGTTATTTGCTGTTTTACCCACACACGAGTTATGTTCAGAAACCACTTTTAGTACTTTGAAAAAGATACTTGAGAACAGCACCCATATTTTAAAGACATACTCTGTATTCTGAGATAAGCCTCGTGACCTTTGATATGTGATTGATGTGTTTGGACGTGTTTTGTTTACCGTAGCACACAGAAATTATACTTTGCTGCCTAGCAGGCATTTTCATCTAAGAGTTACGTGAGTTCCTCTTACTTCATATTGCTACTGGGTCCAGTTTCTGTTTATCAGGGAACATTTCCTCACATAAATCACCCGCTCTTTAAAAATAAATCCCCAAAAACATACCTTTTCTTCTATTTTGACTGTATGTGTATTAAACATATGGGATATAAATTTTAAATATATAAATTTTTGACTTTGTCTAATACATATTTTACAGAGCTAAGCTGGCTGCTAACCCTTGTTTTATAATACTGCTACTTAAACTAAATATATCGATTTCATTTTTTTTTTTTTTTTTTTTTTTTTTCAGAATTAAGTATAGCAACTTTTAAGTCAACTCCTTGTCAGATATTATTATTAATCTTTTAATTTGTTTTTATGTACTTTTAGAAAGTTGAATAGAAAGAGCCAGAGATAAAATTTAAGAGGTGCCACATAGTTGCCTATTCTCTAAGGCAGACCTGGCAGGCCTGCAGCAGCTCTAACAGTGGCCTTGCTGCCATTAATAATGGGAAAATGGCAAACACTGTACAAATCAACTGGCATGAATCTCTGTGCTTCTCTACAGCACAGTCTCTCTGAACCTATTGTGGAGCTAACATGGCTGCCAGCAATAAGACATGATGACATTATCCTGCTTTCTTGCTGGAGGCCTCCCAGTAAGGAGTTCTTGTGAACACATCTTCCGAGTGACATGGAGACGGGCCTGCAGCCACCAGCGGAGCTGAGCTGAGCCGCTTTAGAGCCCTGCTGAGACCTGCCAGGCCCACAGCTTTCCCTGCCAGGGGCCTCGCTCGAAATCAAAGTGAGTTACAACCCATGCTCTTGACACACACATGCTAATGCAGAAGCAAGCACCCAGTATGTAGGCATGCAGGCGCACGCACAGGTGAAATACATAGAGGAATATATGTGTGCAACCATAAACCAGTACAGAGGCAAAGAAATAACACTGTACGTGCAAATATATGCACACTCATACATAATGATACCCCTCTAAAAGAGATTGTAGCTCCACTGGACCACTAGATAGACTACATTTACATACATACAATCACACACAATCATAAATTTGGTATTTGCAGCCTAAATAAATAATATCCCTGCTTCTACCCATGCAGTAAAGTGAGCATGTCGTCCAACAGGGGCTCTATCTGTCAGGGGTAGTTTGAGATCAAGGTCCAGCAGCTGCTGGATCAGCTGGATTGATCTGTCTGGGTAAACATGAGGACTGAAAATGAGCATGTTTGTGATTAAAGGCTTAACAGGAAGTGCGTGTGTGTGTGACAGTGAGAGAGAGGGAGCTTCAGTATGCTGTTTATACCCTGTACACAAGAGAGCACTGTGTATTACCTCCATATATATATGTGTGTGTGTGTTATATTGTGCTTATATCCAGCTCCATTTTTAAAAAAATGTTTGGATACTGCTGGAGTCAATTTATAGCAACATCATCCTTATCTTATACTGGGCATTACTGGTGCAGCCCCTTAGTTCATCCTCCTTTCTTCTGATTGGCTGCCCCTCGTTAATAGAAGTCAGTGGGCGGGGGTTCTGTGCTCACAAGCCAGAGCTATGTACCATTAACTGGTTGCGACAGATTGCTGCCCCTCACTGAGCCTGGTTCTGACAGAGGTTTCTTCCTGTTAAATGGGAGTTTTTCCTTCCCACTGTTGCCAAGTGCTTGTTCAAAGGTTAATGTTTGAATATTGGGATTTTCTCTGTTTTCTGGCCTTTTTCTTTTACAATACATCGTGCTTCGAGGCGATGAATGTAATTTGGCAAGTTAATTCGTGCTTTGAGGCGACGAATGTAATTTGGCAAGTTAATTCACACAACTGAATTGAATTAAGAAAACCTCTCAAGCCATTGTAACACATTTTTGACAGAAAATCAGGAAAATCATATTGGGGCTGGTTAATGTTTTTCATCGTGACTCACCTAAAAAGAGACAGTCTTCCAGGAAATGGTTACCAAAAATATTTTCCTAACCATAATCACGTAGTTTTGGTGCCTAAACATAACAAAACTGCAAGTGAAATTAAAAAACAACTTAAAGTTGTGACTCAACCTTTTCTGAGTTGTCACCAGATATCCAAAATTATACTGCAAATTACTGGAGACATCAACACCCCCCCTCCAAACAAAGCGAAAAACATGGCACAAATCAGATAGGTGGAATACTCAAGGCCATTTTTTAGATACTGAGCAAATGAAGGAGAATTTACTTAAATGTGGTTGTAGCCACCTTAATTATCTTGCAAAGTGCCTTTAGATACAGAATAAATGTGTCAGTCCCTCTGCTCATTACAGCCAAGCCGTATCTGAAAAGACCCTATTAAGCTCTCACATGAGGGCTGACCAACAGTTTCATGCTGGCTATATATGAATGTATCTCACAGCGATAATATATAGCGAGTGCATGCGTAGCTATATGGTTTGTGTCTAATCCCAGGAATGTTGATGTGGTCCAGAGTTTAATAAATGGAGGCGTGGGTGTGGAGTAAGAGTCCCCTGGAGCAGAGTTAAGGTCTTAATGTACTAAAAAGCCTTGACCCAGACCATATACACCCACTCACAGGGACACAGCACCTTCTCTCCAGTCCAGCACATTCTTTCATACTTTGGCTACGCAGCAAAGAAATATGCACTTGGACATACACGGAGATATGCAAGCACAACATGGACGATATGACCTTAAACAACAAACATGAGCAAAATGTACCGAGTGGCTCAAACACACACACACAAACACATCCTTGTTGACTTGTGTTGGTCGTCATTCAATAAGGAGCACATGACTTAAATCGGGTGTGGTGCATGACATCTTATCGAACAAAAGCGTCCCACAGAGAGAACTGATGGGGGAGACGATCCCTCCCCGCTTGTCCTGTCTGTTGGGAGTCATGAGGTCTCCATCTCGTTTGCCACGCTGTGTCTCGTGGTTCAAAGTCCATAAAATGTTCAAGTTAAAAAAAAAAAATCCCCTGCTTTTAAAACTTTCAGCTGCGGTGGTGTGTTGTCAATAAATCAGCTGCTTTCCCCGAGGATAGCAACGTTATCTCGGGGAGGGAGAGGAAGTGTAAAACACTGCATGTTTTTCAAGAATGAAGCCTTTGAATTTTTTGTTGTGTCCTATAAATGTCTCACCTTGAGGGTCTGATGTCTTGCAGTGAGAATGGAGGGCTTGTATTCTACACATTCAACCCGTCGCTTCTACATGCTTCTGCAGTCATGCAGAAATAAACTCAAGTATGTTTATCACAGAAGCTTTATTGTGTTTTGTCTCATTAACAATCTCTTTTAAGTGTCTTGCTGATAAACTTGTCATTTAACTGTCAAAATCACGACGGCTACCAACATGTCAGATCTTACAGGGAATATTTCTTCATTTAAGAGATATGCCAGTTTCTCAAATGCATTGTAGTGTCAAACTTTTCTAACATTAACCAGCGGAGCTGAATATTAGAATGTAAATATCTATATAAGTTGGACCAGACATTACCCAGGCAGCCTCCTTGTAGAAAGTAAAGTCCAAATGTGTCCAAATGTGTGAAAGGTTCAGGTAATTCACAGAGTGAGTCTGCATCACGTCCTGCCTCCTGCGCAGTCTATCCAGTCGCCACTCTTTGCCCAAACCTAAACTGCACAATGCATTTCAAGTGTCACTATGCATCTATCACATGTGAGAAAAGCCAACTCTGGACAATGTGCAGACCTGATTCTCTCAACATTATCTGGAATTTATGTGTAAAACTTGCTATAGTCTCATCAACCAAAGTTGCGCGTCACCATATATCAGCTTCAGTGATAAGATTGTTTATCACAACAAATCTTTGCAACTGTTGCAACTGTTTTGGAGTCCTGTAAGTCCTGTTAATACAGGGGAAATATTGCGAGTTGCAATCTCTCAAGTGCTTCTGTGAGAGTTAAAATGGCTAAAAAAAAATCAGAATTCCACAATGACAAGAGAAGTGAAAAGAGGATTCTCAAGCTTACTCCTGAACATTCCCCTTCTCTTTCTACCTAGCTGGAAAAAGCTTGAAAAGTGTGAGGAAACTGATGAAATCAAGCTGAGCAGAAAGGGGTAAACAGGACATATTAGTGCATGTGTCTGTATAATCCCATCACAAGATAGTGTCGTCGAGAGCCATTGCCCCGAGGCAGCTGGCCATAGTCCATCAAGGGAACTTTAAATTAGAGTAATGCTCACTAACACAAGGTTAGACAGTTCATCTGCTGGAGAGATATGAAAAGGGGGGATTGTCTGGTGCTGTGCTGATGGCCCAGAGAAAATAGAGTGAAGAAGTTTTGAATCCCAGGCCTATACGTGGACATGGCTATTTGTAGATTGAATTGAGGCAGATGCAGACAGGGTTGGAGAGACTGAGTCCTTTGATAATCGATAATGGCCTTGACAAATGTAAGACAATGTAATATAAAAAAAAGGTGAAATAAAATAAAGTTTGTCAAATGATTTGTTCCTGGTTGTGTAAAATGCTGAATAAAGTTTGTTTAAAACTAAAATTAACTGTCTTCTTGTCCATGTGCACAGAATATTTACTGTATAACGTTTAATTTAAATGATCAACAGTGTTTGAACTTTTTTGTCCTCCAATCTTTAAAATGAGCCCACAATTGTATCAAATGTCCCAACACAGCTGGGCACAGCTGCTTTTGGCAAACGATGCCCAAACAGAAGTAAACAGTGTGTTGCTTACGGACTACTTTAACCTGTGGAATAATACGAATTTGGTGCTCTGACATTGTACATGTGGGACCAATTAAAGATAAACTACAGTGAACTGCACTGAACATCGTCAACCTTACAAATATAAAAATGCAAAAGGCACATCTGAGGGAACACGTGTGCATTTTCACGTGCTGAATCCTTCAAATAAAGTTCAGATATGTACAAGTATGATTCATTTGGCTGCTTCAAGTTCTCCATTTAAAAAAAATGGTTACAAAATATTGTCGTTTCCGTTTACGATGAGCAATCTGCTACGATTGAAAGTGCTGAAGAACTCATGAATGGTCTACAGCATAAAACACATGAGCTTATTTAAAGCAGGAAGCTTATCCAAGAAAGCATGCTATCAGGCTTCAACTGCTATGTAAAACTGGGTAGTTAGGCCTCCGTTGTCTATGCAAAGTGACAGCTAAAAAAACAGTCCCCTGAGCTCTGTGGGGAGAAGAGACGTGTAAATGATCTAAGTAATCTTGTTTAGATCAGCTTTTCTGAAGATATAACTGACAAGCGCACACAAACAGGAAAAATGAGTCAGACATTCCTTGCATATGAAATGCACTCCTCTCACAAATGTTATGATAAGCTATGGTAAATGCTGCTCTTTGCTGCACTTTCACTTTACAAAAAAAAGTTCTCCTTTTTATTCCGAGAAAGAGGAATGACACAAATGCTGCAGCCGGAGATGTTCTAAAATATACCCTCTTTAACTGCAGCACTATACAGTACCTTATCTGGTATGTGTTGATATCACTATTAGTCATGTCTAAAGAATCTGTGAGTGTTTGTGAGAGTTTTGTTTCCCTAGGCAAAGTTTGGCAAACCACAAAATTCCTTTAAATCTCCCCCAACTCCACCAAATTATTAACAGCTCCAAACACAGCATATTTAAAAATGCTTTGAAATTCGAGCTCGAATAAAAGAATGAGCTCGTAAATACAAGCAGAGCGTTGGCAGGATGAATTCTCATTCGGATTTTGCAGAATTTTAATAAATTCTCTCTATATTTTTATTACAGCTAATATTTTTGAGTGATAATTCACTCTCATTTGTTTAATCTTCTCATGAGCCCTCATGCCCGAACTGAGCTTTGGGAAAGCACCTATCTAATGAGTTCATAGGCAAAAGTGAGGAGGGAAAAAAAGCCCTTTTTACCTGCCAGTGATCCAGCACATCATATTTAAAACAAAGCAAAACAAAACAAAAACTTAAGCAGTTTAAGTGTGGGAGGCCAGTGTTGTGCCCCACCCAAGTAACTACCCTTTCATAGAGTCAATGAGCCCAACCCTGAAGCTGCATCTCCAGACTTACCAATAATTCCTAACTGCCTGACCCAGAAGCTGCATCAGGAGGCCCCGTCGCACAGCCTGTGATCCACACCCCGGAGCTGCACTGGAGGAACAGCTCACACAGCCCAGTGGGACCAGTCTTGGATGTGCAAAGATGCAGGCACGCCTTATCTGTGCTGTTTTCTGACAGATACTGAACAGATACAAAGACAGCTGCAGAAAAAAAGAAAAACAGCAAAAGCACACCTACAAACTTTTAATATTGCTCTTCAATTCCTATATTAAAAAAAAAAAATCAAGGTTACCAGTTACTAAACACAGTTATAGGGCTAAAATGTCTGCAGCAACTTGTGTGTTTATCATCGGTAAATACACACAGCTGTTAGAGTCCAGCGTAGCCAGTGAACAATGCTGGCAGCTACACACCTCCAGCACAAGGGACACATTAAGCGAAATAGTAGGAGGAACTGGCCCACACTTTGTGTGTGTGAGGGAGTGTTTAATGTATAATGTCCTCACCATGAGAGTAGGATGAAAATCTTATTGCAGGCGAATGGATTGCAAAATGTTAGTGTGAAGTGGAACAGGATCTATTTAAAGCCATGTAAGTAAATACACGCTTCTTTTATGGAATTTTCTTCTACATGAATCAATCGTTGGAAAGCAGAAAATGTCACACTATTCTGCTTTCATTTCTGCTTCACATATGCTCAATTCTGCTTAAAGTTCATGTCAAGTTTCAAATATCCTTTAGAATGAGGCCATTTTGCAACATCTGTAAAGTTTTATAAGCTTTCGGTACCTGGCTAAATGTGTAAGTTAATTTCAGTGCCAAGCATGGTGGCTTCTGCTCACTGTTCCCAAAAAGATGAGAAGATGTAAAAGGGGTTAAACTGGGCCTGTGCGATTACAAACAGCATTCCAGCACCTTCAATTATTAATGAAATCAAAAAGAAAGTTTCATACATAATATCAACCAAGTTCATTTCTCATGTCCTGAAGCCTGGAGTTCTTTCCAGCTGATGACAGATGATACTCAATCAACATATCGTGAAGTAATTTCACCCAACCAGCCGGCCTGCAGACGCTACTCTCACCTTTTTTCTCTTTTTTCCCCGTATCCCTGTCATCCATGTAGATGACATAAAGTTGCAGTCGCAGTACTAGTAGGTGCTACAGAAGGAGAAGAGCAAAAATGAACTTGGTTTTCTTTGTTTGAAGTGGAAGGTAATTTCAAATGCAACGCTTCAAATAACTCCGCAAATATCACCAAACACAAGCTGTTTCTCTATAATTTGGCACACAATCTGTCTTCTTAGTTAACTGCACATCTGCTGCAGCTGGGGAAGAAAATGGTCATGTGTGATAACTTCACTTCAGAGATTGTGAAAGGTGTAAGAAGTGGAAGAGAGAAGGGAAAATTAGAAATTTAAGTCAAAACTGCATCAATTTTTTTTAATTTAAAGCTTCTATGAGATATCCTTTTTTTTTCTAATTTCAATTTATTTAAATTAGATACTTTTATTTATTTAATTCAGATATTCTCCTGCGAGAATGATCCAATTTCTTGTTGTGAAATGTCTTAACAAACTACGAAAAGAATAATTTGGTATTATCAAGCCCTTTTCTTTATCCCAGACCACAGGACATTCATGATCAGTCAGACCACAGGACAGTTTTCCGCTTCGTCTCAGTGCATCTTTAATTAGCTTCCACCCAGAGATGGCAGCAGCATTTCTGCATCTTGTTTATGCATGACTTTTCTTCATTGAATGGTTAAGTTTTGACTTGGATTTGTGAGGGAAAAAATGTGCTCACTGACAATGGTTTTTAGAAGTTTTCTTTTGCTCCTGCAGAGATTTTCACTACAGACTTGTGTCTGTTTTCAGTGTGGAGATCACAGCCAGCGTTCAGTACTGATATTCAGCCTGTTCCCTTAGGTACAGAGATTTTCCAGGTCTCTGAATCCTAATGATACATGCACTGTAGATGATGAAATTCTGTATTTCTCTGGAAGTTTATCTTGAGAAATAAAAACTCTTTGATTATTGGGCTACCGTCTCAGTAATGCTGTTTTTAGAGAAGTTACACAACTTTCCAGTCTTTCACTGCACCGTTGCTGCCATCAACTGAAAAAAAAGTATCAGTATTTAATATATTGTACTCTTTCCATCATTTTCTTCAGCTTTTCTCCTTTATTTAAGTTTTTTCTTTATAGGTTTATGTTTAATGTTTTAGCTGCTGTTACAGTAACTTCCCTCTTTTTTAAAAAAATGAACTCTCTCTTACCTTTAAATATAGGGAGCAAATCAATGCTTTCTATTTTTATTTATATTTTACTCAGCCTAACTACTTCATGGAAACAGTGTTGCACTTGTCAAGTCCCATAGAGCGAGATGATTGTACAGAAGCAATAGAGAGCCATGTTCACCTACTGGCATGTTCCATTGCTCAACCTGTTGATCAGGCTCTTTCCAAAAGGGCCTGAATGCTTATATTACTATGAGGTGTTTCCTTTTAAAAGTGGCACAATTGCCATGTGGTTTATCTGTCTAAAGGAAGAAATTTATTTTAAAATTTGCGTAGGATGGACATTTTTGAGGTAATGAACATGTACACACTGGCAGCACCTCAGAGGGTGAAGAAATAAAACATCCGAAATAAAACGCCCTCATAAAACCAAGATAATGATGTGGGCAAAAGGCTAAATTGACAAGACGCACTTGCTGGGGAATTAATTTCAGAGTCTGTCTTAGTTTTGCAAGAGTAAGATATCTCATGTTTCAACAGCAATCCCAATGGCCTACAGCGACACATGACCCCAACATGGAACTTAGTCACTGGTATGGCTGGCTGTGAACACACACACACATACACAGGAGAACCTCCCTCTTAGCAAACCGTATTTTTTTCACAGCGGCCGTTGTGAGTAGCAGACGGTTTTGCCATCCCTCTCCCAAAATAGCTGTCCGTTAGCAAAGGCAGGTCAGATGGTTTTGAAACATCCATGGCAAACGGCGCTGGAGTGAAGGGTGGAGGGGGCAACAAGTGTGTGACCGCCTCTTGGAGGGCTCCACAGAGGTGGTCGTGGGTGGGCGTCAAATAGAGGCTTTTTTCACACTTTGGTGACAATGAGTGCTTAACAACAAATAGAGTGTCTAAGAAAAACTGGTACTCAACACAACTTTTTTCTTTCTCAAAAAAAACAAAACAGAAACTAACTGGCAAAAACAGAAGTGCTGTGAGTCTGACTAAAGGATTACAGAAAATAAAACTACTGCTCCAATCAAATTTTAAAAGTGTATCAGCACAATTATTCAGAGTCATAACTGAAACCTGCTTTTTTTTCTTAAAAAATCAACACCATTTGATCTTTTTCACGGTGCTGCTTAACTTGGCCATTTTCTATATTCACTGACATGTTTTTACCTTTACTGGTCTGGAGATTAAAGGAAATGGTGCTCTTTAAAATGTAATCTGACTGCATGTAGTGAGCGGTACAATGATAAATTACAGTATCTTTGGACAGCCTATATAAATGGCGGATAGACTGGTACTTAAAGCATTTTTTCTTTATTACAAACCATTGTCTAAGGAGCTTGGAAAGTAGTCCTTAGACTACGATGACCTGGATGACTGAGAACCTTCACAGACATATTACAAACCATATTCACCTCGTCACCAAGCACTTTCTAACTATCAAGGACACACTGGCACACAGATGGATGCAACATGGGTATTATGGCGTTGAGTGCATTGCCCATGGACACTTCAGTACTGTACCTCCACCTGTTGCCACGGGTTCTGGGTAGTGACCGAAACAATTAGATCACAAATACAAGCAGGGGAAATGAGCTTACTCTGAAGGATGGCTGTCATTTGTCATTTGGGAAGGGCTTATAGTAGAGCCGCTACTTCTCCACATCAAAGGATTGCTAGCATGCCTCCTGGACATCTCTTAGGCAAGGTGTTTCAGGTTGTCCCAATGGGAGAAGGCCCAAGGGCAGACACTGGGCACGCTGGAGAGATTTATGTCTCTCAGCTGACCTGGGAATGCCACCGTGTTTCCCTGGATGAGCTGGAGGGGTAGCTGGGGAAAGGGAGGTCCGGATGTCTCTCTTTACACTGCCTATCCCACGACCTGAACGTCACAAAATGGATGACTGGAACTTTAGTGCACATATTGCAGGGGCCAGGGATCAAACCAACAACTTTCTGATTAGCAGACTATATGGTCTTATCCTCTGAGACACAATATGTGTGTAAATATGTGTGCGCAAAGACTTTCAAGTGGTCAATCTGCTGGTTAAGTGATGACATATTAAACCGCTACTTCTTCCCTGTGGTAATGTGTTTATATTAGCATAACCAAGGCTTTATAGTTAGCCACCAGGTAACACTCATTATATGTCAACTAGCCCAACATCACTAACCCTCCAGATGTCATTGTTAATTAGTTTTCTGTCATTGTTTATGTCCAAAGTGATATCACAGCTATATATGGTTTAGTTTTTTAGAGATATTTAAGTCAGTACACGGTATTATCATCTTCAGCCAGAAACTAGCAAGCTAACTTCCTGCCAATTTTGAACTTAGCCAAATCTTATTTTCTTTGATGTCTGGATGTTAAACTTTATTGGACCAACTGGGAGATCAGCCACACTGGAGCCAAACGAATATGCACCATTGTTAACTCTTACTGTTTAATTTAATTTTAGGAAGGTGTCTTTGGACCCTAGAAATGGCTAATTATATCAGATTTAACAAGCGTATACAACTATGAAAGCAGTATGTAGTTGTACATGTAGTTACAAATGTCAACTAAAGAAGGCTTTCGTACTTCTGAAACAGAATCCAGAAGTTTGGGTTTCACTTCGGCTCTATGAAAATAGCACAAGCAAATGACCCTGTGCAGGATGTTGGATTATTTTCCACTCACACAGCTCTAGATTGGAATCATATGACAATAAGAGTTTTCAACAAAAACCATATAACTATGTCGAGAGCAGGGTAGTGAAGTAAAGCTCCAAAATATGTTAAACAAATAAACAAACAGTGGCTTCTAAGAATCTATGAAATCATTTCCTGTTGACTTCCTTTATGTTTTCACAACAATCAGAACCATGACAAAATTTATTTGTGTACATCAGCTTAATAAAATTTTGCTAACAAATTTATAGTCAGTAAGCGAGCAATCACATGCCCCATCTGCTTTGATCAAGTCCCATCGAAGTTACTTTTAGCCATACTAGCACGCCCAGTCCGCCAAAGAGTTGGCTAAAAGTATAGATGACCTCAAGCCAGCGACAGCAGAAGATAGATCCCTCTTCAACTCTCTGTATGTCCCATTCACAGGCAGGAATTTGGCGTATTGATTCATCATATAAGAAGGCCGAAGCTTGACAGGCCAACTGAACATGCAGTTTCCTAATAACTTAACCACATCAACTATTTCTCTTGTGTGCCATTCACCCCCCCTTCTTCTCTCCCTTTAGGCACTAACCGTAGCTAGAACATGGTGAGTCACGTTGGAACAAAAAGCCCCATTCAAAACACACATGTATACACACACACACACACACACACACACACACACACACACACACACACACACACACACACACACACACACACACACACACACACGCACACCCACACACACACACACTCACAAACTCCTGATCAACTCTAGCCAGCCTGCTTTTTAATAAAAACTCCTTCTCTTATTGAGTAACCCCCCCTCAATCTCCAGGCAGAACTGGATCGCCACAGCCAGATCAGGCCAATCCAATTGCCGAGCAGGGATCAAGTCACCATGCTGGTGCTGCTCCCAGAAATCATCAGGAGCCAAACCTCCTGAGGTCCTCCTACCACATCACAAAGCCTGCTGCTTGGGCACATGAGTATGTGTGTGTGTGTGTGTGACACAGAAAAAAAAGGCAGGATTAAAAGATAAAAACCATACGAGCAAACCAAATCTATTTTGAAGTACTATGACTTCCTTCCTCAAACAAGTCCTCAGCTGCCTCATTCGTCCCACATGACACACCATCATGATCACTCACTGGCCTTTCCACAAGCCTACGCTCTGTACAGGGGTACTTTATTCATTTTATTGGCTTATTTTCACAATGTTGAGAAATATTCAGTCATCAGACCTATCTGGTTCGCTGATTCTTTTCTCTTGCTGGCAATATTTACAATATTTATAATCCAAAGACGAAGTTGCAAAATGCTAGTGTGTTCTCACCCCAGAGAAACAAAAATTGCTTTCTGGCCGCTGCAGCTGGTGTCTTCAAATGTCTGTGCTTTGATATACCAGCCACAACAATTTTTTGATGTTTAGAGCCATGAAGTCCAACAGTTGGGGGGTGGACGTGTGTCAGCTAGGAGATCAACTGTCTTTGAGTTTTGAATTTTGCTTCAGTAATTTTTTACTCTCTTTCTAATGTTGCATTTACATGCTGGTTAGGGTTAAGTTAATGCATGCCCCATCACAATATTAACCCTGCATGTTTAAAAAAAAAAATTCTTACCAAGTGCATTTAAATTTGATGCCAAGGGGTTCTTCAGAAGCGTGCTGATGTGATTGATTAGGAGTGACAGATCTGTATAGCTCATGCCTAAAAAGGGTGCATTAGGCATAGATGCCAAAGGTCAACTTGAAGAATTCAGGAACTTAGACAAGACAGCATTTAAAAAAAATATGTGCATTATTCTAAGATGAAAATATAAATCTCATTATAAAATCAAAGTCTTGCACATAAGTTAATATAAAGTCTTGGAAAAAGACTTTATATTAAGGAGCAACGGTAGAAGGTAAACATACTTAATTACTTAAGAAGGTTTAACCTTTATCTGAAGCTCTGTGAGGATCCAGCAGTCTGAAAAACCAAGTGAAGATCTTTCAATACAAATTTCGTGGACAGAAACTAAAATATAGAATTTTGCATTAAAAACATATACACCTAGAGATATCCATTTCCATATCCGTGTTACTATAATATACAAAATCTGTGTTTGTCTGCCTTGGTTTTTTTTTACGTCTTTGTCTGCAAACCCCTCCTCGATTATCAGGAGCAACCAAACGTGGCACACGGGTATGTGTTAAGCTTTGTACACACTGGAAGTTATTTGCTGTAACATGGTAACAACGGAAGAAATAAATATCCATTGCTGATGGGAAGTTGGGAAGATAAACTTCTCAACTTCCAGAAGAGTGACTGAGGAAACTACCAATGAGAGTGAAGAATACCAATGATTGACATATGACCTGGTAGTAAGGACTTTAGAAGGTTACCAAGACAACCAGAGCCTGGAATGTATAAAAGCCACCAGCTGTGAGCATCAAAGCAACGCAATGAGCGACTCACTTCCAGTGTGTACGTAGCTTTAGGCCACCCAAGGTTTCAGCCATTTTAGCAAATGGCTAAAATAATCTTATCACTCTGTAAGCTCTTATTAAGGCATCCTGTGGTTTTACGTTCACAACAATACCATCAAATTTAAATTCACAAAAGTTGAATTATTCACGACATGTTATAATGTGATCAGTTTTCCAAGGGCATGAACAGACCAGTCAATACTATAGTGTAGACACGTACTAGTAAATAGTATAAAGCACTACAATACAAAACACAATGAATACAATTACATGAAAACAATACATAAAAAAGTCAGTAATTGTGATTACTACTGTATCATCTTATGAAAGTATAAGTACAAAAATAAGTAATGAGAGTAATGATAGTGTTTAGTGAGAAGAAGGTAATGATAGTATTCAAATGATTTAGTAAATTACTTCTGTTTGACAACTAAATCCAACCCAACAATAGAATCAACTCACAAATAAATAATTTCTTTTCTGAACTTCACTCGGTGAGGTTTTGGTTTGAAGAACTCTCTAAAGATCTCCAGTGTACTTACACTTGTTTATCATAAATGTATGAAACATGTTTTCTCCAGGCATTGTGCCAGTATTCACACTAACAAGAGGAATCCCTGTGTAGGTAACAAAGTATGAGTCATATGCTAGTATGTGTGTGCCTCGTTTAGAATAAGTTCATAGAGAGGTGCTTCACACAGTTTTTTGATCTCACAATCATTTGTAGTGTGACCTTTGGTAACCTGTGGTTCAAAGATTTCTGAAGAAAGGCTTACAAACTGCTTGCAGTTTCCATCAGGTAACCTGGCAAATAAGAACAAGTGAAAGATGTTTGCAGACTTGATTTTTGAGATTATTACATACTATGTATTTTACACTAGAAAGTCCATGAATGTAAGCACGAAATGAGCAAAGTTGGAAATGTGTTTTCTTTTATCTAACAGTTGAGTTAATTTGACTGGAAAAATGTCTTTCTGTCATGACTGTTCGCTCAGAGCATGGGAGTCAAGTTCCCAGTTGAAAAGCAAATAGAGTACTCGGCGCATTTGCGTTGATATTGTGCTTATGGTGGTGGGGCGTGGAAGGCCGGAGTTATCCCTGGGGGAAAATGTCTACCTGTGAGATATGAGGCAATTATCCAAACACACACAGACCCTCTATTACTGACATCCAGTTCAGGAGTTTAACCGTCTCTGCATGTTCTCTAGCTGCACGCTGCTTAGAATACATGTATACTCCTAAAGAAAACTTTTACATGTACCAAATGCTTCCCATAAACATGCTCAAAAAGTGTCCTTAAAGTTTAAAAATGCTTCTGATCAAATTCTCATGACATGCTTTAGTGATTTAGTTGTGACTCAGAGTTATTTCAGGTATTTCACTCAGTTCAATGAGCTGTGGCAGCACAGCCAAATATATGTTTACTCTGGCTAACTCCCAGTGTATGCAAAGCGGCACAATCATGATCAAGGTTATAAAGTTATGGATATGAGTGGCACGTCAGTACAGTTTACTTCATGATGTTTCCTGCCTGCGGTGACTAACCTCTGCTTTTTGGCTTACATTTAATTGCAAGAAATCGCAGTCAGTAAAATCTCATTTTAGTGTGTTTTTTAGCAATATAGTTGGCAGGAGAGTAAATTCTGATATAAAACGCAAAAGATCAAATTTTGTCTTCAAGTTGGTGGGAAAAGTGTGTTAAACATGATAGTGCCAACAAGCCTTGTTTACCATCTTAATCCAATGTATCAACATGCTAACATTTACTTATTAGAACTGAACAAAGTACAGCTGTGGCTGATGGGAAGGTGTATTTGCTTTGCCAGTATTTAGTAACCCAATAGCCAAGCCAGTAGACAAATTAAAATTTTAAACTGGTGACTGGTTTAGAGGCTAAAGTTAGAGTTGCTGAGACATCTTCTTTAGAACCACAAATATGAACCTCATGTTCGTGCCTGAAGTGGTCACCAAACCAGAAAATTTCTCAGAAATCAGTCTTGATATGTTTTAATTTGGACCGAAGTTGTTCACCGACAATAGGAAGACACACCAACACTGCTGTTCATTAATCTGCTAACACTGCTAAAAAGCCAAAAGTTGTTAAGCCGGCGTATCGCTATTACCTCGGGATCCCATGTCTCTAAACTGTACAAAGGCAGACCAGCACTGAATTAAAAAAAGAAAAAGGAACTGTCGGCTGCGTGGTTCATAGTTCATATTTTCAACATGTTTTTCTTTGTGAGCCCAGACAGATTTTTCAGACTATTATGTTTGCCTATCTGCAGCATGGGTTGCATCATGTGGAGAACTGATGCAATTCCCTCACTTAGCATGTAAAAGGACATATCTACAGGCAATGGTGTATTTTCTCCTTACATAGCATGAATACAGGAAGACTTTGAGTCTCTGTTAAAAAAGAAAAGGCAATAGTAATAATAGACATTGTTGAGAGGCATTTTTTCATATTCCCATAACTCTCATTTGGCTCCTGACCCAGATTTAAAAAAAAAAAACCTCCAACAAAAATGCCTAATGGGGATTGTGTAGACCTGCAGCACGCTTTGTGGCATGTGCAACGCTGGGTGTGGTGAGAACAGAAGCCATGACGGAGGTTACTAAGAGGAAAGAGGAGAGCTTGGAAAGCAAGGATGAGTCAGTGTCATCAGCCAGACTGTATCTCAATATAAAGGGCAGGGGTGACAACCTGTCTTCCCCACACCCACGCCCACTCTCCATCCCTCTCATCCACCCCTCCGGCCTTGCCCAGAAATCTAATACCAACTAAGGAGACCAGAGGGTGGTATTTTACCAAACCAATTTATAATAAACCGACACCAACTGAGTGTGAGTCACAAAGGAATTTCCCTGACACATATTTTAACCAAAGACAGTCTTTCTTACTTTCAACATCCTGTTTGAGATCTATGGCATCAAGTAAACTAGGTCATATGCACCAAGGCCTTCAGTTCAGACACACCTCAAACATTAGCAATCGTCTAAATATGCATGAGTCTGTTTTTACTTGTGTTTGTTTAATTATAGGATGTTTACTCAGGCAATTATTGCATTTTATTTTTACTTTGTCTAGACTAACTACTTAATGGTAGTTCTTTGGTCTTATTATACTAAATGCTTTAATCTACAGTGAGGGAAATAATTATTTAATCCCCTGCTGAGTTAAGTTTTTTTTAACACATTACATTAAAAGTTATTAATTGAAATACTTGATCCGCAAGCAAAACATGACTTAGTACTTGGTGGAGAAACTCTAGCTGGCAAGCACAGCGGTAAGAAGTTTCTTGTAGTTGGATACCAGGTTTGCACACATCTCAGGTTCCATTTTGGTGATTTTTTTTATAGGATTGAGGTCTGTAGCTTAATGTGCTTCTAGCCACTACTTTGTTGTCCTGATTACATGTTTTGGGTCATTGTGATGCTGAAAGACCCACCCACTACCCAGAAAGGAAGTTCTTTTCCAAGATTTTATGGTCCATTGGCTCAATGTGGTGAAGTTGTCCTGTACAATCTTAAATGGATCTCCAGATTGAGGGTGATTGATGGTTGTTTTATATTTCTTCCATTTCCAAATAATCGCACCAATGGCTGTCACCATCTGGCCAAGCTGCTTTCTGATGATCTTGTATCCCATTCAAAGCTTGTGCAGGTCTACGGTTTTGTCCCTGATGTCCTTTGACCACTCTTTGGTCTTGCCCATGGTGGTGGAGAAGTTGAAACTGAATCTGATCCAGAGTCTTTGTTGGTTTGTAGGAGATCAAATATTTTTTTCACACAATAAAATGCACATCAATTTCTAACTTTTATGTAACTGTGTTCTTCTTTGTTGATATTCTGTCTCTCTCCATTAAAATGCAAATACCTTAAAAATTAGAGACTGTTCATTCTTTCTAATGGAGCAAACTTACAAATGATCAAATAATTATTGCCCACATTGTACATCTTCTCTTTGACCTTACATCAGATAACTGACAAACCAACCTCTCTCTCTCTCTCTCTCTGTGTGTGTGTCTCCTTTGTTGAACAGATGCATCAGACAGATGAACTGACTGCTGTGAAGAGAGAGTAAAATACCTGCAGAAGGCGTGTCGGATCTTTTTTTTATTGTTATTTTTATTCTTGTATTTAAAAGATCTCAGTCTAGCTCTCAGGGAAGTAAAAGGGAGTCTGAGCTGTAACAGGAGTGTGTGTGTGTGTGTGTGAGATCACATCATGTGTGAGTTTGAGCACACTGTGTATATGTGTGTGAGATTAGAGAAGGGCAAAGAGTTGAGGTGGTGTTTGATGCTAGTCTCAGTGGCAGGCTTCAAAAAAACAAAAACAAAAACCTGTCACTCAGCTTCTCTCCACGCAATGCATACACACACAAACACACATGTGACCACCCGCATACACTACACTCACACAATCTGGCTCTCCAGCACAGCCATAGACTTCTAGCAGCAACACCTCTGACCATGTAAAACCTCTTTCCCTGTGTTGCACACACATGCATTAATACTTGCACACACATGCAACCTTATAGGCACACATATAGAACAGTTCTAAGCATACAAATAACAAATAAACCAAGTCAATTCAGTGTATAATCGGTGTATCGTAAAGGATCAATTCCTGCAGAACACGCACATGTACTGGAGTACACATTCACAGACATACAGACTTACTGTATGGATTCTGTACTCTTGTGTGTAATCGTAAAGTAAATAGGGTGCTAAGTAAACACCTAACTCAGCAACTTATTCTCTTTGTCACGTACACACATTTAACCAGCACCCTAGCTGGGAGATCTCGCTCTTTCCTTTACAGTAGGCCATTTCTTTCAACAGATTTATCACCGGTGTTGCACAACCCATTCGATTATCTGTGTCTGTGTGCCCTTCGTGAGAGAGTGACCAACTGAGCTTCTGTGATAGTGTCTCTGCGGGTGTTTGTGTGTATCAGAGGGCCGTAGGCTCAAGCTATTAAGATCAGTATAGTGGTGAGATGTGTGATCTGAGGGATGCTACTTCAGAGAAGTGAACAAAGCAGATGCTGTTCCAAAGAAGAAACTGCACAAGGCCAACATACAAACCCTGGGGGACCCCTCTACAGTGCTAGCTTTGGAGCAACTATTGTATTTGGCCGAATGTATGAGCACCAACAGTTTAATCTAACACAGTATAAAGGACTGCCAAGAAAATCTGATGTGTTATTATTGTCACGTTTAACCATCTGTCTTGGGGTTTTGGTCCAAATTTCTTATTCACAAAGTTGAATAATATCAGGCCCTCCCAACAGGGATGTTTGTGACAACGCATTGATATTCCTGACAGGAACTGTCGGGGGACTTTGGATGTGTTGTGTGAGATCTCTTCCTCACAGAGGTGAGTGACAAATAAAGAAAGAAATATTAACTATAAAGAAAAACAGATTTAAAGATAAAGAAGGACAAAGACAGCCAAAACAGACATAATCTACAAATTACTTTCATGAAAGGCAAATGTGTGCTGAATTTTTAAATGGAGTATAACAGTGGAAAAATTTAAGAAGGAAGGAGGAAAGTAATAGAGGTCAGTGACAAATACTTCTGCAAAAAGTAAATAAAAATAAAATAAATTGAGAAAAAAGCTACGCACAGCCAAGTGTGCAATATATATACCTTCACACTAGTTTCAGCACACTGTTGTTGAGCTCCATTGGCACGGAAGGATAAATCTGGAAGGCCGACTGGACAGAAATCCCAAAGCTGCCATTTTAAGGATGCAGAACTGCAGATTAGCCATGGCATGTAAAACTTCAGTGAAGAAGCAAAGTGGTCGGACAAGAAACAACAAGAATAAAAATTCATCCGGAAAACTATTTGTGAGTCATTCGCTGGAAAAAAAAAAGTCTTCAAATTATTTGTTTAAATACTTACCAGCCTGACAGACACTTTTTTTCCTTTAACTATTATGATTTTAAATATGAATATTCTTCTTACATAATAGTCTAAGAACATACATTTATTATCTGTAGTTGTTTGCAAATATATTACAATATAATATATGTAATATATTTACAACAAACACATTATTTGTTGTAAAATGCCTAAATATAGGCAGCTGAGATAAGCTGAGATTTCACAGTGATGAGAACGGATGAGAAAGGGTCTGCTTTACATATGTATGAATACAATTTTTTTAAAATATATTAAAAAGTTGAGACTGATAATCAGCATTCTAGCTGTTACTATACATTTTATTTGTAATATAAATAATATAATAATTTTGTACAAACAGACAAAAAGGAATAAATAATAATAAAGAAGTTATATTGCTAATGTGAGAATTTGATGTTGTTAGTTATGAACCTGTGATGTGAACACCGTGTCAGATCAGGTTTATAAAAAACACTTTAATAATATATAAATGTATTTTACAGGAGAAAAGAAGACCCATAAAAACCTCCCTGTAATGATTTAAATGTTATTTTGCTGTAATTTAAAAATGTAATTTTACAGTAGACCTTAATATATTACAAAAGGAACACAAATTTCTATTTCTATTTCAAAATCATTCCCCGAATACCAGACCGTTAATTTAACCAGTCTAAATAATCCTGCTTACAATTTTTAGTCAGCAATGAATTTTTTTTAAGAGAATAAAATGTGTGAGGGAAATTCTGCACTCTGTTATTTGGTTTCTGCAACCTTTTAATAGCTTCAAAAGAATCCTTGCTTTTAAACACACACACACACACACACACACACACACACACACACACACACACACACACACACACACACACGTCATATGAGGGTGACTGTTTGAAACAGCCTTCTTCCACGTGTCCTGCAAACTACTCATACTATAAAACTGGAAATCAAAATGATTTAAAATAAGGATAAAGTCAAGAAAGCGTACAGAAAAATAAGAGAACAGCTCTTTTCAAAAAATACCACCTATTTTAGTAACACTTACTATCCTATAGTCAATCATAATTGATCTGAAATCACTTTCCTCGGTGTGTTTTTTCAAGCCAAAGGTCTTTTTACAAAAGGAAAAGAAAACAGATATTTTAAAAACATCAGTGTCAGAAAGGATTTCAGTTTCGGTCTGTTACAGTAAAAACTGACAGAGTAAATTAGCCTTATCCTGACTTGAATTATATCAGTATTTTTTTGTCTCCCGGAGAACTCACAGGATTAAAAGTGCTATGATTTTTGTAACCGTGCTTGGCAGCAACTGGATGCCTGCAGCCGCTTCCAGCACAACAGCACAGCACACAAACATGTATGAATAAGTTATGAAACATGAATCCATTTGGTCTGCGTTCAACAGATCTTTCTCCTTTTATTGCACTTATTGAACTCGATACATCTGACAAAGCTTAAGGCCGCAATGCAGCCAAATTCTTGTAAAGGAATCCTCTGTCGATTTCACTCCGTTTTCATCGAACCTTGGTTTGCGCTCTGGCAATGGGAGCAAAGCCAAGCACATTTCTCTGAGTCATCACAGAGGGGGAGAGAGGGAGGAGGGGAAACAGAAGGAGGAGGAGAAGAAGAAGAAGAAGAAGGAGACGAAGAAGAAGAAGAAGGGGGAGGAGGAGAAGCAGGAGGTGGCAAGTCTGGAGTTTCCCTCTTGCTCTTGCAGTCGAAGGCCTACACCGAGCAGCAACAAGCTGAGAAAACCGTGCTCTATTGTTTCAGGCCTGCTGGCAAAGTGAGCCTTCCTGAAACTCAGCAAACAACTATCACACAAATGGGAGACGAGCCAAAACTCTGCTCACTGAGAGACCTGCCAAAGTGGTAGAAAGCTGTTGTGTGGGAAGTTTAGAAGGACTTTTGTAGAAATTGTTGTTTTCTTTGCCTGGCAGTAAGACAAAAATACTTTCAATGTAACCTTAAAAGCAATGAGAAAACGTGGAATAAAACCTTCATCTATGGGAAAAAAAGAGAGGTTATAATCAAGTTGCTTCAGTCTTGCAGTGAGAGGAGAGGTGATTGGGTGTGTGACAACCATTAATTATCAATCCCTAAAATATATAGTTTTGTGTTGCGGTTATGACAGTTGTCTTTTTAAAATGCTGAACAATGTTGGTAAAGTATGTCATTTAAGTGCTGTAAATGTGTTTACTGCATGCTACTTACAGCTATTGTGGGTTAGGAGTGCAGCTATTTGTAAGAAAGGAAGAGGAAATCGACAAAACTGCCACATGATTGATGGTTTCTATGAAGCAAATAGCCACGCCTCTCCTTCTAGGAATCCTTACAAGCTTCATTTAAAAAAAAAAGAAAAAAAGAAACAGTTTACAACATGAGGAGTTACACTCAGCAAATGGAAATGTTGAAAAATAACTAAACCATCAGAGAGTTTTGCATCTCCGGACCAGCTGCGAGTGGAAGCTTGTCAGAGTGGCAAGCTTATTGTGATTTTTCTGGCAACAAGCAACAAGTTGAAGAAATGATAAATGAATGAAAACAGCGAGAGAAGGTCAACCGCGAGAAATGCAGCGGCGCTTCAAAAGTGTAACCCTTTATTTCTCGTCTTGGGCTCTGTTCAAATAGCCGGCAGGTTCGCATGTCCCCTTGGACCTTTCAGGCAGCTCTACTGTTTGTTTTCCACTCCAACGTGGGGACAGATTTGGACAAGGGCGACTGCAGAGTCTATTTTCTCCACCTGGAAGCTTGGAACGGTGGGGAGGGAAACTCAAGACTGGTTTTACCCGCTTCCTGGAAACGGTAAAGCAAGCGGGAGGCCCTGCTGTCAGGGAAAGGGGTAGCGAAAGAGAGGGAGAGAGAGACTATGTGACAGTGTGCACAGAGAGAGTGACTAAAGCCTCTGTCCAGCAGATAAGAAATATGTGTGAATGCATGAGTGGGCGTGTTTATTTGCCTGCATGCCTTGTATGTGTTTGTGTGTATGTGAAATAGAAAATTACAGAATGGTAAAGAGCACACGCTCCAGCCAGAGGATTTGCTGATGCCCACGAAGATCTGTTTACAGTAAGTGCCCCTGATGACCCCCCCAGAGGATACAGGGCTCAGTTCCAGCACACATACATATACGCACACATCATCCCAGCCTCGCATCTCACCAGACTCTGATACAGAGTGTCGAAGGCCACCTGTTAGAAACATCCGGAAGTCTCAATTCCAGACAAAGCATGCACACCTATCGTGGCACTAAAAACACAGCCTGGAGTGAGGTGTTGTGTGGATGTGTGATAGAGGGGAAAAGAGCGAGAAATGTTCCTTACATCCAGCAGGCGACTAAAGCCCCGCACAGACCAATTTGCAGCTGAATGAAAATGGGAAGCTGTGCATGAGGAGAGAAAACACACAAAACACATTTAAACGATATTGGAGGCTGTTGAGGAGCACGGGGAATTTTAAAAAGCTTATTCTAGAGACTGAAGGAACAAACACAGGAGAAAACGGTGGAAAAAGGGAATGGACGGAAGAGACACATACCTGAGCAAAGGCACAAAGACAGACAACTAAGGATTCAAATGTTAAATGAAGCAAGAGTCCGGGAGGTTGGGGGGGGGGGGGGGGGGGGGGGGGTGTAAAGAACTTAATGCAAAAACAAAAAAACATTGTGAACAACTGCTGCTCTGTTTAAGGAAAAACTTGGGGAGATATGCCAATTTGCTTTACTGCCATGGAACAAACGATAGCTTTGATGCTACTGACGTCTTTAAACCCAATAAGAAGCTTCAACCATGAGATGATGATCACTTAGATCTAGCCTCATTTTCACAGTGAGGTTTCAGGGAAACTGGTGAAATTTAACTGCACCACAGCCAAGAATATGTTACTTTCGGACAAGTTGTTTCAGGTCTTTAAAGGGGACCTACTATGCTTCAGCACCATATTCATATTCTTGGACTCTTCTAGAGTAGTTTTGCATGATTTACTGGGCCTCAGTGCAGCTCCAAAGTGTACATACTGTCTAAAACAAGACATTTTAGCTCCACTCCCCCTTCCCCTCTAAGTCAGCATTCTTATCATTGGCTGCCCCTCGGAAACACAAGGTTGAACAGCAGGTGAATGGAGCTCTGTACACAGTAAGAGGTGTGCTCCTGATATATTAAGTATATCCCATCCCACTCACTTAACACAGAATTGAGTTGAAAAAAAAAAAAAAAACTGTCCAAAAAGGAGTGTTTAGAGCAGTCTGAAGCCTAAGCTTTTGGCTCACGGCAATTACTTGTACATACTCTAACCTCAATATTTAAAACTTTGGCCATATTTAATAAGAGCACCACCATTATAACAATATATACAGAGGTGTAGCTGAGCTAATTGGCTGCAACCTGTTTCTTTATATTTACCCTACAGGTGTAGCTGTAGGGGCCAATTAGCATATCTCCTAAACTATTACTTTAAATCTCCATCTTCCACCTCCACTTCCTCTCTGCTCTAGACTTCTCAGCCCTGCTGTGCTTTTCAGGTTTGCATATGACGGCCAGGTTTTAAGCCTGTCTGTTACATTTCAGTGGCAGATCCACTTGACACACACGGACGTGCGTGCATGCCCGCTGACTCACTAACCTGCTCGTCTGTCAAAGTGATTACGGATGATCAATGCTGTGTGCCAACCACGGCTGCGCTAATGCACAATAATATGGCTTTTATAAAAGCTGCAGTTGGCTGCATTGAATGCAGTGGCACACACAAAGAGAAAGTAACAGATTAACTTAACATAAGCTCTAAATTATAGGGCGTCGCTTCGATGCTATGCAATGAACACGGTCAAGGTCCAGTGTGTTTATATGTGGTGTGGCAGACACACCAAAGTACAACAAGCATGAACGCTGTATGTGTGAATGTCTTGAAAAGTGTGTATGGGAGTATACTCTGTTGTAGTGTGTAAATATGTAAGTGTATGGGAATAAAGAGTGTGTCTGTGTGACAACAGGAACAGAGATGGTGAGAGAAAGAGAGAGTGTGAGAGAGGGGAGGGTGAAAGTGGGACAGACAGCAGCAATACAAAATCTTAGTTCCCTCCTCTCCTCTCCTGCTTCATCCTCCCCTCATTCTACTGTCTTCTGCCACTAAGGGGAAGCGAAGGAGGTCACCTACGCCTACAAGCACTCAATCAACCTGGCGGCGACCTTGCTTGTCCTGGATACAGTGCCCGCTCCCTCTGTTTGTCTGCCTGCTACACTACCATCCTGCTGCCATCTCTCTGCAGCTGGTGCCAGGTTACAATGCCACAGGCACAGAGGTGTCGTTCCACAAGATGCCCACTTTTCTGCTCACGCTGTGCCAAAAATTCAGAGGCAGACAGCTCTGTTTTCCATCAGTGTTAAGAGAGATCTTTGACAGGGGTTTATGTCAAACCATACCCACGTTAATTACTATGTGGGGGATCTTATTCCTCTTTGTATACTCTGCTGACAGACGGCTAGAAAGTGATTTATACAGTACATAATGAAAGAATGGTTTTGATTAACCAAAGTGAGCCTTTAGAGAGTTGTGCATGTATGTTAACCCTTTAAGACCTGGTACTTTTAGAGCCGGATATAATGCGAGCACTTTTTAATGTGCCTCAGAACTTGAAAAGGATGACATCATGCATCTGGAGCTAAAGGAAGAAACATGGAAACTTTGGGGCTTGTCTTAAGGAGATATATAAACGTCATACATAAGCCTCACTTGACAACGTTAATGGACACCAAGCCGAAACTACAAGTAATTTCTTGAGAGCGCACAATAATATATGTTGCTAAAACGACATATGAATCAATATTAGGACTTTAACTTCAAAATTATTTTCCTGATTGCTTCATAAAGAGACATAAGTGACACACTTGATAAACCATAAAACCGTGATCACATCTTTACACTCTTATGTGTACGATCCTGAAAGAAGTGACCAAGTCAGACTTAAAACTTGCATGCATGGCGTGCCAACAGCCACTGTTTTAATTCACAGTAGTAGCAAAAGTAGCAAGCGCTATACATCCGTCCACCCATTTTTCTACTGCTTATCCAGAGCTGGGTCGCAAGGGCAGCAGCCTAAGCAGAGAAGCCCACTCCTCCCTTCCCCAGTCACCTCCTCCACCTCCCCAGGCAGGCCGAGAGAGAGACGTGCTCAGAACACTTCGCCCAGGAGGCATCCTAATCAGATGCCCAGACCACCTCAACAACCGGCTGCTTTCAATATGTGCTATATACTTTTTTCAAAAAATTAAATCTAAGCATTTAAAGACTAAAACTAAGAACAACTATTACTTTACAACAGACAAACAATTTCAGATCTAATGCATTGTCTTTTAGCTCTGTCACAGGGAAAGTCTTACATGTTCTAAGGCAGGAAACACTGCCTTGAAAAGTGTGTGAAGGTTGCCTGTTGACTTGTGCAGACTTATCATTTGCAGAACCCCCAATACTTCAGTCCTCAGTGTAGCAGTCAGTGAAAAGCCCACGTTCTTTTGGCACATCTTGGAAGTTGTCTCGAGCTGTTCCTGGTATATTTCATCTTGGAGTCATGTGCCATTAGGTTTGTATTTCCCATTCTTGCAAGCTTCCTTTGCTCTCTTTTGTTTATGACAGTGTACATAACATGCTATGTGAAATCAAATGTAACCCAAAATCCATAAAGTAACATATACTATTTAAGACGCTTGATTCGCTTCAGTTGGGCCACTAAAGACAAAAAACATGATTAATTTCCATTTGCAGTCATTTATATTTGAGGAGTCTCTGATACCTTTCCATACTTTCATGTGGATACATGGATTGCCAGAGGCAGAGAGCACAGCAGCAAGACCCCAGCAAAGAATTCAGATAAAAATCATCCGATAGCAAAGAGAGGAGCTGGGGTGGAGGTGGGCCTCAAAGCAGCTTGCAGATGGAGAGCAATTGCGGGCAGGCTGAAGCATGTTAAATAGTGTGCACTGCATAATATTTGCCAAATGGGTGTATAAAAGGGCATCAGATGATCCATCACCTGGCACTGAGATAGCTGATTTTAAGGGACTGTGACTGACTTTACAGCCTGTCTGCACTAATGTTATACTCAATTTTAGTTTAGTTTTTTTTTCTAAAGAAATAAACTTTAATACTTCTTAAAACTTCAAAGGGATCCATGGGAATCCTGTAGCTCCTGCACAAATGAAGGATGTGGCCTCTCATATCCAAATAAAAGCATTTTTGTAGCCATCATGACACTGCCACACAGTATTTGACTTTAGCCCAAGAGTAAAGAAATATATTACACTGTAGGTCATGGGGAGGGATCACTCAATGTGAGAACCTCCACAGTATACCAAGCTTGTATTGAAAGACTACCTGACATCTAATAAAGTCGTAAACAGCTGAAATTCACCACCAGCCACTGCAACACACAAGGCCACAGATAACTCTATCAGCTGTGACAGTGAGGTCACATTCCTTTGTTATGTGCTGTCTGATGGGCCTTCCCCTTCGGAAAGTTGGTTATGACTGTGGATACAGCTGCAAAGATGGCTCCAATGACCACAGCTACAAAAGGCATGGAAAGAGAACACATGGCCTGAGACAGACGAGGGAGTAAGATGGGTGGAACAAAAAAAAAAAAGGGTTACTTTTTCTGAATGGATGGCAGAGAAGTTGAAGAACCTTGGCCCTGATCATGTATTAGCCAGTTCCTGTGAGTGTATGCATTAGAAGAAGGGAGAGGCAGAGACAGGAAAGTGGATGTAATTCATCTTTAAAAGGGCAGATTCCTGTGTGATGTATGATGCACAGAGTCTGTGTATTGTAGAAATGGGTGTGGGAGGTGCAAGCTAGCTAGTTGCAACTCCTCTTACTGCTTCACAGAGCAATGTAGAAAATGAAGACTTTGGGTTCTTCCCTGATGATCAAAGACACGTAGACGGTGATACAAAATCCCCCTGCTGCTCCCCTCCTTTCCAGTTCTCTCGTCGATGCACGCACACACATAAAATTACAAGCTCAGCAAATAGCATGTAGGCTAAGACTTTGAGTGATCACTCCACTGAAAGGCAGAGGGAGTTCAGTTTAAATATCTGTGAGAAATTTAAATGAAAAACACCATCTGTTTTTGTACATACGTCTATTGTAAGTTAATTAGGCAAATTCACTGGCATAACATGCTAAATAAAATAACATAATTTAACATCATGAAATTACTAGCTTAGGGCCCAGTCACACAGGTCTAGACATCAGCTGGTGACCACCAAGCAACAGCCAGCCACTCATGAGAAATGAGTATTCCCTGACTAGTAGAGGAAAATTGCTGGCAGTCATTGTGCAACTGATTGCTAAATCCCTAGTCAGGCAGACCTAAAGACCGGTCAGTGACCCGCAGCTAACCTCTTTTCCTTAGTCAGAAGCAAAGCCTGACCGATATAGAATATTAAAGGCCAACACCGATATTTGGTGAAGTAAAAAGCTTCTGTATCAGTGGATCTGTATTTTTTAAATCACAAAAGATAAAGACATATGCCACACATTTGTTGTGTGCTCTGAAAGTCTATAATTTTTCTGTTGTTGTGGATTACTCGTTTATGTTCTGGCAAAATCTGTTTTGGATCACGTTTTCATGTTTGTGGCATTCCAAATACGCTGCCAACACGAAAGTTGTAGAGTGCTTTCTAGTGGACAAAGTATTTAACATTAACACTCATAAGATGGTTGAAAAGTGTTTCTTCACAAATAAAATTTTATTTTTAAGAGTTTCAGTCAGGTTTCAGAGCTCATCACAGCACAGACACAGCTTTAGTGAAGGTTACAAATGATTTTCTTATGGCCTCTGACAGTGGACTCATCTCTGTGCTTGTCCTGCTAGACCTCAGTGCAGCGTTCAATACTGACGACCATAATATTCTATTAGAACGATTAGAGCATGCTGTGTGTATTACAGATACTGTGCTGCAGTGGTTTGTATCATATCCATCTAATAGAGTCCAATTTGTCCAGTTTGTAAATGGAGAGTCCTCTTCACACACTAAGGTTAATTATGGAGTTCCACAGGGTTCCGTGCTAGGACCAATTCTGTTTACATTATACATGTTTCCCTTAGGCAGTATCATCAGAAGGCATAGCATACATTTTCACTGCTATGCAGATGACACCCAACTATCTATCCATGAAGCCAGATATCACACACCAATTAGTTAAACTGCAGGAATGTCTTAAAGCCATAAAGACCTGGATGACCTCTAACTTACTGCTTCTAAATTCAGATAAAAATGAGGTTATTGTACTTGGCCCAGAAAATCTTAGAAATATGGTATCTAACCAGACTCTTACTCTGGATGGAATTACCTTCGCCTCCGGTAACACTGTGAGGAACCTCGGAGTCATTTTTGACCTGGATATGTCCTTCAATGCACATATTAAACAAATATGTAAGACTGCTTTCTTCCACTGTGCAATCTCTCTAAAATTAGAAGCATCCTGTCCCAGAGTGACGCTGAAATACTAGTTCATGTATTATTTATTACTTCTAGGCTGGACTACTGTAATTCCTTATTATCAGGATGTCCTAAAAACTCCCTGAAAAGCCTTCAGTTAATCCAAAATGCTACAGCAAGAGTCCTGACAGGGACTAGAAAGAGAGAGCATATTTCTCCTATATTGGCTTCTCTTCATCAGCTCCCTGTTAAATCCAGAATTGGGTTGCATTCAAAATCCTGCTCCTCCTACTCGTTTTATCCTATCTTCCTTCACCCCAACCGGTCGCAGCAGATGGCCGCCTTTCCCTGAGCCTGGTTCGGCTGGAGATTTCTTCCTGTTAAAAGGGAGTTTTTCTTTCCCACTGTCACCAAAGTGCTTGCACATAGGGGGGCCATATGATTGTTGGGTTTTTCTCTGTATGTACTATTGTAGGATCTATTGTACAATATAAAGCACCTTGAGGAGACAGTTGTTGTGATTTGATGCTGTATAAATAAAATCGAATTGAATTGTCTCATCTCTACTTTACTTTTTAAATAGTAATTTATCTGCCAAAAAACAAAATAATCAAAAAAGGTGGGGTTTTTTGATAAACAACCAGAATGTCAATGAAGCAGTAGCTCATCTGGGTCAAGACTTAACGCAATTTGCAGGTTATTGTAAGACAGGGGGGCCGAACATAAGACAAAGTTGACAGAATAGGCCCAGCAAGGCTCTAATCTGCCCCACTGCAAGGGCATAGATTGTTGGAGTGTTAGCTGTAAGTTTTTCAACTTTTTCTACTGATAAAGACTTCCGCCATGGCCATTCAGACTACACCAAAGTAATTAAGTAATCGGTAAACAATTAAATGGAGAAAAAGAGGAACCTATCAACGAGAGAGATGTCTGTTTTTTTGTTTTTTTTTTTAAAGGGGATGTTCTGTGAATTAATTTTTTTTTAATTACAGGACAGTGTGGGCTTCTTTACATTGACAGACAAGGAAAATTTCACTGGTCCAACGCACTTAAGATTAAGGACAAGCAATTCTTGTAAACTGTGTAGGAACAGATGGATGGATGAATGGACAATGGACACCCTGCTATTGCATAAGCTCACTGGTCCTTTGGCCAGATGGGCTGAAGTAAATGAAACCTCAGTAAACAAAAACTGAGGACCTTCATTGAAGATGGTCCAAAAGTTCCTCTGTAAAAGGTAAATTTCTATAAAATGGAGGAAAGCAGAAATTTTTGTGCATTTTTGCTAGTTGAATACATTTTCTTGACAGAAAAAATGTTACTGATTAATTGAATCCTACACAGATTCATATCTAATTTTTGAATTTCAGAGTACAGCTTCAGCTGATGCCCTGTATCCCTGTTTGCTTGTTCAGAGGGTTTAAGCAGGGCATTTGACCACAGCATTATATAGAAAGACAGGCCGAGGGTGTCTTGACGGGATTAACTAGAGTCAAAGTTATGTATACAAATGAGTCTCTGACTACAGCACTTTACATTAGATGGTCTCATCTGTAATTCAGATGCAAGCCTCATCACAACGCCTGTGTGCAGAGGCACAGGAGTCTGACACTAGATAACTGCCTGTGTGGGTGTGCATGTGTAAAAGAGAGTGTGAGAGAAAATGTGAGAGACACGGAGTGAGAGGATGTGTGTTTTTGTGCATGTAAAATCCCCATAGAGTCACAGTTCTGCTCTTCAGACTAACAGTACATCTCGCACACTAATTCAATAACAGAACAGCCGTGGTGTGTAAGCCTCTTATTAAGCAGCATGCCTTGTCTGTCTGTCTCCCGATCTCTCGACTCACTACTGCTTTCACTCACTGCGCTCTGCTTTCCCACCTATCCATCTGCTTCACCCTGCCTTCGTCGTCTACCTCTGTTCCTCCTTAACGCTTGTCTATCTCCATGTGCTCGCTCATTCTCTGCCTCTCAGGATTGCTCTCCACACCCTCTTTAACTCTATGTGCTCCCTCCCTACTCATCTCCTCCTTTTTCTCCATTTATCTCTCCTTTCATCTGTCACAGCCACCTCCTACCCCCTCTCTTTCTCTCACCCTCCCTCCACGCCTCTGTTCTAGTGACTGGTCGGTCTGCAGGGTGCTTGTTATCCAGCACCTTTCCAGACATCCCCCGGTTGGGAAGCCAGACAACCAGACAGGCGGCAGGGCAGATAGACAGACAAAAGAAGAGCAGCAAGGAGGAAAGAGTGACAGCCGGGCAGCCTCTGCAGCAATACTGACAGGCAGGAGGAAAGGCAAAAAAACTGCAACTGGACGGCAGACGTCCATGGAGACAGCTAAGAGAGTAGTCTGTCAAAAAGACAAGACAGGCTGTCAGTAAGAGGTTACCAAACAGGTAACAAAACAGATAAAGGCAGACAAGTAGGAGAGAAGCAGGTAGGCAGAGTAGCCAGACAGGTCGCCACAGGCCGGTGTGTAGCAGCCAGCCAAACTACGAGCCCAGCATCCCAACATGCCAGAGGGCCAGTGGGTGCACGGCTGACAAACACTGCCGCTGTCTGGGCCTGGCACGGTACTGCAGGCAATCACTGATGCCCGCATAGTGATGAATAACAGTCTAATTACAGGCTGTTCAGTTACCTCATCCTAAAACTGGTAGTAAGGGTCAGAGGAATGGAGCGAACATTAAGGTCAGCGTCATTTGGCGTTTAAATAAAGCTTCAGCTTTCCAGCACCTTGAAAGCAAAGCTCCACTAGCTGCTGAAGAGATAATTAACGTGCAACATGTTTTCATCCACAGTTTGCTTAGACTGTTACTCAAACAACAGTTTTTGAATGTGTCAGCTCCTACATAAACACTTTTTGATATTTACTGGCATTTCACGGGTCTAATGAGTAGCAGAATAAACTTGTAAAAAGTCATTCACTTATTTTTACAGTTTTAGTATAAGGTGACTATTGAAGCAACAACTACAATGCGGTGAATTTAAGATTAAATACTGCTATGTCGCAGAGCAGGCCATGACAAGAATACGAATAGTGTATTATAAGCAGAGACCATTTCAAAGTACAAAGCTAATATTGTTTGTGAATGGCACTGACAAATTTTCCTTTTGTCCTACGAATTCTTTGTGGAAAAGTGTTGCCGTGTGATGTTAAACAGACTTTTTTGATAACGCTGAAGCAAACTGGACCTCATCATAACCATCAAATGCTGCCTTAATTCATGTCAGGAGGGATTAATGTTAAAACATACGTATTTCCTCAACTGTACTCCAATAAAAGTCATCATGTTACCACAAGAATGGACTACAAAAGCATTACTTTCACACTCAGGAAGTGATTTTACCAGACGCAGGCTTGCAGCACTTGTGCAGTGCTCCAGTTTCACCATATGGTGAAGACTTCAGTCCAGGCAAATTCCAATCACTCTGACTCAGCAAAATCCATTAGCCTTTCCTCTGCTCACCAGATGTGGCAATGGCTCCTTTCAGAGCAATCCACCAAAAAAATAAACATTAATATGCTAAGACTTTAATTGCAGAGCCCGTGTTCTGAAATATAAACATCAATAACCTGGCTCAGAGTTAAAGCTTTGAAATTATTTAGTGTGTAATAAGCTCACCTAGTTGGAAGGACTGCCTGGAGCATTGCAGAACCTTTTTATTTCATCACAAAGTTAAGAAACAGAGTGCTTTGTCATCAGGCTATTGCAACCTTTACAGTCACTACTGCCAGCTATTTCCACAGGCTGTGTGTGGTTTTTTTTCTTGATGGTCTGTCACCCAGATCTCTGCACTCTGGCTGTCTTCCTACTGGGTCAAGTCACAATGACAGGAAATTATGAGCCTTCTTCTTTGGGAGCGATACAAGTGGCTTTACAGAAACTAACAACAGGGAAACTCAACAGAGTCTTCTCATCCTCACAGTCAAAAACAAGCCATAAAAGCCATCCACCATTTCCTTAAAGTTGAGGTTTAAAAATGCCAACAAGTCATTATATTTAATCCTGCCAAAATAATAAAAATCCCAAATTAAATTAAACTGGCACAGATCACAAGTAACTGAGGATATTTTTCCAACGGGTCTTGAAATTTCCATCTTTAAGCAATTTTAACTAGTTGACTGCTGGTAACTGTTCAAATTTACTGGAATCTCTACACCCCGAAAACTGCCGATTTATGTTTTTGTAGTGGTTAGTTCTGGCGGTACTACATCTTTCTGTACTTGCCAACACACCATTTCCAGATCAGTCAAGAGAAGGCACAGAAAATGACCGGACACACTGAAGCGAGATGAAAAAGCAATGACTGGAGGTGAGTCACAAAGGAAGAATACAGCGTTAGATGCCTTTCTGAACTGGCTGTACAATTTATCATGCATGGTGGGAGGTCATTTAGAGGTAGAGGAAGGCGGGTCTGCATCCTATTGATAGAACAAATAGTACAGATTGTTTGTATGGAAGCATATATACGGGAACAGAATAATTTGTGTCAGCTGGTGGAACAACAATATTTGGATTAGGAGGAAAGATGTGCAAGCTGAAAAACTTATTTTAATGTTGTTATAAAATGCTGCACATTTAATATTTGGTTACAGTTCCATTTCTTAGTTAAAAGTGCCTTTGTCTAGGAATAAAACTTTTCAGTGAAATTTCTTTCTATTTTGTAGACTAATGTTTAAAAAAGTTTTAAGGGTCAAGCTCATTTGTGGTGATACAATGTTTTCCATCACTTTGATTCAACTATAAAATATTCAGGGTTAACAAGCAAATTCTAACTTACCTCACAAATACAACGCAATATACTGTAAAATATTGATACTCCATTTTCATCCTGCAGAAAAAGCCTAAATTAACAAAACATTAGTACATCCATGAATATCTTTGACTCCCTGCCTGTAGGACTGGCAGATTTGTTGCTTAAATTGATTCAATATGCTCTTCCTTATTTTCTGTCGTTTACAGATGTTGTTAACGTGCTGGATGCTTGCATTAACATGGACAATAATTGAGTATAATTAGGTTAGATGATGTGCAAATAAGTAATGTCTGTTAGCCAAAATCAGCATGTTTCAGACACACACACACACACACACACACGAAAATGTTACTTACAAACAGGAATACATCTGTATTTGTTCGTGACTATTTAAAAAAAAACAAAAACAACAAAAAAAACCTAGATAACAGACAGCCAAACATTTAAGTAGTTACAGCAGAAAAAAAAATAGTGACTACTTTCAAGGTAGTGATTTTTTTGTAACCAAAAAATAAAAAAATCAACTTCCTTATTCAAACATTCCTTAGATAAGTGAGCTCTACACAATAATGTGTGCAAGGTTTCGTACTAGAAGACTAAAATGTGTACACATGTATTTGATGAAATCTGAATGCTCCTTTGTATTCAGCTGAAATACTAGTTTAAGACATTTAACTGTGAATATCAGTTAAATAGGCAGATTATATCTGATTATTGGTATATGAAAACAAAAAAGACAGCATATAAAACTTTTATGAGATGGAACAAGGAATAAATGTACTTTTGAGAAGTTTTAATCTAATTATTATATGTTATTATTATGATGATATGTCTATAGCCATCTTATGATATAATTTACAATTTTTTTATTTATGAAAATATTTTTCTTTTATTTCTTTGATTGATTATAATTACATTGGGAAGACCATATAGTAAATAACTGAAAAATATAAATACACAAGGTTATCAAAGTCAGATCCCTGACTTAGTATTATGGTCAGTACTGTGACAAACATCCATCCACTACCGCAGTGTGTTTGCTTTAGTTAGCTGCAGGGGATTGAACTGACCACATTCTTGCTTCCTGTCTCCTCCAGGGTCTCTTCATGTGCCAGCCTAACAAACCATTATGTTGCCAGATCAATAAAGACGATGAATGCTAAATTACTGGTCACACCGGATCCAGATGAAATAACTGGGGGGTGATTCACATCTGAGAAATGTAGCTGTTAAGACCTCAGGCTGATTTCCCAGAGTCATGTCAGCATGAGAACATTTTTACAACAATTAGAGGATATCTGGCAAGAATTCATCATTATCCCATATCGTGAGCTGGCTAGTGAACTGCGAGTGCAGTGTTTGAACGTCAATCTAATTTGTTTCAATTGAAAGATGAACTCTAGGAAGGAAAACAGTGAAAACAGATGAATTATGAACAACAATGAGGACGTAGGAGGGCAAGCAGGGCAGGCTGGTCCTTTGTATCTACTTATTTGTCCAAATACAGGATGTGGTGCAAGGGTCCACTGGGACATATAGAAGTATTAATCCCTCATAGAGATTACACCATGTTATGAGACATGCCATTTCTTAACATTAGAGCTCCCATCGCCACCCCCTCAAAATGGTAATGCAAAACTATTACAGCTACTTCAGCATTCAGGGAAATCCCTTGAAAGCCAAATGGTGGTTACAAATGTGAAGCAGCACCTCAGAGCTAAAAGTGAGCACCACAACTATGAGTAACAGATGTCTTAGGGTACAGACCCAGCACGTTTAGGGGGACTTTGAATGTAGAAACACATTTTTAGAAAAGAAGATCATATGTAAAGTCAGTGAAAGTGACATATTTCATGTCAAAAGAAGCATCTTGTCAAAGTGACACCAAGTTCGTTTTGGGATTCTTTTCGCAGAAGGCAGCTATTCATGACCACAAGTGTTTATCAACTGTCTATGATCAAACAAATAACATATGTGAATTCTGCTTCGCAGTGGATTTTCACTGTAGGGTGAGCCAAGTTTACAAAGAGTGATGATCGCTACAGTAAATTAAAAATGACGTTCAGAATGGGTCAGCTTCCTGGAAACGAATGCTTCAAACAGATGGAGACAAGCACAGATTAAAATGAACAATCAGGAAATCATTCATCCAATTTCTATCGCTTAATCCTGTTCAGGTGTGCGCATGCTACAAGCTATTTGAGCAGTTTGTAGTGCTATTATGAGGCCATCATAGGGATGCAGTTAGAAAAACAAATGCATTAGCTCACAGATTTACAAAATAAAATAAATAATATATCTATAATAAAAACTAAAAAAACCTAAAACTAAAAATATCTATGATAAAACTAAATAATTTAAAGTAAATAATCTAACCTATGCCACAAACCCTCGGTAGCAAACAAACAGTCCCCAGTAGACCTACACAGACACGGAGACAACGTGCAAATTTTTCCGTTCTGTTGGGACATGGAACACAATAACCTTTGAAACAGTGACATATCCAGACTGAATCATCTCTATATTTTGAAGAACTTGAGGCCACCTTTCTCCCATTTTCGACACTGTCTGAAACTTTTATGACCATTTCATTGGTATTTAGGTTGTGCTCAATGACTGGTCAGCCTCCGTCAGCAATAACATGCTGTAAAGTATTGAAATGTTTGGGCAGAACTTGGCATGATGTTACTGAACTACGGACTTTGAGCTTTAATTCAAGGGGTTAAAAAAGATTATATTATTATATTTTTTTAATATTTACTTTATTAGTGTTCTATTTTAAGTGGTCAAATGTAAATGGACTATTTATTCAAAAGCTGTTTATGAACAGGCAAGGAGATTTTTATTGTATTTTTTAATCAATTAGGCAGGTAAAAGGCAAGTGGAATAGCCATCCTCAGAATGTAAAAAAGAAAAAAGAAAAGAGAAGAAAAACAAAAGAACTCAAAACCACCAAAAAGATAATGGAGAACATGTGGAGAAACAATATAAATAATTCTGGTACGAAAATTAAGAGCTCACACGAGCTTCGCAACATAATAAAGTCTGATTGTTTATGGAAGACAACAATGATGATCGTAGGATCCTTTCCATGGGAAAAAAAAATTCTTAAGTTTCAGCCTCTGCTGAACAACACGTTCCAGAAAGTGAACATAACACAAAGAGATAAAGGGAAGGCTTCAAACACTACAAGATTTAAACCACTCCTCGGGTTTTTGAACAGCAATGCCAGATCTGCAATTTTGCAGAACAAACATCCAAAAAAAGGCAAGCCATTTATCCAACAATATCTGTAAGAGAGGAAGCTAAGATCTGCCTGTACCAGAGTAAAGCATGGAGTATGCTTTTAACAGCTCATGATCTGACACATACTCTGTAACACACACTAGAGGCAGTGTGATGCATGGTCATGTACGCCTTTCACTGGGTCACTAAAACACAAAAGACACAGGATGACTCTGTGTTTAGGGATATAACTGCTGGTAAAATTCAGACAAATGTAGCAAACTTTACTAGACAGACAATGTACAATGAAACTAAATATACAGTGAAAGCAACCCGGGACATGTTAAACTTCAGGAAGTGGATTATTCTGCAATCAATTACCTGATCTGTACCTGGCAGAATGCTTTGAGTGGAAACATAAAGAGCCTAAAGCTCCTCAAACAACATCTGAACACAGTCACTGTATAGGTCTGGCAAAGCATCACAAAGGAGGAAACCTGTTATTTGGTCTGATCTGAACCTGACAGAACAGCATTCCACTCGCTTAAAGCAAACATAATGGCCTAAAATCCTTCAAACAACAACTGAAGACAGCCTCAGTATAGGTTTGGCAAAGGATCACAAAGGAGGAAACCTATTACTTGGTCATGTTTATGAATTCCAAATTTCAGGCAGTCACTGCTTGTGAAGGATCCTCAACAAAGAAATCTAAAATATTTGTTAAGTTAATTTGTCTAAATACATTTGAGTCCCTGAAAATAGGGGACGGGGTATAGATGGTGGTAATTCCTCAACAGCTGAGGCAATATTTCTGTTCAGCTGCTTAAATTAGAGCTGAAAATCTGCACTTGAACAGGTTTTGATTGATTCATTTCAGATCTACTACTGTGTTTAAAGAAAAAATTATGAAAATTGTTTCAATTGACAAACATTTCCATCCCAAGCTATATCTGTGTCTGCAAACAACAGTACAGCTCAAGGGTATCATCATCTTTCCCTCTCATCGCCATTCCTGCTGTCATATTTGCCCCCAATATAAACAACCAAATTCAAAAGACAGCAAATCATCAAGAGCAACTTCAGATGTGATGTTGAAGGTTTTTGATTTTCACACTTAAAAACAACAACAACAAAAAACAGAGCTACTTCATATTAAAACATTTTAAATGGACCCATTTGATTATAAAAATATTGCTGACATTGCGTCTGTAAACATATTTAGTACAACTAAATGGCATTAATCAGCTCAGTGTCTTATTGCATTCTGAATTCAACACCAGGGAGAAATGGGCTGAGCACTATGCAAGTAAATGCCTCTGTCTCTCAAGTCCTTGGGAATGAACCCATTGAACTCCCTGAGGTGTATGGAAATAACTAGCAGAATGCAAAATCTTATATCCACTCTGCCATCTAGTGGCCAGAAGCCATTGTTGCTTCTAAAGAGCCGTTAAGTAGCAACAGATGGTAAGATTTCAAATCCATTTGTTTGTGGTTAAATGGTGAAAAAAGGTGGGCCTTCTTGTTTAATAACATTTTTTGACAGTGGCGATGGAAACATGCAAGGTTTAAGCACAAGTTAGAAGAAAATGTGATTTATTATGGTAATAAAAATGATATGAACAACCAGAAAAATCACTTTGTTATTACATAATCAAACCATACCTTCTTGGTTAAATCGACTATCCCATGAGTGTCAAATTAAAATAGTTACTTCATGTACTTGCTGTGAACAGGTGGTGTTTATAAACAGATTAAACAGATCTTTCAGCTCAAATGAGCAACTCATAACAACATGGTATCAATTTCAGGCATTTTGAAACACAAAGAAACAGTTAAAACTAGTATTTTTGCTCTTTTAGCAAAGACAAGAAAAAGAATTGAAATAAAAGATGAAAACGAAACAGGAAATGCATGACCTGTGTGAGAAACAGCACTAACTGCAGCAATGAAACTAAAAGTAGTAGTTGAAATAAAACCAACCTTTAAGATCACAAAATCCAAAGTATTTTGTTGTAATATAAAACCTGAATTTTAAATATAAAATAGAACCTACAATAAAAAACAACCAGATGGTAACCTAGACTCCACCCCACAATCTTTTACCAATAAAGTTAAATTTAATGTTTTCCACTAAACCAAATGAGAATGAAACAAATATTTTAGATGTTGTTAATTCTCATATCAACCATTATTCTAACATATAGGCATACACCCAGCTTACTAGTCAGCGTCTGCGAATTGGTCTGGCTCAGTGGAAATGATGTGACGGGACCATATCAGGGGGCGTGGGTGGTGCACCGCTGGGCTGTAACTGGCTGACACCGGCAGGGCCGCTGTGTCCCTTTGCTTCAGTGTCAGGTCCTGCAAAGCAAAACGGAGGACGTCTTCTGGACCTGAAACAGGCAGCAACACACGTCATGGCCTGAATCCTAAAAGTAGTACTGACACCTACAGTAACATCAGCTTCAATGAAAACAGGATGCTGAAGGACTGAAATTTGCTGTTTCTAATATTCATTTTTAATTTAGTATATATCCTGGCACTTTTATGCACATTTGACCATTTAAATGAAAGGAAATGTAGATAACACTTTATAACTGCAATGAGCCATTTCAAAGTGGCTCTGTGTGGCAAGACTCGCTTTTCTAAGGACTTTGGTTTCAGCAGTTTTCCTTTATGAGAGAAAAAGTAATGACTAATACTACTATTAATACACATCAGGTAAACTTTAAAATTTCCTTGTTTGACCTCAGTGGTGAAGATATATTCAGTAATCAACCTTACAGCAACATAAATTCATAAACTTATTACATATGCATGCATATAATAACTAAGACATTTAAATTCAGTACTGTAAAGAGAGTAGATGTCATGAAAATGTTTTTCTTTACCATAAGGTCTGACCCCAAAACACATGTTTTTCCAGTCAGAGCGCGTGCCCTCCTGGATCTCTTTTTCCCAGTCTTCCTCCGCTTCTGTGGGTGCGGGTGAAAGAATTTCCGGGTAGACGACTTCTTTGTCTCTGCAAGAGGGCTCATGTTAATTAAAGTGTTCCATAATCAGAGGGAAGGGAAATTAATTACATATCTGAAATACATTTCTGGTTGTTAGAGGCAGTATTTTTGGCCACAGTTTACATCTGATGTGTGCATAAAACCATTAATGTTGGAATTAATGTAACTGTGTGCTTTAAAAAGTGCTATACAAATAAAGGTATATTTATGAGTATTATAGAGTATTTTTATGCTTTAATTCATGCTGTCATTATGTGAATGAGATGAAAAAAATAATTTACCATTCCCATACGTTTTCACTGAATATAATAATTCAGTATGATATGCACAACTCATTCGTCACATCCATACTTGGTGCTGGAAGAAGCTTTGATGCATCTCTCCACTCAGTCTCAAGCATTAAAGAGCTATGGGAAGATGGGCTGTTTATACAAGAGCAGCTGGTCAGGGTGATAGAAGGGCAGCAGGACAGTTATCTGCTCCTTTGTGCAAAGAATTAACCTCCAGTGGGCTGCTCATGTACATGTTTATGTCGCTCCGATGCACCTGTTATCACTTTAATTTGCACCGAAACAAGTGAAATGGATCCAAAATGATTTATGCTTTTTACCTGGACAAAATGATATCCCTTAAGTCTCTGTGTGTAAATCTACAGACAGATTTGAGCCTAACTATTATGTTTTTAGTGTTCATACTGTGCTGGCTGGAGATTTAAGAGACATATGCACAAGAATATTGATATCACTCTCATATGTTACTCACAGCAAGATAAGCAGTTATCTAAAATAATAACTAAAGCATTCAATTTTCTGTCGTCTCAGCTGAAACTTCACTTAAGTTGGGACTGAAAGCATTTATTCTTCTACTTCATGAGTATAATTTTTGTACAGGAATACTTTTAATGACTGTTTCCAACACAAAATTATAGTGTGAAATTGTCTGGACTACAGGAGCTTTTATAATTTCACATATTCAATCTATGGACACATCTGAATCCCCCTCGTTCTGTGCACAGTCCCACTGGAATGGCATTCCCTAGGCTGTTCCCATAAAGCTGGAAGCATAGAATTGAGAACTCCCCTTGCTTGAAGTAAAGGACCCTGGCTAACCCTAAAAAACAACCCCATAGCATTATCCCTCCTCCATCAAACTTTACAGTTGACTTTTATGCACCTTGTTCTGTACTTCAGGGCTGAGTTGCAATGGTTCGTAATTTATGAGGGAAGAACTTCACAAACTTAACCGATTTATTACAAAAATGGCATCCTATTACAGTACCCCACTCAGATTTAGTGAGGTCTTTAGAACAACCCATTCTTTCACAAATGTTTGTATTTGTTTTTATGCAGAAGGGAGTAAACCTGACTCATCTCCATCAGCTGAGCATTACCTATTACTTATCTGTCTCAGGGCCTCTGCAGTAGTAAATCTTGCTACTTCAGGGCTGTTATTAATGGTCCACTGCAAAACCATTAAAATACGTGTTGATTTGAAGTAGAATCAACACATATAGGTATATATAGGCTGGACTTGAGAACTTTAAGATTGAGATAAGTGATGCACCTCTTCTTGTGTCTCGATCTCCTCCACCTTTTCTTCTTCCCTGACGCTGATAGGCTGGGATCTGGTACCTTTTGGTCAATGTTACTGGGCGGAGCACTAACTTTGGCTGAGTTACCACTCAGGAGATCTTCACTGCCGTTTCCATCAGATGCTGGGGCATCACACAGAGCTGGAATTTTGCATCCTTGTTTCTTGAGGGTCCCTGAGGGTGCTGCTTTTGTACTCTTGCCTTTGTAGCCATAGTTAAAATAATCGTTAATCCTGTATGTGGGTTTAGGACCATGCTGTGTGCCAGCTGGTGTGCTCCTACTGATTCTGCTGGCAGAAGCTGAGCATCCATTGTAAACAACTGCTCCATTAACCAAACCTGTGTTGTTGATCAGATCATTGGTTTTACGGCTGTTGTGATAGGTTCCCCTTCTGTTAGGCTCAAAGTTCATACAAGCCTGAGGCATTGCTTCACCTGTGAAACAGATGGAAGAGATTGGCTGAATTTCTTAGATGGATTTGTGTGAGTTGAGTGTGATTAGACCAAAAGTGACACAAATGTTATACTTGGACTTCTTTAGAGACTTTAGTTAATAATGAAAACATGTCATTAACGGTACCAACAGACCTCAGGTTATTTACATATCAAAGAGATTACCTAATTCTTACAGTGACTGACACTGAGAACATAATACTTTCAAATGTAACTTACTGACAAGTCTCCTTCCCTTTATACTAAGGAATGTTGGTTTTAATGACGTTTCTAAACATATTTCCTGTATTAAAGTCTGATTCACAAACATTTACTTTTAGTGTGAATAGGCAGCTTTGAGCTGACAAATCTGGATATCGTCTGATTAGCAGTAGCTTCATTTTTCAGCATGACAATAATCCCAAACACACTGCCAATGAAGTAAACGCCACGTAGAACGAAAAATCCCCCCACCCACAGTGAAACAGTATCTGTCATGGATTGGCCTTCCCAGAGCTCGGACCTCAACAGTGTGACAGAAACAGTGTGCGATCAATTTGTCAGAGGAGGGAACAAAAGCCAGCCAACATCCAAAAGCTTTTGGGTGTCCTTCAGGATGCCTGGAAAACTACTCCTGAAGACTACTTAAAGAAATTACAAGAAAATCTGTCTAAAAGAGGCATCCATACCATATATTTACTTTCATTAACTGTAAAAAGCCTGTTTTTGCCTCTTATACTGTTTTTTCCATTTATGTTTGCACATGCTTAATAAATCTCTGCACCCATCTCATTCTTTTTCCTTTTACAATACCAAAAAAAGATGGGGTGGCTCAAAACTTTTGCACAGTACTATATAAAAAGTCTAAACTTGGGGAATGGTTTTAATGAGGACTTAAACTGTGAAATTAATTTTTTGTCTAGTGCATATACTGACTGATGATTGTTTTTGGTGAAATTTAGTTGGTGTGTCTCTATAGAAAACAGTGGCGGTCCATTAAGCTAAACTTTCAGCCTAAACCTTTTCAGTCAACACCTTTCTTACTTTTTTCTGTCAAATAGTTATTTTCATTGGTATTAATAAAAAAAACTATAAACAATAAATAATTTAAATCGTAAACAATGTTACCTTAACAATAACCAAACATACTAACTGACACTTAGCTAGCTTTGTACTCTTTTAACCCCAGTGAATGTAGGCGCCCTGTTTTCCGTTAGCGGGCTAACAACTTTAGCGCCGTTATCAACAGCTATCGTCATGCCGGCTGCTAAAAGTTTGTGAGCTTCCTGTGAGAAGAAAACAACAGGGAGCCGATAACATACACGGAAAGCACCAAGTTATGCGTTCACATGCAAGTTTACCTTAAAACTTCACTCACATGCTTAATTTTAATTTAACTCTTACCTGCACCGCGGTATCGGGCACACCAGCCGCGTGCAGCACCCAGCTGATCAAATGAAGCTGCGCAGTTCGCCGATAAGAGGCGCCAGAGTACACAAATACTGCTCCGAGAGCAGGTACAAATAAATATAAATGGAAGAAGATAAAGAATAAAATATAAAAATAAAACTGATGTATAAAAATAAATAAATGAATAAATAAATAAAACAATAACTGGCATTTATAATCCGCAAACTCTCTAATAACACCTAAATTAACTGTAATGTAATTAGTCAAATTCAGTAAAACTACATGTATAAAAGCACCAGTCACAGTCAAATCAGATAAAAATGTTTTTTCTGTCGTTGCTCCAATATAATGTTGCAAGGAAGATTTATTTAATTATTATTTTTGGTTTGTTTTTTTTCCCCTCAATGTCTGGCCCTACATGGGTATTGACCATACATAACTAAACAGCGCAGGGCAGCACGGTGGCGCTAATAGCACTGCTGCCTCACAGCAAGAACTCAGGTAAGGAGACCCTGGGTTTGAATCCATCATCTGGCCAGATCCTTCCTCTGTGTTCTGTCTGCATGGGTTTGAATGTCCCTACTAACTACAGTCCAAAGACATGTAGTTAGTGGAGTTAGGTTAGATGGTGATTCTAAATGTGAGCGTGAATAGTCGTCCAGAGTCAACTCTAGAAAAGGTTTTGAAGTTTCCATTACAACCACCATGTGCTTCTTCTTTCAGCTGCTCCTTTTATGGGTCACCACAGCAGATTACCTCCTTTGCCACACCAACCTTCTGCATGCCTTTTTCAGCAATGATCCATGAAGCTTCTCAGTGGTCTTCCTCTTTTTTGTGTCTGACAGTTCCATCATCTCAGCCTTGCCTTTCTTACTTTGTTTCCCAACCATTCATGTGCTGCTGAACTCAAAACTCTAAAAGTAAAACAAAAGGTCACGTGGGAAGCTTGATTATTTAAGTATTTAGTGGTGAACTCATTTCACAAACTTGATTTTCATAAGATTGGATTGATTTGGAAACAACAGCCTATTTTTTACATTGAGATCATGAGAAGATTCTTCTAGAGATACTTTAAGTGTGACTTAAGTATAAATGGTTTGAAACTACACTTAGACTTGAAGAAATGCCTGAAAATTGTACATAAAATGGAAAAAGGTGATCCCTATGAAGGGGATAGATTTAGACAAGGAAGTTGAAAAGTTTTCAAAGCAACTAGTCAAAAGCAAAAGTCATTACAATATTTATCATTTGCATATGATTTGTCTATTAAAATAATGTTCTATTTGAAGGACCATCTAAAAAAACTGAACAGGGCAAAACAAATGTAAGTGGACATGTGACTCTTCCCTTTTCCTCTAGGGGGGTCAAAATGAATGGTTTGCCACCTTGGATCAAATTAAGGGAAATCTTACTTGATATGCTATGTGGTATTTCACACAGTTATACTTTCACAACTCTGTGACAACAATTTAAACAAAGTCATTTCCTGTCTCAGCATAGCAGTCACATGCAAAAAAAGCAAGATCCACAAAGAAAAGGTCTTAGTCAGGTGTGAAAGAGCTCAATTGTTTTCCACAGTGTCCTCACATCAACCTACCAAACACGCTTGAAACCAATGATTAAAAAACATCAATGCTGCTAGCATCAAACCTCTTCAGGAAAGCTTTGCACTGTGGAGAAAGGGGGAGGGAAAGCAATTTTAAAGGGCACCTGTAACACATTCAGCTTCAAACCAATCTAAAGGTTTGCATTTGTTTTTTTTAGTCTGGGCTACACAACTCCAGCTGTGAGCACAGAAGCACCACCCACTGCTGTTCAGATCCTCTGATTTGTGAGGTGCAGCCTATACTTGATAATCCCGTAGCTGTAAAATTAAATTAAACATAGATTTATGCACACATATATGCAAAGGAGTTATCCCCAAATCTCAAAAGGTTGTAAATCTTGCGTTTTAAGATTTATCATATGAGAATACACAATACACACAAACACATAAAATAAAACCTTTAAGTTAAAACACTCTCATTTGGCGACATGACTATTTTCATGCCAGCGCAAAAACTTTTATTTACAGCAAAGTACATAATGGCAGCTAAGACAGCAGCAGCATACACTTTAGGCACAATTTTTATGTTTTAGAAACTATAGCTGAATTCAAATGAAAGTAACAGAAATTTCATGAGGCAACATCACTGCCAAAGCCATTTTTTATTGCTATTTAAGATGACTACATCCAATCGGATAGTCCTAATAACAGAAAGCTAAAAGCCATGAGTTTGTGACAGTTTTTACAGCTCAGTGTGTCGTTGAATTTTTGTTTTTTTACTTGAAGAATGGCATAAGCAGATTAAAAGTGAAAAGATTTAAGATGCAAAACAGGACACAGATCAGCAGGTACTGGTAATAAGTTAATATTGCTCATAATAGTCACCGTTTAAGTTAGGAAGACAGTAAACAACCATATATAAAAAACCCACTTTGAAGCTGATTGAAAATCAGTGGACTTACTGGATCTAACAAAAACCTTGAAAAAAAACTCAAAAATCATTGCTCACTGTGTTTATATAAAAAAAGGAAAGAAAAGAAGATAAACTGGCTTGCATACGTCACAAAGTCTTGTGCTATACTGCAAACAGGACAGCTAAGCAACAACAATTAGTTTCTTGATTAATCTGTATAAAAGTGTTTTCTCAGTATCAATCTGAAAAAAGATTGGTGAGTGGCACATAAAATACAAATTATCACTAGATAATTACAACATTTACAAGTCATGAAAATGTCATACATAGACAGAAAACGCACTTTCCAAAAAACAGCGTAAATCTATAGCGAGATTATCTCGAAAAATGTCCTCAAAAGGCACAGACAGAAGTAAATGTGACCATGCAAAAGGAAACAAAACTTTTTTTTTGTGCAAGGAAGCAAAACTCAAGTTTAGAATAATTACATAATACATGAGATTGTAATTGTTTCCCCTCTGAAAACAATGCCCTCCATATAACAGTACTAAATACTGTACACATGTTGCCAAATGTATTAACCAGTTTCAATCGAAAACTGCTTTTTTGGCCACACAGAAAGTTAATAAGGAATCGTACATTCGTGATATTTACAGTTTAAGAGGGCTTCAGAGTCATTGGGACTTAAACTACAATCTGCAACCTGCTGCAGGTGCAAATGTGACAAATCAAGTCTTTTGTACCAAAAAGTGAGTCTCCTGTGCACGCTCACATCCGGTATCCAAGTTACTGAACATGAAAAGACAACTTGGTAAACCACGTTACAATGGCTACCAGTCACTCCACCTCACATTGTACATTCACATCTTTATATTTCTGTGCAACATCATTTGGGGTCTATTGCCAGCAACAGTGACTTTTTATTAAGCTCAAGTTTAGCTAGCAAATAGCAGCCATGGAAGTTACAGTTTGAAGACACTCCTTGGTTGCAGCTTCGGCGCCATAATGCGACACTCAGCGACTCATCCGTACCAACTAAGGGCCACTTCTCAGTGAAAACTGCTCACTGCTATAGGACTGATTGACGTACGAAGTGTGGTTTCGTGGAAGACGTGCGCAAGAGTGAACGAAAAACGAAATTTCACTTTCAGTGTACCTTCATCGACTTCACAAAAAGCCTCTTTTGGTAGCATACCTGGCCTATCATGTAACATCCCCACCTGTTTAGGGTCAACACTCTTCCTTACTTCATGGTCTTCAATTTATAATGTGGGCATCACTCTTTTTCTCTCTCTGACCGCTTGTGCCTCGCTTCTCGACCTTCTTTCAGCACATACTTGTCCAAATATGTCATCACATGCACTCAGAGACAGGCAACCGTGGCCTAGCCTGTCTTGGTGCCTGTCTCACTCTGGATTTAAAGTCTGCTTGTCATGTTGCTCTACTGTCTTATTGTGCCTCTCTACGCCATGCCAAACAGCTTTAGATCAGGATAAAGCTGTTTATATTTTCTTTTCTTTTTTTCCAGTTTTCATGTCCAGTGTACTAAATTAAGTGAATCTTCAAAGCACGTTGGACACAAAATATTCCTGGAGTTTTCACAAGAGATCAATCTTGTGACTTTAACTCCAGCTCACAGCATAGACAGAATAAAAATGTGATAAAATGAGTAGAACAGTCACAGTAGCATAACCAGTCAGTGAACAATCACTGGCTGAGAAAACTCCCTTTTGTACAACACAGAATCCCCTTCTACCATCCGGAAGAGACGCTCTTCTTGGCACAAACAGCAGGGGGCGATGCATGTCTGTTTACGCAAGACTGGCTCTGTTTTTCTGTACACGTTCCCCCCGATTCAGGTCACCCTGCTCTGATCAGACAACTGGAATGATCCTCACTCTCCCAAGATCAGGAACGCTGCTCATTCCAGTTGAGTCACTGCTAGTTCTTTATCTCTAGAATGGAGGGGTTGTGGTCCAGGATGTTCAGGATGATTTTGTCCATGTACTGTCGCAGACGTAAATTGATCTCCTCTTGCTCCTTCAGGGCTTCCATTAACTAGGGAGAAATATGTAGAATACAAGCTTTTCATTAGAAAAAAAAAACTGTTACTATGATTCAGTTACACGACAATGAGCTCACTGTACTCAAATGGCCACTACAGTTACTCTAATGGATGCAGATGTGGTAACTTTTGGATGTAGCGAAAAACCTGCATCAGTTTTGTGATGCTATCATTTCAACATGGACCAAAAACTGAGGAATGTTTCTGTCACCTTGTTGAATCTGTGCCATGAAGAATCAAGGCAATTTCAATGTCACTAGCAAGGTGTACCTAATAAAGTGGCTGTTGACTGTATTATAATTTTAGAAAAAATGTAACTTTGAACCAACCAACAAACCAACCAAAAAAGTAATGCCAATGTCGAAAAAAACCTAACTAATGCACTGAACTCCTCTGAAAACAAGGAATGAAAATAAAATGTAAAAAACTGCACAGAAATATGATAACTCATAGTAAAGCTCTCCTCATTATGCAGATATAGATTCAATTGTAAAACAGAGGTAGATGCGGAACATCGTACTGTTGTGATATGGCCTGAAAAACAGCTATTTCTCACTGTAACTAAGGAACCTGTAAGCACTGAGATAAAACACTGTCTGGAAGCTGTCAGTAAGATGCAGAATATTGAAAAAAAAAATTAACATTGTAGCCGCAGGGGTGTTCATGTTCTTTGTTACAAGTCTGCATAACTGATTTTACCTGGTCTCTGGAGGCATTATCGATCTCAGCAGCTAGAGACTGTGCCTTGGTCTGTGTGGCAAACAGATTCTTGGCTTCATGCAGGCTGAGGCTGATGATCTGACCATTCAGGTCCTCGTTCTGCTCTCTAAGCTTCTGGTTCTCCTAAAATGCAAAATCAGGGGAGGAGGTGGAGGACAGAGAGCGAGAAAGGACAAGATAAGTTCCTAGGCCATAAAAGTGCACTAAAATGACTTTAAAAAAAAAAAGAAAAGACCACTACTCAAGCCACACTCAACCCATTTGACAAAGCACTGCGGTTGGTAGCAGCAAACTCAGCAATGCATGTCTATGTTTGCAGCACCTACGAGATGTAACATGGGTTATGCGGGTTACAGAACAAACTCTTCCCTGCTTTTTCTGTGTGTTATGAAAGCTCCAAGATCAAGTTGCCTTAAACTGCTGACGAAAGGTCAGTTTGCGTTTCCCTTAAGTCTATCCTTAAACATTAGTGAGGGAACTGCAGCGCCCGGTCAGCATGGACAATTTCACTCTACTCCATTGTCGTGATTAGTGGTTAATCGGTAGGTCAGAGGTCACGGAAGCAATTTTACCATCAGACCGGGACGGAGCCGAGCCCCAGTCAACACCAGGTGCTGGAATTCAGGGGGAAGAAAGTCCTGGGACACAAATCGCTGGACACACACACAGACATTCACAAAAAGGTGCACAGGCAAGCATAAGAGAGTGAATTCATCCTTCTCGTGGGTGAGCAGGGGCGTGATCCGTCACATATAAAACACAGACAGTTTTATTACTTGTCCGAATTCAAAAGACATGCTGGTAACTCTGCTGGGAGGAGCAGATTTAGAGAAAGACAGGACACGAAGGCAGAATGAAACTACTGCTATTACTCCTTTACCTGCTTGCTTGCAAGGTGTGACAAGTTTGGCTCGAAGCCAGGAGGACATGGACCGTATCATGTTAAGTCACTGATAAAACGGGCACTGAATGAATCAGCAGTTCTGGCTGGCTGTGCCATTTAAAAGTTACCTCAAGGCCACGTGGGTTTGATAACTCCAGATTTTTATGGTGCCTATTTCTGGCTTAGGAACATCAAAGCGACATTTCTAATGCATATGAACTCGTGATAAAAAGTCACACAAAAGCTTCTGCACAACTGCTTTTATGCATCTTATCAGAGAGGACATCTGAAAAACACTTTCATCTACTTGCTTATCTCTAATGTTTGCTTTACACCAGGTCTGGCCACTTAACAGGACTGCAACAATAAGATCTGCCTCTGTAGCAGGCAAAATGTCAGACACACAGATCTAAGAAAAGATAAAGATCACATGTCCTCTGCAGCTGGCACTGCATTTAGCAATGCTGAACTTCTCTTTAATGGTTAAAAGATCGGCACAGTACATCGGAGGTCACAGCAGTTATAATGCACAACAATGTATTCTGGCTGAATGTAGTCTGTGACACTATATTCTCAATTTTCATCTTTTGGTTGTAGCCACAAAAACAGCTTCATTTACACAAGCAGAAAGGTTTATGTTCCTCTGGCAGCCAGTTAGCTGTGTTAAATTTTGTGGAGGTGTGCTACAGAAAAAGTTAAAATACAAAAGGTGCTTATGAAAAGTTGTAAAACCGTATGTGATAACAGTGTATTTTTTTTGCCTGTCGATGAGCTGAATTTCTATTTCTAGGAGCGATTACTGTACTGAATGCATCATTCAGCGTGACAGACAGTGGAAAAATATACATATGAGCCAATAACTTATAAAATCAGTCAAAAATATTCACATTCAACGTTGAATCAATCAAGTCTAAGAAGCCAGGGTACATGAACTGCTACTCTAATCGAATGAAACATGAATAATCTGTTAAATGTTCATACACTATGTTACATTCAGTCTGTGACAGCTTAATTTGTACTTCTCACTTCTGCGCATCCTCCACCTCCACATGCATGCAAAGCTCCACGTAAACACATTATATTTTCAAAAAGCAGAAACTCCTCATTTCTGTCATACGATCAAATCAAAACAGCATTTAGATATTTTTGAAAATCCTTAGATTGCTTACATACATTGAATGAAGGATTTTAGAAAGTTTTAAACACTGTTTCATATTCTTATTGTTCATTATTCATAACAAACAGTCTTAAAGCACACTCATTAGCAACAATACTCGCTGAACTGCCCATGCCCAACAGAACATTTCATCAGTACCTGTTTGAGCCTCTTGACTTCATGCTCTAGCTCCACCTCCCTGCTCCTGTTGTTGAAGTCTGAGAGCCCTGTGGAGGAGCTCGGCCTCCGGCCTGACCTCTCTGCATCCAGCTTGAAGACCTGCAAGTGTTCCAGCTCTCGACGCAGGTCCTCTATCAGCTATGCAGCACAGAAAGAACGAATAAAAATGTTATATAAGTGCAGAGGCAGTATATTGTAGGTGTAAGTGTATCAGCTGACATAACTGCTGCGAGAGACTGGTTACAGAGAAACTGAATGAGCAACATAACAAACAATCACACCTTGCTGTGTGTGTCTGGTTACATAAAATACTTCCTCCTACCTCCTGCATGGCATCCTTTTCTTTCTGGAACTGATGTCTATTTTGTTTCAGTTTGTCCATCATTTTCTTGTAAAGATCCATCTCATCCTTCAGGCGCAGGCTGGTATCCTCCAGCTTATCTGTCATCCTTTGCTTCTCCTAAGGATAGGCATATATACACACAGCTATAGTTTGAACTTTATTTTCCTTTATTTATCTGTGTGTTTGGTATTCAGGGTCATGGGAGTGTATTTCTTTTGAGCAAACAGGTTTTAACACCAAGATAAAGTTCGCATTTATATTCTGTGATAAATTGCTTGCACAACATTTTGTAAGCTAGAGTCGGGTTTGGTGTCATTTGCATAGATACAAGTTCATAAATGAGGTGTGGTTCAAAACTAAGAGGCTATCTCCACAGATATAATTACTGGCGTCTCTCTTTGGCTTTGTGAATGTTGAAGGAGTTGTCGCTGTGCTCACAGGCGTGGATAGAAATGAGAAAACCCGGCGCGTTTGCAAGAGAAACAGACACCAAACTGGAGAGATTCACACACACAACCAATGACAGACAACTACTTAACCCTTTAAAGCCTAAGCCATGAAATAAATGGCAGAAAAACAATTTTTTGGAAAATAGAGTGTTTACTGCACCTTCTGACAAAATATTTAAAAAATAAATTAAATAATAATTTGCAAATATGAGTATTAACATGTATCATATTTTCCACATAAGGCATTTTTTTTGCAATTTGTTCATTAAAAATGCATTGTGCAATTTCTTTTGGTTTTTCAGAAAAAAAAAGTACACTGATGGTGTAAAAGTCTCAAAAACTCACAAAAACCCATGTATCAACTATAATACATCTGGCTTTAAAAGGTTAAATGAGCAACACAGGAAATACAGCCGGAAATGTAAGTAACACTTACCTCATCCAGCTTCTCTGTCTGCGACTTGAGTCGGTTCATGTTAAGGGACATCTCACTATTCTCCTCCTCCAGCTGCTTAACTCTACACACACAAAATCCAGTATGTCAGCGTGCATTTCTATAGTGTGGCACACAGTCAGCTAAGGCACTGTTTTGGGTAAAATACATGCTGTAGCTGTCCAGAGGCAGATGACTAAAACCCTGGGAGGACTCTCAGAGCTGTTAAGCATTTAGTTCTCCATTCTGCATTTGTTTTCTTAAGCGAGCAGGGACATAAACATCATTATCCAGGATATGGTCGGTGTCTAATTCTCTCCGATTATTATCAAACTATAATGAGTTTCACATATAAAAAAAGATAATGCACAAATAATTGGGAAATGTGCTCAGTAAATTGTGCAACTGTGTGTTTCTCACCGGTTGGTCAGCAGCTCTATCTGTGTGTTCTTGTCTCTCTCCAGCTTGCTGTAAGCCTCTCTGTGGCGTCTCAGGCCCTCCTGCACACTTTGCTCTGCCCGGGTCTCTTGGTCTTTCAGCTGCTCCTCCAGCTCATGAACCCTGATGATGAGGATGATGAATGCATCAGACAAAATGATTTATTTTTTTGTTACAAAGCATAAAAACCGAGCTTACTTTGGAAATGTCTAAATCACTGCTGCAATTTTACATGAGTAATTTCAGTAAAATTATCTGCCCTTCATTTTCTTTTGTGCTGCTATAAATTAGACTAGATTCAACTTTAATGTGACTGTGCTGAGGATTGGTACAAAGCCAGTGAAATGCAGTTAGCTGGAAGAGAATAGTCTATATACAGATGTGCAAATGCAAATATACAGCAGCACTTTAAGCATGTTGGCATGTACAGCGAGTATAGCATATATGAGCATAAACAGTGTTGTCAGTGGAGAGATGTGTATGTACAAATTACATGCATGTTACATAATTTTATGCTTATGTTAAGATAAGACTAGTGCAAAGGAGACACAAAGTCCTCTACCTGTGCACTAGCTGCGTGTTCTCCTGCTTCAGTTTGGACTTGAGGTCACTGTTCAGCAGGATCTCGTTCTCCAGTTCTGCCACCTTCTTCTCAAGAGAAGTGACCTGAAAGAAAAACAAACTGTGAAATTACACCAGAAACTAAATTAAATGTTACAATCTTATGCAAAAATTCAGATTTCACATAGCTGGCCATCATGAAAAACATAAAAATATCCTTCATCAAAATAAACAATCTAAATTAGGTAATAAAGTTAACAGGGCAAGTTTGTAATTGAAAACAGATTCGAGTTTGCAAATATAAAAACTGACAGAAATGAGTAAATATATACCATCATATTAAGCTGTAGCATTTTTAACATGCTGGAAATACTAGATCTGACATGGTCACATCCAATGAGGAATCTATATTTGTTTTAAAAAGCGCAGTCATACAAATCAACACATGGACATAAAGTCATACCTTCTCATTGATGTCGGTGTCGCAGGAGTCGATGCTGTCTCGGAAAAGGTCCTCTGTGCTGCCGTTACTGCTGCTCAAGTTGCTGTTGTGGAGCAGCTGCCTGCTCGAACAAACAGATAAACAGCTTAGAGAATATGCTCGGAATAGATCCAGGCAATGACCGGTTCTGGGTGTTTAGCAGTGAAGCTGCTGCAAGGTAACCCAGATATAGGACTAAAAAAAAAAAGTACAGTGCCAAAGAAAAGAAGCTGCTGCAAACAGGATTAACATGAGCATTCTCACACTCACACCCACACAGGTGTGTGTACATCTGGCTGTGATATTTATGCCATAATGTAGTTTTTAGCTTCCCCATTGTAAACTAATGGAATAACGTGGGAAAAACAAGCTGCTGGCCTATTACTGAGATTAGCAACGGAGAGGAGAAGAGAGGAAACAAAAAGGAGAAAGGGCAGAAGAACAGTTAAAGAGAGCCATAAAGTGAAAGCAGCCATCAAACCAGAGAGAGGAGAAAGTAAGAAGAACAGGGAGACAGCCAAGCCTTATATTGAATACATAGATCAGGCCCGACAGGCCATTTTCACTCTGTCACTATAACTCAATTTCTGTGGCTGAAAATAGGACAAAAGCCTAGATACAAAACATCTCACCCACTACAGACCAACAGTCCATGTAGTGGGCCACTCCTGCCACTAAAAAAAGCTGATGCCAAACTCGTCTCATCAGCTCTGAGACAAAAACAAAAGTTTGTACAGTGTGCTTGGCTCTATAATTCTTTGAATAACTAGTTAGTAATTAACCTATTTAGTGTGCAGTGATAGGACAGCTGAGAGATAAGGAAGCACTAGTTGATAATCTTGCTCTCTGTACGTCACTATGTCAACAAAATTGAACAAGCACGTGTAGGGCGGGCTGTATAATGCATAAACACGCAGAGGACAACTGAGTGACCTTGCCTGTAACACACAGAAGCACATGCATGTGGACACAAACGCAAAGGTGAAAAGCCTACCTTCCAAAAGCAGTGCTGGAGATTTTCCTGTTGGGGCTACAAAGAAAAGAACAAGATTTCAGATTTTTTTTTTTCACATAGCTCAACAATACAGTGGATGTAACCACTAACTGAAATAAGGATTTTGGCTATTTAGTGGAGAGAGAGTAGGAAGCATAGGAAAAATGATCGCTGAAGGACACGTCACTATTAATATTATTTTAGTCCTTGGTCTCTGAACAGGGCTTTCTGTCAGCTCTAGAGGGGGGACAAAGGCCCAAAGAGTTTCTGTATGATGTGCCTGGGATTCACATTAGATTAATAAAAATGAGCAAACACACTGCAGGGTTACCCAGTTGACAGCTGACACTGATATAAAGCGAACATCATCATTAAGTCCTGGCACAAAACACTAGGCTTTCAAGGCTGGAGGATAAACAAAGTTAACGCAGCAGAATAGAGTGCAATTCGACAATTTTTATAAAAACAGCCTATTCTGTGCAAAAAATGATCACTGTTGTCTCTACAGTATGACTATGGGGCTTATGTTTGATGATGTCATACGGTTGCTCCTTGCTAACAGTTTAAGAACAAGATGTACAATATAAAAGCTTTCTCAAAGAAAAAAAGCTACAAAAAGGTCTTAAAGGTATAAAAGCTTCAGGAGGATAATCTTCACATTCAGATGAAGCAAAGTTTCATAGACTCTGTAATCCTGAGCGACAAAACGATTTCCTTACAGCTAATGTTTCAGTTAAACTCACACCAACTCATGACTCCAAGGTGCCCAGTTCTTAAAAAAAACAAGCCCAGATCATCATCCCTCTACCTCTGTGCTTGGCAGTTGTTATGAGGCGTTTGTGCTGGCATGCTATAAATCTTGTGATTTCTTCAGAGTCTGAGATGTAGCTCTAAGGGTTTTTTTTTTTTTTTTGCAATTCCTCTTATTTTGGGGTGAATTTATCCCTCCTGGGAAGAATGGCAGCTGTTTTGAATGCTTCTCCTTTCAGAATAATGGACTTGACATGATTTGGAAATGGCTTTAAAATCCTTCTCAGATTGATGGGCAGCAAAAATTGTGTCACTTTCAAGTACAAGACTTTATCTAAAAGCTCATTCTGTTTCAGTCTGTAATTTACCAGTGTTCTTACAAAATTGAAAAATAAACAACAATCATCTGTAGCATTGTTTATAAAACAGAATCCCAAATTAGCATTGTAAGCAAGTAATAGATGAAGACATTCACCAACCCAAGCACATTTTTTACAGCCTTAAATTACTTGAATGTATTTGCTATTAAATATAATAAGAGCTCAGACAAAAATCTGAAGGTTTGGATAACCTGTTCAATTCTTTACCATCCTGAACCTCATCAAACAAATTAATACCCCTTTATTAACACAGCCCTTCTGTAAAGACCTAACACTACTCTGCCTGTGACTGGCTTGTGCTTGTCAGGGTCGGATACACGAAAACGTGAAAAATAACAGTATGTGGATGTTTCCAGCCAGAGAACAGAAGCAGCACGTCTCACAATGCATTCGAGAATTTCAGCTTTGGATTTTTATTACATTTCTATTTTGGTAAAAACATTTACCCGCCAGCGTGGCAGCTAAACTTCGGTGATTGACACATCAAATGAAAAAACTATCCGGGTGACAATTTAAGAGCCTGTTTACAAAACATAAAACATTGTCTAAGCAACTTTATGTTGTGCTCAAACGGTTAACCCTTAATGAACTCTGACCATAGGAGAAGAATATAAACAAGTAATTCTTTAAATCTTTTAAGCCTTCTCTTTTACAATATCTATGAGGGACTAACCCCCATAGAGTCCAACATCCATGTTTCAAACTGTACTCTAAGACATTTTTCTTAGTTTAATTTTCTAAAAAGAGTGCGTCTGCATGCCTGTGCATGTGTATATTTGTGTTTCCAGGTGGACTGTACAGTTATTAATGGTCACCGCGGATTATGTTTCTAATAATAGTTTCCCTATTACAATGGGCGGTGAGGTAAGCTCAGGAGTGACAGCCTTACATAACGATCAATTAGAGTTTGTGTGTGAGCATGTGGAGAGATGATGTGTTCAGTCATGTGTGAAACCAGGCGAGGAATCATTTAAGACTCTGTAACAATGTGAGATCATTCACATTAAATTACAGTTTAAGAAACAGAGCCACAGATAACAGTGTCTCCTGGGTCAGTACAATGTGAGTGGATGAATACACTTTAAATCCGGGATAGTTCACTTACGAGCTGACAGCATCTGTTTCTTCTCACTTAATCCTTCCTGTGGATCCTTCCTGTCTCTTGTATAAATGACTTATTGTCTTCTATGTTTAGACAAATTACCTGCCAGGATAAATAACTCTAATTTCCAAAGAAATAAGGCATGTGTGCTCTTATTTTGAAGCTTCTGCTAGTGGGAAATGTGTACTCTGTCTGGGAAAATTGCAGACTACGAAGCATTTTTGGAAATTATTAAATTATAAGATGACATCACTGTGTGTATGCGTTATGCGTGCCCTACCTGTTTGCTTTGAGGTTTTTGAGGCGAGCATCCAGGTCATTTAGCAGGTTGACCTTTTTACTGCACTGAGAACAGTAGACATCCGTCATTTCTCCGGTGTAATGGTGACGCACCTTACGAGGAGTCTGACCCGCACTATCAACACACAGACACACAGAAACATAGACACAGTTACTGAAACCAATCAGACCATTTATCAAGAAATAGCGATGATCAAACGTTATAAACCACAAATGATGCACTCTGGACCTTATTTACATTTAACCATTAGTTATTATTTGGATTATTGTAGGTTATTTACCTTACAATATAAAGCATTCTGACAACTGTTGTTGTTATTTGGAGCTATATAAGTAAAACTGAATTAAATTGAACCTCTCACGAAAACAAAAAATAACAACATTGTTGCCCATCTATTGCTGGATTATCACTTTTAAGGTCTGATCTGAACATAAATCTTCATGTAGTTTGGAATAACTTTGTGAAATCATGTTTGTTACTACTAAAAAAGTCAAAACAGTTCAACATGAAGTTTTAAGCATTCCTCTAATCTTCATCTTTTTTTAAACTTTAAGATCAATATCTTGACTAGAAACTAGAAATTGTACTTTTTGCAGACGGTTATTCAAATGTCTTTGCTGTGCTGAGCTGTCTAAAAGTTCTTGTAAATCTGGGCCTCATTTTGAATTTAAATCTCCCTGCCAACTCCATTTGATAAGTTTTATCTGCTTGGTATGTGTGAAAGGAGCATGGTGCTGTAAAGCCAGTCTTTCAGCTGGGAGACGTAATCCCATTAAACACGGGCTTTTGATGAATATTAATGTGGCCTTAAGGGCAAGAACTCCTAAGCTACAGTGCTACAGTCAAAACTCTGAATAATATGAAGTTGGTACTATTCTAGGACAGAGACTGCACCCTCCCAGTCTGTGGTTCCCTTTGCCCCAAGTGATTTAGTAGGAATACTGAATCATAGCAATAACGAGACACTTACAGAGGGTTACTTCTTTCAAATCACTCTACGTCAAACACATCAGGACATAAAATTATCAATTTGTCATCACTGTTTTGGTAAACCCTTTAGTTTGTGCAGCAATTAGTATAAGAAACCCAAAAAAGCTCAAATAAAATGACTCAATTCAATGTTCGCAGATCTAGAGAGTTTCTATTGATGATGCAGGCAGGAGCACGTGTTTGTGATGTTTTAATGTTCAAGCATTCGACTGGCTCCACATTTGTTCCCATTTCCACAGATTTTAAGCAAAGCAGAGATTATCGGAATTCAACCAACCCCAAGTCTGCACACAGTTCTCAAACAAAACAAGAGCAAGTTGCCTACGAGCCACATGCTACATGCAAGCTGAATTTTGTTGGTTAAAAAGATGGCTAGAACAGGAAAGAGGAAACCACAGCAGGTTTCACTTTGAAGAAAAAGACGAGTGGAAAAAACCTCCATCAAAAATAGAAAATAAAACACAAAAAGAAAAAAAGAATGCTTCTTTCTCTGCTGCTTCATTTTCACTGTTGTCTTTCCACAACAGGGTCTAAGCTAAAAAGGCAGCAACAGCACAAACATGAACAAAAGTGAGCCAAATTACTGGTTCCTGGCTGCATACCTTTGACACTGTGTCATACAAGAGTGCGCTGTCATATCTGGGGCTGCAAAGATCTGTGCAGCACCCGCAGTACCAATACTGTAACACGTCTGGTCTTTTAGCAGACAACTCCACCACAATGAATGTCCAAAACAACACTGTCCATATAAAAGCAGTCAATTGTTGAAATAAGATTAAACTGGGACCTGATGAATAATAGACTATAATGAATAAAAGAAATGGGTCACCTACATGTTACACCTACAGGAACTGCTCTGTCATGAAAACTAATGCTGTGAAGCTCCCAGCACACAGTATTTGTGCTGATGTTAATGCCAGAGGAGGTTTGGAACTCTTAAGCTATTGAGCCAGCAGAGCGTTGGCGACTTTTAAACACTATACACCTCAGCACTTGGTGACCTTGCTCTGTAACTTTATGTGGTCTGCCAGTTTGTGGCCGAGTTGCAGTGGTTCCTAAATGTGTCAGCTTTGAAATAATATCTCTTACAAGTGATTGTGGAATATGTAGAAGGGAGGAAATTTCACAAACCAACTTGTAGCAATGGTGGCATCCTGTTACAGCAAAATGCTTCAGAGAGCTCTTTAGAACGACCCATTCTTTCACAAATGTTTGCAAAGGCAGACTCCACGGTCAGGTGCTTGATCCCATACACCTGTCCCAGTGGGACCGAAAACACCCGAATCCACAAAATAGCTACAAGTATGTTTTTTAATGTCATGATTTTCACTATATTGAGGATCACCATTGACACTGAATATAGTTATGAATGTAGAACATAGTCTTATAGTTACGAGTACCCCAACATGAAAAACAATGTTTTTCTTTAGCTCGCTCCCACCTCGAGGGCACAGATGAGCCAAGGTCGGAATAACCGTTGGTACGAGCCTCGTCGTCCGGACCAGGGCTGCTGGGAGTGTAGTCTGGCTCCTCCCCTTCTCCGTAGTCTTCAAACTGCTCCTCGTACAGAGAAGCCGACGAACGTGTTGACAGGTCAGAGGTCACAGAGATACTGGTCTGACCACACCTGAAGAAAGAGAGGAAGATGTTGGCTCTATAATCTGAAGTTATCTTTATTTTCGATATAAATTAAAATGGAGAAGTTTCTAGCTCAACTTCACCCACTTCTCCCAGTGTGCACAGAGAAGAGATTATAGTCTGAAGATGGTAAAGCTCCAGTCGGGTCAAGTGATAAAGTCATTCTGTATATACTACAAGTGCTGACGGAGCTCTAACTGCATCCAAATAAACAAAACTGCTTCATATGCAAGTAATGCAAATAATGGCATTTTTATGGTAACAGATCCTACTTTACTTTGACTCTAAAAGTTTCTCATGAGAATAAATGCATTAAATAGAGGAACTGGCAGTGGCTGTCAGATTTAGGCATTTTAGACTATATAACAAAACAGGAGCATCAAGCTCAAAGAAACAACACAGAGCAAAGTCTGTGAAACAAACTAAAAGACATCTGAACCTGAAAGTGAAGTGATCACGAATCAGTGAAGAAAACAGAAGGCGTAAGTTAAAAATGACCCAAGACTGCTTACTTCTCCCCGGGAAAAAAGAGATCCCCTAGTGTGTCTTCCTTGTCTCCCAGTCTGGTGAGCCCGTCTGAGGTTTCCGAACCCTGAGTGCTTTCCACAGCACTGTCTCTGTCCGATTCCCTCTCCTTGCCCTCGTCTGCCACCTCCTCCTCAGGCTCCTCCACCTCTTCTGGGAACAGCTGGCACTCACGGACGGGGTCAGGATAGGCCCGCGTGCACATGATGACCGGACAAACCTGATCCTCCTCAGCACCCTGCAGATGCCAGAAGGGGACAAGCACAGATTAGCATCAGTTTGAACAAGGCCACACTACAGAGACTGTTCATAGTGAGAAAACTAGTGAGTTGAAGTACATATGCAATTATTAGTAGCGAAAGACATAATATTTGCCCTGAATGATATCCCACATGTCTTAAGTTTAAAACATCAAAGTATGATCTTTAGAGTTTGTACCAGAGAATTTAAAGCATTTTTGGACCTAAACTGAACCACTTCCAGGCCTCAGTATCAGAGACTTTTGTGTTTTTAAGCTATCAAAAGTAGAAAATGCATGCATGCATACACGCCGGCATCATTTCCATAAGCTTATCCAATGTCAAAACATATATTTCTACATCCCCAAAACTGTCAGTGGAGTTAAAATCTGGACTTTGTTGTGGCCAAGCCATCTGTGAATACCATATTCAGGTATTCTGACCTCAGTTTATTTGGGCCCATAACATTAGACTTTAGATTAGATGATCTGAACAATGCCAGATCATAATCCTGCCCCTACAGGCTGGTAGGACAGGCACAAGGCATTATCTGCTTCTCGTCATACTCTAATGTGCCCATCACTCTGGAAAAGGGTAAATCTGGACTCATCCGCCCATGTGACCTTTTTCCATCACTTCAGAGTAGAATCTTAATGTGCCCTGACAAACTGAAGCCTTTTTCTGATTAATTTGACTGATAAGTGCTTTTCTTAAGGCTAAACAGCTGTTTATTCCCTTTGTACGTGTGAAAATGCTCACACTCAAACACAGTTGTGACTTTACTGCTGATATTTTCTGATTTAATTTCACAATTTTCTCCAATTGCGATCATTAAAAAAATAAAATTGGACAGTTCTTAACCTATATTCATGCAGTTTCAGCAACATCTTTAAGTTGTTTTTTTTTATCTGATGCAGGCCAATAACTTGACCCATCTAACCAAAGTAAAAAAAATTTCCATGACAATGTTCATGTCCATGTCTTCTTACAATGAGAAACTACTCACTGCATCACTGAAAGTTAAATAACCTGTTTCCAGCCAAAACATAAGAATCACTGCAGTGATTATCCAGTGGAGGGCTCTCACCTATTTGCTTAGTAGCCACAAAACTGTAAAAGGACAATTTAACAGATGAATGATGGAATTGAATGCTTTTATGGGTCGTCTGACATTTCAGGACTTTTAAAGTTGTAACTCCACCACCACTGTCACAGTTATTTTCACCTTCAGGCATAAAGAGGTCAAACAATTTAACTGACTAAATTATGGCAAATCATGGAAATATTTTTACTCCTTTACAGTGCAGAGCATGATAGTGTATATAGTTAATATACCATAAACCTGCAAGTAGGAAGAATCAAAAATGAGCAAATGCAATAAACCAAAGGCATTCAATGTTTGCAGTTGTTTATATCTGAATAATGTTTTAAATATTAGACAGTGAAGTTTGTGTTGAGTTCACTGTTTTTAGCAGGGCTGTTCAGTCATTTGATTTCCCACTTAGTAAATTCCTTCACTGTGGGAATCATCCTAAGTTCACACCAGGGGGGTCTGGAGGTCTACGGGGGTGAAAGGGTGATGGGCCAGAGGTCATGGGTCTCACTCCTTCTTGTTTCACCCTCCAAAAATCTGGTCTAATGCAACAGAGAACAAAGCCTTATCTCAGCATGACCGAACAGCTGAAACATGGAGGAGCAGGATAAAGAATGAGGGGCAGGTGAAGAGGTGGATAACGAGAAGAGAGAGCAGGGTAAGTAATATGTTATAGAGAGTCAGGGAAATGGAAAAGTGGGTGGCAGAGTGAATAACGAGCTAACGAGGGAGGAGAAGGAATAATGCAACAATGCAACGAGAGACTGGAAAGGAGCTAGCAGTACAGCGTGTATGAGGATGAGATTAGTCAAAGAATGAGCCATGAGAATAAAAGAGATGCAAGACAGGAGGAGAGGCAACACAGCAGAGGATAGTCAGGTTAGTTTGTAACAACATTGCAAACAAAGGATTAAAGAATCTCTGCCCCTCTCTCGCTCTCAAAAACTCTATGTGCTTATTTGGATTTAAACCAGAAATAGTGAGGAGCTACACCCAAAGTTTCCACAGAATATCTCTATTGCTTCATTTGCACTGTGATTGTGATGTAGTGGTGACAACTGTCACGTCACAAAGGATTCTGCAGGTTCAAACAAAAGCCTTTCTGTGTAGTGTTTCAATGATGCTTTGCCTTTCTCCCACAGTCCAAAGGCACCTATGTTATGTTAATGTATAAATCAGGCCTGTGATGGACTGTTGACCCTAACTGAATAACTGTTATGGATGGATGGACTGTGCAAGAGCAGGTTAATGGTTTTATTTTGATGGTCAGACAGTTTAACAGCTGGAAAATAGCTGGAAAATGCATGTTTTATAACTTTCCTTTAAATGCTGGAAATAAAGTCTGTAACAGAAGATAAATGCTGTTTTTTCTTAAAAGGTCTTGTGAAAATGACAATGCTGTTATAAAGCATTAATAAAAAAAAGACTAATTATGCATGTAAGTCCACTGGAAAACAAAGTTTCAGATGATTATAAAATTATGAGGAAGGATTTTGCATGTCTGCTTATGGAGAAGTAAATAAAAAAAAGTAGCCTATCCATTTACTACACAAACTGAGGCACTGCATCGTTACAAAGAGCCAACATGGGGTGTGAGTCACAGAGAATAAAACAAAGGATAAAGGTCTCTTTAGCATTCCTTCCCTGCAGCAGAGAAAGAAACACAGTGTGCGGCAAGGAAGCAGGCAGCCCCACTCTCGGTACTCTGTTCTGCAACAATTCAGAAAACCGAACAAGCTAACACAGTGGGCGACGTGACACCTGTTGTGAAGAGACAAGAGAAGGTTTTTCAAATGCTCCTCGGCAGAGGCTGGAAATGTCAGAAATCACGCCCATGCAAAGAATATACCATCAACATTACAGCGCTATACTGACATTAACTGGAAAGCTTTACACCACTCGGAACACCATGCATTGTTGTGGTAATGAAGGCGTAATAATAAACTTTGTCCAAAGTAAACATTTTGACACGCTGCCTTTTTGTGTCATTTACATTCATTTTGGTACCGAAATGTGAGACAATATGGGTTATATGCTGAATACAATCCTAAAGATAAGACCAGAGGAAATGAAAGTAACTTGGAGACATACAAGCTGCCACTATGACAAAGAGAAACCACATGACTTGCCCTTTTAATTAGGTGATATGGTGCATGAAGACGGCATATAACCGACACCAGATCTCCGTACAGACATGTAAAAAATAATTTCACTTCATCGCCACAGTTGTGGATAAATTTGGGAGATTTAACTGTAACTGAGTTTCCTCAACAGATTAATGTGCAAAAAGGTCCAATCAGAACAGTCAAATTAAATATGAAATAATGAAATATTGGTTTGCGGGGGGAAACGTAAACTTGCCAAGAGATGTTCTTTCGGGGGTCACCACCACAGTGGATCATCTGACTTCATGTCCTCCTTCACCACAGCCATGAAACTCATCTGCGATCTTCCACCTTTCCCCATGTTTGGCATCTCCATATTTAACATGCCGCCACCATCTCAGCCTCGCCTCTCTAACCTTGTCTCCAACCTGCTCAACCCAAGCTCTCCCTCTGATGTACTCAATCATTTTAGATAAACAGCTGTTGCTGGCTCAGCACTACTATTAAAGAGTGTGTTCATAATATTCACAATGAAATTAATTTGGTGCCAACGCATCCTCGGCATTCAGTTCATCCAGGAAGATCACGTGGTATCATTTAGGCTGCAAACTCTTCTAACAGCACTCGTTTGAGGCAAAGACGCTGCTGGACAGTTACATCCTACAGTGTTTGTTTCTTCAACCAGAAACACTTTGTACTCTACAAGTCACTTTGAGCTACCCTGATGAGACTGTTAAAAAAGTGATGATTAAGGAAGGAGCTTTGCCTATGAGTGCATGTTTGTATGCGTTTACTGAACGCTTCTGTTTATACCCGCCTGCTCCAGAACAGCCAGGGGGCTTCAACTGCCAAAACATGAGCCTACCGAGCATTTTGAGTTGCTCGACTCCCTGAAGCAAAAAAAAAAAAAAAAAAAAAAAAAAAAATCATCTGAACTGCCACTGGCTTTGAACTGACAAACTGAGGATGCCAAGATCTGCTGTACTTTTAACTGTAGCTGTTCGATCTGAAGGCTGGCATGCCTTCACATCTCATTTGGCACATTTGGCCAAAAAGGGGATTTTTTTAAAATCCAGATATTAAATGTTTGATTTGACCAAATCAGTCATCCATCCATTCGCTTCCGCTTATCCTTTTCAGGGTCGTGGGGGGCGCTGGAGCCTATCCCAGCTGTCATGGGGCGAGAGGCGGGGTACACCCTGGACAGGTCGCCAGTCTGTCGCAGGGCCAACACACAAGGACAGACAACCATTCGCACTCACATTCATTCGCACATCCACACCTAGTGATAATTTGGATTATCCAATTAACCTATCCCCACAAGCTGCATGTCTTTGGACGGTGGGAGGAAGCCGGAGTACCCGGAGAGAACCCACGCAAACACGGGGAGAACATGCAAACTCCACACAGAAAGACCCCGGCCTGATGTAGGAATTGAACTCAGGACCTTCTTGCTGTGCGGCAACAGTGCTAACCACCGTGCCACCGTGCTGCCCCCAAATCAGTCATATTATTCATAAATTATCAATACCTCCCCCAAAAAATGAACATTAAAAACAATTTAAACAATGTTGTACGCATCCAGCTTCTGCTGTAATACTGCACAGCACGAACGTTGTTATACACAGATCTCAATATTTAAATCAAATAGGAAAAATACTTTCTGATCTCTTCGTGAGCCTGTTGCTGCAGGGTCTGACCCAGTTAAAATACAGACGTCCTATCGTTCCTTTCCTGCTCTTCTCCCAAGCGAGGCCAACATCAGCAACAGAGCAAGATGGAGAGATGAAGCCGAGAGAACAATCAGTACCTTCCTGCAAGGCCTTTTGTTAGTTGAGGTTTCTGTTCACTGCAGACTATACAGTAAGTGTATTTGTTTGCAAGCTAAAGATAGTTTCATGTGTGTTGCAGTATTTATGTGTATGCTCACCATCCAGCCATCCCTTAGTAAAACCATGTCTAGTAACCATACAGGGTTTGAAAACAAACTACTCAACTACAAATCACTGTAGATGTGCTAACATGAAGCCGATTGATTGTCATTTATTTATAATAAGTAGTGCTTTTAAGCATGCCATTAAATGCTACTAAACATTTTGAAATACAGACAGAATTGTGCAGAATCAGTCATGAATAAGAAAAAGAAGAGAATGCACTAATATCAGATATTATTTATATTCACTGCAACAATCTAAGCAGCGAGGAGTAAAGAGATAAGAAGACAGAAAATGAACAGCAGAGAGAAACAAAAGGGAAAAAAATAGAAAGCAACCAAATGTAAATTAAACCAACTAGAATAAGCACTGCTATTCCTTTCAAAACTTTTGAGTTTTTAAAAAATAAACATATAATAATTTTACAATCATAAACTTTCAGCTGAGCTTGGTAGTGACATTAGTTTTTCAGCTGAGACTGCATGACATAATGCCAGTGCGCAACCCTGAAACTCACAACACTGAGTCATGCACTTTTCGTGCTAGAGTTGTTGAGCAACATTTCGGAAGATTAAGCAATAAAAAAAACAGTGACATACAAATGATATTACTGCACAGCCATTACCCTTGTAATACTAGAGTATTAGTTACCAGGGAGGCAAACAGTATACAGTAATTTCTCATTACAAAATGAGGGTGTGTAACAGATTATAAGAAAGGAGAGAAACATCCAGATGTGTTCTTGTTATACAATTACACAAAGTGTTGCTACCAATATTCACACCCAGCATTTTCCCCAGTGTTGTGACCTGAAGTCAAAAGACCCACCCACATACAAGATGCAAAAGCAACTCAATCAGGTAAAATGGGAATAAAGGCAATAAAACAACATAAAAACAGAGTGAGTACAGCACAAAAAGATCAACTCTATTAATTATAGCTATAGTAAATCATCATGATTAAAGTACACAATCAAACAGTGTTAAAAAAAAACACAAACCCAGTCCTAGAGAGGCTTCAGAAGACATATTCAAGCTGGCAAAAGAGCTGAGTAAAAGTTTAAGTTTACCTTTGAAAACCTCAAAACGCCGGGCGGTGAATCAATGATTTGGTTTCAGTTATCGAGAAAACAATGTACTCACAGCTCTAAGTCTTGGATCCCAGTACAAACGGAAGGTTTATGATCAAAAGAGCTCAGGTTTGTTAAACAAACATTTAGCCTATGAACTTAAAGTGATTTTAAAGACGTACAGGAGAGATTGGTATCTCGTTTGCATAGAGAACATAGGGATATCTGAACATTCTTGATTTTACAGAATCTGGGTGTTGTCCTAGAAAAGAAGGAAGGAGGAATCCGGTGGCGGTAAACCTATCTTGGGGTATACTACAAGTACTGTATTTGCTTTGCCTGGGCAGCAAAGCCTAGCAGAAGAAAGATCCCTGCTGTAGCTGAAGAGGACCCCAGAGTGTTGTTATGTTGGACCCTGAGGCAACAACAACAAGCAGGCAGATCATGAGCAGAGGTGCGGCTCTCTGAAGAGGTATCGACTAAATTAATCGGCGCTTTGTGCTGTTGGCAAGTTTTTGCAAAACTCCAGACTGCTTAGTGACCACTCAGTCCAGGTACCTTATTATGGGTTATGAGCTGAGGGAACATTATAGAGAAATTGATGACTCCCACAGAATGGTCTCTACATCTTTTTAACCCGAGCAGTGTCAGCGTCAGTGAAGGCGAACGTTAGAGTACCCTTCTTTTCAGAATTTGTGTATTCATTTCTTTAAACCTCAGAAAGAGCTGTCACAGTGCAACTTTTTCCATTTCAGTTGCTTTCAAGGATGGTTTGTGCTAACAAGATGGCAAAATTGAGATGTTTTTTCTAAAGCAATTTCAGGACTATTTTGCCTGCAATATTAAAAGAAAAGAGTGGTTACATTTTAAACAAACCGTTAGCGCATTCACACTTTGCCTTAGGCAACAATATTCTCCAAAATCGAGCGTGTCCACTCTGCATCTGCAGCTGTGCACTCTCATACACATCTTCTAAAAAAAAGTTTGCTGTAAGCACACTGAATGAAAATGAGTCTTTTTCAGTATAATTAACACATGGCTACAATACATCCTTGTGCATAATAAAAGCTGACAATGCACATATGCAAAGCACTCACACAAATAGTGACAGCAACTTCAGTCTCTCATTCAGCAGAGCCACCGAGGATTTATCCGGTTGGAAAACAACTACAACGTTATTATGACCACAATTAAAGGGATTCACATCTTCTCGCGCCAATTTAGTCTATGCTGGGTGCTGAAGGTCGATACCATTTTAGTGCTGAACAAATCATTAATCTGCTCTTCTGGTAAAGAGGAGAATTATGTGGACAGCCGTGCATTTCAAGAATTAAGTGATGTTAATGTAAAAAGAAGGCGACGACTGGTTTAAACATAAATCTTGATTCAAGCCGACTGCTTTACATATTTCAATCATTTGAAGTTTAATTTTATTCAGGAGACATTGCAGTTTGTAATGACTTTAAGAGAGTAAATCTTTTTCTGGGTACCACCCTTTAAGGATATTTAAAGAACATATTTGTGGGATGTCATATGAGCAAAGCCAGATTAAAGGAATTATACGTCTCAATAAGGCTTTAAAAAGGTGTTGTTCCAGCTGCAGGTTTGTGGAATAACTAGTTAGACAGTAACCACCTTTTTGTTGTCTTACTGAGCAAAACAAGTGTCGTGCGGTACATAGAGAAGGCTTAACAAAGATGGAGTGCTACGCCACTTTGAAGAGGGTTTGGATGAGCAGACGCACGAACTGCTGTCGAGCGGATCGATCCAAACCGATGAAGCTTTGATTTAGAGTGAGTCAGCAGTAAAAGGACCGGAGGATAAGCAGATGAGTGAGAGGCAGAATGAAAGGGGGAAAGATGGAAGAGAAAATGGAAAGTGGGATTGAAGGAGAAGAGCAGGATGGGAAATCCAGACTGAGAGCTGCAGTGTCTCCCTGCTTGTGTTTGTCAGACTGAGCCACAGAGATAAGAGGCGTTTCTCTGCAGAGGCTTTTCCCCCCCCAGTTTCTCGCTCTTTGTTCATTTTACTCTCTATTCTCCAAACATCTATTTGCTCCTCGTTTGTTAGCGCCACAAAAGTATTCACCTAAAACCTGAAAAGTTAAGCTTCCGCTTTGATATGCAGCATTTTGACTCTGTTGCCGCCTGGTGCTTTGATTACCTTGAGCCTCTGATCCTGTCAGAGAAGAAGCTCTGGTACAGATGGAGTGCAAAAGAGGCTTTATAAGAACTTAAAAGGCTACATTTACAAATAAATAAATGGTGAAATAACTTGTTAGCAACTAATAAAATTATCTTTTTTGTCATTTTTTTTAACCTTTGTTTGATGATCATCTTTGTAGCCTCATTTTTTTTGGGGGGGGGGGGCCCAAAATTATCACTAGGTTAATCTGTAAAGCAAATAACCATTCGGTATTCCTTGAGTTGATGAGAGACGGTTGCAGCCACACCTACATGTATTCCTTAAACATCCGCTCTTTGTGTTTAATGTGCATGTTTCTGCCTGTGTAACTGCCTTACTCAGATTCAACAGTAAGCATTATTCTTCCTGAATCATATCTGACTCATGTTTAAACTCCGTTTAGGTCAACGCTGTTTGAAATGCTGTGTGAATTAAACACACAAATACACACACGTCTAACTGAAATGCTGAAACATGAGGAAACCATGAGACTCTTTACAGCCTCACTGTCTTCTTGCTCATTCATCACTAGGCCATAACCATAACTGAAACATGGGAAAAAAAAAGACGTTTGTTTCAGGTAGCTACTTGAGTTACAAGAAATGCCACACTGGACAAAGGACACTGTAGGGAGGGACTGCAGACACACACTGGAGACTCTGTGGAGGTACGTTCAGTGAAACGCGAATGCCCCTAGAGTTAAAACACTGTGCACGTGTCAGTATTTGCTTCTGTATTTCTGAATTGACTGAATGAAGATTCAGTTTAGACGGTTCAAGGCAGTGGTTAATAAAAACAGGGAGAACCTGAAATACATCCTATGATTAATGTGCCAGAGTTCATTGTGTTCATAAATTTGAGAACTGCATGTCTGTAAAGTGACAAAACAGTGAGGACAAGCAGCTTGTAAAAACAACTGCTATATGTTTCTGATCAGAGTTAGTTATATTTGTCATTAGTTTTAATTTTGAAGTTTTAGTTTTGATTCAGTTGAGTTTGAAGTGTTTTAGAGCGACTAGGTTTATCTCAGTGTATTTATTTATTTGGTTGGTTGAAAATGTTTAGTTTTTGTTGAAGATGCACTGATCTGATATTTGGATTAAATATCGCTTTGACTTGAAAGACTGAATGACATGAAGGAAGCTAAGAGCAAGGGAGGAGCAGTTTGGTGAAGTTTCAAGTGACTCAATTTTATTTTTATGTTGGCAGATGCTCTCATTTTAACTTCAAGCTTCAGTCAGATGATTCAGCATGACTGAAAAGTTTTTACTATAGCCATGTAACACAGTTTTTATTCTACATATAGTAGGGTTGTCAAACATAAGGCCCAGGGGCCAGATTAAGCCTGGCAAAGACTCCAATCTGGTCCACTGGATGGCTTTAGAAAATGTGAAGGAGGGCACAAATATTGAACTTCAATGTATTTTCATAAGTTTTACAACTTTTAAAAGACCTTCCTGATTGCCATTCACTCTGCACCAAAACTATAGATCAACAATAAAAATTAACACACTGAAAAGTTCCTGTTTTTTCACTATTTTCTATAGAAATTTCTTTTTTCTTTTTTTTTTTTTTAACAATTGGTCCACTGGGGCAAAAAATGGACATTACTTAATGTGACACTTGTGACTGTGATACATTGAGAAAACAGCCACAGGCTTAAATGTTTGCAGTGGGCAACAGTATATAAACGCTTACGCAATTAATGTTATACCTTGTAGTAACATCAGTAGGCTACTCGGCAACCATCCTAACATTTGACTCGGTGTCAACTCAACAAAATACAACGTCAACAATTTAAATAAACATCTGCCATTACCATGTCAACAATTTCAAAATTAATAAATGAGTTTATGTTTAAATACATGGAATGATCATTTGGTTTCGGTATTTAATTGGGTATCAAAAATCGTGCAGTTTTAATCGGTATTGGTGCAAACTACTACTTTCCTGGTATCCTGACATCCCTTCTACGTTTTATCATCAGGCTGGGTTTTTTTGGACAGGAAGACTTTTGTGTACATGTTGGTTACCTACAGTACTTGGTACCAACAGACCCTTGAAGCCAAAGCTCGAAACTAGAAAAATGCAAATTTGGCTTATCTTCAGTTTCTGTGTTAGTTTAATGTGTTTTCTATTTTTAATATAATGTGGGGGTTTGGCATTAGGGACAAGTTCAGATAGATAAGGTATCATAATACAAACACTACTTCAGCTCATGTACACATCCTCGTTTCAACATGCACCAAAGCCTCCTGAAGCTTGCAGAGTTGATAAATTTCACTACACTGAAAAAAACATAAAATTAAGGATATCAGTTTAGTTTTAGTTAAATGTTGCTTCTCACTGTTGCTGGTGACACTGATATTTACCAATAAAGCATGTGTGTCGGTTTTCAAACACTTCATAATGATAAATAATAATAAAAATATACCTTATATATAATGACAATGGTATAAAAAGCAGGCCCAATTTGACCAATGATTAAAGCCCAGTGACCGTCTGTTTCATCTTGAAAAATGAAACTGTTAAAATGATAATAGTTGTGTAAGCATCTGTCACAATAATTTAAGTTTAACCCAAGGTATATGTTACGAGGAAGTGCAATTATGAGAAGCTGTCACACAAAGTGGGTAGGTATGTGAATTAGCTCATTTGCCCTTGGTCTCGTTTGACATGTGCTATGTGCTCCTGCCAAACAAAACAAAGAAGTTGGTATTAGCTGTCATATCAAAATCATGCATGCTTTCCTGTAAGTACTGCAGTCAATGACTGTAAGAGATGCGGCAACTTCAAATGCTTTATCAGTCTAAAACCCAGAGATATAAAACACGAAAAAAGGAGAAAATAATTACTCTCAATCATATTTTTATCCATTATAGACTTAAATAATTAATATACCATCAAATCTGATGACTGTTTCATCTTTTTGTCCTCAGCATTGCAATCCACTGATTAATGTTTCCCTTGAATTATCATCATCATCACCAGCAAAAAGAGAAGTTAGTTATCTTTCCAGAAAAGAGGAAACACTGACTCATTTGGAGTTTCACAAGCACTTAACACTCGCTGTCCAATTTACTGTTCAGGTTCATTATTTCACAGCTTGAGAGTGTTGTGTCTAGAGTGTTTTATGAGTCATCAAACTCACGTCCAAAGAAAAGGGGGAAAAAAAGGACATCATCCTTCTTCAACATAGTGCATTGTCTTTCTCTTAACTGACAGCTTGTGAGCCCACTTGCTGTCGGCTATTGAACGGAAGCATTTCAGCGTGCTGTTTGGCAGACACTCAGCAGGTGGTCTAGCCCCTGTCTGCCATAGGCGGTTGCATTAAAACCGTATTATCTGTTTTTTTAAAAAGTAACTTTAAAACACTTATAACTGGTAAATGGTGAGAGCCAGGGGAGCTTCAACAGCATTCGATTAATATTTATTTTTAAACCTAGAGTACATGATCTCAGTGACAAAGAAGCTACAGTATGAATGGTCCTGTTTAGATAATTGCTCATTTTGTCTATCGATTTTTGTGTCTTTTCTCAGTAGCACTGTGTTAGAAGGCCTGGAAGAAATTGTGTAAGAGGAGTGACTGTGGCTCCTGGAGATTAGCTTTCATTCACCGAGTACGGCTCAGAACTGCATGTTAATCTAGTTATTCTAGTCCCTGAGAAATACAGGTGCACTGGTACAAATAATTGGCTATGGGGCGGTTTTAGTGCAGGAAACAAACATCAAATTACTGTAAAAAGCAAATCTGTTAAAGTGTATGCCATTAAACACATTTGTCTTTTCAGTAGAAAGATCTTTGGAGAATGTTTTAGTTTTTTTTGGTCCGGGGGAATCGACAGCAACTTTCCTGCTCAACTAAGAGAGGACAAATCTCATTATGTAACGTCCAGTCACAGAGCAGCAGGTGTATTCAAAGTGACTACAGAGTCTGACGTCATGATATGTTGCCACTGACAATAGAAATAAAACTCCCCTTGCCTTTCTATTTTTGGAGAGTTGAATAAATACGCTCAAAAGTTACAGCAAACAAGAATGTGTGCAAAAAATATCAAGAAGGATTTTCCATGTATTTTAAGTGTGCGTGCTTAAATAAATCATAGCATTTGCAAACAATTTAAATGTATAAAAAGAGAAGTTTGTATATGTGCAGTGGTCATGTGACGGGAAATCTGTAGTTTTGTGGGATGTTATTAATGAAGTTTGGCTCATATCAGCTGATGGGAATTTTTAAGTATGAAATGCCACAAAATGATGATGATTAGATAGATAAGTTTATTTGACATTTATAAACACAACTGTAGAAAATAACTTTCACTGTCACATTTATCTGCTGTTCTTTCCGTTTCTTTCTTTCTTTCTTTCTTTCTTTCTTTTTTTAAATAAACTACACCTGGACATTCACTTCACATGTCTTTTGATCCTTCTCTCTGTCATTCTCCGTGTCTCCTTCCAGCTACCCTAGTTTCCAATTAATCCCATTACCCTCAGGGAGAGATGCTGGGATGCAAAGGAAGCAGAGGGAATATGACAGGAGGGGGGGGGGGGACACAGGAAAGCAGAGAAAGGAAAAAGAAGAGAGGAGACAGGAGTGTGCAGGCATGACACCAACAGCTGAGCAACACAGACAGGCAAGCTGTGAGGCAGGGTCAACTACGTGCAACACTCACATTCAAACACACAAACCGGGGGACAATGGACCGCCGCTGAAGCATCACCCCCCTTAACTCCCCTTTAACTCAGCTTTCTTTCCCCCAACGCGTAAACTGCTTTTCTTTCACTAAACCCCAGCTTCTCCCTGCGGACCTCTTTCTGTGTTTTGTTCTCATTCTGTCAAGTCATCTTTTATCACCCTCACATTTCAGCAGGCTTGCTGCACTCTCTGGTCTCTTACCCCGTTAACTAGTGCGGGGAGTCCATGATCGGCAGTCTCCCTCTTTCCACCAGCCAAACCGTGATCCACTGAAGTCATCCAGCCGCCCTGTTTACCAGGGCTAAGTCCGTTGTCTTGGCTTTCACGCGCACAGGTGTTCCCTTCAAAGGCAAGTGTTAGGGGAGGAGGGGGGGAGGCGGAAACGACGGAATAGTCCAAAGGGTGAGTCCCCGGTAGTGGTATAGTCCACGGAGAGGCAGAGGAGCGAGGCAGGCTGTGTCTTTCTCTTTAAAAACACTGCACTGGCTTTTCCCGCACCAGCGCAGACTCTCTCTCTCTCCCTCTCTTTTGACAAACGCGTGCACGCGCAAACACACACACACACACTCTCTGCACCTCACACACTTTCTCTCGCTCACTTGTTCGCCGGCTGACTCGCGTTCACACAGCGAGAGCTCGGATCGGGCAACAGTTGTTGAATTCATGGCCCCTCCTCCTTCTCCTCCTCGCTCCCTCCTCCTTGCAGGTGGTCGCTTAGCAACTGGCTGCTGTGGGCGGGGCTTGTGAGAGTTCTCACATTGCTGCACACTCGGCTCTCGGCTGCCGCCCACTCAGGCTATATTTGCATATGAAGCCCGGCCTGCCTAAAAGTCGGACTCCCGGTGAAGAAGAGGACAGTGCATGTGTGGGCTGTGAAGAGGGGGAGGAAGGTGACGGTTGTCACTAAAACTGAAACAGTTTGCATTCGGTGATGCAGCAGGTTGCATGAGATAGGTCAAAAATACAAGATGTGCTGGTTAGTCATAGCGGAAAAGAAGATCAAATAGAAGACAGGAAGCATGAGTGAGAGGGAGAGAGGGGATAGAAAAGAAGCTGGAGGCACTGGTTGTTCATTTTACTTAATGAGGTCAGGAAATATCTTGGCTGTAATGTATTTTTCGAGCAGAGGAGCAGACAGCAGATACAATAAAGTGATTATATGATAGAAAATTAATTTTTAAGAAAAAAAAAAACCCTCACTGAGTTACTCAGTTCTATGTTGTTAAACAGAATGTGTTTGGGGGGCTGGTCAGACAAAACAGCCATTGTAGGCAACATACCTCATATGGCTTGGACTTCAGAAAAATCAGTGTAGGCGACTGACATGTTTGCATTTCATTTATGGGATGTGAAGAAATAAAGCTTGGAGGCACAGAAAATCCTCTCAAAAATGCATTCTGAGAAAAGATACTTTTCTTGGTGCCTGTAAAGTTTACATTTCACAGCTATGACAAGTGACAACTTTGAAGATCAGTGAAAATGTATCCAATTCTTCACGTTCATAAGGTGCTTACTTGCTTACATTCTTAGGTAAAACCTGGATAAATAACTTTAATATGCTATAATTCAATGTTATAACTCGATGCTCTAAAAAGCAAAACTATTTTTGCTTTAACATTTGACAAAACAACTTTTTTTTCCAGTCATGCCATTTCCTCTGCACTCTTATGTAACTTCCAAAAATTCTATATATGTCGGAAAAAGGGCCTGTGAGTGGGCTCTCTATAACGTGAACCATTATTAGCTTAGCTCCACAGAATATCTGAATCATTCTCACAACTTCCACTCCATGCTTTACTCCTTACTTGTATTGTGAGTCGGCCACTGCCACAGAGTCTCTTATAAGAGACAGAAATACAGAAACAAACTGCGATTTGGTGTGTTGTCTACTTTTGGTTACTTATTTCTTAATAGTTGAGTAATTCTACACTAAAACTCAACTCAATAGTCTGCTCTGTAGGAAAAAAAAACATATAGTAGAGGTTTTTATTATTAGGCTACATGACTGTGACTTCAAACAGCTTTACACTTATCTGAACTTGGCTGTGCACTAATTGAGTTTGCATTCCAAAGTGTCAGTCAGCAGGTTGTAACTACAGGGTTTTTCCTGCACAGAAGAATTCGCAGTGTCCCCAAGAGGACTTATGCCAAAGTAAGATTAAAGGAAACTTACCAGCACTGTAATGAAATGAGTTCAGATTGCATAATATTTAACAAATGATGAGAAAAATCATATATTTCTGACTGTAGGATAACAAAGTTCAGAGCCTTTATAGTATATGGGCTGATCTAGCCGGTTCTCATTCCCAGGGAATCAAATACTGCTGTTTTGTCAAAGCTTCTGGTGTCTCAAAGATAAAAATCAAGGTACCCTTAGGTATCGTTTCTGTGACGCACAGAGATATGACAATATTGAGAGGGTCTCTCACTCCCAGATTATCATATGCGGTCCACTTTTAAATGCAGTGGCTAAGCGTCATATTAACAATTTAAAAAAAGGTTTATTTTAAACCCAACCAAGTAACAAGCTGATCATTTTTTCCTCTCTTAAAACAGATTTTTATCTCTAGGTGTCCAATATAGCCATAACCAGCATGTGAAGGCACCACTGGCCAAATCTGTGAGATGTCAGAGGCAACTGACAGAACAGCAGTTTTTGACAGCCTGGAATAAGAATGTGTTGAGTGTTTGTTGTTGTAAGTCATAGTGCTATTCTGATCCAGGAAAAACCCTGAACTACCAGTTTATCTGGCTACATTTTCTTAACAAAAAAGAAAAAAAAAAGAAAAAGAAAGATGAGATGAGCTGTTTTTTTTTATTATGCTGCTTCATTTGGCCCAAATCAACAACTACCATTATTATTATTCGCCTTCTCTTAATAGTGTCACATGAGAACCTCCCTGGCTGGCTACCTAAAATATAACCAGCTAGTTCCCCATGCAGCCTAAACATAAATCATACTCTACTGCCACCTATAACAAAAAAAATCCCTGCTGATTCTACTTCAGAAAGATGGCAACTCCTCTGTGTCTCTATTTTTAAATGCCTGTGGCTGTATTTCCTTACACAGACATCTAAGCTATATTCTCTAATGATAAAATGGTGATACAGTATCTGTTTGTATGGTGTTTGCTAAAGTTTCACCACTCCACGTTTTGTTCTGGTAACTGGACTCAGCAGCTCTTGGCATGAGCTGCAGGCAGCTGAGCCAGATCTTAATCCTGCTAAAATTACAAGGAAATGCCAGTGGACCTATTACCTCCTCACTGTCTTTGACTCTCTCTTCTGCTTGTTGACATATTTTCAGTGTTTCAGTGTGAGCTTTGTGACTCATACTTTGCTTCTCTCTCTGTCTCCCATGCGTGTAGTCTTAGAATAACACAGTGATGAAAAACAAGGGGAGAGGTGGTCAGAAAGAGGCAAAAAGAAGAATAGATATGATTTACATTAAAGCAGCCAAATAAATCAGATTATGGGGAAAGGAATGCACCGTATAGTCTTGTTCTTTCTCCTCTTTACTTCTCAAGGATGCTGGCAGTTGCTCAGCCAGTGGTCTGTGGCTATTTGTTTACATGCAATTTGTTAGAGAGTTGGCCCCTTTCCTTCTTTTCAGAGAAGCCATTTACAATTCTATTCATGTCTACCTGCCTCAGCAGCACATACTTAGGGACAAGAGGGTTGGTTTTAACTACATACCTTCACAAAGTGTTATAGTAATATTTTTTAGTAAGGGGAAGATCAAGCTCAAAATCATCACATTAGTTTCTGTAACTGGGTTTAATGGACTGAAAGCAGGTGCAAGATTAAAGCAATTAGAGTAGGTGGAAAAGGGGATATGGTGGTGTATGAATCCAAATTATATTTCTAATGCACAAACACATTGTGGGTATTTAAAAAAAAAAAGCACAAACCTAACACCTAACAAATGTGTATGTTGCAGAGTTTAGCTGAAACAGCTCTGTGGGGATTCTCAACCAGCTGCTGGGATTCGCAGTGCAGCCAGATGAATGATAGAGGGAGAGGGTGGGGGTGGAGAAGATAGAGAGAGGGAGTAAGAGGCTGCGGAGAACAAGGGAGGAAAAGGAGAGCACGAGAAGCTCGCGAAAAGTAGACGAGGCAGCAGTACTGTTGGCGGGGGGTGGCGGTTGTTGGTGGGCAGCTTATTTGCGCTGAGTGCTTTGAATGCCAATAACTCTGCTGCTAAGTGCAGAAACACAAGCTTTGGACATGGTGGCACATTTTCATAAGGCCAGAAGAAAACATTTTTTGATATTCAGATTTTATTTCAAAGAAGCATACTCCATCATTCTTTTAATCTTTTGTCCCTTTAGGTGGACATCAGGTCTTGTTTGATCGCAGAATGATAGAATGAGGACTGAGTGAAGCCGAATGATATTTCACTGAGCTTTTCTTTTTATTGAGTTTTCATGTTTCATTATCACCGCTACTTTCCCTTCAGAGATGAGCCCCACCCTCTGGTTTGTGAGCCTGGACATGTTGTTTTCTAAAACCTGCTCACCTGTTTTCTGTTTGATGTTATCAAAGGACCATCTGTTTGGTGGTAGTGGGCCCCGTTGTCCTGTTTTCATGCATCATCCTAAAATAAATTTACTGTACTGTCAGATTTACAGTACTGCTGTACTGTCGAGGGAATGTCCCCTTATTATCCCCTTTTCCCCAATTATAATAATTTAAATAAGCCTGTGCAAGATTACAAACTCATCTGTTACAAACTTTAATATAATTTAAGGTCATTCTGCAGAACTACAGGTACCTTTTTAATTCTGTCCTACAGACACAACAGTCTGCTATCATGATACAGGAGGAGGAGTTTATTATATAAAACCTGAGGTCTGACAACATGAAAGCACTAAGTGCAGTTTTGTGAGAGTCACTATAATGGAAATGCTGGCAGAGAAGGTGTTGAGAGAAAGGGGTCAGGCAGAGTGTGAGTGAGCTAATGGTAGACTGAAAAGGATGAAATCTGCTGCAACATTTTCTTGCTATCCGAAGGGCTGATATAAACAGTGAGGCTATGAATAACTGAGTCTCAATACATGTGAATAAAAATGTAGAATATGAGCGTGACAAGTCAAACCAAACCATGAAGAGAAGAGCGCAGAGACATACATGTGGGCCATATCTGGGACTGCGAAGCTGTGGTGGGCTGGAGCCTACTCCAGCTTTCATGAGTCGGGAGGCAGGTTACACCTAAGCCAGGTCACCAGTATATCTTAAGGCTAACAAAAAGAGGCAGACACCTATTCAGTTTCACAGTCACACCTGTGGGCATGGAAGTCTTTGGATCGTGGGAGGAAAGCAGAAGACCTGGAGGCTATCCAGCATGCACAGGAAACACATGCAAACACCAGGAAAAAGATGCCATTCAATATGATATTTCATTTTTCCCCCTTATTTTGACTAAATCACAAGACTACATCAAGAAGAGTTGAAACAATGAATCGATTACTTGACTTAATCTTCTTGGAAACGATTTCTTTCACTTTTTGCAGAATAAAGTGTAATAAATTCACAAGGTTTGGAAAATCGGTTGAAAAAAAGAGTTGGCGATGTCACAAAAGCCTCTGCGAAACGAATGACAAGTAAGATTTTGTGTCATGAAAACCACACATTTATATTAAGAGAAAGTCTAACCAGGAATTTACCAGCTTACTTTTATTACTTTTACACAGAAAAGATCAACCAACACTGAAAATATTTTCAAGGAATCCTGCAATTAAAATACTATGAAAATAACCCAGACGTGTAACTCTATTTGTAGCCGTGTGATTGTTACAGGAGTGAAATCAGGTCACTGGGTCAGTGACTCGATATATTGATTTCTGTTTACATGGCGAGAATTCATCCATTTGTTATGGCACAGTGGACCCTGACAGGCCGATGGATGACCTGAGTGTACGTCCAGAATGTACAAAACCGTAAATTAAAAACTGTTCAGGAAGTGGTGAGAAGTTGGTCATTTTTACTGTCTTGCTGGATAGATATGCAGATATGCAACTGCACATATACACACAGACACACTTTGACAGTGTATGTGGCAACCATGCAAATGACTGCACATTGCAGTGGAAGCACTAATTTACATTTACCTGGAAACAGACATTAAACTCTTTCTTGTCCTGGTTCAGTAGGTCACAGGGCCCTGTCAGTGTTATACAACTAAAAATGTAATTTTGCAGGTAAAAGTGCCTTCAGTAAAAAATGCAAAACTGTTAAGTAAAGCTTACAGGGGAAGCAAACTTTTGCTTTCTGCTATTCCTGCTTCTTCTTTGCAGATTTTATTTGACTTTTAAAGTTACGTTTACGCTGGCAGTTAGGTAACCTTAAGAGAACAACTTTGGTTTGGTTTGATAAAATTTGTATGTCATACAGAAAACATGGATGGATTAATGCATCTATCTTTCAATTATGTGCAAACTAACATAGAATAATATTATAAGTCATCTAACAAGCCCCACAATTAAGGTTTCATACCTCGAGGTCTAATTTCTGATCCCTGCATGAAGGCAGCAAAACAGTACTGCTGGATGTTTAAACTGTATCAAATATAACATGGTGCAACCTGTGGTGAAGTAAAGTCACTGCTTTTTCACCCCCCTATCAGTGAGTGATAACTAACATTGATACTCTGTCAGTATGCTGAGTAGGCCCAGCAAACAGGTGACTGACAACACATCAAATCCTTATGATCAATACGTGACCTGACCATCCATCTATCAAATTGCCACACCACTGGGACAGCGGGCGACAGACGAATCAATGAGGAAGGGAGAAGGTGGAGATACAGACAAGTCTGATTACAGGAAAGCGAGCAAGAGAGAGACAAAGTGAAGGATCTGACTGACTGCCCATGGTGGAATTGAGGGTCAAAAATGAATAAGAAGAAGCAGAAAAAGAAGGATGTTTGGTGTTTATAGGAGGTTTTTACTTCCTCTTTTTAAAGGTTACTCTGGGTAGGGAGGGTGCGAACTGAGCGGAACAATGCAGCTAGACAATGGCTGCTAATTAGCCTGACAGACGGGGGGAAAAAAACACTGAACCATGAAAGGAGTCATTGGCGAAGGTCATGGAATACAAATACACTGTGGAAAGAGAAGAACAAAGAGAAGTGGATATGCAAACACAAACAGCCTTTGAGCTTTAGTCTTTACCCTAAATGGACACTAGTGCTGTAACAATGTCAGATTTTTAGGTTACTGTGGCCAATTAACCAAACCAATATACATTTGCAATCAGGTCAGGTGAGAGGCCATTACCATAACCCATAGTGACCCATGAATATTAATTTATTAACTATCACACTTTTCATCAAACATGAAGAGAACTGTGATTTTCACCTATTTGTGGTGCTTTACAGTTGCAGCAAACAAATCGAACACATCAGACAGTATGAACGTGCACTGCTTGAACAGAGTGCGGTGTATGCACTCTGCATCTGCCTAAAGATGAACGCAGACATCATTCAGTCTGCTCAACATGGGAAGTGTTTTTCTTTTACTTCCACAAAAGCATCACAGTATTGGTGTTGAAAGACACCTGGATGCTGACACAGTAAAGTGGCAGTGATCACCTCTTTATAGTTCTTGTTCATGTGGAGAACCTATTTGAGCCATCGCTGCGGTTATTGCATTTTTTTTCTGCACTGCCATGTTGTGATGTTACAGAGGACAAAAAAACACCGGCTGAAACTGATTGTGCAAAACTTCTCTTGCGGTTATACTGCAAACCTGAGGTTTAATAATGTGCAAAACCAGGATGTGGTACCAGCAGGAACAAATTAATTTGGTATGAGAAAAGTGTCATGCCACTTCAATCATTTACAGGGATGTTTACAGTAAAGATCATCAAGCTAACACTATCAAAACAGATGCGCTTGACTACTCCTTCATAATAACAAGACACCTTTTTAATTCTTGTCACATTGAAGTTAAGCTAAAACTTGCCCTAACCCCAACTTTTAACTAATTGTGAATACTATATGATAGCACTTAATTCCTAAAAGGCAAAGGGACTGTTACAACCTGCCATAACATGAAGTGGAGAATGACACAAGAGTAAATAACTAAAAATCGGAGGTTAAAATGAGTCAAAACTCTTTGGAACGGTGTTCTGACACCTTTGGATATTGAGCAATTAAATCTAATAGACAGATTAATGCGTATTACTCTCGAATGAGTATATTTATTGTGTGTTGCAGCTTGGCATTTCTTCCAGTGATGGCATGGAGATACTTGCATAGTAAGAAGAAAATAATGTATAGATGATGAATAGAATCTTATTACTTGGATTTTATAGCTGTCACTATAAGAGTAATATTTTGTTGAGGGATAGAAATCGAGAACTGTTTTTTTTTTCCAGAGTACCAGTTCCCAGTTAACCAGTTTCTTGGAATTTTTTGTCTCCTTGCTTATTGATCGTGCTTATTGGTTCAACTTTGTTCCTCCGCTAAAAATTGCTAATTTCTACGGAGCCCCTCTGATGACATGGTCCAAAAAATAAATAAATTGTGGCCACAAAATACTACTTCGTGCCCTCGAAATAGTGTAACGTGCCCACGAAATACTTATTTGTGGCCACGAATTGGGTATAATGTGGCAACGAATTACGCATTTGTGGCAACGAAATAGAAAACGTGCGCACATCATATTGATACAATTCCTGGACAGCTGCGTAGAGACATAAGCATAAGAGTAGACTAAACCTATACACCATGGACAGAGACAGTATGATTGAGTTTTATTTTAGGCTGGGAATGAGCTACAAATGCATTTTGAAAAGCCTGGCAATGCAAGGAACCATTATTACGGAGAGACATTTAAACAGGATATTGAGAGCCCAGTTGCTTTACAGACGTAAGTACGACCTGGACGCCGGGATAGATTTTACTGTCAACCAACTGCAAGGGCCTGGGAAGGATCACGGTTATCGGTCAAGTGTTTCGTGCCCACAAATTAGCATTTTGCTCACCTCAGTCCAGCAGCCAGACTCTGAACTTCAACAGGTAACAAACTGATGAGCAGTCAGGCTGCACCTCTGTACCTGTACATTTTATTTTATTTTTCTTACAGTAGAATTACTTTAGTCTCTTTGTGTGGGGGTTTATTTTTGGCTTGAGCTGCTGGCTTAAGAGAAAGATTGTATGTGTTTTCTCATTATGTAATGTGTTTTGTGTAATATGTGCAATACATTTCTTTTTTGAGTAATGACCCCAACTCTGATCACAACAATGAGGGGAGATACCTCCAACAGGCACAAACATTTGGCCACACAGCATGCAATTAGTTTGTACAAATGTAATGTCTTTGATATGCTGCTTAGCGATGGTCGGGACTCTCTAAGTAGAGCCTATGAAAACCCAATGAGAATCGATAATGGAATCAGAATTGCTAAATCCTTGTCTATTCCCAGCCCTAATTTTGTTACCGCCTGATTACATTATGCAGTTCAGTTTTATTTACAAATGTCTTCCTGAATTTAAAACAATGCCAGTGCAAATTGTTTAAAGATTTTTGGTTCTTATCATTATTTTTCCAGCGTCTCAGCCTTCAAGTGTGATGCAATGCTATGGCTTGTGGAAGTGGGAGTGTACAATTATAGTTGTGTAGGAAAGAGGGAAAAAACAGAGAGTGGGAGAAGGAGGTACTGATCCAGAACTGAGTTCTTGTGACAGCTTTTCTATTCAGTCCACACATCACAGGGCAATCTGCGACCTGATTAAACAAACAGAATGAAGGAGAAATGAGAAAGACAGAAAGAAACTGGCGATGGAGGAAAAAATGTGCGTGCTGATCAAAGTCCACTGGGAAGCACAAAGCAGAAGCTGTGGATGAAAGTCACAAAAATGGGGGTGAGAGGGAGGGAATCTTTGGATCTAAAGAGTTAGTAGAGTCAATCCCTGATTGAACCAAGTTATGCCCACATGAGCTGCACAGTGACATGTAAAGCAAAAGGGGTTTGTGGAGAGGGCTGAAATGTTTTGCACACTGGGCTTGAGCATTATAAGAAATTTTGGCTCAGATATGGGGGTACAGTGAGGGAGGATGGGCAGAACAAAGCTTTGAAGAGACCTCTGACACGGGAAGGGAGAAAACATGGAGGACAGTAAACTGTTTCATTCAACAATTTTTAGGCAGACAGGTGGCCAAGGATGTATGGCCACCTGTATGCAATGATTTGAATTAATGCCAAAACAAGCAAAACAACAACAACATGGTAGTAGAAAAGTAGAAATAAGTGACCTCATGGAGGAAACATCACCGCAAAATGAGGAAATGCGATGAAGAGAGGCCAAACAGTATCACTTAACTAAAATAACTACAAACAAAACTGGTATTTAAAGCTGGATAAATAGCTGTCAGTCATTAACAGAATTTTATCAGTTACAAGATATGGTGAGCTGCCTGGAAGAAAAAGGTGTTTTCATGTACTACTTCATACATACTACTAATCAGAAGAAATCTCAAATCAAATCAAATCAAAATCTCAAATTTCAAAATGACCCTGTGGAGTTTAAATGAAGTTATATTTACTCACCAGGGCATATTGTGTCTATTCCTGTGGCCTGACAACTTACATATTTGTGTATGTGTAATGTGTAATACCTCTATATGGCAGAATTTGCATTCATAAAGGCATCAAGGAAGCAATCAATTGATGTTAGCTGGCACTGAAATTATCCGATATGCTGGGAGAACAGCTTAGACTGACTTTGTGGTCAGCTTGAAGTAATGCTAAGCCTAATTTGTTAGTATCATTCAAATATAATAAAAAAAACTGTTTGAGCGAACTAGTATTTCGATTGTGTTTGTCAACTCTTGTGCATGTGCATGTGTATTGCATACACAAATATTCATATATGCTATAGCACTTAATGCAGTATTTAATTTAGTGTTTATCTTGGCAAACCTTTTAGTGGATATAGGAGAAATAATGTAGATATAGGTGATATTTATAAATATAGCTGATGTTAATTCTAGTTCCAACTCTGTATAATACTGTAGATATTATTTTACATAGACGTGCATGAAAAAGTAGGTCAGCAGATCCATGCTTACGTTGCAACATCATACATGATTTACATGCACAAGCTTGTTTTTGGGTTTTGCTGAACACAGTTTCTTCTTTCTTCTTGACTCACTGGAAGAAGAACACTGAACGGCTGTGCAATTTTACATGTCTGCTCAGTCCTCAGCCTTACAGTGACTAAAGAGAGAATCATCCAAAAACATGAAGAAAGAGAATTTATTTGGAAATAAACACATAAAAGTGACCCAGACGTGTACTTTAACAACAAACACACACACACACACACACTTCTTTTTTCAGATGCTCGTGACAACATAACATTGGCCTCTTCTGTCACTTCAACCCTCTGCACATTTTTTTGCTTCCTCGCAGCTCCATCTTCAACGTCCTTTGTCTGATATATTCACTATACCTCCTTTGCACATATACAAACCACTTCAGCCTTGCCTCCCCAACTTTGTCTACAAATCATTCACCTTTCCATCTCCTTCCATCTGCTTCTATTGACATTCATTCTTCTCTCCAGTGCATACCTCCACCTCTCCAGACTCTCTTCCGCTTGCTCCCTACTCTCACTACAGGTCACAGTGTTGAGTCTGCAAACATCATATCCAACGCAGACTCCTGCCTGAGCCTCTGTCAAGCATCCATGTGTATGTGAAATGTTCTATTATTCAAATGTCCTTATTTAGCAATGTGATGAGGGCTGTTTTTCCTTACCAACTTAAAAGAAAAAATAAATGTCATCAAAATTTACAGGCCTTATGACCTTATAATAATGGACCGAGTTATTTCAGTTATTTTTCTTTCCTTTTCACTATTCAGACATGACTTTCAAAAGGAGTGTACGGGAAAGAAATGTTTCCTTTCCTGTAAAATGCCTGGAAGCTAGGCAAGGTTAATGCACTCGATAATAGAGCCCGGGCCCCAAAAAGGACAGCGTACTTACAATGTAAGATGTGGGAAATGTGTTTGTTTTGTACTTAAAATTACTTAGGGTATACTTTTTGTGTCATTCCCTGTAAAATACCTACAGTTTAGCCTCCACTTAAAATGACCTCCGATGTAATTATCATTTCTTTCCTGTAAAACACATAAAGTTGCACAAATAAAAATGACTCATGCACTAGCTAAAGTTATTCACACATTATTTAAAATTCCTTGGAAACTACTTAACAGAATAATTATTTCTTTGTTTCCTGTAAAAAACTGATTTGTTACCCCCTTATTCTAGTGTACCTAACTGTAAGTATTTGTAGGTAAGTATAATTACATTATAATTTCAAATGAAATATACTGAAATTCTACTTAATTACAGGGGAACTACACTTGTAGTCATGGGCCAACTTATAAAGTGTTGGATACACACACACACACACACACACACACACACACACACAAAATGTTGACATTGCACGACAAAGACGTGTTTAAGGTGAAAAATGAAATCTTTCTGACAGTCTGTGCAACTTGTTTTGAATACCTGACTCATGTCTGTCAACATGCTTGCATCATGGCATTTCTTAGCATCAGTGTACACACAGAAATCAATGGATGTATGAAGCGAAATGTATATGTGCATCTTCCAAATGTGCTGCGTGTGTGTGTCTAACAGCTCATGGTTCACGCTCTCCTCCCAGATGCTGCTGGCAGGAGGTGACCTCTTTCCACTAACAGACGGTCTGGTCCTGCCGTAACACAAACATCGGCGTATGAGAGGAACTCAGAGCTTGCTCAAAGTCAGAACAAGGTCACATCAACTTCCACAATAACTAGTTGAAGAGGAACAGCACAAATACATGCCATCAAACCACACTGCTCTGCTTCCTCTTTGGCTCTAGCTTTGCTCGTTGCCTTGGTTGCAGTCGTCTTCCAAAGTGCCTCAAGTTTAAGGTGCAACGTAATTTGATATTCTCTTTGCAACGATATGAATGTTGCTCTAAAAACATTTGAAACATCTTTGGAGGAGTTTGTAACTTGTTTAAGATTGCAGCTCTGATATTCATAACATAGTGAAAACAGCCCAGAGAGACACATATAAACAAAGTACCGATATGTTGGTACTGCCTGAGATAATCAAACCCCAATGAAACACATCATTTATCACAATGTGGAGTTGAGAATTACTTGTATATGCCCCAGATGATAGGGATGCTGTGAAATGTGGCTTCGGAGGTGATCAGGGGAAAGAAGAAAGATGGAGAAGTCAACAGAAATCATGAGGCTATTAATGAAAAGAAACAAGGTTGAAAAGGATTAAGCACATCTATATTTACAGCATATATACTGTGGTATATGTGCTATATTCAACTGGGGATTTGGCTAGAAAAGAGCAAGTGCAACTTGTTTATAAGATTTATAGCCACTGTGAGTCAGTGAGACCATGGGAAAAAGGCAATATGTGCATGAGAGAAAAAGGAGGAGGGAGAAACAAAGATGGAGAGAAACAGAGACGGGGTGTTTCTGTTCATTAGCAGTCCTCCCTTACAGCAGAATAGTTACAGGATAATCATGTCGAGTTGGTGGCAGTGTGCCCTTGACTGTCATTGGTGGGTCTCTGCTGGGCCTCTATTCCAGATTGTGCGTGTATGTGTGGGTTTGTAAATATACGAGAGTCTTTCAAAACTTTAATTAACCAAATAAGACCCACACACTGTTGCCAAAAGCTGGGTGGCAGCAGTGCTCATGTTCTTACTAATCCACATCTTATAATTCTCTGATTTCTAGTCAGCCTATTGTGCGCCCACTGAAATTCTACTGGGAATATGATGTCTAATGGTGAGAGCAATGAGTGCCATGCTTTGGCACTCATATATAGAAAAAGATAAAAGGGTGAGTGATCCTTGAACAGGTTGAGTTTTGCAGCAACATCCATCTCGGCCTGTTTTCATTAGGATGCTCTGCTGCATTTCTTCATTGATGGGATCTATTGATTACACCCTGCAGTACTTCTTTTAAACTCTACAATATTTGTGTTAACTGGCTGCTTTACTCAAGGATATCTTCCAAACTTCTGAAGCTGTGTGATCGATGAGTTTTAAAAAATGGGCATGTTTTCCATACAAGATTTGTTTTTTTCCCCATTTGATCACGTGAGTTTTTCCAAATTCAGAAAATGTGGGCACGCTATTTCAGGAGTCAGTCAAAAGCAGACAAAAACATAGCTTTCAGCATCTAGATCTCATGACATGTTGAAGTGTTATTTAATACATGCTATGGAAGTCTTACAATTTGAATAACTTGAATAATTGTTCTAAAACAGCCGCAGTGCAGACCTCCACATTGTTCATCTTGATTATATCCTTGGTCCAAGAGGAAAGCCAGTGGCTGATTTGGAAGTGAGAACTGATGCGTGTCACTTGTACTAATGAGTTCTGTCACTCACAGCCCCAGGCCAAAGGGCTCATTAATACTGTAGGTTAGATAAAGGTGTTTTCTGACTCTGCTCTTCTCGTAGCTCTCTAAGTCCACTCAGGTCACACCTGATTTCTTTTCTTTCTGCTCTCTTTTTTTTAATTCACTTCTGACTGCTGCTCTTATCTCTTTCCAGACTTTCATTCCTTCACATCCATCAATTCAAACTTAACCCAATGCATCCCATTTTTTCCCAGTACAGGCAACTTATAATCATTTCCTTACTCAGACCAACCAAAACAAGCTCACATAGTCAGCATTCACAGGCGTACTCCTTTCCATAACTTCCTTTGGATGCACACAAAGTCAATACACTGTAGTCAATCAATGAAACAAATGAATACGGCCGTATGAGATGAATATCGGTGTGTTTTAAACCAATCTAAGAATCCTTTTGCGCCTCTGGGTGCAACAACCAATTTTTTGCATCTTCCCGTTGTTCCAGTAGCCAGGACCAATAACAGATGTGTGTGTAGGTCAGTTGTTGTATTTCAACTTAGATATTTTAGAAAAAAAAGGGTTTGTACTAAGTTATATCACTGTCAAGTGAGAGCAGAGGGTTTGGGCACTTTTGCTGATGCAATTTCTCTTCTGCCCTCCACATATTCTGTTACAAGCATAGTACCAAACTAACTGGTCGATAGAGCTCAGATTATTTTTAGTAGACTATAAAGTGAAGCCAGAAAACCTCTGGTCTCAGAAATCTTGTCTGAAGCTGACAGACTGACAAATTGCTTCACCAAATTCTTCTGTTGTGCTGGAAAATATACGTTGGCTAATCCTTGATAAAAAAGTAGTTAGGGTTATGGTACATGCTGTCTGACCATTTGAAAAGTAAATCTGGCTTACAAAGAGGCAACAACCTAACAATAGACTAAAATTACAGACTAAACAATCCTGTATCATAGGCAAGTCGTATTAATATTAATATCCAAATATTTAAACAATGTGTAATATGGGGATTTCTGTCAGAGAAAGGTAAAATATCACACCTGGACACAAAACTGCTACAGATATTTGACTAATGAAAAACCAGAGTTCAAAAAAAGCGTGCTTTCTCAGCTCTGTGTGCAAAAAAACGTCGGTGGGTGAAAGGTAAAGGTAAATAGGGTTTCTGAAAATATGTGGCGATCTGCCTATCTTGCCAAAAAAGCATCATTAAAAAAATATATAACATGTAAAGTGCAGATTCCAATCGATCATCATTACATTATGAACAGCTTTCTAATTTCTGTGAAATGTTTGGAAGCTAGCTCTATAAACACCTCAATTCACTTTAAGGTTGACCAACTTAGAAAAGTAAACCACACTCACACCCCCCAAAAATATTGTATAAATGTCCTTTGGTAAGAACATTTGTTTAGTAGTATAAATTTTGAAAACTACCTGAATTAAATTAAAAAGTTAACACAAGAAAAGGAATGCAATAGATTTAAGATAAGCTGAATTATCTTTGTTTTATCTTTTTAAAATTTCTGTTTAAATCGTTCCTCTTGATGACATGAAGGCATTTTTTGCCCTTCACATTTGTATATGGCATATGATGACATCTGTGTTTAGCAAAAATTCAAAAATGATATTAATCGTGGCAGCTGAGAAAAGGTGCAGACCTCTGATCACAAGGAAAATGCAAATCTAGAAGACAGCTCGTCACAATGTGCTATCAAATCACATCACGCGAAATGCTTCGCAATGTGACACCACATAATGTAAGGGTCCCACGGCTGTCAGAACACTCATCGGTCAATGGTGTGGCTTTTATGTGGTCAGAAAATGTTAATTTCAGACTATCATCACACACTGAAAAGCACTCAGAGAAAGAGAGCCAAAACATAGAACATGTTCAGATACACTGAAAACTAAAATGTTTCATCCACTACAAATAAACACATCATCATTTTTTGGCACATCAGCAATGAAGACTGAGCATACAGTGAGTAGATTAATTTTAGTACAGTTTTTATATTCTTATCTAATATATTGCAACAAAAACAAGAGTCCTGTTATAAACACTGATGAGAAAATATTAGACAAGGTCACACCCACTGTAACTTTTAGCTACAGTTATCAAATTTCCAACTCCTCTTTAGGACAAAAGAATTAAGTTATCCCTGTACATTTTAGTTTCTTATGTTACAACCTGTTGGCTACTCATATTGAGCTATGTGTACTTAATCCTGCTGGGAGATGTAACCACCTAACACTGTGTCTGAATCTGAATGGCTTGTACAGACAGTCTGAGGGGACAAATGACAAACAAGGGGACTTTTTATATTTTACCGGTTTTTAAGCCAAAATGGCTTTTTACATATTTATGTAAAAAAAAAGAAAGAAAAAAAAAAGCATTTTACTTAATGATCGTTTGCCAGTGCCTTACTCAACATGTATGATAACTCTTTAACATATTTATGATGCTTTTGGTCCAAGTACTGTTAAGGTTACGTGGAAGTTTAGCCACCCAACCTCTTGCTCCTCTCGGTGAGGGAATGACTGTGATCTTGCTTAAAAGAAACTACAGTTATATTTATGCAGGGAAATTCAATTCAGTTTTCAATACAGTTCAGTTTTATTTATATAGCGCCAAATCACAACAGCAAGGTGCTTTATATTGTAAGGTAAACCCCCTACAATAAGAGAGAGAAACCCTAAATCAAACAACCCTATTTGAGCAAGCACTTGGTGACAGTGGGAAGGAAAAACTCCTTTTTAACAGGAAGAAACCTCCAGCAGAACCAGACTCAGGGAGGGGCGGCCATCTGCCTCAACTAATTAGGGGTGATGGAAGGAAGGGTAAATAATAACTAATGATTATGCAGAGTAGTGTACAAATACATAGCGAGTGACAAAGGTGAGTAAAGAAAAGGGATCTATCTATCTATCTATCTATCTATCTATCTATCTATCTATATATATATAATTACCTCAACAACACTTAGAACCAACATGACATAACAAGAAAAAACAGATAACAAGCATTTCTAGACTAAAAAAAAAAACCCCCCTGAAAAATGTGTGTGAAAAGCAGGCTCTCTTGCCAAACTCACATAATTTGTGTGCATAAGAAGTTAACCATGAGCTCCTCCCTGACAGGATTTGAGGTGTTAAAACAACATTATACTTTTACTTTAGCTTTTTACGGGAAGCTGTAATTTCGATGGCCGCAAAAATTTCTTGTCAAGCAAAACCCTTTACAAGTCATACATTTGTAAAAACAACTATTAGGTTTTTTCAAGAGCAATCTCAATCAGCAAAGTTCTCATTTGTCTAGTGCTCCTTTAAACAGTGCATTAGCGTAGTACTCAAATTCAGCACTTAAAATGCTTATGCTCTATTCTCTTGCACAGGTTGCATCTGTATGAAAATACACTGTGATAAGCTCATGAATTACAGGCTTTTTGCTTCACTGATCTGCTGATTTTGAAGGAGGATATAAAAAAGGCACATTAACAAAACCATGAACACAATGTGAAGAAGGTGGTGCTGACCTTTAATCAAACTTCTGCTCACAAACAAACACCCAAAACAGCTCAGAGGAAGGTGACGCTTTGTTAGAAGGAAGTGTGCATATTGCAGACAGTGATAGAGACGTTGCTTCTGTATAGGTTTCCCATCATGCACGGGCAATGTTCAAAAAAAATATCTTCTTTCACTTTCTCTCTGTTTCTTTCTGATTCCTATTTTAGACCCCCCCTTTTTTGTATTTCAACTTTTGCAGTTGATACTTTTGCTCTACCAATAATTCTCTCTAATATTGCATCCCTGCCTGACTTCCCTTTCTTCCCTCCCTTCTCTCAGTTCTTTAATCAGACCATGAAATGACTGCACATACTGGCAAGGCTATCTACTTCTCAGTGTTCATCTGAAGTGCTAATGAGGAGGGAGGGAGAAGGGAAGGAAAGGCAGAAGATGATGGATGAGGGAAGAGATGGAGAAATCAAATGATGTAGCACGGGGAGAGGCAATGGGAAAACCGAGGGGAAATGAGTGGTTCAGAGAAAAAAAGGAAGGGAGGCAATTAATAACAGAGAATGAGAGAAAGAGACAAGCGAAGAGCAAATTATGAAAACAACAGCAGGAAGTGCAGCAGAGTGATGGATAATTCATGCATGAAGCAAAGAGCAGGCGATAAAAATTAAGGGTAAAAAATAAATTAGAGAGAAGATGACAGGACGCAACAAATTTCATGCTTATATCTGACCTGCAAACCACACTTCTGGAGCCTAGACAGTCTCACACAAACTCAAAGATAATTTTCTCAGACGATAACACAGGCAGGATGCACGATCACCAAGAGCACACTGATCAAACAAAACAGGCAGGAGATATCGATCACACGCAGAGAGAGAGCAGATGAGCTTTGACAGGAAAGCAGATTAGAGGCATAGGGCACAGATGATTCCCCCAACCTGCTAAGAACCCTGAGCAGAAAAAAATTAACATCGCTCCATGTGACGACATTGGAGGGGTAAATAATTGATCATTTTTCTGCAGTCTTTTGGCAAAAATGGGCCAGAACAGAGTTTTCTCACATTTTCAAGATGAGTTTCTGAGGTTTCCTGCTGGTTAAAAGGGGTGTTGTTTGTATCCGCTAACAACATGGTTTTGTACTGTACTTGAGGCTTACATGCCTGAATGCAACTGTAAGAGGATGATGGTAGTGTAGGTTTGCAACCAGTCATCAACTTAGCCTCTTCAGCTGGCATCTTTTTTGGACTTATACCCAGCAGTTATTTAGAGCATCATTTTTTAAGAGCATGAATATGTTTGAAAAAGATAAAAAGAAGTTGTAACCAGTGCTTTCAGGATTCTTTTAAGATAAGAAAATTTGCTCTCGAAGTCAAAGTACTGCATGCAATCAAAACCAAAAAGTTTCCTGTACCAATAATCTGGTGTGTTATATTCACAGGCAGAATATTTCTATAGAAATCAGGTTTCAGTTAAATACAAATGAAATTTCAATTTCACAAAACAAGTCAACTTCTAGATTTTTTTTTTTTTTGCAGATAGCAGGTGATTACATTTCTTTTGCCTGACTAACTAAATTAATGAACTAATTGTTGCAGCTATAAATAGAAATTGAACTAGTTTAAGCACTTCTTCAGAGATGCTGCTGGAAGGTATTCCTTCCTAAAGTAGTGATCGTGACCACTGTAACATGCCAGGAATAAGTTTATAGCTTACTGCAAAACACTAACACTATTATTATTTGGACATTTATATTTATAATCATGCTTTCACTCTCTTTTGTTTGTGCATACTGCAGTGAGACAACATGTTTAAATAAGTGATTTGATTTCTGTCTTTTGCTCCATTCCATAAAATGTGTTATTTATAGGCTTCACCCAGCTTTTGCTCTATTGATCCTGATCTCTGTCTCGTTCGCTCACAAGCTGAGCATATAGGCTTAGTCAAAACACACACACACACACACACACACACGCATGTGTGTATTTATATCCTTGTGGGGACATTTCATTGACACAATGCTTTCCCTAGCCCCTTACCCTAACCCTAACCATCAAAAATGAATGCCTAACCCTGACCCTTACCCTAAACCTAACCATAACCTAATTGTAACCCTGACACTAAAACCACATTTTGAGGCTCAAAAATGCCTTCAAACTCGTGGGGACCGGGATTTTGGTCCCCACAAGGGCTGTTTGTCCCCACAAGTATAGTAAACTACCAATTTTTGGTCCCCATGAAGATGTTAATACCCGTCCACACACACACACACACACACAAATTTGATTGCAGGGCAAAGACTCAGCATGGCCAAAGCAGGTGCTGAAATGGAATTTGGCAACATGGCATAGACAGATTAAAGTGGAACACTAAGCACCTGTTTGGACGCTTACTTACTGTGTGCATGTATGTGTATATGTGTGTGTGTGTGTGTTGGTGCACACATTTGTGTATGTCCAAGTATGTGAAGCCAAGGAGCCAGAGGAGCTGGACAGAACAGGCTAATAAATCCTTTCCTACAACGTCTCTGGCAATAATGACACAATTCTCACCTTTCCTCCATCTTTCTCCTCTCCTGAGACACACACACACACACACACACACACACACACACACACATGTCTGGTTTGCTATCCTCGTGGGGACATCCCATTGACATAATGCTTTCCCTAGCCCCTTACCCTAACCCTAACCATTAAAAATGAATGCCTAACCCTAACCCTTACCCTAAACCTAACCATAACCTAATTGTAACCCTGACAGTAAAACCGCATTTTGAGTGTGAAAATTGCTTTCAACCCCAAGGGGACCTGGATTTTGGTCCCCACGGTGCAGAAAGTCCCCACCAGGATAGTAAAAGTCAGATTTTGGTCCCCACCAGGATAGTACGAACCCGTACACACACACACACACACACACACACACACACACACACACAGGCTGGTGAGCTCTGGCATTCTGGTCTTTCTCCATGTTATGGGAACAAAACTTTACTCGTGAACATTTTTGCCCAAAATAGAGACCCAGGCCATAAGATATCTAAACTTTTGTGGATCATAAATAAAATTTCACAAACATTCAATATATTTTTATCGAACAAAAGAGAAAAACGGTCCCTCTTTAAATTGATAACAAGGTAAGATGATAGGTATCAGTGACAAAATTAGATGGCTCTGTTTATATCGAGAAACAAAAAAGCTTTCAATAGGAAAATTAGATAAACTCAGTGCAGACCAGTACTGATAGACAGAGTAGAGACTTCACCTGCTGATTAAACAGATATGTACTACAACTGAAAGGTAATACTGTAGCATCAACTTGCTATGGCTTTCACTGAGTCTAAAGGCCCTGGCTGCTACTTCATGCAGCAATTCAAAATTTAAAGGGATTTATTTCATTGGAAACATTAAAAAAACATAAAAACAACGTAAAAAGATGAGATTCTTTGTGTAAAACATAATATTTCAGTAGTAACAGCAAAGACTCATCTTGAGATGCCTGTAAGCGAGCTTCTGTGCTGCTCAGCGGGATCGATTCTACCTTACATCAGATCAATTATGTATACAGGCCTGTCAAGTTGTTCTCCTTTCAGCAACTGTAAACAGACCCTCAAACAGCACCAAAATGTGGTAAAGGGTAAAGAGAAGGCATATAAAAGTATACAAAAGACTAAAATAAATAAGAGTTAACAGTAAATTGGAGAAAAGTGGTTTCCAGTACAGTGCACCTACTACTGTGCAAAGCCTGTTCCTCTGACAGATGTATAATAATATCTGCGACAGTTTTAATTGATGCAGTGATGACTGTGTGGGTGTGTGGCATGACTTTCATGGCCGTGATAGTGAATATTTCTAAATGTTTTCTCAGGTTCACATGAGAAATGCTGAACTCTTGACAAATCTTAATTAATGTTTCCTACGGAGGAATTCTAGTCATCAGAGAAGATGTCTTTCACACTAACGTTACTTACAGGAATGTTGTTAGCAATAAAAGCTTTCCTGTCAGTTTCATAAGATAAGATAAGATGACCTTTATTAGTCCCACACGTGGGAAATTTGTTTTGTCACAGCAGGAAGTGGACAGTGCAAAAGTTATGAAGGACAATTAGAATAAAATAAAATAAGAATAAATACAGTACACAACTGTACAGAATAGAATAAAAATAGAATACTATATACAGTAGAATAAAATAGAATAAAATATACAATAAGATAAAAATAGAATACAAATGCTATATACAACAGAGTGAAAAATACAACGGTGCCAGAAAGATTATTGCACATTTGTGTTATTGCACATTTGTGGATGTGTGTTATTGTTTGATACTAGTTACATATAAGTTTTACCGCAGTGTCTAAGTCCTTGCAGAATGGAGTTCTTTCTTTTGATTATGCAGCTGGCAAATTAACTGTGCTACATCAACGCAAATAAAAAATAAATAGTTTTAAAAGTTGGTCGACCTCAAAGTGTACATGTGAATAATATAATGTAAGAATAAACGTTAAGAAAAAATTAAGATTAAAAAAATTCTTGTTTGCCTTTACGATGCAAAGCTACAACAACAAGTACTTGCGTACCTGAGAATGATAATTTGGTATGATGATGGTCAAACCATACCTGCGAACAGCAAATCACACCTACCTGTCACTGAGTGGACCAAAAGACAAGCAAAGCGACTGTGGATCAAATAAAATGTCTTCCTGGAGTCACAAACTGTATGGCAGGAAATCCTTTATAAGAGAAGCTTTACAGAGAAGTGTGCAATGAGACAGCATTTACAACAAAAAAGGAAGTTCTTTTCTGCTGCCCATCAGAGAAACAGAGCGCAGCCACAGTATTGCATTTCACAGTGTGAATATTTCAAGAGCACTTCTCTATTGAAATACTTTACTGATAGCAATGACAGGACTTCCCCAAACCTGTGGAATCAAGTTACATGACATACACAAAAGAGTCAGCTTTGACAAAAATCGTCAATGGAAATGAAGAAACAACATACAACACATAGGAACTGAAAGCACCCGTGTTGTTAGAGCTTCAGAGACTGGTAGTACAAACAGGAATTTGTGAAATATGAGTAAAGTGCAACAGGTTTCCCTTCAGTTTCCAGTCAGTAAACAAATACACCGGATATGGCATTGTATCCAGGTCTCTGCTTCAGACTTAGCCAAACAAAAGAAATGACAGCGAACAATAATGAAAGTGACAAGGAGCAAATGAAAAATCTAAACATAATTAGAGTGCAATTAGTGTGCACCTCTCACAGTAGGAAGTAAAATAAATAAAATAAAAATGTAATTGCATATCAATTTTATTCATCCTTTCTCTTCTGCTTATCAGGGTCATGGGGGGGGGGGGGGGAGAGAGAGATCCCATAGAGCGAGAGGCAGGGTACAACCTAGTCAGGTTGTCACTCTGACACATGGCTAACACAGAGCGATAGACAACCATTCACACTCACATTCTCACCTATGGGGCAATTTAGAATCACCAGATAATCTAACCCCACTAACTGCATGTCTGCATGCAAAATCCACACAGAAAAGCTGCAGGCAGGTGGAGTCTAACTAAGGACCTTGTTGCTGTGAGGCAACAGTGCTAACCATCATGCCACCGTGCTGCCCTCTAAACCCATTTATCTTGTTTAATTTTGTTCAAATCGTTAACTTAGAAACACGAATCAAACAGGTGAAAGAATTTGAGCTAATCTTAGAGCCCAGTGATGCTGACAGAAAGTTTGTCTTCCACGTGTCTACCATAAGCACGTGCAACTGAAGGCTGCCACCATGTGGACAGAACTGTGCAGTACAAGCAACAGCAACATTAAATCCACTGCAGAATAGTTGCAAATCTGAATGTTTTCTTCTTATTTTAAATGTAAAATAATATTTATGTTATATTTACAGAGGTAGCAATGAAATAAAGTATAGGCATTTGGGACTAGTTTCAAAATGCTGATTGATGACATACTGCATCTCTGTTTGGTTCTCCAGCTGCGCCATAGCACACAAAAAGGCACTTCAAAGGGTCATTAATATGGTCCAAAAAAATCACTGGACATCCTCTTCTCAGCACTCGCTGTCCTGAGAGGGCACACAGGATCCTATGGGACTGCACACACCCAGGACATCAGGTGTTTAAGCTGCTGCCGTCTGATAGGAGGATTCAGATTGCTGAAGTCATGGACAAGCAGACTCTAGGACAGCTTTTACAACAGGGCAATAGCCCTAATCAGTGCTAACAGCTGACCTGATTGGCTACCTCCCTGAACTGGCAATAATGTGCAGTAAACATTCATTCTTTAATTTATTAAGTCACACCTTTTTTGCACTTTTTATCGTATTTGTCTTCTAACTTGTCTTCTATATGAATTGCAACTGTACAACAGTTAAGCCACTGTTCACTTCATAATTTAATTCATTTGTAATTTAGACATCATGAATTAATCCAGATTATAACCTTAACTTAAACATGGCCATGCGGTTGTCAGAGTGCTGCCAAAAATGAAATGTCTGAGAGTGACAGCCTAACTTTGAGTGAGTTAGTAAAAGGTGTGACATTGATGCATACATTATGCAGTTTAAAAACACATCTGACAGCAACTTTTAGACGTCTCACATACCTCTCTGATGAACTGTGCACTACTTTTTGCTTTAGGCATTACAGTATAGCGTGCAAAATAGTGCATGACTCATCTTAGTTGGTATTTGGCTCTGCATAGCAATCACTTCAATACACAATATACTGCTAGTTGTGTACCTGAATGTAATATCTGGGTTGGTCGTAGTAAACTGTCATACTTGGTTTTACACATTTCAAAGAAAAGTGTTAATGTTTTACTCACATGAAAAGTTAAACTTTTATTTATTTATACACTTCAAAAAATGGCAGCAGGTAGTATTAACCTTAAATGTGAAAGAAAGCTGTTACTGTACTCGTTAAGGAAATTATACTTATTATAGAGGAAAACCTCAGACTTGAAAGAATTGGCTCTGTTTTTTGGGTTACACTACCTGAACCAAAATAGTTTGCCTGGACTGAAAATTGTTCCAGTGTTAGGAGATTGTCAGAAGCCACACACACACACACACACACACACACGGATGTGTTGGGCTGCTGTTTGGTACAGTACAGGTATTGTTTGTAATGCTTTTTCCCAGGTGTTGTCAATTTGAATAATTCTTTGACATAATTCAGCACGAAACGAAATTTTAAATGCAGGAGGCATACCGCTGAGCAATATATTGAAATGTACTAAAGTCACGAAGAGCTGGAAATTCAGGTGATAATTTGCTGTAGTTGTGTTTAAAATTAAATTTCTTTATATTTATACTCTAAAATTACTGGCGTTAGCCAAGACTTGGCACGGTAACTGGCACTTGTGTCTAATGCCTTATTTTGTCAACTCATGTTAAAAATGTTTATTCCACATTAATTCAGTGTTACTGTGCCCAACATGTTCCCTCAAAGAGTCCATAGTGGCGGATAAGCTAAACTGGTCTTAAAGAGACTTAACTTGGGAATAAAACGGCCAAAAACTGAATAAAACTGTCAGTATTGTGAAATAACTACAGCTAGGATGCTCCGTCAAATCCTCTATGCAATGTCGTACTGAGATGTCAACTTCAGTTAGCGTGCTAATTAGCTAGTTAAAGTTATTTATAAAAGTAAAGTGGTAGTTTGAACTGTCTTGAAAAGCTGCTGTAGCAAAAGCTATTTTGGCCTGTTAAGTGGTTTGAGTGAGAACTTTGTGTGTTCTCTAAAAACAAAAATGTGCAACCGCTTAATTACCTTAAAGACTTATTTTAGCAATGCTCACATGCATCCTAAAAAAAGACACTTACGGGAACAGTTGCGCACAAACACACACACATAGATTAGTGTGTGTGTTTAGTCCAGCAGGTGTCATATGTATGGTCATTCTTACCTTTCATAACAGAAGTCTTCGAAGTTGAGCTTCCCATGAGATAAAGGGAGCAGGAATTTCCTAACGTCTTAACCTGAAGAAACATATGGGAAAGACGACTTGTTAAAAAACACTTTACAATTGTTATCTGAGTGAACAGTCAAATTAGAGGTTAACCAGTTTTACCCATGATGCCAAAATGTGTATGTGCTCAAGAGAATAAAAAGAACTATACAAAAATATTGTATTACTTTTTATATTAAAATGTGACACATTTGAGTCGGGAAACTCATGTCCAACAAACCGGAGATATATAGGGCAGCATGGTAAAGCAGTGGTCAGCACTGTCATCTCAGAGAGTAGCTTCCTTGTTCCTGCGTGTCCTCCCTGTGACTGTGTGGTTTCTCTGCAGGTACACTGTGATCCTCCCAAAATCAAAAGACATGCATGCCAATTTAACTGGTGATCCCAAATTGGCTTTGTTCTGTATCTAAATGTATACAGAACACAGCACTGAGTGTATGAATATATGCTTAAACGTGGCTTGTAGTCAAATGGTCACTAAGTCTAAAAGTTCAGCCAAAGAATGCAGAGCTCACTCAGTGCTGGATGGAGACTGAATGAACACAAAGTGTTTATACTGAAGAAGAAGTATGCTCAACAAACTCTGAGTCTAACCCTAAACTCGGAGCAGATTATGCATGCCAATGTGGATCATTTGTATATCTTAAAAAGCATGATGGGAAAATATTTTTAATGATAATTCACTCAAAAAAATATTATCATTCAGTTTTTTTTATTAATGGGAGAAGCTGGAATCTACCGGGGATAGGGACAGGGACAAAATACAGCTAAAGAAAAAGATAAATATCTGAATCTAGACATGACTTTCTCACAGCCTCTTCTGTCACGCCAACCCTTTGCATATTTCCCTACTGCCTCAAAGCTCCATCGTCATCATCCGTTGTCCAGTATATGCACTATCCTTGTTCCTCTGCACATGTTCAAACCATCTTGGCCTCTATAACTTTGTCTTCAAACTGCTCAACCTGAGCTGTATCTCTCATGAACTCATTCCTAATACTGTCCATCCTGCTCTCTCCCAAACTTTGAGCATCTTCAGCTCAGCCACCATCTCTGAACCACACATCGTAACAGGACTCACCGCTCACTCTTATAAACCTTCCTTCAGACTTGAGCCTGGTTAACTATATTCAATGTCTGTATTTCAATCTGTGAAGATATTTTAGAATAAAATGCACTGGTCTGTGACCCAATGTTTTGTGTTTAATTTATATTCCTTGATTATTGTTATTCGTCTTGCTGCTAGTTTCGGTTTTTTAGTGTCACTTGCTTCAGTCTGTCTCTCAGTGTCAAGTCCAGATCTTTGTGAATTGTCTCTTGTTTCCTGTTTTATTTTGATAGTCCCAATCCTGTGTGCGGTGTATCTAGTTTTGCTTCCCCTTGGTCTCGTTATGTCTGACTACTCCCAGCTGTGCTCTCCTTCTGTGGCTCATTCCCTGATTACTCCGGTGTGTATTTAAGCCCTGTTTTCCTTGCACTGTGTTTTGTCGTTAACCATCACACAGACACACCTGTGTGTTCTCTTGCTGCGGTCCTGGTTGGGGTTTCTAGCTCATGTTCCTTATTTTTTTAGTTTCTTGAGTCCAGTTTAGTTTCTAGTTCATATTTGAGGTTTTGGGTTTGTTTTGTAAAGTTCTTGAAAAGTGTCTCCAGCAAATAAAGCTGCATTTTGAGTTTATTCCTCCATCTGAGTGTCCTGCATTTGGGTCCTACATACCACAGAGCACGTACCATGACACTGTGTTCAAACATCCATCCACTTGCTTATCCTTTTCAGGGTCGCGGGGGGCGCTGGAGCCTATCCCAGTTGTCATAGGGGTACACCCTGGACAGGTCACCAGTCGGTCGCAGGGCTAACACACAGAGACAGACAACCATTTACACTCACATTCATACCTATGAGCAATTTAGATTAATCAATAAACCTATCCCCACTAAGTGCATGTCTTTGGACAGTGGGAGGAAGCCGGAGTACCCGGAGGGAACCCATGCAAACACGGGGAGAACATGCAAACTCCACACAGAAAGACCCCAGCCTGATGGTGGAATTGAACGCACGACCTTCTTGCTGTGTGGCAACAGTGCTAACCACCGTGCTGCCCCTGTGTTCGAACACTCATTTTAAATTTAAACTCTTAAAGTCGTTTCAGGCTCATCTTCACTCAAATATTCCCAATATTTTCCAACAATATCCCAACTGTGACAAGCATTTTTCCATCACTGTGACCAGTCACAAAACAACAAATGATAGACCACTTATTAGTGTTTAGTGTTTAAGCTTCATTTGGATTAAGTGCATTTAAATACTGTCTGATACAGTAAATTGTTTAGCGCAGAGGAAATTTCTGACAATCTTACCACTGCCTTACTGTCCAGAGAAGATAAACATAGCTTATATATAAAAAATGGTTCTGCGATGTCCAGTGATCACCATCTCCTGTATGGCCCTACCTCACTGATTGATTCGAAAAGTGCTCATAGCAAAAAATAAATCTCTAACTGGGATTTCATGTTCGTAAAGACTGGGAAAGTTGTGTGCTCCGATATGTGGTTTGACACTGGCTGCGTGAGCGAGGAAATGAAACCCAGACATCTGTAGGCGCATGACATCAGACGTTTGTTGAAAACATGTTAGGCCCAACTTGCCTTAGCTCTCTTTCTTGAACCAAAAACAGTTTCCCCTCATCTCAGGGTCAACAAACCTGCTTTCTGGAAAAGGAAGTTGCATACGATTTGTGGGGAAAAAAAGTGCAGAAGGAAAGTGGATGCAAAAAGTACAAAAAAATGCAAAAATGTTGTTGTATAGGAAAGAAAAGCACAGATGTGATTAAAATGATTAGCTCTGTTACAATGTTATGCAAAGTTGATTAAAAAAACTCTAAGGTTTTTGGTTAAAATGTGTGCTTTTTTTTGCAGTCATAAGACAAAATAGAATCCTCCTCATCCGTTATCCAGTGGTTATTTACAGCCGCGGTCGGATAACAGATTGCATATATAAATGCAAAGAATTTCACCTTTGATATCAAGTGCTATTCAAAACAACCTCAGTAATTTCTGGATGCATTTGCATGTGTGTGTTTGCGCCAGTGTGTTTCTGTGTGTTAAATGCAAGTCCTTGCCTCCCACTGCCAAATGTTTCACCATTTGGTCTCCCAGATAGAGAGGTGGCTGATAAATACTGTTATCTGTAAATGACTCATCCTCACTTTCAATATGGCACCAGGGCTCTTCATAGGGAAGCAAATTACTGTAAAGGTTCTCTGTATCAACAGCCATATGAACTATAGAGTAACGGGCAAAAGCAATGTTCCACTGGTTTCATTAGTCATGCATAAAATATTTTCTTGTTAATTTTCAAATGTGGAGCTAACTACTGTGTGCAGTGCATGATTACATGATTGTTTTGTCAATCAAAAAAAAGAAAAAAAAAAAACCCAAAAAATGATACGTGATGTTAAAATATTAAAACTGAACGTTTACTGTCACAAACAAAGCTATCTATATGACGAAGGTTTACTGCTTTTATCATCACAAGAATGAGACAAACACCTGCTAAAACTCCTTGACCCAACAACATATCAGTAATAATATGACTGTGACATTCTATTTTTGGTACATTAGGGGTACCAGGGGTAATAATAACAGGGGTCATGCGAAAGAACAAATGAAGCAGTGATCTACCTCTAAGAAGTGCTTTAGAGTCAGTTTACCTGCACACAAGAGGAAAAATAAAGTTTAGTCATTTTAAACCTAAACAAATGCATGGAACAAACATTACGTTGAAATAAACAAATGCAAAAAATGATATTAATGGCAAGAGCAAGGTCTGCTGGGATCAAACTCAATTTTCACTTCTCCAAGGTCATTTTCATTACCGTTTAGGTCCTTTGTTATTTTATTCCATTTGGTCTCAGCGTTAAAAGACAGAGAAGGGCAAAGACAAGAGGTCAGAAAACTGGACGATTATGTAAGTGCATGTTTTCTGGGGACAGTGCAACAGGGAGAGAGTCACCAAGAGTGCACAATAGTAGGTCAGATTGTCGCAAAGCAGCCGCTGGGATTTATTCATATAGGCCAGAGACATTAGAAAATAACACATGCAGTGAAACTGAGAACTTCCTGGCACTGTGAACCCCCTTTAAAAGAATATGCGTCATTCATGTCTTCACCTCTGTGGCATATCCGTTTTTGATAACATGATCATTGTAAAAAGATGCAGTTTTGTGTTGTGTCAAATTCTCTTTCTTTACAAAAGTTTTGAGGTCAAATCTTGATATATATATAAAAAAACAAACCCCAGAGCAATTTTATGAAATAGTGACTGAAAACATGTCACAGTTGTGAAATATTATGGACTGCAGGGTGCAGTGTATTTGTACAGAATGTACCCACATGTGTGTACCCACATTGAGTTATAAATTGCATCACTTCATCCTTCGACTCCATTATCCAGGTCAGTGAAAGGCTTCCCGCAGGAGCTAATCACTGTCTCCACAATGTTCCAACACTCAGGAACCAAAGACAGTGATCGCAAACACACAAGAATAAATGAATTTAGTTATTAAAAATATTAAAAATACCCCCCCCCTCTGTCCCCTTCTGGCCACCTGTGCCTCAATTTTATTCCACAACTTAGACATCCACATTATTCACACTGTCATAACACACACATATATATAGGGCCTTCATGGGTGACCACGCCAACGGCGTCCAGTGAATGGTCTGAGTATTCAACCCTACCTCTGGCGCCGGTGCCCACCTCTCAATTTTAAATCCATGTAGACATTGAGGGTTCTCGGGAGGGGCCGTGCTAACACCTGCTGCTCTCTGGCAGCAGCACCATGCCCTCCCCTGTTTTAAATGCACTTTAGAACAACATGCAGCAACACTACACATGAGCGGGAGGAGGGAGGTATGGGGTCTTCACACACCCCCGTTCTCTGCCAGCCATCGGGGCGGGGGGCTGGGAGGAGGTGTTGGCTGACAGATTGGCCTCCCTGCTTCTGCGAGGCCTGGGGCGGTCTGCTTGCCTCCACCCCGGGGGGAAAGGGTCACATCTCTTGGGTCTGGGTGCCGTTTCCCCCTCTGGGGGCGAGGGTACCTGGACCCGGGGTATAGAGTATGTTTGGGGAGTGCGATTGTGTGTACATGTGCATATATGTCTATTCCTACGTTGGATGAGTGCTGAGTGTTTGTATATGTGTGCATGAGGGTGGGAATGCATGTTTGTGTCTGTGTGTGCCTGTTTGTCTGTGTTTATATGTCAGGTCAGGTCTTAGACTCCACCTCCCTGGGAACACCCAGGCCCTCCAAAGTGTGGAGGCCTATCTCCCCTCACCACACTCCCTGCCGGTAACTGATGCACTCAGGGGTCGGTGCATTGGTGGTTCTTGGTGTCCGGGGCTGGGCGCTCAGGTATACACCAGCTCACTCCCGGTGGCTACTTGGCGGGGCCTGGTGCCTGTCGCTCGGTCAGGCCTCTTCCGGGGCAAAGGGGGCCCTCGAACCTCCGGCCTCGGGGCCTGCAGCTCGGTTCACTCTGGCACAGCTGGCTGCCGGCAGAGCCGGCGGGCGCGCCAGTGCAGCCCCCTCTGGCTTCTGCTCCGTGGCTACTGGGTGACCCCTCGTCTGGGGATCTCCTCAGCCCTTCCCAGGAGGGTGGCACGGATGCCCCTCCGGTGGTACTCCTTGGGCTCTCGCACTCTGGGGTCCCTGGATGTCTGGAGCCTGGATCTCCTCCATGCCTGCTTCATGCCCTGGGGGACGGGGCTATGGCCCTCCACACCCTCTAGCAGACCGTTACATGGGGAAACCTTCTGTATACAAGCGCGCTGATCCACACGGGTGTGCACATGGGTGTTCACTGTTCGTAGACATGAACTACACCTTTCTTAGCTGCTACTTCAAAGCACATTGTGCGCTGTCTGTGCTGCACAACAACATTCAATATTTAGTATTTATTGCTGTTTACACTTAGCAAGATTAACATGATGGTGTTGTGTTTAGTATGTTGCTTTGTTTTTTTTTTGCTTGTTTTCTATTCTTTTTCTCTCAACAGGTGATCCAGGAGATTTTTTTTTTCTCTTTGTCTTTGTAAGTGCCCTTTCTCACTGTCCCTCTTCCCTTCTGTTTTTCTTTTCCTTCCTCTCTTTCTTTCTCCCTTTCCTATCCCCCAATCATGTCTGTCTCATCTGTAACTACTGAAAATAAAATAAATAATAACAACAAAAGTTGATCAAATGGACCAATACGGCAATGCCATGATGATCCATTTGGCAAAATAAATCCATTTGGTATCCTTGTTGGTCTTCAGACAACAATTCTGACGGCTAAAGAACCAAATGGGACAGACAAAAAAAAAAAAAAAATTGTAGTATCCATATTATAAATATCTTCATTATCGAACTTTACATTTGAAAAATTAAGCGTCATCGCTCTTATATGGACACAATTTGTAAAAAAGAAGATGAAATTTTCCCAAACGTTACACATAATACGACTGCTTAAGTACTCAAAAAGCTCTAACTACAAACCTCATTCACCCAGCATGCTTTCTTTATCCAACATTCACACTCTGGCTTCATTGTCTTGCCCAAGGTTACTCAGGCAGGTAGGCTGGAGCACACTGGATCAAACCACTGACTTTACATCTAGTAGATGACCTGCTCTACCTCCTGAGCCACAGCCACCCCTCGTTATTCTCTTTCACTTTGTGTGAATGTGTGTGTGAATGGGTGGATGACTGGTTGTGTAAAGCGCTTTGGGGTCCTTAGGGACTAGTAAAGCGCTATACAAATACAGGCCATTTACCATTTACCATTTACTTTGCTTTTCATTCCTGTTTTTATGTACATTGTTCTCTCTTCTCTTTGCCACACCACCTCACAAACACTATCAGATTTTGTGGTGTTGATGTCATACACTGCCTCCCTATTCTTTTTCACTGCTGCAGTTTCTTGTTTTTAAATGCCAAACACTTATATCAATATACGTGCAATACTTTAATAGGTTTGGTCACTGTTTTTTTGTTCACTGGAAATAATAAGATGTTAACAGACTTGCAAAACTGATCTTATACTATATCTATAGTGCATCTATACAGTATATCTATATATATAGTATATAGTATATCTTTATTACTATAAGCAGATTAATATACAACAAAATAATCATTAGATGAAGCAGTGTTCTTTATTGCTTTATAGTTGCCTGCTGGGATAATTCAGAGTAATCACACAGCACATAGCTCAGTTAGCTGGTTTGCGTCAGCTCGTGTCCTTTCATTATTGCTTTTTTTCAGTTAAATTAAAGAGACTTAAAAAGGGAATCAGTTTGCACCCTCATTCTCCAACCTAAATTTATGTGCTTGTAAGAATCTGAAATGAATTTCTAAGGAGCATAAAGTTCTGTACTTGTCTCTCGGTCATTTAGTTATTCTATTATTTCCGCATCACTTGTTTTTGCCTGTTCCTCTTACCCACACTTAGTAGCCAGCTGAACCAGGCGTTCAGGGCACATAAAACATGTCAGAGTCCTCGTCACAGACTTCAAACACCTCTTTGAGCTGCTTCACAAATATCAGCAGGCTGACTTCTTTGTCCATTTTTGTCTTTGTTCTTTCCTGTCGTTTCATTTGATCCACAGCAGACACACGACATCGTTTGAAAAACTGCGGCGGTGCATGTGCACGTGTGACGCAAACCTTGTGGATGTCGATGCCTGCTGCACGCAGAGGACGAGCGATGCTGGTGGTGGACAGTTTGGTGGAATTTCTCTCCCTCATGAATCAGTTCTAAAGGATCAGGGTGAGGGGAAGAGCACAACTTTTTATTCATGACATGAAAAGTTTAAATTCATTATACAAGTCATCTGTCAGTGGCTCCATAGTGTATCTAACAAGCAATAGGTCCCTGGTTTGATTCTGGAAGGAGACACATCCCTATGGTTCTGCATCAGGAGTGACAGGATTATCCATTGTGAATAAGGGTGTAGCTTATTCTTCTTCTTGTCTATAAATTTGCTGTCAAGTTACAACATACCCCAAGTAACGCAATATGGCTACACTCACTTTTAAATTGCTACGCCAGACAAACTTGAGTGCAAGTTTGCACTTATACTACAAGGAAGAGACAGTTTTTTCACCTTCCAGTAAACAAAGGAGTTTTGTGTTTTATTTAGAAAAAAAATGATTGAACACCAATAAAAGTTTAAAGTGCTGTTCAGGACCCTTCGTTTTGAATGAATACATTTACTGCTCCTGCATAACTATTTGTATAAAATGTTAGCAGGCCTAATCTTCCTTTGACGAATGAGTAATGAAGTAGGGCTCTTCCGTGACTAACATAATCAAGTTTGGAGATGTTGATTCAGTTTATAAACATCATGTTTCCTGCAGTTCTTGGATTAATCCCCCCCCCCAATCACTTTTCTACCATCATCTGCAGATGTGGCTGTTCAAAGCTCTCCCCACTCTTTTAAACTCGTTATAATAATAACTGCTTTTTTAGGCTAGTTTTTTTTTAAATCAATAAAAAAACACAATTTGAAAATATTCCCATGAGACCCACAGCTGAATTCAGTTTACACTGGCTACTTTGATTCATCCTGTTCAAGTAGGTACAGTAAAAACATATAGCAAAGTGGCAGGAATAGAGTTTTATGACAGACAGCAGCACAGACAGGGATAACAGGGAAAACTGGGAACAGCTGTGTTAGTGGGCAGATAAGATCAGGAGATCAGTAGTTGCTGCAGGGCAGATAGAGAAGGCAGTCAGGTGACTAAACAGGGAAAAAAGTCCAGGGCCATCTGGTGGACAGATGGAAAACTCTGTTCCCAAAGTCCCTTCTGTCATACTTCTGTCACTGGCAGCAGTTTTAGGGCTTTCAGCATCAGACTAGCAACACACCTGTTTCTGCAATATCAGAAATAGAAACCCTGTGACACAGGAGAACCTTCACCGAAACCACAGCCTTCATTTAGTACAGGTAGTAGCGGCTGTGTTTCGTTCCCTTGACATCCTCGTCACATTCGATTTCTGAGGATTCAGTTTATGTACCTACAGATGTTTTCTTCTTAAGTTTGTGGTTTACTGCACTGCTGGCCAGCTGTTTCTTCCCATCACAACACACATGTGATCTGTGAAGTCTAAAAAAGGAAGTGTGTTTACTTCCCCCATTGCTTCTCAAGAGGATGTCATATGCATTAAGAAAACACAGAGCGGCCAAGTGAGAGAGAAAAAGAAGGAGCGAGAGAGATACACAGCCTATGCGTGTAGGTGTTTTCTTCACTTCAGTCGGTCTTGCTGATGCATTAAGGATGCACTCAGTTAGTGGTGGACGATCATCCTGGGCATGTGCTCTGTTACTGGTCTCTCTCCAACTTTGGGGTAAGTTTCACGCAGTAGATGTTTCTTAGTATAGTGTTCTTGTCAAATTTTCATTTGTTAAGATTAACAATCACTACGATATGTGCCTAGTAGAAGATCTGTTAAATGTCTGCTAGGAGTAAAAAAGTAATCAATGTTTGATTTCCATTAAATTTTAAAATTTTAACACACACAAAAATGTCTTTTCCTGCCTATAATTGTACCTAATATTTAGGCACCTTATGTATCTAGAGTTTGCTATCTAGAGTTTCACAACTGATTTTGGTTTAGCTGTAATTACAAGTTTGGTACAAAGTGAATGTCGACACATCTTGTAATGACCGCTGTGTTTTCCCATGTGTGTTAAGAAACCTGTTGCTCCATTTGAAGACACATTTTTGAGATTTAGCTGATTCCGGCTAAATGTCATAACCTTACTGTTACTTTATAGGACGACTTTCTGCTTCCACGACCTCTGTCACTCTTCCAGCTCCTACCCTGGAGATCTATTCGAAGTCAAAGGACTCCGTGGTCCTGGTCTGCCGAGCCCCCGAGAGTAACACTGGGGTTTTGTTCATGCTTTACGAGAAGAGAGAAAAGGTAGTTTTATATGTTCTTTTTTCAAATGGATGTATATTTTTGGTGCGTGTTGAGTTCCTCCTGAGCTGCAGCGATTTTATTGCTTTCTTTTTGTTTTATTCTATTGAGGTGGATTCTCTGGACCTGCCCTCTCGTGTTGGAGAAGTTCAGTTTACTGTTAGGATACAAGAATGGGTCCCAGGCCAGAGTAAACTTTTCTGCTGTCTGTACAGGAGCCAGGAGGGTCACTACAGCGCATTCAGTCCATATTTGCAACTGGAGGACCAAAATGGTTTGTGTGTTGATGGAAACTCTTATTTACAGCTCTGATTTTGACCTTCTTTTGCTTTAACAAAGTTTTGGTTCTGATTTAAAAAGAAAAACACATCCTTCGCACACTTCATATTAAATGAGTTTATTTTTAATTAAAAAAAGGGAGAATTAAGATGACACGGGTCACTGTTGGCAATGATTCAGATGTGGTTGAGGCTGTTGCTTTTCACTGTATTCAAAACAGAACAAATACGTTTTCTGCGTTAATCGGATGGGTTAATCGGTAGTGATTCCACATGTGGTTTAAAACAATAAACACTCCCATCCGCTTCCACTCCAGCACAGCAAACACACTGCTGAATGCAGGTGCTCTCTGCGGTCTCTTATTGTCCTCCACTCTGTGGGTGTGTATAGTGGTAGTTACATCCTGCTCTTCATATAGAAACCACACACCCCCGCACACGGAAACCCATCAAACACAATATCTACCGGCTTAAACTGTTGACAGTTACAAAAGGAAGTCTGGCAAATCAGACCCTGGCCTATCTTCTTTTTCTTTTTTTTTGCAGCTTTTACTTTTATTGAGAGTCTAGAATTAATCTAGTAACAAAACATGGATAGATAATGGCTTCCCCCTACTGTCTCCATTCCTTTTCTGTCATGTAGGCCCCTCCCTCCCACCTCCAGTCTTGTCTGTAGAGCCTTCCTCAGGTGAGGTCAAACGCGGGGACCTGCTGTCCTTCAGCTGCACAGTCCCGGCTCATCCACAGTCACAGTCAAACAAACCGACAAGCTTCCTTTTGCTGAAGACCACTAAACAAACAGGGGCGGCATCTGTTATCCAGCAGCCCCGGCCTAGCCAGGTATCAAACTTTCAGCTGCAGCCAGGAGTCTTCACTGTGGGGCCAGTCACTGGAGGAGAGGAGGGAGAGTACACCTGCCTCTACCAAATGACTAAAGAAAGCGGACTGGTTAATTCCACCGTGAGCAACGTAGTTCCAATCACCATTACAGGTGAAGATGTATGACTTTTTGCAGCCTTTCTTTTGTGATGTTATTTACATGTTAATGTGATATTTGTAAATATTTTAGACCAAAAAATTGTATTTCAGGTAATGGATTCATTCCTTTAGGTAGAACATTAACACAAGAGGACTAAGACTTGTAAATATTTTTGCATCTATTCAATTTTTGTCATTTGTTTTCTGCCTAATTAGTAATCCAGTTAGCTAATTATCTGAATACTATTTGCTCTGATTTCATGTGCTCCCAGATATCCTGCCAGCGCCCATTCTTCACCTTGAACAGCAGACAGATGTGTGGCATTTACTGTGCATAGGGTCTGCTGCATACCCCGGCGCTGTGTTCTCTCTCTATCTGGTGAATGATGAATTTCCTGTTGCAAAATTTCACGCAAAAGTTTTCGAGCATCAAGCCACCTTCCCACTGCCTGTCCAGGACTCTCCAGTGGCTCTATACCAGTGCCAGTACAGTGTCCTACTGGGAGAGACATGGAGCAACTCTGAGCACAGCAACCCTTTAACTGTAACCAAAGGTACAGACTTACACTTCTAATGGTATGTGACCTGTGAGTGAAACTGTGACTGATTCTCCCTTTTTTATATTTAAGGGAATTCCCCTTCATCATCAACAGGTAGGCTATTAGCATGCCTTTTTTTTGTTGTTTTTGTTATTCTCATACCTAAAAGTTCTGCAAGACTTCAACTGGTCTCCCTACCGGATCCTCACATAATGACATATTAGTCCACCGTAGAGTCACTTTTCAGCATGCAGAGCAGTCCATAAGAGCCAATAACCACGATGGTATTACCATAAAGGTCACATGACTGTGGTAACCAGGAAAATGTCTGCAAAGCTTGTTGCAGATGTGACAGGTTCTTTCGTGAAAGGGTGTAAATTAATCTGAATCTCTTAAACTTAATTTAATTTATTAAATTTATAATTTATTTATTTTTATAATTTATCAAAAATACAAAATGCATCTTTTTCAATAAACTAAATACTATTTTTTTCTTCTTCACATTGGAATGGAGCTCTCCATTGCATTGGAAAATGATACTAGCACTTTAAATCAAATCTGTTGTAATACTTGTTGCTGTTCAAGTCATGTCACAACTGGTTTTTTTTTTTTAAATATTTAATATTAATACTAGTTTGATGTTTGCAGATTCATTAAATCTGGACTGGCCTCTTGTTGTGGGCTCTTTCTCAGCCGCGGTGTTGATCCTCTGTTCTTTGGCAGTCGTGATCATAGTGGTGCACAGGAAAGGTATTTCACACAAAAGCTTCTGCTTTGTTATAAATACTCTGATGGTTTAAGCTATGTTTTCATGCTGATTTAATTGCCTTCGTTTGTGAAAGGCATTAATTTCTCTTTTCCTATTCATTTCACCCACTTTTAAAGTGAAAGCAAGAGCAGAAGAAAGACAGAAAAGGTACTGGTTTTCTTAATTGGTCCAAAAAAGAGCATTGAAATACTTTTTCATGAAGTTATAATGAGAAGTACAAAAGAAAAAAGCTACTTCCTTGAGGACAGCAACATACAATGTCTTGGATACTGTTGTAATACATTTTTGTGTGCTGCACTGTTTTAGGGAGGATACACAGTTCTGGTCTCAGGTTCACGCGAAGGATCATATAGTTGGTGAGAATTTCCCTTCAGAATCAAATTTCCCCTTCAGGATTTCAAGCTTAGTCTGTTTTTATTCACTTCTCATTCATCCAAATTCTCACAGGCACAAAGCATTGCAGGAGTAATCAGCTTAATGAGACAAACACTAATGACTGATTTAAATGTGACTAATGTGAGCTTGTTTATTATTCTTTTTCCTCAGACATTACACTCACACGTACAACCTTCCCTTCTGAGGTAAGTATTAACATCACCTAAACCTCCAGTTGCTAATATAAATTCTCAGGAGCGTCATCAAATGGAATCGATATTTACCCTTGTTTTTCTTTTCTATCAGAGGATTGTGTGCGAAACGATAAGGTTGTCTGGCTTTGTGTTAAACCGCTAGTCAAACCAAGAGTTGGCCTCTGTCTTGTCAAAAAGAAAGTTTTTACATGACTCTGCACTCCTGTGAAAAACCAAGTAAACTGACTCAGTAACTCATAGAACCACTTTAGGAAGAAGTAACTACTTTCTATATGACTTCATTACTCTCTCACATTCCTGTGGGGGAATTTTGTTTCAGTCTTTTTAACAATACTGTTTCAGTATGGTTAGGTTTTTTGTGCATTTATTTATGCACAGCTCTTTTAAGGGCCTGGCACAGCGTTTCAATCACACTTTGACTGGGCTACTGCAAAACCTTGAGTCTTTTCTTTTTCCACTACTATGTTGTAGGGATCATTGCCCTGTTACATGAACCATTTTCAGCCATATTTTGGCTTTCAGACAGATGGCCTCGCATTTAACTCTACAATACTTCGTTGTACAGAAAGATTCATAGTTGACTCAGTGACTCCAAGGTGTCCAGGTCCCATGGCTGCAAAATAAACCCAAAGTATACCCTCCATCATTGTGGTTAACAGTCGGTATTAGGTGTGTGGTCTGATATTCTTGGTTTGGTTTTCGCCAAAAATGGTGTTGTCCATGGTCAGACATTTCCAGTTTGGTATCATTTGTTTTTTCAGATGCAACATAACAAATCTAAGCTGTGCAGCCATGCCATGAAACCTTCCAAACATGTCATATGTGCTAATTGAGACGTGTAGAAAACTTGGGTTTTGAGCTTTCGGTGGTCTGACCTTGGGGTGACTTTGCTGGGACTTCCACTGCTGGGAAAATTGTGGCATTGTGTTAACATACTAGAATTCTTCACACAAAGTCAAAACTTCTGCTTTTATAGAGACAGGTTTTCACACCTATGAAGTTTGTTATAAATATGAATTATCTGATGCTTTAAATTGGATTTATTTACAAAAATAAAATACACTATACCATGTACTGCACAGTAAACCAATTCTTTAACTGTGGTAGACTTTGCAATAGCAAAACTTCGTGCTAACCTTCACTGGGACACAGAAATAGGTCAGTTTAGACTCAGCTCTCTCTAATGCAGTTCTGCCTCTTTCTTCTGGAATTTATGGTATTTCCAGAACTTTTTTGTTTCTGCTCTAGATTTACTCTGACAAACTATGGTAAACTTCATGAATCTGGTTGCTTTAAACACGCACACACACACACACACACACACACACACACATGTCTGGTTTGCTATCCTCGTGGGGACATCCCATTGACATAATGCTTTCCCTAGCCCCTTACCCTAACCCTAACCATTAAAAATGAATGCCTAACCCTAACCCTTACCCTAAACCTAACCATAACCTAATTGTAACCCTGACAGTAAAACCGCATTTTGAGTGTGAAAATTGCTTTCAACCCCGAGGGGACCTGGATTTTGGTCCCCACGGTGCAGAAAGTCCCCACCAGGATAGTAAAAGTCAGATTTTGGTCCCCACCAGGATAGTACGAACCCGTACACACACACACACACACACACACACACACACACATGTCTGGTTTGCTATCTTCGTGGGGACATCCCATTGACATAATGCTTTCCCTAGCCCCTTACCCTAACCCTAACCATTAAAAATGAATGCCTAACCCTAACCCTTACCCTAAACCTAACCATAACCTAATTGTAACCCTGACAGTAAAACCGCATTTTGAGTGTGAAAATTGCTTTCAACCCCGAGGGGACCTGGATTTTGGTCCCCACGGTGCAGAAAGTCCCCACCAGGATAGTAAAAGTCAGATTTTGGTCCCCACCAGGATAGTACGAACCCGTACACACACACACACACACACACACACACACACACACACTATAGCTAATCAACAACACCCCCTCCCAAACCCTGTCACCTCAAACCCACACCTACAGCATTCCTCATTAGCGCTGTTACACTGTGTTTGAGCATGTGTTTCATTAGCTGCAATCACTTTCATTAATTAGCTTAATGAAGGGCTCTCGTCAGGCTAAAGTCTCTCTCCAGGCTCTCGCTGATATGCGCTGTAGCCGTCTAAGAGGACAGAATGCGGCTGTCACCAGATGATGCAAAAAGTAACCAACCATTACCAAAGAGGAAATGTCTCTCCATGTCATCTCCTTCTTAAGCAGCAGTAGTTTAAGCAGGATTCAGAATTGATTTTTTTTTTGTATTATATGTTGATTATGACTCATATTATCACACTCTGTTGCTGCACAACGAGACAGAGATGATTATTTCATGTTGGTCAGAATCCTCTGATGTGAAACTGTTTCATTAGCTAAGGAGCTGTGAGTCTGCCTGAAAGACAGAAATGAAACACAGAACTGCAAAAACACAAGCAGCTTATCTGAAATATGGCTATGTTCCAAATTGTGAAAAAGGGAACTTTAATGTCATGGGATAGAACAAGGGACAAATGAGGAACAAGAGCTGTCCGAGCGTGCGTAACTCCACCAAGGCTGAACATTTCCTTCCACACCATGAGTTTAGTCCTGGGATTTAGGAGTATAACTGACTGAAAATTATGAAATCTCTATGTGCTTGTGAAATATATGGCACAAAATTCACAATCTGGAAGTCTGATATAGACCGATTCTTAAGTCAGTCACTTTGGTAAAATATTCATGTAAATCTGTCCTTATTTTTCGAGTTTCGCTGTTAACAAGCAAACAAAGAGACAAATTAACAACCTTGGGGAAGGTAATGAAGATCAAATTTAGAAGAAAAGATCAATGATTCTGTTAGTGCATTGTAACAATACAAATTACACAGGATTCAAGAAAGTGCCAGACCACATATGAAGGTTTTTAGGAGGAATATATATCTGGAGGAATGACTAATATAATATATGCCGTTGTGAAACCACCTAAGGTGTTTGTTGTGCTGTTTTAGCCATCCTGACATGCTAAGTTGCTGGTAGCTCTGAGCAAACATGAAAATATATTTAGCAGTGAAAGCAGTAGATAGGATATGAACTATGCCACAGGAAATTACATCAAGCTTAGATCTTTAATAGGTTGTCTGTTGGTGTTTGTTTATGTGCAGGACTGGGTCAGCAGGGACACCGAAGCGACATCCAGAGCCCCTCTCTGGAACCCTCTTTCAACATTCACAACACAGATCCATTAGAAATGTTTGCCGCCACCCCTCCCCCTCTTTCTCCGTGAGCACGCGTGTGAGTGTGCCTGCGTGTGTGTTTGTTATCATAGTTTATCAATGTAGCATCAGTTGAAGGTTACGCAGCAGGACAGGAAAGGCTATTTCCTCAGTTCCTATTTCACATGCAGCAGTAATTGTACAATTAGACAGGATGTGATGCTTGTTTAATGTTTCTAATAACTGAGCCAGTCTTAATAGAGATTTTATTATTGCTGTTATGAGGCTTGTTTTCTTCTGGAAGCATTTTTGATTATTTTTTTTAATGTTTGGTTGTAAATAATTGTATTAAAATAAGAGCAAAACTGAAAAGATTTAAATGTGTCTTTTATTAACATAATGATAATAACGATAAAAGAAAGTATCTACAAAAACTGACAAATATCGTCTCATGACTGTTCCACAAGCTGCGATGTGTTTACGTTGAAAGTTTAGCCTTGATCTTGGAAAAAAGCCGCTGACAGAAAACTCTCACGTCAGGGTCTGTTTGGAAAGTGCTCTGGAGATTTGAATTATTTTACAGGATCTTCACCATCAGATGGAGTTTACTCTAAAACTCAAGCTCCTCATATGAGATTGTTTTGACAGATGCCATGTCTCATGTGTATCTGTGTCATCTCATAATAATCTCCCGTGTCCATTTATTATAATTTACAGCATTTCATAGTGCATTTGACAGGCTTACAGTATATGCCAGCACAATATTTACTTTCTCAAAAAAGATGTTTATTTGTGTAGAGCTTACCAAATCCTCAAAACTTTTCTAAGTAAAAAATTCAAGCAGGTTGCCTAATCTTGCAACCTTGGTTTGTTATATATCTGCATTTATAACCGGGTACAGGTCAGGACACGAACTAATGGTGTGTTGCATGTATTTATGATACATTGCATAATGAGTGTGAAGGAAAAGGCAACCAAAAAGACATAGAACTTAACTGACCTGCTGTAGTTTTGTTAGATGTTCTGTAGAGGGCACTGTTTCTGTAACTTTTCAGTGTTTAAATCAACTTGCAGGACAACAGAACGACTGCAATTTGTCAAGCAATCTCCTTTATGGTGACATAACAGGTCCCGTGTTCGGGGACCAGTTATGTGACCGGTTATGAGCCTGACATGCATGAAGCCAAGCGCTCATGTAACTCGAGAACTACAGCAAGTCTTACTTTTATGCCATGTAACGATAGGACGAGGGCTATAATCATTATGAGCCCTCATATATATGTTTGAGAGTGAGCGTGCTGAGAGTAAGTAAAAGCAAGAATATAAAAGGCCTCAGGAGGGAGCTACACCTCCCACCTGTTTATGCAGGTTTTATGGTGGACAATAATTTGGCACAGACAAGCTGCCACCGTATCTCAGAAAGCGGCGAGAAGCCAACTCGGTCTTAGACCTTAGTTTTATTACATTTTTACCACAGCGTGCACAGAGCAGAGAATGCATCATTTCACTTCCCCTTCCTGCACCCTGGGAAACACACATGAGACGCAAGGATGGACTGGCTGAAAACACTGTCTGTTTGTCTGGCTCATATTAATATCTGAGTCATACCTTACTCCCGTGTGGTCACAAGCAAGCACGTGCATGTACAGCTTAGATATTCAGATCCAGACAACAGCATTAAGCAAATCTGTTCAAATGAGAGGCAGAATAACGATTGGATGCCTCAGTGATGCCAGTTCAACATGGTCATGAACTTAAGTGGCACCTTAAATTGCCAACATGCCTCACCTTGTTACCATATGTAACACTGTGAATTATGAGTCAGGCTGATATGAAATGACATCCTGAATCTTGATACTGATGATATTTGTCCTTTCAGAGTTGCTGGACCAAATATGAGGGAGCTTTAGGTTCATATTTTCATTTAATGTGATGCAATGCACTTGATTTGTATTTGAAGTGTAAAGTAAGGGTAAGCGGTGCATGATTACCTTCAACAGATTATTCCAAAACAATATGCTGTTGCTTCTGACATTTTCTGACTAAGTCATATTAGCTCAAGGCCAGTTGATTGCCAGTTCACCCGTATCTTTCAGTGACTCATGGGAACATTCAAAAACTCAACTTATTTAATGTTTTACAGTATGCTACAAGTCCAAAGGCAAATGTGAGTCGCTAAGCCTAACTATATTCCACGACCTTTAAAAGTATTTTTAACTGACAGCACAGTGAACTTTATTAATTGATATTAATCAGTAACCCGTGAGTAATGAGCCTACTTGCTCATTCATTAGAAGACTATCTTATTTCAAGACTGAGATGTGTTTGCAGTGAACACACATTAAATAGGTCCACTCCTCCTCTCAGTAAACAGACGGAATGAAATCAAGTGGGTTTATGTAATATCAAGGTGTAAAATAAATGTTTATTCTCTGTGACTCAGCTATGCCATTTATCCCCTCCTCTCCCAAACATCAAAACAATGGAACACACCCACCCAAAGGCCCGCATGTAATGAAATCAAAAGAATAATTTCTGAAACCTCTGCGTTATCTATTCATGGTACACAAACATATGACACATAGAGACTGTGCCTGGTGACTCCAGTATCTGTCATCAAACGCCCGCTATTGTGTTTGAATTGGGAATTGTATTAAACTGACTAATTGGTACACATGTAAGGTCCACACCCGGGTCATCGAGTTACACAAACCTGGCCAAAAATGTGTGGTGGGCCCACGCCAATACAGAATAGTTACAAATGTATCGTTCTCAAAAAGTAACAGTTACGCCTTCATTGAACTCTTTAAAGTATTTATTAAGTATGCTTTAAAGTGGTAAATGACTGGATAATGAAGTAGCCTGAGCTTTTCCAAAGTGTAGTGGTTTACACATTGCCTAACAGGAAAAGTAGCTCTTCTCTCCCTCAATCTGCTGATGTTCACAGCCTCAAGTGTTGAAACAATTATTCGTGTGCAAGTAGACCTCAGAGAGCTTTTCTCTTAAAAAGCAGCATTTTGGGATGGATCCACTCAGAAAAGGAATAAACATGTTTTTTCTTGAGCTAATAAGAAAACGCAAGCAAAGCAGAAATACTCCCTGGATATTTATTCCTTCAGTTGTGAAGGGCAAAGGACTTCCACTGATGAGGGCAGGCTGGCCTCTTCATTTCACTCCAACCAGAGTCATTACTTAGCAGCTCTTGCTCCAACCAAAGTCTCAGGTGATGTCCACAGTGACTGTGAGCTGCTGCTAAAGTGTTCAGCACCTTTAAAGTAAACTGCAAATTTGCATTCTGATAAAAAAAAAAAGGCAATTTCCACAAAAGCTTTGATTTTTTCTAGTTTGGAAATCTGATTTCTGCTTGTTTCATTCATTTTGGTTATACTCCACCAGCCACGGCTAACTGAGTTTGGGAGAAACTATTTAGCTCGGCAGTGCAGGGGAGAAAGAGGCAGATGAAATACAAATAACTGTACCCATGATATAATTTTCTTATGATAAAGAAATATATCTATGTTTTTTTTTAAATAATATATGATTTCAAGATCTCAAGTTTAAGAGAATTTGTTTATTGAGTGGGCCCAAACTGTGCATGGACCCATGCCCACTGGATAATCCCACCCAGGTAAGTTCATGTTTTCCATGACTACAGCCACACAGGGGCTGTTAAGAAGAGAGTGGGCAAAGTTCAAATCTATTATTGTTATTGTCAGTAAAATTACAAATTTTATTTTGATCTTAAGCGTAGTTTGGTTGAAAACCCATTTGGTGATCCTTGTGTGCACATTTGATTAAATCCACGACTTCTATTAAATGCCTTGCTGTGGCATGAGTGTATGGATCATTTGGCTGGACGAGCTGATGAAGAACTAAATATGCAGATTTGCTTTAAAACAGCTGGAATATTGTTGTTGCTAGTCTAGACTAAGTTCACTCCATGTAGTATTGGCTGGGTTTATTTCCAACAGTTTTATAAGGTAATCGCATTTTGTGTGAAAACTTGACATAGTTTAAAACTATAGATGGCAAAATGTAAAAACTATTGTTTAAAGGGCATAAAGCAGCAAATTCTTACAAGGTAAATAGCTCATAATGCCCTTCATGTCTTCTTGTACTTTTGTCCTCTTGACAAAGAGTTATTACAAGAGCAGTGACTAATCCTCTAAACATGGACTGTCTCACACAATGCTGCCGCAATGACTTTGTGCCAAGAGGACTTTGGAAGCCAGAGATAACGAAATATCATGGAAATGACTTGATAATGAGCTTGTGATACACGGGTATGCAGCACAACTTTGAAAAAGTCAGATTACATATCAGAATGACTGATAAAATGTAAAATGAAACTTGCCTGGCCGGCTTTGACGCTTTCACATAACATAGAGAGAAACATCTTTGATGGTTTACTTTTTATTCTGAGGTAACAAAGCAAACTGTGTTTTACAGATCTAATTATAGTGTTGATCTTTGATCTTGTAGGAGTTTTTCTCCTCAGTTCAATACCATAGCCTTTGGTGATACGCCAGAACGGCTTGGCAACATGGCAAAACAAGGAAAGTTGCCAAAGCAATGCAAGGTTTTATTTGTGGAGTGCCTTTCGTACACCAAGGCAGAATAAGCATACTGCAAAAAAAGAATTAATTCAACACACATGATGAGTCAATTCAAATATATGTTCATAAAGCCTAAATCCTATAAGGACAAGAAATGGTAAAGACGCCAAAAGTAAAAATAAATAAGATTTACAATGATAATAAAAACTAGAATAAAGTATAAAGGTGAAATAATTATACTTAAAAAAAACATATAGAAGAATGAAAGAAAGATTTATAATAAAGAAAGTTTGATCACTAAATTTAAAAACAAGAAAAGCACTTTAAAGAACGCAAACAACACATAGATTAAAATAATAAGTAATATTAATGGCTATATAGCACCATCCAGATTTTAAAATATTACTGAAAAGCACTTGAGAACTTTTTTAATGTTATGATTTAATAATGTACAGATGATTGAGACATTCCTAAGAACATCAGGTAGTTTCTTCCAGCGTTGTGCAGCACAGTGAGAAATTGAACTTATTAATAATTTTGAGCACTTTAGTTCCCGTGGCTCCACCATAATAATGTGCCCGCAATGTCACTGGGCTGCGTCCAGTCAGAATGAGGTGATAAATTATTTAAAGGAGACTGGGAGGTCACTAAAGCATGATCTCAGCTCATCTACACTCATATACACCCACAGGAAGGTCCACCAGGGCAGTCGTGCTGCTTAATTCAAGAAAAGATCTTCCAAACCCAGAAGTTCTGTGGCATTTATGAGGCATGTCGGGTTAAGAAGATGAACGCAGTAGAATAGATGAGCAGTACAGAGGGTAACGTTCACAGATTTTTAAAATTGTATTTCACAGATTTAAACATGCAAAGGATAATGAGGGTAATGCGGGAAAGAAAATGGCCTTTTAAATGAATGGAAAATTCCAAAAGTTCCTATAATACAGGTAAATTCCTAAAACAGCAGCTTCAACTGTGACACTTTACCAGTTAATCGCTTTAATTTGAACAAGTTTTGTAAGAAATACGGACTAATTTACATGCACATGTAGAACAATGAAAACCTGTATTTGAGCATGTATTTCAGTATTTTTCTTTCCACTGTTCTTTCATCAGTGAATGAGTTTTACGTCATAATTCAGCTCACAAACTCGGATCAACTTTCTACTTTTTATAAACGTGCTTTTTTTGCCCTTGAATTCAGCTTCCCGTACTTATTCATGAATAGTAACAAGAAAAATAATATGCAAGAGTGAGATATTTGGTGCAATAAAATAGATTGCTGGAGGAATGTCGTAGATATTTTTACCCGTGGCCTAAGGGTCATTTTGGCCTTAAAAAGTTTCTGATGTCTGGACTTACATCTGTGTAGTACGTGCTCTGTTTGATGTATTCCTGAGTGTTTAAAGGCTCATTAATGGCTCAGCATACCTTAATAACTCAGTGTTGAGGTTTGTTAGTGCCAAATATTTGCTTTTGTAAACTGAATGACTTTTATCCTATGTAAATAGTGAACAAATAGCACCAAGGTTGTCGCTGTGTACCTGTATTGACAATAACTGTGAGATTTGACAGCTGGGATTCAGACCCAGGCTACACCTCCTTTCACTTGTATCTTCAGTGCCATAAGATGATAAAGGACAATGACAATAATATCATTAAAGTCAAACCTGGCCACAATAATCACAAAATGATATTCTGATATCACAACAGCCCCATTCAAAACACAACATAGTGTTGAAATTAGCAGTCTGTTGGTTTGCAAGCACAGTGGGGCCTGGAGTCCAGGTAGACTTACTGTTTCAGTCCACCTCTGACTCGCATCACTGGTCTATGCACACTACATTTTTTAGTTAGCAATTTACTAGGAACCCCTTGGGTATGTAATCAAATACTATAAACCTGTAGCAAATTATCACTGAGAGGTGCTAATTTATATTGCTTGCATGTTTTCGATCAAGGATTCAATTAAAAAAAGATAAAAAGGAAATTAAAATCAATTCCATAAAAACAGAAAACTTGAGCACATTAAAACCAAGGAGGTACAACTTGCACAAAATATGAAATCTAAATTCAGAATAGCAGTTTGCACTCTTCGGTTACCTAATATTTTATCAGTACTTTGAACTCGTCAAGGGTCGAGAGAATGATTAAGCTCCAGTGTTCTGAAGGGTATTGGATGACCATGGTAGAACTGGAAAATTCTGTTCTCAGCAAAAAAATCCCAGTAAATCCTGAGTTCCCAGTAGAGTGGCCATACAGATTAGCTCAAGATTGGTCATTGCAAATATATTGCTAAAGTAATTATTTTATAATGCAATCAAATATCACTGATCTCTAACTGCAATCTTCAAAATGGCCAAAGAGTTCAATAAAAAAAAACCCAACAACATTCTGACAGAGTCAATAAAAAGTCAGAAGACTGAGCTAGGCAAAGATAGGGTTTATTACATGGCTGTTGTATCAGATTGCATAAGGTGTTTACATGTGTGATAAACTAAATTATTTCCTCTATGTAGATATTGTTAAGCACATAAAACTCTTGATGACACATTGTTTTTTCAAAACATAAGAAATCCACAGATGAAGGAGTTCCTGATTGTTTGAAAATCTCCTAAATTCTTCTTTTCTCCCACATATTATTTTTATTTTTATTGTCTTTTACATTCATTAGTCTTAAGGGTTTTCAGCACCCAAAGCAGGCCAAGAGCTTATCTACTTATAGGTGCCCCACGTTCTCCATTCACATCTCTTCTTTGCTGAAGGACTCTTCAGGGTTTTTTTTTAGTCCACCACAAATCATGTTCCTTGCTCCCAATTCTCCCGACCCCTTTTCTAGCCTCAATCCCTGACCTCTTTCTCACTCCACTTTCCCTCCTTCTTCCTCTTCATCGTTGTTCCTTATTCCCGTCTGCAGGTCTCTGTAAAAAGACCTTTCTCAGTCCAAGTCCTTGTTGTGTCCATTGATCAGACCTGATTCCCAGCGCAGCACTAGAGGAGACTTCTGTCTAGGGGTCCGAGGACTCTGGGGGAGCTGAATGAAAAGGAGAACAAAAAGTGAACAGGAGTAAGTGGTGATTGCATGGTAAAAGAAGAGGCAGGCAGTAAGTTGGGAGAGTAGGAGCAGAAAAAGAAAGAGAATTCAAAAGTATGTTGGAGTGGGAGACCAAACCAAAAAGCCAACACGGGGGGAAAAAGAGCGAAAAGATAAAAAGAAAGGGATGAATTTGCGTCCTCTTGAGGACATGTCTTTGGATGAGCATCATTACCTCTGTAAGTCAAAGGGAGGTTAATGCGACTGTGATCCAAGGCCATGTTCTGTATGACTAAGTCAACAAGTGAGACCAATTTGCCCTGCAATCCTTCATGTATCCCTGAACTTTAATCAGGAACTAGGTCTGTGCACAGATAATCAACCAGCAGAGAGAGAAAGAGAGGGAGGGGCTATGAGGAAGTGAGAGGAAAGAGGGCAAAACGCTGCTAATGTCAGACTGAACCATGCAGCTAAACCCCAGCACATCAATGCCAAACTGAATTAAACAGCTCAAGCCACGAAGCAGCACTCCGCTTTAATCAGAGATACCAGAGTATCAAAGAGATGCAAGACCCACAAGGAAGGTAACAGAAATCAGTGGGATTGTCAATTGACTTTCCTCTTTGCCTGCTATTGACTGCTCAAGTGTGCACACATACACACACTCTACAGACACTTTCCTTCCCTCTCTCTTTGGCTCTCTCTCTCTCTCAGTCTCAGGGCTGTTTGCCTTCATCCCTTATCTATAAAGATAAGAGCCTCACTGTGTGTTCAGTATGTTATCAGATATTTGCGTCCCATATTTGGTGCAAAAGAGATGCTGACATCCTCCCACAAGACTTTCTCCATTTGACACATTACAGTCCAGAGCAGTTTTAAACAGACAGATGCGTGACAAATTAAAGGAAAATGGGGAAAATGGGAAGCTGTTATGCTGTGGGAAGAATTTTGCTGGATTTATTTGACTCCACTTAGCCTCTCTGACAGAAATGATCACAGCTAATCAATAAAAAGTTGTTTTAAGATATCTTGATTTATTTCCTGATTGGACGTGGTGTAGCTGAGATCTTTAGGACATTTTATGACTTTAATTCTTGTGCAATAAATTCCAAAACACACTGACACTGGTCTCGTGGCACTTGGTTGATCAGCATCGTACTACGACACTCTATGTTGGGTCTTCCTTTAATTCACTTGCCTGAAGGCTCATCTTAATGCGACGTTGCAAGTCAAATGTAGAGACTTAGTTAACAAAGCATCATTATTTTGGAACCTGATATCTTCTTGTCTGCATTCCAGGGAGACTCAGGATGGCGATTTGCCTACATTTTCATGTCCTATGCGAAGTGTACTAGACGGGTGAGGTTAAAATTTAGAGTTGAAAGTACTTAATAAAACTCACTGCGAAGTTTTATTAAGTACCACATGGTAAAATTTATACAAACTCTAAAAATCAGTAGTGTGACGGATGAGCTGTAACACTGACACACCTCTGGCCGGGTAATCTTCTCGTCTTCAGCCTGGACCGGGGGCCACACAAATGACTTGCTGACTGACAGGCGTGCTGGAAGAGAAGAGAAAAGCAGATGAAGAAAGAACAGCAGTGAGGGAGAAGTGCCCCTGTGATGTTGTTTGAGCACCGCAGTGTGAACACTGAATCAAATTAAGATTGAACATCGTGAGGCAGCAGAGAGAAATGAGAAGAGACACAGAGGATTGCAGAGGGAACAGACGGAAAGAAATCTGTACATGAACGTGGAGAAACAGAAACTAAAAGCAGGCAGTGGTAATTAAGAAACAGAAGGGCAATAAAGCCTGATGTGTAAAGCAATATGCAGCTGCACTTTGCACGACCTTCAGTTACTGTCCGGCGTAATTTGTGGGCACACCCTGGTCAGTTTATGTCACTCATTGTTAAACCAACAACGTTTTAACTCATTCATTCTGACGTAATCACAAATCAGCCTTCATGGCAACACAACACAGACAAAAAAACACACTGAAACATACTGTAGAGCAATGCCTCCCAGTCTTTTTTTTCTGATGTATCACAGCCAAGCACTCTTTCAAAATGCCCTTCAAAATCATATATCAAACGTTTGTAATTTGAATTATTTAGCACTGTTTTTTAAATCTCAGCTTGTGTTATTCATATTTTTATTCTTGGACTCTACTGGAGTAGCTTTGCGTCATTCACAGTTCAAAATAATCCTGATTCTCTATCTTAATCTTTGCCCCAACAGAAGGTTTGAGCCTTCTGTTAGCAGGGCGATGCTCACTGCCAGGGCTGGTTTTGAAATGACCATATAACAGTATCCTGTTTTTAACATCATGCAGAGCTGGAGAAGGAAAAACAGAAGTTTGAAATCAAGCGTTCAGAGGAGCCTGAGATTTTGGCTCAGGTGGAAAAGCTTTAAGCTAACCTTAGCTTTCATCTTAGCTAAAGCTATAAGCTAACGTTACTAACTCAAACTACGTTTAATATGAATATCCACCAATCTAATAGTATAGATGTACGTTACAGACATATATATAGCTCAAAACTAAACTCTCTGCCGAAACCCATATCTTTAAAAATAATATAAAAATATAAATATCTGTAAATATATAAATATATAAATATATGTTTCATCTTTATTGTAACTGTATTGATTTCAGCTATTTATCTGTAGCTAACTTGGCTATTTAGCAGTTGTTTTTCTCCCTTTATTTAAGGTCACTAACTTATTATTTAAACTATTTAGCCCATTTTCTTAGCTGACTATTTAAACCAAGCATATAAAGATCCCTGGATTGCTGACACAATAGCAAGTACCCCACCTGGAAATCACTACTGTATAATACAGGCAAACAAAATTTCCCAGAGATACACTATAGGCAGCAATAGTCTACACACACGCACACACATGCACAAACTCTGTATCAGATTATATCCACCTTTTGAATGCTGATTTCGGACTTAATTCCCAGATTGGACTCTTTCACCCAGCTCCTTTCTTCCCTGACACAATAGCGTTGAAATATGAGCCAGGTTTTTCCCTGCCTCAGCTTTTCACAATTAATATGACAGGTTAGGTGCTACATTTTTTGTGGAGTTACAGAATTTTATTTTCTGGCTGGCCAGCTTATGGACTCCAGTGCAAAGTTATTGCTCATAATAGCTAACAGTAGATTCGAAAGCTGTTTTGAGGTTTTCCACTGACCATAAGGAAAATGAAATAATGTGCTCACTGAGCTGTTTCAGGGGTTTTTCATCATCTAGCCGCGGATATAAAAATGACACACACACCCACGCTCAACCAGTCATACACACACACCAGCCTATGTGAGCTGGCGGGCACAAACAGAATCAATTACACCCTTACACACATGCTCACCCAGAGTCCAACACAGGCCTACACTAACCTGCTGAGGGTCCAGTTTCTCCTTTGGATGATGACCCAGGTGCGTCAGCAACGGACAGTCCGTTTAATGACAGCACAGGACTCTTTAACTCCATGCTGACTGGCCTTCCTCCCTCTCTTTCTCCCCCTCCTTGTCCTTGTGTACCACCAACACCACCACTGCCCCCATACAGACTAATCCTCTGCTTGCGAAGCTCCTTCTCCCTCTTCTGGGCCTCCTGGATATCCTCCTTCACTTTCTCTAAATTATTTGAAGAGCGCAGCTTGAAAAAGGGGTTCTCCTTGGGTACTAAATCCTCCACCTCCTCCTTTTCTTGTCTTTTTTCTGTTACTTTTTCATTCCCTCCTTTCTGTGACAATAAGATGTAAGGACTTCCAGAGTCGACAACAGTAATACCCTCTGATTTGTCTTGGTGCTTCTTCTGTGTTGTGTTCTTCAGGTTGTTCTCTAAGATTATGACTTGTCGACTTGTCCCCTGTGAGATACCCGGTCCTTGAAGACTGTTTTTGGTTACGCCCCGTCCTATGGGAGAGTTTGGGGTCTGTGTCGGGCTAAGAAGATCCAAACTGTGTCTCTTCTCGACACGTGTGTCTTCTGTGGTGGACACTTGTGATGAGATGTCTTCCTGCTTCTTGGGAGTTGAACCATTGCTGACAGAAGAAACTGATGGGGCCCTGCGACTGGTTGAGGCTGTAAAAGTTGAGTCACTGGGTGTCTGAAAGGTCTCAAAGATCTGTTTCTTCTCCCTTATTTGTCGGACTGTGCCTTTATCATAAAAACCTGGAATTTTCCCAAGCTTGACCAGATCCTGCTCCCTCTGGGTCTCCGTTTGAATCTCATACAGCATCTTTTTGCCAGCAAACTCTCTATCTTTGTCTTGACACCACTCAGTCTTCGCAGCTACTGAATTGGAAAGAACAGTTTTTCTTAAGGGAACCTCTACATACTCTGGAGTAATGCGTAGATTTGGAAGCCCTCTGGATCTTCTCAGGCTATGTTCCCGCTCTATAGACCTTCGGATCTCCCTCTCAATGGGAGTCTCTCTGGATACAGTTGATGGAGAGCTCTCCAAAGTGTTGGACGGGGAGAAATCAGCTGATACTCCACTGTCACTCTGGCTATCGTCACATGAGTCATTCTCCATCCTGGTGTGTTTGCTGGGCTTCAGAGACACACCACAGCTATATTTTTCTATCTCCGGCTCTTGTATTTGGACTGTTTGTGAATATCTTAACAGTCCCCCGCTGTGTTGCTGCCCAGCTGGCTTGTTCCTTTTAAGTCCGCTCTCTTTCTGCCCTTCCTCCCCACCTGTTTGCTCATTTTCTCCCTCTGTTCTTTCCCCCGCCCTGCTGTGCCTTTCTCTCACAGCAACAACGCAAGCAAAGCCTGTAGCAGAAGCAGCCCCACCTGGATTGGACGGCTCCATGGCAACGGTCGACAAAGGTGGAGATCCCTGGCCAGGCACCTGTTGTCCTGCTTCCTGGTTTACACCTCTGAGGGCAGGTTCACGTTGGTTCTTTAACAACAGCCCCTCCTGGTGTTTATCTGAGGGTTTTGCATGCAAAGCTGAGTCTGGCTCTTGATTAGTGGAAGCTAAATATAAAGGTTGGAAAGACTTGCTGTTGTTATTTAATGTGTTCAGTTCCATAATATCAATGCCCACTTCCTCTTCTTCCTCACTTTCATCTGCAAAAGGAGGGGAACTCACAGTATGCGCGTCATCTGTAATGTTAATGCCAGAGGGAGAAGGGTGAGCAGGTCGTAACACATTATTTTCCACTATACCGGTACTTATTACATCTGTTACAGATGGTTTATATGTCTTCTGATCAGCTGGTTCAGTCATCTGAGATGCCTTTAGCCATTCTTGACTATTCTGGCTATCCAAAGAAGTAATGTCTTCTGTTGGGTCTGAAATGACATCAACATCACTGATACACTCTGCCACCTCACCCTCAGGGCTGGAAAAGCCCTCTTTGTCACGGTGTACTCCTGCTGATAAGGCACCCAAGGAAGGTGTAGGCGGGAAAGCTTCCTCGCATAACTCAAATTCAGGTTCCTCCTGAGTCTTTAGTCCTCCCGATAGGTTTTTAGGAACTTGCTCTGATCCCATCACTGCTTCCTCTGTCTCCCTAATTCTCGCAGTTCCTTCATTTTCCATTTTAGTTGCATCAGCCGTTTTGATTTTTGAGATAGTCTCTTTCTCCCGCTGAGTTTTGACCTGAGCATCAGGCTCCAGGATGTCTATATCCTCCTCGGGTTCTGCCTTGGGTGCCTTTAAGCCTTTCAGAGGGAAGTTGTCACCCCTCGCCCAAGACTCATTGACCGACTCGTCAAGTAAGTTGACAGGGCACTGCTCCTGCCAATCCGTGGGTTTTGTTGCCATGGTGACAGGTCTGCTGATGTAGAAGTGTTTGGAGCAGTCAGGTTGTTTGGCCTCCAGCCAGTCAGTCTGAATGAAAGCAAAAGAGCACAGACGGAGGAGAGGGGAACAGCAGAGTGATTAACATTGTTTAGCATTGTTTATTTTATACACTAATATTTTAGTGCATTTCAAACAACTTATTCATATTACTGCTGCAATGAATCATTGTCTATTTTCACTGTGCGAAACGCTGAGGGCTATACTGACATGTTTTCATTTGTATTTTCATAACTCTTTCAATCTCTGTTGAAATACTACAGCGAACAGACAAGAAAGAACATTTTTAAATAATTGTTAAGAGGGAAAAAAACATGTTAGGACACTTGGCATTTGCATAGCAGGATTTGTTGTTTTTAAAAGATAATGTCAGCTTCTGTTTCCCTTTCAGCTATCAGAGGTTTAAAAAAATAATGGTATAAAGGTTTTTTTAAAAAAAATAAATATATGTTCATTGTTATGCAAGTGGGAAACAAATGAAAGGAAAAACAGAATATACTTGAAGTGATGACATCTAAAAACAGGCCATACGAGTATGAAAATGAGGATGAATCAGACGACGCTGCAGTCCTCAGAACTCATTGCACTCATCTGCTCTCAGATTTATAGTTTTGCACAACGAATAATAAATGAAGACCATCTTTATATCATTTATGTGCACTGGAAGTTTTTATTGTATGAATCCAGACATCTGAGCAAAGATCACTAAAGCTGTTCTGGGGCGCATGGCGGACCAGTATCTCTTTTAATTTGTTACTGTCTTCTGTATATGCTTAAATAACTGTGTTGGATTAGAGCACTGCAAATCCAGTTAAAGTGTACTGCATTCCTTTTCTCTCTCTTTAACGGCAGCTTTAGTGCGCTTATGTTATTATATGACACATAGGGTGTTTATAAAGCTGTGCCTGGCTTTGGCTGTAAGGTGGCAACTACTCTACTCCACGTGCAGAGCCTAACTCAAGTTTTCTGCTGAGCACACCTTTTCTTTAATCAGCTTACAGGCTGGGAAATGGCTCAGTAACACACACACACACACACACACACATGTCTGGTTTGCTATCCTCGTGGGGACATCCCATTGACATAATGCTTTCCCTAGCCCCTTACCCTAACCCTAACCATTAAAAATGAATGCCTAACCCTAACCCTTACCCTAAACCTAACCATAACCTAATTGTAACCCTTACAGTAAAACCGCATTTTGAGTGTGAAAATTGCTTTCAACCCCGAGGGGACCTGGATTTTGGTCCCCACCAGGATAGTACGAACCCGTACACACACACACACACACACACACACACACACACACACACACACACACACACACACACACACACACACACACACACACATGCAGACAATAGGATTGTCTGCAGGATATACTGACTAAAGTGGAGTCCAACTCATCCAATATCTCTTTTTCTTTAATACACACTCCTGTATTTCAAGCTTGCCCTGAATCAGTATTATTGCTTTTTCTTTCTTTCTTTCTTTCTTTCTTTCTTTCTTTCTTTCTTTCTTTCTTTCTTTCTTTCTTTCTTTCCCTCTCTCTCTCACACACACACACACACACACACACACTCTGTCATCTCCTGTTCAGCTTGCATTCTGAAAAACTCCCTTTCCCATCACTATTATCACTTCCAAGCCATTCTGACTAGGCGGGAATCCAACTGTGACTGATCATTAGGGGAATGTAGACCACAGCACTGGGGATCACTGGTCTTTGATGAACTGGGACGGACGGACAAATGAGGTACACCCCCTTCGTGTACAGATTATAAGGAGTGACAGCATGACACGGTGGGAAGAATGGGGATCGCTGTGGCATACTGGCTGAACATGTGGATGCAACAGCAGAACAATGTAGCCTAGTGCGGGTAAATTAGGATGAGATCAGGGAGAGGAAACGGTGAGATATGAGAGATAAGACAGAAAATGGTTTGGGAAGCCAATCTCCAGCTGCGTTTGATGTATCTGGGCTAACATTATTATCAGCTTCCAGCTAAGACACACATAATAACTCAAGGTTTCTTTCTTGTTTCTGAAATGTAAAAAGATTTCAAGCCAGAACATTATTTGTTTTGTTTCATATACCAGTTTAACAAGCAGCTTATTAGCGTATTCACTGAATGCCCTATTCAGTGCCCATTATGAAATGTACCCTGGCTGACGTCAGACCGGGTGTTTTGTAATGAGGGGTCAGTGAGATTTGGGTAACTGGCATTCCCACGGAGTTATTACTGTGCCTAAATGAGCAATAACCTCAGTCATTAACCCAGTTTATGCATGCTGCTTTTTAACTGATCAGACACAGAAACACAGGCTCAGCTGTTACCTGCACACATGACTCTACCACCTTTGTTATAGAATAACTGACAGAGACTCATGAAATTTATAAAGTCAGAATAATAAGTCGCTTACTAATGGAGAGTTCCCAACACTAAGCTTCATTGTGAAATTGAGCATGAAAAGGAACATTTTGCCACAGTGAGAAAGCAATTTGTTATAATGGTTTAAACTTTGTTGCAAAGCTTAAATAGTTTTATGCACCGCCAACGTCCACTGATTTTGTTAAAACTCCAGCTGAATACCAGAAAGCTTGAACAACTAATACGATCAGCCTCCAACGCTACGGTAGTAAAACAAGCTGCTCATTCATTCTGGGGCACGTTGATGTAATCTAACTACTCTAAGCATAAACTCTGACAATTGATTATTGGATTCTTTTTTTATTTTCAGAGGAATCTGGCAGAATTTAACCAAAGGTAAGGTTGCGGATTAAACTTAATTACATAACAGACTTATGTTTTGTTCATTATATCCACAAAGGCTCTTACATTATCAAAAGAACAGAATAATCATTATCATCATTGGAAAAAAACATCTGTGTCAACTCAAACAAATAAACCTCCTTTTCGTGGTCAGCAATGTCCTAAAACTGTTTAAGATCTAACGACTTTAGACAAAAAAATTAAAATGAATTTGAATAAATGCAGCCAAATTCATCCCTAGTGTTGTTGCTGTCTAATAGTTGCTGACTATGCTCTTTTAAAATTTTCCAGGCATAAGTGTCATATTTGAGAAATTGATCCCAATAGGCTCAGCTGCTCCAAACTTCTGTACTACGCTTGTTTGTTTTTTCCCAGTGGTAATTACTTACCCTAGAAAATATTTCATGTATGTATTTAGAGCAGTTTCCTACTCAACAAGAACGTACTACAGGAACTGAATATACAGCTACACATACCTGTTGCACATACCTGTCTTGAAGATGCCCTCCAAATGATAGATTCCTGTGTAATACACACTTCTCTTGCTTCAATTCACTGATGTGTAATCAGCAGAACAGGACTCTGTCTGCTCTCGGCTCTCACAATGCCTCAGAGCCCGGCTTTCCTCGTTTGTGCACACCAACACCATCAGTGCAACAATTGTGCACGCCCACATTTGCATTTCATTCACTCACATTCACTAATACGTGGACAAATATGCATGAGAGTCTGCTCGAACACATGTGCTCCAGGCTTACTCTGCTGTCATGGATTTGAAAATATGTAGTAATAATCCTACTGGACTGGATTGGAGTTGGATCACATTTGGACAACAGTGTTAAGCTATTAGCTAACAAGAGTAGGCTTGGTTAGCCTTATGAATAAATAGACTGTGCTCTGCAGAGACAGTCATTTCATTCAGTTTATATAGTGTCAAATCACAACAAGAGTATCCTCAAGGTAAAGATCCTACTAAAACTAATCTTTATCTTTCCATGAAGCCATATGGCACACACCAATTTGTTAAACTGCAGGAATGACTTAAAGACTTTCATAGTGATTACATGCTGCGTGGCCAAATTTCTGTGCATATTGAAGGTATTTCCTTTCTTTGTTGTGCTGTGTTCGCTTCATTACTCAAAACAATATAAACCTACAGTTTACAGTCCCACAAACCAGGTCCCTGTCCTAATGAGGACACACATACAATCTTTCTCTCAGTATTTAGGTATGAACACACAGCAAAGATGAAAACCAGCACAAAGAGACTTTAAAGTGATGGCTGCGGTGATTCTGCTTTAGAAACATGAACAAGTATAAACAGAGGCTTTAGCCTGACTGCTCATCGCTGCGTTTGTCACCTGCTGAAGTTCAGGGTCTGGCTGCTGGGCTGGGGTCAGCATTCACTGAGCTTTATTATCGCTCTGGATTCTTGGCTGGCTTAGCGTTAGCATGCTATCTGTGCAGATGCTTGCAAAGAGCTGAAGTTGTGTTAGGAGGATAATGCACATGTTCGTATTCTGGTTTTCACTTTATCATTGCACTCTGATCTGTGCAATAAAAATAAAAGTAATGCCCATATCCATGCTATGGACTCCTCTGGGACATGAACTGAAATCAGCTGATTGTAGCACAAGTGCACCGATAAGCAGGACCGATAGGCAAGCAGACTAACACTGGGAACCGTTTCTTTATTGGTTTGCTTAAATGCAAACAAATGTCATGCAATCATTCTCTCAGTTTCCCAATTTTAGATGCTGATGGAGAAACTAAAGCTACAGTTAGCACTGGGCATTATTCTGTTTGGGAATTTTAGGTGATAAATCAATGCTATAGATGCTAAAAACCTATGTAGGTGTACTTCTGTCCTGAAACAAAACGGGGTCAGAATTGGTAAGGGAATCAATAAAGAACCAGATCAACATGCAGTATTGATTCTAATCAGTGGCAGAAACAATAACATTGGTACTGTATCAGTAAAAGTGCATCAATTCCTGTCCCTAGTCATAGGTCAGTTTAGCACAGGTTTCCACACAAACTGGCCAGAAAAGTTACACTAGGTGGTGATGTATTGAAAGATTTTTTTCCAGACCTAATAAGGTCATATTGTACTGTACGTACAAAAACTCTGAGGTTACTGGATTCAGCAATAGGGAATTTAATTGTGCATCAGTTTAACTTTTCATGAAAGAACATGAAGTGACAAGCTTGTTTTAGCACTTTGCAATCTTGACAACACACTAGTATACCCTCTAGATGCTCTAAATCACTTTACCTTTAGAAATCTAAAAAGAGCAAGATATATTCTTACAAAAGCTTCAATTGAGAGTTAATAGGCAATAAATACAAATACCAAGGTGTCCATAATAAAACAAATATTTAATCTACTCGCAACATCTCCCTCCAATGAAAAATATAACTGTTGTTTAAAGTATAACTTTTGATTAAGTTAAAAACATCCAGTCTGTAAGAAGCACTTACTAACACTGTAAGAGTAATTCCCTGTGTAACTGAATACAATGTGCCAGTGTCCTTTATGCCTTTTGAGCCACTGTCTCCTCAGCCTGAGGACCTGCTGCTGCTGTTGGTTGGTTCTCAGGCTGTTCTGGACAAAGCTCCTTGGTAGGATCCATCACAACAGGCTTGGGCAATTGATAACACTTCAGCTGAGCTCTGAACTCTTCCAGCTCTTTCTGCTCCACCTCCCTCCTTCTGCTCAGCAGGTACAAGTCCGTAGAAATCCTCCTGCTTGACTTCACAAGCCACTTCATTACCACACAGTCTGGGCAGGACGTGTGGAGGAAATACATGCTGAGGCTGAAACGACTCTGCACATCAAAGGTAAAAGTGCTGCCTTCAGCTGAGATGTTGTACCACAGGTATTGGCATTGATCACCAAAGCGGTTGATCTGGGTATAAGACAATGTTGAAGCTTCGCTGGAGTTGGAGAAGTACATCGTGATGCTGTCTCGACGTCTCAGAGCCTCCATAGATGGTGAGTGATTGAGACTGCCTGCGACTAGAGCCCAGCTGCCCTCGAAATGATGAGGAGCCAGCTGATCCAGAGGGTGAACCAATCTTTCACAGACTGGAGGAGCTGCCTGGCTCACACACATCAAATAAATGAGAGTGACTGCACACACAGCAACCAAGCTGTTTCTTGAAGGTTTACCCATTCTGTGGTTAAATGTTTGCCTTTTATTCTCCAATCTTTCATTTATTTTATTTTCTTACCAAGACTGGAATTCAATTAGCAGGCTTGTCTTTTTATAACAAAAACCTGCATCAAAAAATTCCACCTTTTCAACACAGGACAGGTTTATTATCTGTTATCTAACTGTGGATTCCATTATTGTGAAATCAAAGACATTTTGAACTAGTGGAAAGTTTTGTGATTCTTATCCACATTAAATTGAATTTTGAGTGGCTATTTTTCTTGGAACATCATGTCCAGACTTGAACTTTGTCTTTGTTTACTGTAGATATTGAGCTGAGGCTAAACATTAAAAGCAATATACACCAGACTGTCGGTGCTGACGAACTCTTCACCAATTTTAAAATGCTATAAATACACATTAACAGCAGCAATGCATGCAATCATTGGTTGGAACTTAAGATAAAAAGGGCACCACTCTTGGCACTGAACTGAAAGTTTTTTTAGTAACATCGACCTTTCTGTCTTCACCTTTGCAGAAGATTTTAGAAACACATGTGTGAGCAGCACATATTCAAATGACACTTTAAATATTGCATATATTTTTGTTGTTATCACAGTAAATCTTGTCTACCAAAGAAAAACACATAAATATGGAAATGTTAAAGAGTAAATGTTGACCCATAATTATGTCATTGTCTTAATGTTGACAAAATAAATAATGCCTGGAAAAAAATCTGAATGCTCCACTTCTTCTTGGTGGTTGTTGTTTTACATTCATTATTAACTAGATTATTGTGATGAACAGTGTTTTAATTATTGCACCATGCTAATGAATGAACAAATGCACCAGATGGAGAAGATGTTTATTAACAGGATGTACTGTAGGAAGCACTGACGTTGGTGATCACTTCATTAATTTGACAGTAGTGCAAGAGGCACAAATTGTTACCAACAAAATTAAATATTATATCCTCTGTTCATGTCTGTGACTTGCATGTGATCAAATCAATTTTTTTCTATTTTTAGAAATATTATATATTGCCACACAAAAGTTTGGTTAAAAATAACATTCAGATGGTTGCAGTGTAGCTGAACAGATTGGGCAGACGATCGATAGCCATAAGGCTATTGCAGAGACCTGGTTTTAAATCTGCCTGAGGCTATTTACTGCATGCCTTCCCCTGCTCTTTCTCCCAGCTTTCCTGTCTTATTTTCTTTGCCTTTTCTAAATCAAAGTTAAAAAGCTCCTTCAAAGATTATTCAAACACTTGGAGTAGATTTAACTTTTTTTTTTTCAGCAGAGGTCATTAGAAACTCTAATATGCTGTTGTAATATGTCACATTTTTGTCACTGGTTCAGTCTTAACCATGCAGTAGGTGAGGGATTCTCAGATCTTCATGATGTTAAAATGTTTTTGATGTTAAAACTTAAGAAGAAGAAATTACCAAAAGTCAGATAAGTATACAAATACAATGTTAATTCAATAGCCCCAAAGTGTACAAGTACATTTTTATAAGTACAAGCATAAAATACAATTTGACAAAAGTTAGGTAAAGTAGAAGTACCTCAACACTATACTTATAGAGCCTAAGTAAATACATCTGACAAGAAAATAACTATGATTATTAAACCAGTTCGTAATAGTTGGACATGCTTACTTAAACTTGTAGCCTGTTAGCTTAGCTTAGCTTAAGAGCCAGGGACCAGTTAGCTTAACTCTGTCCAAAGGTTACAAATCCACATACAGCTCTTCTCGAGCTTATTATATTTCTACTTGGTTGAATCTATAATGCAACTTTAAAAACAGCAACAGTTCGAATGAAGTTGGAATGATCTGATTACTTATTAGCAGGGATTAGTATATGGAGTCTTTGTTAGTTAGGTGGAAGCAAAACCCCAGCCACATAATCCCAATTTAAACACTTATTTTTTAAAAAATATCTTTCTTTTTTTTTTGTACAGATTTAATTAACAAACTAAGTTATTTATTATTCTGGTTTGCACAGTTCCTTATAAAGCTACTAAACAGAGCTATGCTAGCAAGTGGGTTTCTTCTGTTTTTTCATGTTGAGCTGTACTACTGCTTAGTTTACAGTTTAGTTTAGTTTTTTTTTTTTTTCTTTTTGAAAGGCGACGGAGATTAATAAAATATAAAACATTGTGCCGGGGAGGTTAGTACGGTGGCCCTGAGAGGCCAAACGGACTGCAACTTAAGAAAACACCAGCAATAAGAAAAACACTGCAAAAGCACACAAAACACAACGGAAATAGGAAAAACAACAACGGAAATAGGAAAAACAAAAATGGAAATAGGAAAAAAGAAAACAGAAATAGGAAAAAACTGATTTCCAAAAGCACAAGGGAAGTGTTTCTGGGGAGGCTATAACCCGATGGACCAGTTGCAGGAACCAAAATATGCTAAGAATTGCGCTGGGAGACACTTAAAAGAAGTGGAGGATCTATCCGTTTTGTGAGGAAAGAAAAGATGAGAGGTAAGTGTGTTTATAGTCTAACTATTAGCCTAAAAATCCGTCATCAGTATTATATGAATCATGATCAAACACACCTACCATGTTTTGGGTTCCTGCAACTGGTCCGTCGGGTTATTGTCTCCCCAGAAACACTTCCCATGTGCTTATTTCCGTTGTTGTTTTTCCTATTTCCGTTGTGTTTTGTGTGCTTTTGCACAGTTTTTTTTGATGCAGCGTATTGCTGGTGTTTTCTTAAGTTAAAGTCCATTTGGCCTCTCGGGGCCACCGTACTACGAAGCTCTTAATACCGCCAATCTAAATAACAACTGTTGCACAAAGCCTGTATTTAAATCAGTAAAAAAAAAAAAAATTACAGGAAAAAATTACATAGAGCAAGCAATTAATGAGGTTATACTATGGTGAGCATCCATCATCTGTCCATATGTCTTCACCCAAGATGCGTTCACTGTCAAGGTTACCCATATGGAAAAGAAATAGTAAAAACTTATATGATTTACTCATGAAAGTGGCCACTTTCTCATTACTTTCATATATTGTTTTAGTAAGTATCCAAAACATACAAGTTTCATTATATAATTTTTCAAGGGATCTTATATCTGTTTTCATCCTTGTATGCTTTTCATACAAGTTTCGCACAAGACAGATACAAACTTTTTAAGATTTATATATATCTTTTCCATATGGGTACATATGTTGTTTTACCAGCAATAACCTGTGAAGTTATTGAAAAGAAGAAATTGTGAAATGTTGATTGTAGTGATGCAAGTAGATTGTTTCAAAGAGATGGATGTCTGCCTGTCAATGTGTATGATTAAGTGAAGTCCAACAAGATGGAAGATAAAGGTCCTTAGAGTGTTTTGTATAATATGTGTGAATTTCTGTGAGCAGCTTAAAAGATTCTGGAAAATGCTGGGCATTCAAGTTAAAAAAAAAACTGATAAAAGTTTGAACTTTCTGAAGAGACAAGCAAGGCAAACCTTGTTCCCTTGTTTTTGTCTCTTTTTAATTCTTGTCAAGAAAGCCAAGTATCACTAGTTATAGCTGCTAGAGGGTCAGAAGGTAAAAAACACAAATAAATACTCTTGAAATATTGTTATATTCTACCTGGCAACCATGCAAGAAGGCACCAGTTAAGGCTGGGAGTCCTGACATGTTTTTATAAAGAACTTAAAACTGACTTTTTAACTCATTCCTTCTTTTATTTGGGATACGTCAGCATTATTAGAAGAAAGTACAAAAGGGTAGTTAAAAAAACTAAATAAATAGTCCAAAGAGTGATTTAGGAGTGGGGTTTCTGTTATTGCAGCACTGTTTATAGCAGAATTAACAGAAACTTTTGTACCGTCATATAACATAATATTCCTTCAAAAAGGACAGTGGGTACCCATTAATTTACTTTATATTGTATATTATTAACATTATTTTTTCGTGCTACTGGAAATGGACTGGCATTAATTAAGCACTTTTTGTAGTCTTACTAAAAGCTTCACCTAATTCATATCTGTGCCTAAAGCTAATTTAGAATCACATATTCACCTCACATGGATGTTTTTGCATTGTGGGAAGAAATCGGAGCACCTGAGCAAGCACATCAAGCAAGAGGAGAACAAAAGTTCTTAAAAGGTTCTGCAGCACGGCACTGTCATGCTGTTGATATACACTATATATGCAAAAATACTGGGCCACCTGCACATTACACCTGAAGAAGTTTGCAGCTAAACTACTTCCTCTTTCCAAAGATGGCCTTCTATAAGATTTTGGAGTTTGGACATTTTTTGCCAGTTCATCTAGAAGAGCAGAAAAGCTGGGCCGTGTTGTTGGTTAGGGGTTTGATTTAAGAGTTGTTTGTGCGCCACAAACGTTCTTCCACACCAAACACATCCAACCATGCTTTTATGGACAGAAACCAAGAGGCCCAGACCAACCCCACTGTTAATATGGCCAAACGCTTTTGTACAGAGTACAAGACAGTTACACAATAAAACTTTAACTTTTAGAAAACAGGAAAACTCTAAAACTGGGTAAAATATTAAAATTGATATTTTACCTAATTTATTATTGTATTTGTCTAAAATGTATCAGTTATGCATCATTTTTGTATCTTTTTGGCTCTCAGAAAGTAGACTTTATAATTATTTTAAAGTTCAACAATTAGCCCTACATTTATAGAAAAACAAATGCTGTACCCTATAGTGTAAAGACCTATTAAAAGGTGAAATAGGAGAAAAAACTTCATGTACGTGTGTTTTATTTAGATTTAATTTGTCTGATTATCAGTACAAAACTGTTGCTGCAGATTATATTTTGTGTTTGATTAAATCTACAAATGATTTTGTCTTCCAATCAAAATTTAAAAACGTTAAGAAATAAAAACACCACCACTGACATTAAATGATTGAAAATGCTGATTTTTACTGTAAAACTTGAACCTGTTTGCAGTTTAAAGAGTTTCAATTTAATGCCATACAGAAACACCGATAAAGAGACATTAAAAAACATATTCATACAGTGCATCATCAATTTTATCTTGACAATCTCAAATTTTAGAACAAAAATAGGATAACTAATTAAAGATATCAAAAACTGCTTTGGAGATTTATGGAGATTTTCAGCAATTATTTATCCACAAATTGATGTCGTCTCAAGCTTGTTGTTCACGTTCAGTCTGAGCGCTCTGGTCTAGACAAAGCTCCTTGGTAGGGTCCATCACAGCAGGTGGAAGCAGATTCAAGCACCTCACCTGAACTCTGAATTCCTCCAGCTCTTCTGGCCCAGTCGCCCTTCTCTTGCTGAACAGGAGCAAGCGCTCTATTTTCTTTGACTCATTGTCAAATTGCATCACCAGACAGTCTGAACAGGATGTGAAGAGGAAGGTCAGGGTGAGGTTCACCTGCACTCTTTCATCAAAGTTCAATGTGCTGCCGTCCAGTGAGACGCTATAAGTCTTATGATGACACTCTCCACCGTAATAAACGCTGGGTGTATAGGAAACGTTCGAGGTGACATCAGTATTTGAGAAGTGAATGCTGCTGCTGTCTCTGAGTTTGAAGAACTTCAGGTGTGCTGGGTCACTGAAACTGCCTGCAAGTAGAGCCCATCTGCCCTCCAGATGATGAGGATTCAGGTCATTTAAAGGCCTGACCAATTCTTCGCAGGTCAGAAGAGCCGAATAGCTCACAGGCATCAACCACAGGAGAATGACGGCACACGCAGCAAGCATGGTTATCTTTGTAGACACCTTTAGTGGTCACAGACTTGAGTTTCAATCTTGTATGCGACCGAAAGTAATGCTGCTAAAAAAGCCTGTCTTAGTTTATAATTAACCGCAAGTGACATAATACTGGAAATGTAAGAGAGCAGAGTCCTCTTTTATTTTATGAAATTTCCTTTTTTTTAAAAAAAAAATCAGCCCACTCATGGACTCATACAATAAAGATAAAGACGAGGATAACTCAAAAACTCCTCTGTTGTTTTGTCATTGCTGTGTCTTGATAAAAAAAATCTTTTGGTTGTCCTGAAATAACGAATATTGCCAAAAGTTTGTCATAGTATAAAATTATGTTCGTGTATATATGTATATAGCCAAAAGGGTACAAAATGTGTGGTTTGAAAAATAACAGTTATTCAAAGCTTCCTTTATATACTTGTGTAAATGAAAAAGTTGGTATTTATTGGTAATATGCTTTAAAAATACAGTTTTGACAGCTGTATTTCGTTACTCTTCCCTAAGTAAACTTGAACTGTGAGAGGCTGTGGATTTGGAAACTGTTGACAGACATCCAGGGATTAAAGAAATCCGAGTTTTCTCCACCATGTGTTTTCCATAGTTGCGTCTCTGTGCCGTTTAAATAAATAATGGTTGAAGAGAAATAGAGCCAGACACATCATAATGAGACAAAAAAAAAGCCAAAAGACACTTAAAAATCATTTAGCAAATGCAAATATTAGGCCAGATTTCACAGAGTTGTTTTTTAAATTTTATTTAAGTGGATCATTATTTTTACAGAATGAGCAAATCAAGTTCAAACATGTGCTTTTAAATGAACGATTCCCACTGCACATCATTTCAGTTGTTTGATGGTTGGTTACGTTTTCTTTTGAGGAAGTAATTGAAAAATATCGAGACATTAACAATATTATTCAAGAGCACAGAGTGATGCAATCCATTTTATTACACTTTGTCTTTCTAATCTTAGGATGTTATACGCTGTTTTCATTGCCAACCAATGAAACCATAAAACCCTCTACCTAAAGTAATCCAGTCAGTCATGTGTTTGCAGTCTGAAGGGTGATTTAAGGATTCATGTCCAAGCAACAAGAAAAAAACAGAAAATCTGCATCAATTTAGTTTTTGCACATTATGTCCACATTTGTGTTCATTCAGCTCTTTGTCACAATATGTCAACAGCCAGAGTGTCTTAGGCATTTTGACCCTCAGCTGGATTGCGGGATATCTTTTCAGGGCAAAGTTCCTTGGAAGGATCCATCGCGAACGGTGCAGTAATGTTCAGACATGCCGCCTGGGCCTTAAACTCCTCCATCTCCGACTGTCCCACCTCCCTCCTCCTGCTGAACAGGTACAAACGCTGGACTTGCTTTGACTTGTCAAAACGCATCACTGCACAGTCTGAACAAGATGTATTGAGGGCAGTCACAGTGATGTTAAACTGTTCAAAGGTGAAGCCGCTGCCTTGTAGTGTGATATTAGAATGCATGTATTGACAGCTGTCGTCAGAACTGAAAACGCGCGTGAAGGATATTTTGGAGGTGTCACTGTTACCGGCAAAAATAATCCTGGCACTGTCTCTGCTCTTGAAGCTTTCCAGGTGCGCCGGATCACTCACGCTTCCTGCAACCAAGGCCCAGCTGCCCTCCAAATGGTGAAAATCCAGTTGTTCCAAAGGATGAAGCAATTTTTCACAGGCAGAAGGAGCTGCATGGCTCACAGACACCCAGCAGAGGAAAACGATGCTATAAACAGCAAACATGTCCTATGTGTGATATGTGGCCTTCTTTATGTTGTCAGTGTTCAGATATTAACTGTCACAAGTTAGCATCAGACTAAAAATGAGCCTGGGAACGCAGCTCAGGGGGTTTTCATCCAGTTTTTTTTTTTTTTTTTTTTTGCCAGCTCTGAAGAGCAGAGTCCTTTTCTTTTGTGTGTCTGTTTATTTTGTGATTGTGAAATGAGAGTTCTGGGACTGTCTAATATTAACAGTGCTCGCCTCTCTTGCATTACATGTGATGCAGCATTTGGTTCACTGTTGGGTCAACTGTGACTCGGCTGTTCTAGGGTTTGTACATTGTCGGGAACTTCAGGGGTTTTTAGTGCATTTATTTTATTAAATGCAAAGATTTAGATACAATACTTGTACTATTTTCATGAGACACACTTCTCTTTTTAAACCCTCTCTTTGGGTTGATTGTCAGTACAGTTGAATACACTTTTACTCACAGCACAACTCAGGTTCCTGTCATAAATTATGCAATTTCTGTGATTAAAGATCAAAGTGAAGGCAAAAATAAAAGAAAAAGAGAAAAAGAAAAAAAGAAAAAGTCCCAAAACAGCTCACCTTCTCTTTTTATTGTGTAAGAATTTGCTAGCTTGCAGAAACAAGATGAAATATTGGAGGAAAATTAATCCACTCATATAAATAGACTTATAAAACAAATATTTGAACATACATAAATTAAATTCAGTGTTAAGAATATACAAATAGTCAGATGCCTGGGGTGAGAGAAAGACCAAACCACATTTCAAACACAACCATGACTTAAGACTTTTTGTAGTTTAAAATTAAACAATTTAACGTAATAATTAATTTTATCAGGTTGGAATAATGATGGTATTGGCATCGTTTGTTGTGTAATGTTGTTATTATTTTGTTATTATGTGTATTTGAAGTTAAAAGCCCCTGAAAAAAATGTTTAAAAATGATGAATGTGCCGTAACATTACAGGCTGTGAACACAATCTGTACGAGTGGCGTCACCTTTTACCGTGTTAGATGACAGTTGATTCATGTAAATACAGAGAAGAAACAAATCAGGCTCAAATCAGTTTTACTGATTACAAAGCAGCAACTTAAAAAAAAATCTGTCAAATATTGTGTGATGAGCTTTTACAGATACCATGTTGGCACTTATTTGACTCCATCATTTTCGGTGATGTTTTCAGTCATTGTTTTCTCCTATCGCGGATTATTAGCAGCACGGTTCCTGTTGTCACGAAGCTTAAATTAAAAGCTTAAGATGTTGCAAGGGAAAGTTTTCTTTGAAGACAGAGGCTTAAAAATGAATATTCTAGTTACAGATTGGTTGAAGAAAACGGATATTGATGAGATGGTTTCCATCAGTGACAGTTTAATTTTACCAAGCTATTATCTCATTGTCTTTCAGTCCTTCTTTTCCTCTGCTTTTCTAGCATCTTTAGCTGTTTTCTCTTCAGGACAAAGCTCTTTGGTGGGATCCATCACAACAGGTGGAGGCATGTTCAGACACTCCACCTGAGCTCTGAACTCCTCGATCTCCCTTTGCTCCAACTGTCTCCTCCTGCTGTATAGGTAAAAATGTTGCCGGGTCCCCGATTTTACATCAAAACTCAGTAGTATGCAGTCTTGACAGGATGTCTGGATGAAGGTTGTGTTGACTCTGCCGTTGTCAAAGGTGAAGGTGCTCCCCTCCAGTGAGATATTGAAGGACTTATAAGAGCATGTATTATTTAAACTCATGCTACGTCTAAAGGAGATGTTGGTTTCACTGGCACTGGAAAACTTAGCAGTAGCACTGTCTCTAAGTCTTAAATGCTCAATCAGGGGTAGTTCACTCAGGCTGCCAGCAATCATAGCCCATCTGCCCTCCAAATGATGGTGGTCCAGCTCATTCAAAGGCCGGAGCAAATGTTCACATGCTGGAGGCGCAGCATGGCTCAGAGACATCAAGTAGACGACAGCAATGGCACACACAGCTAACATGGCTCTTTCTGACACAGTGCTGTCTCTCTGCAGGATTGTGTTGATTTAACAATGTTAAGTCTCAGTTTGTATCTAAAAAATCAGGTTGGTTAATAGATATATATCAGTTTTATAGTTGCTTAACAAACATTTACTTTCACAATACTGAAAATACCAGGGAGCAGAGTCCCTTTTTCATCTGTGGTTTCTTTGATTACACAATAAATAAACGGGACACTAACACAGGACATTTGTCCACTGCTTTGTAAATAAGTACACCACGCTGATCTTATACAATTCATCCATCAGTCAGTAATCTGTTAAAAGAAGCACAACAAGTACAATCTGTAATAACCCCCACACCCACGATATTTATTTAGGGACATTAAATTAACATTAAATAATAGTTGCAAATAAAAGTTTGCAAAATTACACAAACAGGTTTATCCAGTACCAACAAAATTACATACACCCACCAGTTACTTGATCATGCACAGCTGTTCGGCTGCTTGTACCTGCAAATATCTAATCAGCAAATCACAAGGCAGCAACATAATGCATTTAGGCATGTAGACATGGTTGAGATGAACTGCTGAAGTTCAAACTGAGCATCGTAATGGGGAAGAAAGGTGATTTAAGTGACTTTGAACAAGGCGTGGTAGTTAAAAACCAGACAGGCTGGTCAAGGTATTCCACAAACTGCTTATCTGTTGGGATTTTCTCAAAAAAACCATTACTAACGTTATTTAGTGCCTTATTGATGTTACAGAGGTCAGGGGAGGATGGCTAGACCATTTTGAAATAATAGGAAGGAAACAGTAACTCAACAAACCACTTGTTACAAAAAAGGTATGCAGAAGCATCTGAAGCAGGTAGCAGAAGAGCATCTTTCAACGTGCAACACATTGATAATGGGCTACAGCAGCAGAAGACCACACCAGGTCAAATCCCTGAGACTTAAGAGTGGGAAACGGAGGCTACAATTCACACGGGCTCACCAACACTGCAGCAACTGTGTGAGGCTTTGTTGTCACCATGGACCAAAATCTCTGAGGAATGTTTCCAGCACCTTGCTGATCCTTTATGTGACTGTTTTTGTTGTTAATTAGCAATATACAAGTAAAACTGAGTTGAACTGAACTGAATCTATGCCACGAAGAATTAAAGCAGTTGTGAAGGCAAAGCGTCCGATCCTTTTCACTAGCAAAGTACTTCTAATATGTTTGTTTGGAAAACTAAATTTTATTTGATAATATTACAGACACTTATGATGAAATGAGTCTTATGTGTTCAAAGCATCTAATTTTTCCCTTTCAAGGATGTCTTAAAGGCCCTCTGATGACATTTTAATTTTCAGCCTTGTTAGGATCTGTATGTTTTTTTTTATATGCCAGAAAACACATTGAGTTTGCATGTAATGAAATGTGCTGTATGAATAAAATGAAACAAAAAAGTTAGCAGACCCGACCATGGACTGTCTCAATGACAAAATATACCATCTTGCAGTGGTACATTTTCCATGGTTTCACCCATTGTCTCCACAGCAGGTGTTTCAGCTACATTATTCAACTGTCCATCTCAAACTGAAAGATAATGAAGACACAAAAATGCCTCTATGTAACTGTCTTCATACAGTTCACATCACAGAAGTTGGCAAGCTTTTTTAAATTCATTTTTTATGGGCTATTTCACCTTTATTAGATAACACAGTGAAGAGTGACGGGAAAGCAGGGAAAAGAGCACGTGGGAAAACATGCAGCAAGGGCCCTAGGTTGGAATCGACACCCTGGTGACAAATGGATGCCTACTCAGCTTGCAAACGAAGCCAAACAAGGTCAAACTTTATAATAATGACACACTATTAAGCATTAATAAGAAATAAGTAAGTGCTCAATTCATCATTTATAGAGCAATACTCCTCCTTAGTATGCAGTTTATAAATACAGATATAAAATAATAATAATAATAATAATAATAATATAAATAATAATAAGCTCACATATAACGTGTTCATTTTATCATTTATAAAGTCTAAGTAAGCATTTATATATATTATGATTAAGGTATGATCATTTAATTAATAATAATTTATTAATTAATAGTGTGTCATTATTTAAACAAAAAAATGTCAACTCACTGTTTGATGGGAACTCCTGAGGTAAAAGTTAAGAAATGCTAGTTTTTGTGATTTTAACAGTTTTCATGTTTTTAATTAATTAATTTATTTGGGTTGTGAATTTAGAATTAAAATTTGCACCTTAAAATATCTCCTCAAACATGCCTGAGATACAACAACCTATGAATAAGAGAATAATATAGTGGTGAAGGTGAAAGCTCTGATACATCTTCAAATGAGCTGAAAAACAAACACTGTATCATAGAAATAACAATCATTTATTTCAAGTTACAAAATCAAATATCAGACTTACAGCAGGTGTAATGGTTTACAATGCATGACTTTTGATCTTTCTACATTAACGAGCATGTGTAACAGAAACAATCACTTGAATAAAGATTTTTTTATTGCTGTATGTTCATCCACTAAATCAGAGTGAGAATTTTCACTTTCTCTTATTCCTTCTGTCCCTCTGTTTTTTCTTCAGGCTGTGCTGCCGGATCGCTGGCAGTCTCTTCAGGACAAAGCGCCTTGGTGGGATCCATCACAGCAGGTGGAGGCATGTTGAGACACTCCACCTGAGCCCTGAACTCCTCCATCTCCTTCTGCTCCAGCTGTCTCCTCCGACTGAACAGGTAAAAATGCTGCCTTTCCCCCGACTCCATTCTCATGTGCATCAGCATGCAGTCATGGCAAGACGTATGGGCAAAGTTTGCACTGAAGTTGTCATTCTCTGTCCCGTCAAAGGTGTAACTGCTGCCATTCAGAGTGATGTTGTAGGTGTGATACTGGCACTCGTTGTTTAAGCTGATGCTGCGGGTGTAGGAAATATGAGTTTCACTGGTGTTGCTGTAGAAGTTCACAGAGGCACTGTCTCTTTGTTTAAATCGCTCCAGGAATGGTGGGTGGCTCAAACTGCCTGCAACTAAAGCCCATTTCCCCTTCAAATGATGAAGATTGAGTCGGTCTAATGGACGGACCAACTCCTCGCAGGTCAGAGGAGCTGAATGACTCACAGCCACCAAACAAAGAAGAGAAAGCACAGCAAAAATCATGCTGAGCTATTAGTAGGCAGTCAGTGAAATATTGTCAGTCACACTGCAGTTTCAAACCTCCTTTGGAGACGATAGAGTGTGCTGGGTCGTTTTATAGTTGTTTCAGAAACATGTAGTTTCACAACACAGGAGAAAAAAGCACGGTAATTTTTCACCTGTGGTTTCCGTGATTGTAAAACTAAACAATATTTTGAAGTCCTGCCTGTGACTATTGATTGTTCACAGTGAAGTTTTACCCGCTGACTGGTTTCTCCATTCCAGTACCTGTGGTGTAACACTGTGAAGTCAAATTGTTTTTATTTACTGTTCCCAGATTCAGGCTGTCCAAACATATTGTAAGGCATGAAATGCCAGGAGTTGAATTAACAACAGGTGGTGTGTTAATGAAAGCCGCAAAACCTTATTCTTTTTTTATTGCACTTTGGTAAACTTATCCTGGTTGGGAAAGTGTAAAAATCAGCTTGGTGTTGCATATTTTCTACAATTAATTGTATGCTGAAATATGGAGTTTGGAGTATATAAAAGATTCCAAATGAATAAAATTCAAAATCAAAGTCTGTCAAATCAAATTATTTCTCATATTTAAATATTAATTATTCTTCTTATAATAAGTTCAGATGTTGAACTTTATTATTTTGTATATTGAATTAAAGCACCTATGTATAATATTCTGTTATAGTACAATGAACTATGAACTATTAAAAACATGGAGGAGGTAATGGTGCAGATATTTACTTACCCTCTGTTGCACTTTGTGAGCAACTATTTGATTTGGTCAGAAACCCCACAGTTATGCAACACTACCAGAGCCAGAGGGCAGAGTCCTCCCTCTACATGCAGATTCTCTGACATTTTTCTGAAACCATTTCAAATTCTGATGTAATTACATAACTGGGATTTGCTTTTATTTCATCATAAAAAAAGAAGAAAAATCCCTAATTTCAAAGAATGAGCACACGTCCTTCATTAATTTGTGTTTAAAAGCAACATTGTTATATTCTTATGATATCTTTATTTTGTTAAGATGAAGAAGATGAAGCAGGTACAAACAACCCAGTGGCTACAACATGGCATGCATATTTTTGTGTCTGACTGCATCACGTCTGTTTAAAGTTTTTTATTCAGTTCATGATTTGTAGGAGTTTATTTAATAAAACATTTTTAGTTTGTATACATCAAAAAAATATGGGATATTCTTGTGTATTTTGGTATCTGTAACCCAAAAATATAAGTGGCTGAACTGTCCACACTGAAAAAGGCCATGTTGGATTTACTTGATTCAATAGTGGACATTGGTTGCACACAAATGTTTTGCTTTGGCAGAAACTTAAACAACTGAGTTAAATCAACACAACTTATTCATAGTCAATAAACCTGTGCATTTTGTGTTCATAAAACGTGATTGAAACATGTTTAGATGAAGTAAGTTGAGCTCTTGGAATATTTTAATCCTTCACAATTTTGTCATTTTATTTCAACACTATTCAGTAACCTTTACCACAGTACTACTTGATCACTTAAATACTACTATCACTTAATACTACTATATATATATATATGTATATATATATATATATATATATATATATATATATATATATATATATATATATATATATATATATATATATATATATATATAGCGCAGTCCTAGGAACAGCTAAGATACTGCACAGGACCCTCAAGATCCCAGGCCTCTGGTAGAGAACCCAAGCTTGAACGATATATATATATATATAAAGAAATTACAGCAATCTGGTATGGTTTGCAACACATGACCTTTATTTGGTAAACTTAGAGAGGTTTCTGTTTAGTAACAAAGCTCCTTGGTAGGATCTGTGACATTAGGTGGTGGCAACCCACTTGAGCACTGAATTCCTCCATCTCCTTCTGCTCCAGCTCTCCTCTGGTTGAAAAAGTTAACTGACTTGTAAGTGGAGGTCATGATGCCAGCAGCGCAGTTTTGACAGGATGTATGAAAGAATGTTAGAGTAATGGTGAAGCTATTCAGTTTCATGACGAAGAGCGGCAGTGTGTATTGTACTCTCCGTACTGTGTTTCTCACTGATACTATGTCTGGTAAAGATGTTCAGGTTTTGTAGTTCAGTTTCACATATTTAGCTCTAGAATATAAAAAGTCCTGGATATGTTGATTTGGAAATTGAGACCAAAGAACATGGACTGTGTGTTATTTACACTGGCTGTGTTGGTCTTGGTTAGTCGCATATTGTTTATGAAAAAAAATTAAATTACATACAAAAACAGAAGTGTAGTGTTTGTGTGAAATTTTGTAAATTCAGTATTTAGTGTGATATTTGTAATATTTGGGGAACAAATATGAGTTGTACTCTTCTTGTGATTAATACATATGGATATATTTGCACGCATACTAATGAAAAGCTCACTTGCACAAAATGTGCATACATTTTGCAAACATGCAATGTGAGCAGTTAGACTTAAATAAAATTGAACTTATTAAGTAGATCAAATGCACTTCCACAGAGAAATTAACTTTATATTATATAGCTTGTGTTTAGTTGTTGAGACATCAGGTCTACTTTGTTGTGTCTCACACGTTTGCCTACATATTAAAAAGTCTGACAGTAATGTCTTGTGTGGGCAGAGATTCTAACATAGCCACATTAGCTCTACCAAGCCGTAAAATAAACTGTATAAAAACTCTTAAAATGGTAAAACATTAAACCTTCATGTTGAACCTAGGTCACAAATAGTTGGTCTTTATTCACCCTTTCTTCAGCTTCAGTTTCACTTGACTTGATTTTGTGCAAGTTTCTGCATTAAATGTCTAAATAATTTTTATCCAGATTGACAGATTTGGTTATAGCACTAGTTGTACAATACTTTTTACTGAGGTAAATGTAAACAAACACAAACAAAAACACAATAAGAAAGGCAGTGGAAGCAAATCTGTCTGTTGTTTTATAATAAATTACAGTCTGAGTAGGGAAAAAAGTAATGTTATTTTGTTTTTCTCTACCAGGGTTCACTAAAATTAAACTACAACCTGAATCTAGGTGTGGAAAAAAATTCAATTTAATTAAAAAATGACTATTCACAGCCATCTTCCTTGGAAACTGGGCTTCTAATCTCTGCTGAACACTTTCGTATAAAGCAGCAGGTTGACCACTATCCAGCTACTGGCGCAGGAGCCATATGTAATTGCTCTTTGAAATCCAGTCGTCAGGCAGGACAGACGTCCTTGGAGTTCTCAGCTCAGCAGGAGTTATTTTCACGTAGAAGACATGTTGCATTCCCTTACTCCAGGCAAGTCCAGAGCCTCTGACTTTGGTTTGATCCACATAAGGACCCTGCTGTTATCCATGGGACTATCCCAGGAGCTGGTAGAGACACATGCAGTGAGACATGCTGAAGGGAACAAAAGGCACAGACACCGAAAAACAACAAAGACACTCTGCGCCTTCCAATTTTCTGTCCTGATTCAGTTTTTATCTCTCAATCGTCATCTTGATTTGTCTTAATGCTACCATCTATGCCTGTGAGTGACTCACTCTTCTCTGTAAAAGTTTCTGTTTTTACTTCCTCCCACACAGTCTTACCCCCCTTTCCTCACTCCCTCGTCGCCTGCTTCTGGATTTAGCAGAAGAATTTAATCTGACTGCGTGGACTCCGGTTGATCTGCCTGCTATATAACCTCTCCAGAAACATCATACCCATCATCATCTGCTCTCATCACCAGAGTGCCCCTTTCTTCCTCCCACTCTTTAACATTGTCATTTGAAACCCGAACAGGATCTGCCTCAGGAAGACCCATTTCCATCCTCATGCTAAGAACAGTGGGTGTGATTGGCCTGTTAGCAACTGACTGATTATTCTGCCCTTGAGCAAGGTTTTCCCTGCCATTGGTTAGGATGAGTTCATTCTGCTGTTTAACAAAATGTATCAACCATTTCAAAAACAGCAAAAAATAAACAAAATAAAAAGAGAAGAATTATAAAATGTTCTAAACCTTTATGCTACGTCGCAAAGCAAAGAAGCAATGACTGATTGAGGAGTTGAACACAACTCTTGGTGAATTTTGCAGTCTGGACAGAAAGTTCTAGACACTGGATGATATACATATAAATGAAAGGGTTCAATTTATTTAGCAGACTGCATTTATTGGCAATATGTAGTCTGTTACTGAAAGCTGCAGCACTCATTTTCTAATGGTATTTAAGGTAGCTTCTGAATGGCTAAAAATATTTTCAGTTTGGCACATTTTTGCAGTTAGCTGAATGTTATGTTAGAACAGTTCACAGCATGTGAAAGCTTCAAACTAAATAAGAGAAGTTTACTGAATAAGAACGTCAATATAGACGTACATATATTTCTTTGAAATCATATAAACTGCAATAAAATAGTGCTGAAGCCAGTTACCCTCTTCTGTACTGTGTACAGCTATTTAGTTGGATCAGACCCCCCCAGTTATGTGACACTGGCAATAACAGAGGGCAGAGTCCGCTCTACGGGTTCTGTGATTTTGAAATAGCAGAGATTTCTGTGAACTGTAGCAAAATCAGGTTCAGTTACAGAATAAGGATACACTTTTATTCTATCGTCAACAAAATAATGAAAAAGTCAAACAGTGAACTATTTTTTTTCATGAATTGATGCTGATTGAAAGCTATATTTTCACATTCTTAATCTATCTATCTTCAAGACAAGCACACATTTTAAAAGGTGTGACCTATTGCTTACCAAATATGCGACATGAAGAACATGAAATATCATGAAACCATGTCTGGATAAACATTTTTGTTAAACTGGATGTCATTGATCTCAAGTTTCACAATTTTCCACTGCAAAACTAAACAATACAGACTTTATCTTTCTTTGCACAATGTGTCATGTTCTGCAGGAATGATATCCACACTGGGAATACTGAAGCAGACTGTGAATACTTCCATGTGAACCCATAATTGCTTTAGTTTGGTTTATTATAATGCTACAGTTTCCCACTTTGCTCTTCCCGAGGACAAGGAAAAAAAAGGTATCATCATAATACGCAACATAGGAATTTAATTAACAGCATATGAAAATGTACTAGGGTGCTATATTTGATGCACTAGCTATTTCAGTAGGTTAATAATATAACATTAGTACATCCAAAGTATAGAGAAATACCGTTAGCTAAAGCTACTATTTTGATGCCCTTGGTTAAACAAAATACTTTGGTTAATGCTCAGTATTCTGTATATTTGTATATTTGAATACATTTTTCAGAGAGCTTCTATTTACTTCTGTGTAAAAGGGCTAATCAAGGTGATTTAAAAATGATGAAGCTCAGATAGTGGGGTAATGTGCAGAGAAAAGACTGAGAACTTCTGAGATTAAAGTTATAAATTTACAATAAAAATCATTTTACAGTCTTGGTCTAGCATGGTAATTTACAAGCAAAAACACAGACACTTTTTGATATGCAGTATGTCATTTGCAGGATATGAATAAATGCACTATATAATGGATCACATAGAACTCAGAACAACATCCAACAACAACAAGTTCAACAAGCTGTTGTTGGACCTTAAACATAAAAAACAGATTAAAAAAATGGAGAATTAGAACTCGTTTTTATAGCTTCCAACACATGATCATCAATTGTTATTCTTTTTATCACACTATACGCTGACATTCAGCACATTGAAGTTAACTGTCTTCTTCGCCTCCTCCTTCTTTCCCCTTGCTCCCTTTAAGGGATTTCTATTGTTCTCTGGTCAGTTTGTTGGTCGGTTGTCTCTACAGGACAAAGCTCCGTTTTAGGATCGAGCACATCAGGTGGAGGCATGCTGAGACACAGCACTTGAGCACTGAACTCCTCCATCTCCTTCTGCTCCAGCTGTCTCCTCCGGCTAAGCAGGTAGAACTCCACTGTGTGGTAAGTGGGGAACTTGATGTGCATGGTGAGCACCATACAGTCTGCACAGGATGTATAAAACAAGGTTCCAGTGAGGTTGACGTTTCTCGCCTTCATGGTTAAGACGTGGCCTTCCAAAGTAAAGTCAAAGAGATCATACTGGCATCTGCCAGCAACTCGTTGGGCTTGGATGTACGAGGAGTTGCGGATATCAACAGCTACACTGTATTTTCTTCTTACAATGTTCTCAAATGCCCGATTTTTTAGACTGAGAGCGACTAAAGACCACCTTCCGGTCATATTTTGAAAATCAAACTGTTCCAAAGGCTTGATCAACTTTTCACAGGTCAGAGGAGCTGAATGGCTCACAGACACCAAACAGAGAGCTGTGAGAAGTACCGCAAACATGATGTCCGTTGCACCGTGGGGTCTCACTGAAAGTGTGTCTAGTAAAGAGGTCCTACTAGTTCAATTCTTTCACATTCTCAGTTTTGTAGTGCTGGAAATTCCAGGATGGGTGAAAGGATTGTGTGTTGTTTACACCATGTTTGGTAAATTCAACATTCAGTCTAATGCAATATTTGAGTAACAAATGGTCAATGACCTCAAGTTGTATGCACTCTTCATTTTATCAGTTGTGATAAATCTATGTTTTAAATTGAGAAGAAATGGAAAAATATTAAAACCCCACTTTTGCTTTATTTAGCAGAGACTTTTGAAAGCTTTTTGGTTGGTTTAAGTACCTTTAAACCAAGGTAAAATTCATCATCTGCTCTCCCCATAGAGAGAAAATCTTAAATATGAAAATCTAGTAATAATGTTAACACGATACAGATGGTTCCAATATATTGTGTGCAAGTTTTTTTAATTGTTCAGGTTTCAGGTTATTAAAGCATAAATGAGAAGTTGTTTCTCAGATGCTCCCCTACATATTACCAAATCTAACACTGAGCTCTTGTGATGAGAAGACAACTTGTGGTTTTGCACCAAGTAACTGAACAACTTTGCTTTTTAAGTCATTCTTGAGTCCTCTTTACCAGAGTTGGCTATAGCCAAATAATAACACCGGTTGGGCAATATCTCGCACTGAGGAAAAAGTCTGTTATTGTAAGGAAAAAATGATGGCGATGGAGGAATATCTGACTATTTCGCAATGCTATGCACAACAGCAGTGACTAGCACTGTTACCTCCCAGCAAGAATTTCCTGGGTTTGAGCGCAGCAGTTGGCTGGCTCATGTCTGTCTGGAGGTCATATGTTCTCCTTGTGCCTGAGTGGGCTCTCTCCAGGTACTCTGGCTTCTTTCTGAAGTCCAGACATGTGCATATTAGGTCAACCAATAATTCTACATTGGCTGTAGGTGGGAATTTATTGTCTGTCTCTCTTTGTTAGCTCTGCAACTGACTAGTAACCTGTCCTAGGTGTGACATGGATGTCAAACTCATTTCATATCAATGGCCACATGCAGCTCACACTGATCTAAAGTGGGCCGGACCAGTGAAACTTTGCCTTCTGCCAGTATGAAGACTTTAAACTGCTCATTTAATCCCTGAGATATCTCTGTATAAAATGATCATACATGATAAAGAAATGCTATAATAATAAATGAAAGAAATCTTAAATTGAAAGAAATAAGCATGTAGGTCAGTAGACTTAATCTTGGTGTTGAAAGAAAGGGTTGGCTATAATAACAAATTATATGCAATTAATAGCTTGGACAAATGTATCCATGCACAGCACATCTGCACACTGACGTTTGCACCTAGTTTAGAGAGGTACAGGATCCCCATGCAATAATTCTTTGAAATGTCTTTGTTGTCAGATGGAGCAGAGATTCTGGGAGCTCTCAGCTCAGCAGGGCTTCTTTTCAGTTCGAGGACATGCTGCAGTCCTTTCTCCAAAGACTCCAGCTTTAGTCTGGTTCATAAGAAGACCCTGCTGTTATCCATGGGACTATCCCAAGACCTGGGAGAAGCGCATGCAGTGAGACATGTTGAAGGGAACACCAGCTACTGCCAAAAGGTGATGACTAGTTCCCTTATTTCTTTCATAATAAAAAGCTTCATGTGCATACATTTGGAAGACTGGTCCAGTGTGCACTCATGATTCACCTTTCAATGCTTTAACATATCTTTTTCTAATCAGTATGTCTAAAATAAAAATCAATAAATACAATCTAAAAGTAAACTGTATGTAGTAATACATGCAAAGTTAAGTTTTGTGTCTTGGGATTTCTCAATCTGAATCTTAAATTCTGTTTCCTAGTGGTGTCTATATAACTAGATAAAAACCATGAACAGAGAAAAAACGTAATACAGTCTTTTGTATTTCTTTTGCATGAAGCATTGATGATGTTTTGGGACAAATCCAGTATTTGAAGAACAAAAACTCTGAATACAGACCAAGGTATGTTAAGAAGAGTATTGCAAATGTCAGTTTAATCATTAAATCATTTCAAAAAAAAAAAAAAAATTATACACGCTTTCTGTATACAGTATGTACATTTGTAACAGAGTCATCTCAGGAATTCCAGGCCTTCCATGTTAAGAATTAAAAAAACAACAACCCATATGTATGATACTTTTAGGTAATATTTTATAACTATCAACGGAGCACACTGTTTATAAATGACACAATTTAACCAAATAGTCAGTTGGTTAAACCTGTTTAGGCTACTGTAGTGGGATTAAAAACATATTTATTAAAAGGCCTAAAGCAATAACAGTCCAGCTTCAAGTCAGTAAAACAGAATATCTTAAGAACATTATGAACCTTTCCATATCATTGCAATTTTCCAGTTACAACTCAGATTTTTAAAACTACAAAATGACTTCAGCAAATAATGTAAAATACATGAAATTATTATTTTTTTTCTCTGAAGAGAATTATATCAAACTCAAAACAGTGTGGCCCAAAAAACTGTTTGGTCTTTTTTTTCTTTTTAAAACTGTAGTTCCACTTTAAAACTAGTTCAGTCCATATGATTCCTCTCCTCATGTTGGAGCGAGCACACTTCCTGTTGCAGCATCAAAGCTTGAGACTGGGGATGAGGAAATTTCAAGAGGAATACAAGGAATGTTGGCAGTGGACAGTGGAGGAAAGGGAAGCAGCTTTCAGGCATTCTGATTTAAAAAAAAATGATGGATGCACAAAACAAAGAGATGAGGGAAGTAATTGTTATGAACTGAGCAGCCAATGCACAGGCTGAAGGATACTGGCAGAGTGAAGAGGATGAGAGCAAATGCATGTACAGAGAGGGCATTTACATGACAGAGCAGCAGTCGCATTTTTTGGGCTTGGGTGACTCAGACGCCTCTCCCTGGCTAGCTGCGTTTGGGCTCTGTGCCTCTGCACTGGCTGGGCTGTCAGCGCCTGCTGGCTCTACCATGGTGCTGGGGGCTTTGGCGTTCAACAGGAGGGGTTCCTGCTCCCCAGGCCCTGCCTCTGTTCTTTGGTTTTCTTGGGCATCAGCCAGAGGCACCTCCTGGAACTGATCAGTAAGACAGGTAGCCTCTTGTGCTTTTGATGCTGCCTCAGTTTCCTCTGGTACTGCTGCTGATTCTTCAGCTTGAACCTGTAGATCAGGACTAAGACTAGAAGGTTGTGCCTCAATATAGACAGGCAACAAAGCCACCACAGTGCTCTCTGGAGGACTGATTAGGGACTGCGACTGCACACAGGCTGGATCTTTCAATTCGTTGTCCTGGCCCTCAGTTTTTACATCTCCATCTTCATCTGGATTTGTCTTTATGCTATCATCTATGTCTCCCAATGGCTCACTCTCTGGCTCTGTAAAAGTTTCTGTTTGTACATTCTCCTCTGCAGCCTCCCCTCCCTCTTTGCTGGCTTCTGGATTTGGCAGAAGAATCTGGTCTGACTGCACGGATTCCTGTCGATCTGCCTGCGACACAACCTCTCCAGAAACATCATCCCCATCATCTGTGATGAAGATGCATTCTGCTCTCATCACCAAAGTCCCTTCTTCTTCCTCCTCTTCTTTAACATTGGTATTTGGAACCTGGACCAGATCTTCCTCAGAAACACCCGAATTCTTTCCCATCTCCACACTAACATCACTGGTTGGCCCATTAGTGAGTGACTGATTATTTTCATCTGAAGCACTAACTTCAGTTTTTTCCACACCATTGGTTACAATGACTCCATTTTCATCCAGTGGTGCCTCTTGGTTTACCTCCGTATCATCTTCAGTTGTTTCTGAAGAAACCAACAAATACATATCAATAAAGGTCAACAAAATTTGTTAAAAAATGTTGTTCATTCATTAATATTAAACTGAACCTTTTACATTGATTATAAACTTCCATAATGGCTGGTGTAGAAGCAGCTTTTCCATACAGTTAGAGGTTGCTTTTTACATCATTAGCTCAGTGCAGCCAATTCATGTACAACAATTAACCAAATGGTTTTCTATCCATGAATGATCCATTAGATGGACCTGCTCCATGAAGTGCATACTAATGAAGAGAGGTATCCATTTGAATGAAGCAGAACATATTGACCATTTCAACATCAGATAAAAATACATTAAAAAAGAAAAATAATAATAATATAGATCTATTTTTTTAGCTGATGTTGAAATGGTTCATGTATATATATCTAAATAATAAAGGAAAATAAATATATGCTAAACCTTTTAGGCTCGGCCATGAGGTAAAGAAGTATTAGCTTAATACAGAGTTGGACACACGAGAATGGAAATAGGACAGGACTTAAACTAGATACAGTATGCCAACTAATGTTTTTGAAGCCATTTAAATTCTGCAGTCTGGACAAGAAAGTTCTAGGCACTGGATGATTTCAATATAAATGGATGGGTTGATTACATTTCACCAACTCTTTTGTCTACTTTAACAGCTTGAGTAGCATCCCAACGGACATGTCCACGAACCTGCTGAACTATAAAAATGCAAGTTATGCACTTAGGTTTCTATTAGCATATATTTAAATTCAAACCCTTATCCAACATGTGTAATTATTCATAACAGAACATATGATCTTCCTGTGCAGCACAGGTACGCGCGTGCCACTCTGTCCTTTATAATGCAAATTTCTATCAGTGTATACAACTCATATAGACAAGCACATCTGCAGGGAATTACGTGGTCTTTGAGGTGAGATAAACAGGGTCAGCACAAGCTGGTGATTAGATAAGAATTAACTAGAGGAAGAACAGAGAAAGGATAAGATTTTATCAGGCTCAGGATGATTACAGAGATTTTAATAAAAGCCTGGATGTTTCTGGATGATATTCTGTTGAGGTGAATGTCCTATGCCCACCTGATCCAGTTGAATAGTTTTCTCCATTCTGTGCAACATCACTGACCACTTCTAAGGACAAAATAATTAGTTATTAACAGACATGTAATGTGTAACTTGAGCATGCTGAACATGATGGAGCAATAATTAATCAGAATTTACAGTATAAGGTGTACTGCATCAGTTATTACACCTGTGCTTTGGATAAGCTGTCGTTTCCTGACTAAATAACGTTATTCTTTTCTATAGGATGGCATCCATTCACATTCCACTGCAAGTAAAGAAAGAAAAGCTGGAAGAAGTCCCAGAAATAAAGAAATGAAATCTAACCAGTATGGACTGATGCAATTAAGTAAAAGCAGAATTAGTAGCGCAGCTGTTGACTGACAGTTGGTAGGTGCCAGAAAAGTGTGCATGCACACATTGAAAGGCTTTGGACAGAATACCATGTGAGTGTTAAGTGAAGCAGGCAGATGGATGACAGCAATGCCTCACTCTACATTTATACATACAAATTCTCTATGAATTTAACTATTTTTCAGGGTTAATTTACTGAATTTATCACTTTCTTTGATTAAGAAGACAATGAAAAGCAAAGCACCAAATTTTAACATTTCTTAATTCCCAAAGAAATGTTCATCTACTTACCATCTCCAGCATGTGACATTTTTACCTGTTGGGTAAAAAGGAACAGGGGACAAATTAAATGTATTGTACTCAAATGGTGACAGTGTGAAGTGTTGACTTTATAAAGTTTGCTAATTTCTACCCAACAGTATAATCAGTTGAGACAAGTGCAGTTTAAACTGATCTAAACTGATTAAACTTCCCCCTTCAAATGGGTGAGATCTGATGAGATTGAGACAGATGATCCGCTGTGGCAACCCCTAAAGGGAGCAGCCAAAAAAAGACGATGCACATTTTAAGTGTACTTAAAGTCAATGCTCTGTCATAAAATACAAACATTAAAAAAGCAACAACCACAATAGTGTGATAGAAAGAAATGAAGCTTTATTTCTGAACAGACTGTGGCTGTAGCCAGCAGGTGCCTGCTGGCGTCACCTCTGCTAATTCGAGTCACTGACTCTCTCAACCGTTATTGTGATGTTGATGCCCTTTGGGGCATTTCTAATGCAATTACCTAATTGCAGGCCATCCACGAAGCTCATTCTCCACTTTTAGTGACTGAAATTTTGGCATTTTAGCCTAAAACTTAGCTCTACAGCCTCATATCCAAATATAGTCACTTCTTATCCAAAAAATCTAAACGTGGCAGTAACTATAATGCTGAAGTTTATGCTGTTTAAAACCAGTGGGTGAAGTCACAGCAGCTGTTGTATATATGTAGATTATCTGTGGGAATTAAGTTTTTCATGTCACCATTTTGTGTGTCATGTTATTTTAATTGGATTTTTTGTAACTTGAGTTTTTTTTGAAGGTCACCACATGTTATTTTCTGTGGTGTGTGAACATGCTTGTAGAATGATTGCAGTGTTAATGGCATTTATTCACATACTGACTAACTTATCATCTACTTCTTGCTGTGGCTTGAGCTTTCACCCTTGCTGAGGTGAGTCAGCACCACTCAGTCAGTGTAAAGCTAGCACAGCACTGCTGTGGGTTCAGATGTTTTTGGCCAACGTAATCATGCTGACGTAACATGGGTGGAGAGACTAGCTGATGATTTGCACTGAGATAATGATTTTATGTTTGCTGGATGAGTCATTAATAAGCTACGTCCCAGTCCTCCTCCTTTAGATTTAGCGCTCAACACAATTTATTTAGCCAGCTCCCCATAAACAAGCTGCTGCTGCAGCTGATGAGCAAAATTTATGTGGTTTTGCTGTAACTGGTGAAAGTTGACCCCATCTAAAGTGCTTAACCACATCAAACAGGCAAGAAGTGAAGAAAAAGTGTGAATTTGGTTTATCAGATGTACTGTACCTTTCACTCACTCCCAGTCTGGCCCACTAAAATCAAAGCCTTATTGGCTGAGCTTGTTTATAACATTTAATTTTCACAGAAGATAAGGTCAAGCATTCAAAGGTTCCTCTATCACAGCCAGCATGGCTAATAGGCTGTAAAAGCTATTAAAAGTGGAATCTTCTGTTTACGTCTCCTACTGATTTTAGTTGAGCTCCAAAAGCCAAGGTTAAGATATGCAAGTATGACAAACTTTACTAAAAGACCCTGAAGCAGACGGTAGACGAGGACAGACGACTTTTGTTCGACTATAAAGGCCTTCGGATGTGAGGTACACATACACGGCCTTGGCTTGAGCTAAAACAATAATTCAAGAGTGGATCTAGTGCCGTATTGTTTACATAACGGGGTTGCTTGCATTTATAAAGTTCCTGCTTTTGAACAAGAGGTGCTACATCAAAGGTACATTAAGAGTGGAATGCATTATGCATGGCAAAAAGCCACAGACAGAGGTTGTGGGAAATTTTCTGCTTAATGGAAGATGATGGAGTAAGCTTGTTCAACACATATTCCAACCCCTTTTGTGTCCACATAGTGACCGGGTGGGTGAGTGAGTGGGTGAGTGTGTGTGTGTATGTGAGCACACAACTACCGCACCGTTTCACCATCCTCTGTCCTTTTCTCCAGCTTTTCTTGCTCTTCTGCCAACTGCTTATTCTCTGACTGCGACCTGAGACGGACACAAATGTACAAAGAAAGAACAAACACAATCAAACCTATGATAACAACATTCTCATACTGGGTAAGGTCTAAAAGAACTTGGGTAAATATTACATTACCCTAACTGAATAATAGTAGGCATCACTACTATAAGCACTTTTTTCCCAAATTTTAGTTTACATTTCCTCAAAGGCCATGTACAACATGTGCTGGAAGACTTATAGGAAAGTGATACAAAGCTGTGGACCTTTGGAATAATTAGAATGGGATCTTTGTAATTTTCAGAGCTTTGACAACTTTGTCCACTACAGTTCAGAAAAATCTCTTCATGTGTGGCTCCTTCTCTGCTTGAGTTCAGTACTGGCAGGATTAAAATTCAGTTTTGCCAAAGAATACATTATGTACAACAAAAGCAAAGAAAAAAAGAGAAGAAAACTATTAGAAGACTGAAACAGAAGAGGGTATTCTGCAATATACATGAAGTTTCAACTATGCAAATACAACTGAATTGTGACACTTCTCTCATTCTCTGCTTTGCTAACTGTCTCAGACACACACAAAATGTCTTCCTTGTCTTCTAGCACTAACACACAGATGCACACACACAAAATCCCACAAACTGTGGATGTACTTTTCAATGTGCTCTTCCATATCCTGGGCCTGGGCACTCCATGGAGGGGAGTGAAGGCTCTCAGCGTCCAGAGAGGTCGGGGACAAGGGAGCTCCTTCCATTAACCACTGCTCTCTCAGCGACTTTCTCTACAGGAACAAAGAAGGAGTGAAGGAGATGAAGGGAGAAAAAAAACAGCGAACCAACTTTCATTAGTATTGTAGTTCATTAATGTAATTATATTATTGATGTGTTTAGAGGGTAATAATATGGAGAAATAGACTGCAAATATTTTATATATATCCTGATTATATCTCAGATCATTTTCAGTCATATTTTTTAAGCAGCATTGCAAATCAATAGGTAAACTGGCTTATTAGCAGCACTGGAGGCCTGCCAACACTCATTTTTTTCATGTTTTCTCCTGTATTTTAAGACTCCCAGCATTATCATTGTGTGTCTAATGATACGCACTTTGCCAAACCATCCATGAAACACAGTCTACACCACAGACATAATAAAAGAGGGACGTGGCTCCAAGACTTATCGTTGCATAGAGGTTTATGGGAAAACAGCCCTCTGCCCTCTTGGTCTGTGACCTCAGTAAACACTTTCCTGATGACTTTACTGGACTCAAACACTGTTTCAGGTCACATTAAATTGAACATTATTCATTTTATAAATTATAGTAATTTTAAGACTTAGACAGGAGGATTATAAAGGGTACTGCTGATCAGTTAACAATATGTCACTCACAAGTGGTTAGCCAGTAAACATGCAGCTTCATATCCATCATGTCTAATTTCAAAATCCCACAATAAAAAAGGTCAGGGTAACAGGACAAAACAGCAGCTGAAATCATGGTGACTACATCCTTAAAAAAAAACCCAAAACAGACTGTCTATTGTCTACGTGCACAATCAACACACTGTATATAATTTTAACTCTTCTGCCACCTTAAGCTACCAACACAAGACCTGAAACAAGAGGTGTGTGTACAACTAATAACTGTGTAGGAAGATCTTTTAGATGCTTCACAACTTTTACTTCGAAGGTACGGTAACAAAATGATGAAAACAAATAAATGTGACTTGGGACATATGTTTGAAGTTGAAACATTTTCTAAAACTGTACTACTGGATTTTTAGCATGATTTTTAAAGAAAACATGGTATCCAAACAGTCAAATTATTGACAGGTTTGAAGAGCTCTGTGATATTTTTGTGCATTTGTTGAGTATTTCATTTGGTGGATTGGCCAGAAACCAAGAGACTTTTTTTGCTATTTGTTAGCACAGGAGAACAGAGCTGTATGAATTTATTTTTATCTTCTGTCTTTTATTTTTTTATTATTCTGATTTATTATGTTTTGTATACATATAGATATGAAAAAAGTATTCTTACTAATGTGATTATGTATCAAAGCTATTAGAAAAGAGGTCTTTTGTTGATTTTGTTTATGTCTGGCTTGTTACCATTAAGGTGTATAAATATTGCCTGTAAAATAATAAATATATAAATTAAACAGAACGTGCAGCTGATCAACCCCTTCAGCAACTAAACATCAACAGCGGTCCATATATAAGTTTAACAGCACAGTCAGAATGTTTAACAAATGACAGAACACCGCTACTAGCCTACTTAGCTCGAGGCTAACCTGGGCTAGTAGAAATTAACCATAAATAGATTAATAGACTACAAGAACATTAATAAAACAGCTTCAGAAAATGAAATACCTACAGATAGCGGTTCAGCAAGGTTATTTAGAGTAGATAAATTATATCTGGAACGTAGTGAAAGCAGTAGAGTTAAGCTAGCTTACTGTTAGGTTACTCTTACTGTGCTGTTAGGTTATGGAACCGAGCTAGCATATTGCTAGTAGGGGTTGCTACCAGCAACAGATGTTTAACTGAAACTCAAGGCCTCTGAACTAACTGCAGGTGGCAGATAATAAAACAGGAAAACAGTGCAGTAATATTTCATTAACACTTGAGGCAATATATTTAATGCAGTTTGGGGACATTTAAAATTTAATAAATTTTAAATTTAATACATTTAATTTAATGTTAATTTTTACTACAAAAACTAACATTTGATCATGTTATGATAATAAACAGATTTTGTTGACATGTACTGTATATTCTGAAATCGGCAAAAGTCAATATTGCCATATTATACTTAGAAAAAAAAGGAAATCCCAGTTGGCCAAGAAAATTGCAATTTGTGACACCGGGTGAGCTCTATCACAGTGCTCAACGTGATATAAATCTTGTAAAAGCGATATCTCTCACTCTGTAATACGAGGCGATGTCTGCAAGCTTCTCAGAAACCACTCTGTTCCAGATTATTGGCCCATGTGTTCAAAATCTGGCCACCATTGGCCAGTAGTTTCCTACTCAAAAGTAAACGTCACAATACCATCTCTGTGTTTTCTCCTGCTGCGCAGGACAAGCCTAGCTCTGTTTCCCTCCCTGTGCCTTTGGCTAGCTAGGCAGGCCCCTCTAAACTTCTCTGCAGGTCAGGAACTGCATATAAGCTGCTGCTCCCACTTATCAAATCCTTGCATCTAACCAGAGGTTAGAGTCAATGTCAAAGCTAATGAATGTGCTAAAAGCTGTAACGATAATAACTCCTGCGAGACGGCAATACAATCATGTAAGATTAATCGCTGAAGCCTCTTGCAAATAGACTTTTGATCTCAAAAACGCACATTTGGAGCACTCTGCACAAATTCACAGGCAAACACAATATTCTGTTACAGGATTTATACTGGCACACACATGCATACCTGCATGCACACAAACACTTTCTGCACAAATTTCACAAAATTTGAGGAATGTGCCCCAGGGCAGCATAACACAGTGGAGTAGGAAGTTGGAACACCAGTGTGGAAATGATGTGAAAACAATAGAGCAGCTCTGTAACTATGTGAGTGTGTAAACACACACATAAAAACTGATTTCAACAAAGGAAGGCTTGCCGCTAACCCTGTGAGAGAGTGGCAGGGCGAGGAAATGTGCAAGTCTGTACTTACAGCTCATCCGTGTGTCTATGTGTGAGATACTGAATGTGAAAAGGAAATAAATTTGGAGGCAATCTGCTTGTTAACAAGCTGGAATGAGCCTACGGAGGATTTTAGCTGAGTGAAATTAAGGCTGTGTCTCTCTGTGTGAGTAAGTGTGTAAATGAATAAGACAGGTTAGCTCATCCTGAATATGTGTGTGTCAGACCTTGAACTGCCGTAGTCTGAGCTTCTCATCCTCCTTCTCTCTTCTGGATCTGTCCTGCTCTTCCTGCAACCGACGCTTCTCCTGCAAAAAAGAAGAGGAGGAATGCGAAATATGGCAAGGAAAGAGAATAAATATGGACATACTTAGAGAGTTTAGTAGAAATGAAGAGAGGCAGCAGGAAGATGATTTGGAGAAACGTGCAACAAAAAATATAAGGTATAAAGAAAGAGTAAATAACACATCAGAAATAAAGAAAGGTGAGAAGCAGCCATGAAGAAGAAGTTAATGGAGAGGAGAAGTGAAATGAGGACACCTATCTAACCACCCATCATGTATAGGACACTGTCACTGTGAACATTAGGTGTACTCTATTTTACATAACGCTCAAAGCAGCTGTTGCCTGGCAAACTGGTGTTGTTTTCGTGGGACCAGGGACAGACTGGCTCAGCACGCAGCACACTCATTAAAATATTTAAGAGTTAAGGACAGCTCTAAGAGCACGGTCTCTTCACCCTCTTTTTTTCTGTGTATGCAGATAAATGTGCATATGTGTGTGTGTGTGTGTGTGTGGACTCACAGCGATGGCCTCAATGCGCTGTTTGTATTTCTCAGCCTCATCCATCTCGGCACCTGGGACAAAAACAAGACGGGATAGGATCAAAGGTTAAAGATCAGAGGTTAAACAAATATGAGGCGAGTCAGCTGGATGCATTTATGCTCAAAATGTACCATATTCACTGAAATAAGAGAATGCGCTTCAGCACTTATTTTGGATGAATGCTCTGGATTCCTATTATGCGTTTCCTTTTGTTGAGATGTCCATGTTATGCAGTTTTTGACGAGGTTCTTGCAAAAAATGTCTCTGGCCTGAAGCAGTATTTCATAAACTTTTTTCAAACTTTTCTCAATAATGTTCCTCCTTTGAATTGTCTTCTCTAAGGGAAGCCCGAGCAGCTCAAAGCATTTTCTAGTAGAAAAAAAGAAGACGCCTGCATAATATGTGTCATTGAACATAAAAAGACTTAAAATACTACTCATTAGCTGTTTAAATCCATCACTAAGTTAATGATAAACAGTATTTTGATAACTTTATTTTTGCTGTGTTGTAACATTAGAACCACAAAACCATTTATTTTCTTCCTCTGTCTGGTTTAGAAACTGGCTGGCTAATTACGAAGTGCATCGGAAACAGAAATACTGAATATAAAAATGTAGTTTATCAAACATTTTTCTATCAACTTACAACATTTTTGTTTAAAAACATGCATAACTGATAGGTTTTAAATTAACATAAAAAAATCAGAAGAACCTTCGGCTCTATTTAAACTAACACTAGGGGTTCTAGTACCCCCAGTTGAGAAACACTGGTTTGAAGAGTGTATAAAGATGAGAATCAAACAACATTTCTGCATTGGTCCCCAACTCTTGGAGTGCAGTTGAGTCTCTACATCAGAGGACACAGCGGCAGCTAATGAGCGGTAACAAAAATCAAAGGCAGGAATTTAGCCTTTGCTATTTGTGAAGTATGCAGCTGGACTAGCATTAGTATGTATCCTCATTATCAGACCCAATATGACTCACGATCATCCCCCCAAAATGTCTTTCCAGTACCCCCATTAAGCTTTATGTTTTTGTCATGGCGCAGCCTCAGGCATCTGCAAGAAGATAAGCACAGACAATATTTGTTTTCCCTTGCAGCTGACACTCTGTGGGACAATATTTGAGTTACCCCAAACTAGGAGCAGAGCCACACATAGCAACCAGCTCACGGCAACTCAGTCATTACTGACTTCCTGCCATCACAAGCCATAACTCTCCATATTTTGCTCTCCACAGACTGAAACTCTTAAAATAAAATTTAAAAATAAAGTTAACTTCCTAGGAGAAAAACAACAGGTATTTCTAACCCGCATGTAATTCAGCACTGACTAGGTTCCATAAAAATATAGAAAACATAATTAAAACAGTTATTGGAAATTGAAGTTTGGGGTTTTTTTTTCCCTACACAATGACAGCAACATTTTGCTTGTCACCGTCAATCCTGTGTGGTATGCTAGGAGTGCTGTCCTACACCAGTAAACATTTAGCCACCAGGGTAACTGAGATGTCACATTGGGACAGATCTGACTAATGCAGGGAGCCGTTTCTATACCAAATGCCACGCTGTCACAACTACTGCTGCTAATCGCCATCACAGCGCTTTGAAGCGCAAAATATGTGCTTACCAATGCACAACATGCACTCGCAAAACACTTTCCAGATGCATAACCTGTAAAACCTCATAAAGATGGTAATAAGCACACCAACAGGAAGGTTACATTTCAGAGATGATGCCGGATTTGAGACTAAAATACAACTTTATCCTGGCACATCAAATTCAATAAAATAAAAAGAAGCTGCCAGAATAAGCCTTGACACATCAACTCTTGGACACATTGCTTGTTTTTCCACAAAATGCCCTCCCCATCCTGATACACGCACATTGAAAATCAGGTCTCTTTTTTTTTCTTCCCAGAAGGCAACCTAGCGCTTTAGCTTATGTTGCTCCTAAAATATGGTAGATCTTTCAGGGCTTATCATAGCAAGAAACTTTCTCTTACCAACACCTGAAGGATTCCTTTTGGCACCCTCCAGGAGTGGGGAAGGTAGTGGTGGTGGAGGGGGGGGACTAAAATAAAATATATGAAAATGTGCATGCACTTTGTATGGAGAGGGGAAACAGACAAAGATGGAAAAAAGGAGGAAAGAGAAAAATTTTGATGAGGACACAACCTCTAGCATGGCTCTCATTATTCTGCCGTTCTCTAAAAGTAAAAGCATCAGCAGAAAGACATGGGAAAATATATACATATGCTATATATAAAGAGACAACAGAATGCAGCCTTCAAGAGCAAAAGAGCAAAAGAGGTAGAAAGAGACAAAATCTTATTGTGCCAGGGTTTTGAATGACTGAAGGTGCAGTGACAGCTTACAGTATAACCCTCCGTGGGGAGCGGCGGCTTGTGTCTCATCAGGGCTCCAGGAGAGCGCCTAGAATAGCAGCCAGAGATAAACAAGCAAACACAAACAAGAGCTTTGATGAGGAGGTATTGAGGAGCTCCCCGTAGACACACAGACTTCGATAATTAGACATGATACAAGAGGGTAGAGAAGGGAAGGCTGACAAAGTCAAAAAGTTAAGAGACTAGGAAAGTCAAGCTGGCTGAAGCTACAGAAACGGAGAAGATGTAAGGGGACGGAGGTGACATGTGCAAATGTAGCAACTGCTTAAGGATTGTGATTTCTTATTGTCACTGCTAAATGTGACTGACCTGTAACACAAAGAGGCAGAGAGCAAACACTGTAGAGTCAGAGAGAAAACAAAGGATTTAGAAGAACAGATCCTGATTGTCATCAAACTCAGGTCAGTGGGTTTGCAGCTAAACCAAAGAATCAATTTGTAATCTGGAATTTTAAAAGCCTGGAAGTGGCGCAAAGAAAAACATCCAACATCTGGAGAACTGATTTCCATGCCCTCTGGTGAGGAGCATTTCAAAACCAATCAGTCAAGCTAAGTCAATTTTGTTAATACAGCTCCAAATCAAATCCAAAGTGCAAACACTGACACTGTCTAACTCTAGAACCTTAAAGCAAATGCGCTACAAGCATATTTTAAAAGGATAAAAAACAGCACAATGTGCACGATGGGAAGATGCGTAGGTGATATTAGAATAGACAGAAATGGTAAAACAAAAACAAAAATCAGATTTGTGGGGACAGCAGTCTAAGCAGAAACAACCTGACTTCCTCCTCCCTTGCCATCTCTTCCAGGAGGACACCAAAGGTTTTTCCAAGCAGGCTAAGAGACATAAGCTCTCCAGCAAGTCCTGGGTCTGCCCCTGGGCCTCCTCCTGGTAGGAAATGCCTGAAGCATCTCACGCAGGAGGTGGCCAGGAATCATCCTAGTCAGATGCTTGAACCTCCACATGGGGGATATTGGCTTGAACCCCTCTTGAATGACCAAGTTCTTCACCATGTCTCTAAGGGACACCCTGCCACCTTTGGGAGGAAACTCATTTCTGCCACTTGTATCTATTATCTCAATCTTTCAGTCTCACCCAAAGCTCATGGCCATAGGTGAATGTAGGTACATAGATCGACCAGTTAATCAACAGCTTCACTTCACCACAGCTACAACGTCCACATCACTGCTAACACCAAACCAATTTTCAGTCTCCAGTTCCACTCTCTACTCACTTATGGCCAAGACCCAAGATACTGATACTCCTCCACTTGGTAGAGCTACTTATTACCAACCCCTAACTGGGCAATCCACCCTTTTCTGACTGAGAACCACGGCTTCAGACTTGGAGGTGCTAATCTTTATCCCGTCCTCATTGACACTCGAATGCAGGCCATCCAAGTACAAACTGAAAAGTCAAGTCAACAAAACCCACACCCCCCAAATTAGGAGTCATATGAATATGAAATCTTTTTTTTAAACTATGAATCTTTTCACCTCAACTGTGAATATTAACACGACTCCCACAATCATATTCTGGCATTAAGAAAGCCCAGCAGCGCATAAATGTGTGGGACTTCAGGGCCTTTGTTAATTTGGCCTAAATCCAATACATCCCAGAAGCAGACAGCGGCAATTAAGTCATGTGGTCATAATCATAGTTTTGCCACTACAGCATTTAATTACAGATAATGCTTCACCTGTAACACCTGCTACATGCCAGCTTAGATCAGTTCCATTAAACCAGATTTGGTTTTGAATGCTGTAATTTGCATCGAACACAAAGCTTGCCAATTGAAGCTATCTGCTCTCAGTGGTATGACCCTCTACCACACACACACACACTCACACACAGTAGTCTGTGTGTGTCTAGCAATGCTGAGATATCATTAACAATAACCATTTTGCCAATGTGAGCCAACATAAACAATACAAGGACAGACTGAAGAGCAGAATTCAGCCATCAATAACTTTGTTCTTCAAAGTTCTAGATGTCGTAGTGCTTTCCCCTCTGTGACATATAAAAATGGCTGGTATAGAAAAGATCTCTCTTGAGAAATGTAAGGGTCAACTATCCACTATCAGAAATAAATGGCAGCTTCAAGGGATGCAACCATACATTTGCTTAGCGCCAGTTGACCGATTCACGCTGACTTGCATCAGCCTGTTGGCCCTTCTTGGGCACTTCAATGAACTGTTAATTGATGTGTTCAGTGGAAGGCTGAGGAAGTCGAGTCACCGTCATTCAGCATTACCCCAGCAGGGTTTCTTTACAAACATTCCTCCTGCCCTGTTGCAAAAGAATGTGGCGCATATTTGCCGTGCATGCATGTGTATGTAAAAATGTATATTTGCCTAGTGGGGAGTCATGAAGTCTGTATACCAAGTGCTTGTGTAGTGACATTAGCTCTGTGGGAACAGATGGAGGAACAGTAGGGTGTCTGCAATGCAAACTATAAGTATTATAGAATTACAGCTCGCAGTTTGTGCTGTTCTCTGATCCACACCGACGGGGAGTGCACAATTGACTGCATATGAGACTGAAAAATGGGAAAGTTGGGTAGTGTTATTTCTAAAAGGCAAGGCACTTAATCAAAAGACCAGAACAACTTTCCTACAAACTTTGATGTTCAGCTAAATCACAGGGCGAATGTAAAGAAAAGTCTGAGAAAATACCGAAAACATTAGCATTTTATTTTTCGACCGCTTTAAAAAGAAAGTCTCTAAAAAGTCTGCGTGGGATGCAATCAGCACAGTCAGTGTTACCTGATAGGCAGTCATCACATACATCAATGCCTCATGTTGGTCTCTATTAGGTGGAATACAACCTATAGTGGTAGGAAAGATGCAATGTCTATATAAGCTTGCTACATGGGTGTCATAGAAATCTAAAGGATGTTTCTGAGCTGAGAACCTTATTTAAAAATAATAAATGACTCAAACATGAGAGCAGCAACTGCAGTGAATCATGGAAACTGAACTTTTGGTATGAGACTAACAAGATTGTGACATGGTGCACTTTGAGTCCAGACATTGCTACATTGGGATAAATGATTGACAAAGCTCCTGTGATGAACAACTGGCTTAAACAGGAGCACTATAGCACCCTAAATATATTGTGGGGAAATTGCATCAATTTAGTCAAAAACTGAGATTGGGCTTTACGTTAGGAAGCCTAAAATACTTTCACACATATAGGGGAGGACGGTGAGGAGAGGGAGTCACTGAAAGGCCACCCATTTACATTTTGATTGTGGGTGAGGATGAAATCATGCTGCTGACAGAAATGCAGAGAAGCAGGGTGGCCAGCACCGCAAGTTTCTGCTCCATTTTTTTTTTAAAGCTCCTTTCACAGTTCATGCTATAATGACGCTAAGAATACCCCCTCATTAAACTGCTTTTCCTGGTTCAACCCGAAGCAAACAAAGAGGGTTGACGACTAACACAGCGGTGTAGGTGTGCAGGATGGCGTCCTGCTATGCTGGCTCCCCGTTTCACACAGATGTTGATTCAGCTCTGTGACTGGCTCTGTTACAGGCTTAAAGGCAACAATAACCACATAAAAAATGCATAATGGCAATGTATGACTATGTGAAAGGGGCTTTGAAGAGATGTGGGGATGGAGGTGGGAGATCAAAAAAATAAAAATAATATAAAAGAACGCGCCGACTGAGAGGAGTGGGGAGCAGATAAGCGTGCGGTATCGTGTGTCCTCAATTACTATAAGCTTATCTAAGTACTAACAGTTAGCTTTTTTTCTTTCATAAAAGCAAACCTCATACGCTGAAATCAAGTATAAAGTTTATTGCATCAGCTTGAGGCTCATTTACAATATTGCTTCTAAATGTCCTATTTGTGTTTCTGTTCAGTATTGCTGTAGTTCTTTTCAGCCTTGGGGAATAGAGTATTCAACTGTAGCATTTAAACTGCAGAAAGGAATAGTCAAAGAGGACAGGAGCAAAAAAAAAGGTTCAAAAACACACTGGGACTAAAAGTTCAATCTGGAAAGTTTCACATTTTCTAATCTGTGAAACAAAGAGAGACAGACAAAGTATTTCAAGGCCACCGCAAGTTCAAAATATCCTTCCACCAAAGTGCTTGGGAACAGGAAGAGCAAAAACATCATCCTTCGGCAGGAGAGCATGCAATCTCACCGACCCTGATCTCTGAACCGATGCATCCTCTGCTTTCGTCACCGGCTCTTGCTCAGGAAGAGGCAGATTTAAAGAGCCTGCAAACTTACTGTAAAACAAATTAGCAGACTGAACTTCATTTGGAGATGAGTCAGTCAAAGAAGCAATTATTCTTTAGCTTGAGGGATGGACAGAGCAAACTGTAGTAAAGTGCTTTTTCATCAGCTATTGACTTTTGGTTGCTTTACAGACCCAGCAGCAGAAATTACTTACTGGAGATGGACATCCTGCATATCTAGATGGAAATAAATCTGACACGCAGTGGGAAGGTGTGTTTATGTCGGTAATGCGTGTGTGTGTGTGTGCTGTACATGAGTGGGTGGTATGAGTGGAATTTGTGTAGCTTGGATGGTTCTGCCTCAAAAGCACACGGCCAACATCCTCTGATTGACAGTCCAGGTCGGGGAAATGAAAACACCACATTCCACTGCTCTGTGTGCATGCGTGCACGCGCGTGTGTGTGTGTGTGTGTGTGTGTGTGTGTGTGTGTGTGTGTGTGTGTGTGTCTGTGTGCACAAATCAGAAAAAACAAAAACAAAAAAGTTTAATGTGCAATTTGTGTGTGCATTCTAAATCACAGAGCTAACAGTGTAGTAGACATTGGAGCATGTTGAGGATTATCAGAATCAACAGCAGACATCACAGAGCCACTCCAAGTCATTTATCCACTTCATAACTCCAACTACAACCTAGCATCTACATAACAAAGAGGATAAAACAATTTGTGAATATAAAAGCACAGAGAAAATCATCCACCTACGAATCTCAGATTTATCAGAGGGTTACCTTTGCAGATGTGAACAGTAAGCTTGCACAAGTCATCACAAGGGAACGCATTTGCTTGAAAGCATCAAAGGACTCACTGCAGGAGGATATCAAAAGACATGTTCCAGTGGCTAAGACTAAAGTGAGTTTAATGCACTGACAATCTGACTAAACAGTGTTGAGAGAGGAGACAGTGATGGAACAAAAGCACCTCCAAGGAGCAAATCTCTTTGCTCTCATTTGGTCTCTTAAGTTTTACAGCAGTGAAAAAGATTCAGCGGGATCAATAGGATCCTGTCAGGTAATACACTCACAAGTGCATGTGTGCGCACAGACACAGACACACACACACACACACACACAATAGAGTCCCTGTTGAGCAGGTAGTGGGCTGGTCTTCGTTCTGCCCGCAGTATCCTGCTCCAACATAGCACACACCCACAGAACTCCATCCGGGGTTGTACCTCAAAGCAAGTTCAAAGATATGTTTTTGTGATCTTGCTTCACTAAACCTAATTTCTCCTGTAAGGGCTAATACAAAGGTGCTTATAACATATTTGAATCGACCAATGATTTCTCAATATAGCTATGACCACATTCAAATTAAATGGGTGATGTTGTCAGCTTATGACCAGTCACAAATCAGGAAAGATCTACTGGCAGCAGAGCAGGCACATTTTACAAGAGCAAACTATATATATATATATATATATATATATATATATATATATATATATATATATATATATATATATATATATATATATATATATATATATATATATATATATATATATATATGACAAGGTTAAACACGTTACATGCCAAAAACAGCAGCGTTGCTCCAGCCCTAGCAGCACTGTGTGAATGTGTGTGTTTTAGGAAAAGTGTTCAGAGCTTGATCGTAATATTAAACTGTCTGGAAGCAAGTAAAGTACAAATAAACAATTCTAACCAGCAAGAAAATCTACGCTTATACAAAAGGTCAACAACTACAAAGTGTTGGACATGAAAAGATGGAAACAGATAAGCCACATCTGTGAGAAGAAGAACAACAGCAAGGGTTTAAAAATACTTGCCGTCAGTGGTTAAAAAGAAATTTATAGATTGCATGAAAAAAGGGCTGACTCTGCTGGAATCTATATTTCTCATTGATGCTCGCCAGGAAAGACAAAGATTTTAAACAGTCTCTGAAATCTATACACCTCACTTTCTCTTACGCAGGGCTACAGGATATTCTGAGAAGGAATGAATGATGATGCAATTTTCAGAGAGGTAACTGGTCAATTGGAAGCGATTTTCATATGTGCTGGTCTCTTATCTTGAACGTAACCTGTTCCCGGGCAGATTAGGTGGGCAGAAAGTGAATCATATTCATAATCCTCGGCTGATTCATGAACTCCGGTTGTGATTCTCTTTAGCAACTGGAGTTTGTTTCATTTGGTCTGAAGCAAGAAGAAAAAGTTACACATTGTAACCTATTAGAACTGGAATGTCAGTGCTACATGGATCCATGTACAGAAATGAAGCCAAAACGAATGATAGAGGGCTCTTTCTTTATGGAAGGTTTAGTTTCTTTTGTGTCACAAATAGCTCAGAAAGGTACAGGAATTACTTATTGGGAACAATTTTAGCCAAGACTGCAGCTTGACTGAATAGTGTTATCCTGTATCTACCAAAATTATCTACCAGGTCTGCCTTGCTGTGCCTACTGACATATTCTGTGCTGTTAAACTACAGTTTGTGCAGCCATTATGTCTTTGGGCAAACACACAGATGGCTGAAAGAATACTAAATACCGTATATGGCTACCTACTGCTTGATGCTGCCCTCTGAGTGGTTCTCAAGACGGGCAAGCTTCTGATCACTAGCTATGTCAAACTCACCATCTGCCACACACATTTAAAATATTAAGTCTAGATGGATTTGGGGTGAGAAAAATCAGTTCCACAGCCATTAGGCTGAGAAACTGATCAAAAGCGACAGCATGGCGAGGCCTTTGTTAAGACCTTGTCATCCACTCATCAAATCAGCAGAGGGGCTGCAGAGATTAACACGGTCATCCAGAACATACATATGTATGACGAAGCTGAAGAATAATGCGCGACGCAGCTTGGATGAGTCATCGTGGCTTACTGAGTATGATTAACATGCAGGATTATCTGTTTTATCCAAATGTGAAGAAGTCAGATTGCTGTAAGAGTCTAACTGTACGCACTTTAGAGAATGGCTCAGTTTTAGAAGTGTCAGTGTGCGGAAACACCTCTGTGATCTGAAGGTTTGTGTGAAGTCAGCTCAGGCAGTCTTAATGTAATTAAGAGCTAACAGGGGATTATTATTTTGTACTGAAGATTTCATAATGTTCACAAAGATTATATTTAAATTTGGACTAGATTAAGGTAAAATTTCAGTATTTTTTTATTTGGCCTGTAAAATCAGTGAATCTCTTCATACCTTAAATTATGGTATGTTGGGTTGGACTTCTCTAAGGAAAGATAACATTATACAATGGATCGACTTTGTGATTGGGTTTTTAAAAACATAAAATAATTGCATTTCATTTATCATCCATGATACACTAAACACTTCTCCACTTCCCATAAGCCACCACTGAAAGACATTAACTTTTGAGAATGGTGACTATATAAATGAAAACTGAACTGAACTTAAACTAAGCTAAAAATGTTAAATTTGACCTTTTGAACATTGAACAAATTATGTTTAATATACAGTTTTTGCTACTATTTGTGCCAATGACAGAAAAGGTGTTAGAGTTTTCATCTCAATGAATAAATAAAGGCTTGATTAAGTTTGAGTGATGCGAATTTTGTCATCAGAGGATCAGTGCCCTCAAATTTGTTGTGCTACCATTGCAGCGAGTACTCCAGATGTACTCCTAAGGGACTTGAAAAAGTGAACAACAGTAACTGCTCATCCGTGGTGCCCGTAGCTGTTTGTGTGCATCCACAAGTGAGCCTAATCCCAGCCTCAAGCTTCAATTAAAACAAAACCAGTAGTTAAACTTTTAGTTTTACAGCTAGTTTTGTTTGGTTTACTGTAGTCGATGACAGTGCAACTTAGTCACTGCTTTGAAAAACACAGCTATGAGAGCATGATGAGTGGCCATCTAAAACCACCCAAGGTGTGCCTTTATCCACATCTTCTTAGCTGTGGACAGCTTGCAATTAAGCCCACGCACTTCCAAACACTATAGCCACTGTCCCACTGCAGGGCCAGCAGAAACTGCAAAGGAATGCAACACACTGTTCAGCATGTGGATCTAGTAAAATATCCCTATTAATATCACTAAAGGTTTCAGCCGTGTTTCCCTGGGCTAGGTGAAACCTATCGACACGGAAGATGTTTGCACTTTACCAAAATGACCATCATGAAAGCACTGGCTAATAGCTGGGTTACCACCCAGCTTTTTGTTTGCATGTAGACTAAGTCATGACCCTGCATGACAGCTATAAAGTGTCACCCTTAAACTGTAAGATGCGTAATCACTGTGCTTTCAGTGTTTTGGTATGCACAAATTCCCTCTATCTGCAGCTACGAAACACTGTGCACAGGTAGTCAAGGTACGTATTAGTTTTCCCGATAAGTAGGAAACCACTGGTTTTTAACCCTGAGGTGGAATGCACCGAGTGGGTGGTGTTACACTCAGATGAGTGAAGATTATATGTTAGATGAGGCTTCACAGGAAAGCGAGAGAGGGTAACTCAATGTCATTACAGTCATTATAACCTTTTACAGTATATTTCACTTTGGTACATGGTGCCAGTGTCATTGCAAGACGTATACTGTTTACATAATAGCTCTAGAAGTGTAAACTTGAAATGAATCTGTAATTTTAAAAGGACTAAAACCTCCTAACTTGGAGGAGCAGGGCGAGCTTCAGAAATGAAAAAAGTAAGGGGAGATTAAAGAAAGCATAAAAGACAGATGAGACAGAGACATAAAAAGAAGTAGAGAGGTTAAAACAAGCGGGAGAACAAGAATTAGAGGAAGTGAAGTTAAGAGGGGGATCAGAGTTTCAAACACCTGTTCTGACAAGTCCTGACAAGACACTTGAGGCAGTAACACCACTTTTAACAGTCTACCCGCACACATTAAGTTCACACTAAGACTCTTTATAACGCCCCTGTCTTCATTCTGTGCAGACACATTCACAACAAAGCTAGAATAAAACTAGGAATGTGATGGTAATTTCACCTGCAATAGTGCACTAACAATTAAAACTGTAAAATTGTAATTTTTCCTAGAAATACAAAAGTGACATTCACGTTGTAAGTAAATTATTGAATATCCTGAAATAACCTTTGATGATATCCTCTTATAACCGCTCTATTCCATAATAAATATTGTGCTAAAACTGAGTTTTAAACTTGACAGAAGCTTATATACTGAAACTGTTCACCAAGCATAAATTTAGTTTGGAAAACATACTGGGTACTTTTAACTATTCATTCATTAGAACCTGATAAAACCATATTGGGTTTGAAAATACAATTACTCTTGTTTTGTTTAGACTTTATTTAGGAGCTGATGTGAAAAGGAGGCTTCAACAAGGCTTGGACAGACTGGGCTTGTTCTTTTCAAAGAGCACTTTAGAAGCCTAGTGCACTGGCAAAATGTCATCAAAATGAAGGAGAAGACTCTTTTCTCCCCAGCCCAAAGTGGCTCTGCCTCCTCTGCTCAATGATGCACGCAGGCAGTGAGGATGTTCATTTATATTGCTGCCTTCAGGTTATCTGTTTGTGCTGCTTTGTGGTTTAATCATTCACCACTCTGTGCATTAGGAAACTGTCGACTGTGTTAACGGAAAGCAGGTTGTGACAGGTGGCATTCATGCAGCAGAATCTAATAAACAAAGGCTGCGAACAAATTCTGAATTAAATACTAATCAATTTTTAAATGTATTTCTTGGCTAGCGTACTGATGATGCAGACTGGCTCAGGACCATTTATTTTCAAGTCAGCACAGAAAAGTCTGGGAGTAGAACTGAGCGAGTACAGTGAAACACATCTAATGATCGTTATCAAAGATTTGACCTCTTTTTGGTTACTAAGACTTATGATTGTGTTATTTTAGGATGTTCTACTCAAGTATTTTCAGACTTTCTATTCCCACACAATTCTTGTCCTAAGTACTCTCTTTGCACTTTAGGCAAGAGTGTGTTAGACATGTATTGGCTTGCTTCTGTGATCTGTCTGCTTGTGTGCCGGATTAGTGTGTGTGTGTGTGTGTGTGTGTGTGTGTGTGTGTGTGTGTGTGTGTGTGTGTGTGTACGGGTTCGTACTATCCTGGTGGGGACCAAAATCTGACTTTTACTATCCTGGTGGGGACTTTCTGCACCGTGGGGACCAAAATCCAGGTCCCCTCGGGGTTGAAAGCAATTTTCACACTCAAAATGTGGTTTTACTGTCAGGGTTACAATTAGGTTATGGTTAGGTTTAGGGTAAGGGTTAGGGTTAGGCATTCATTTTTAATGGTTAGGGTTAGGGTAAGGGGCTAGGGAAAGCATTATGTCAATGGGATGTCCCCACGAGGATAGCAAACCAGACATGTGTGTGTGTGTGTGTGTGTGTGTCAGGCAGGTTTGGAGAGGAATGCAGGACTGTTGTAATCCAGTCTCGGTTCATTTTCGCTATTGTCACCGAGTCAAAAGCCTGTAGGCCTGTTTGCCACAGGGCCCCATAGCTCAGTCATGACTACAGACATATTCTCACATATTGTACTGCAGCCTAAATCGTTTTTAAAACAACAACGGGACAACACATCATTAGAAAAGCAATCTGTAGATACAGTGAAAAGAACTCTTAAAAGATCTTTAAATTTCAAGTTTTGAAATAACCTAAGGATACAGTTCACTAAGGTAACAAAATGACCTTGCAGTTTCAAAGTGGTGTTTGTTTAAATTTGTTCTGGAGGATATCCAGTCACCTTGCAAATGTCTAGTCAGGCAACTTAATGTTTAACTTCTCTCCTTCCTTGTAATCATTGTGGACAAGCAAACACAATTTCAACCAATCATTAAATACGTTAAAGACAATACACTGATCCTTTAACCCATAGCTGTCAACACTCTCAGCTTACCATTATGTAAACACAATGGAAGAAATGTGACATGATTTTGCTGCATTTCATTTGGGTATTATCAGTGCCAGACTTAGCTAGGCTGATTTAGTTATTATGGTATAGTTTATCCCAGGGATGTCAAACTCGTTTTACACAGAGGGCCACATACAGCTTACTTTGATCTTAGGAGGGCCAGATGAGTCAAACTTGTAAAGATGTTTAACTACACATTAAAATGCTGTGTCATGGTAGTAAATGAAAGACATCTGTCATTTGTGCTTAAATTGTAACAAACAAATGTGTAAAATTACAGGTGAAGTTCTGGTAACATAGCTAGTTTTTGTTAATTCACAGAAAAAAATCCCTTCTTTTTCTGTTTTGTTAAATGGGGGCCCATTGTAGAAAAGTGTCCTTGCCGGGCCGATTCTGGCCCTGGGGCATTATGTTTGACAAACCTGGTTTACCCTACCAAAGAGTCTAACATTTTTAAACTCATATTTTTTAAACATAGTCATAGACAGTTAGGGAAATCTGTCACTTAAACAACCCTCTTTTTCAAAATTAACTTTTTCTACTGCTCACTGAGTGACTCTGCTCTGCTGACCTTTGGCGTTCCTCAGGGATGTGTTGTAGGACCTAATGTTTTCTTTAACATTCTCCTTTTAACAACATATTTTTCATCATTATGAAAAAAAAAACAGAGAAAAATGCACACCTCACATATTCTCAGACTTCTTAACTTCAGCCAACTTCAACATGTTTAGTTTAGTTTGGATTGCAAACACAAGCGCACAGACACACACTCATACTTATGTAATTGTTATAAACAGCTGCATTCGTGTGTAATGGTTGTCCATAGAGATGGCTGCTCTGGCATTGTGGAATAGTTTATTAGGCTAAATAATTAACTGCCTTATTTATCTTAAGCTTATCTAATAAAAACATTCAACAGTTTGTGCACCTGTGTCTCCGTCTTCATCTCGGGCTCTTAGAGCCACCCAAAGCCGAGTGGCTCTAAACACAAGTGGAGTAAGCTATCACAGATAAAACAGGGTTTGCTGCTCCTCTTCATGTTGCCCTCAAGCTTTTTTTGTGCTGATATGCTTTTTTGCCTCACATTTGTAGTCTGACCACTTCTTTTTTTTCACCCCTGCCTGGTTCCTTTGCTATTGCATAGAGCTCTTTTCCTTCAGTAGTGTTTGTTCAGTCCTGATTCCAGAAGTAAGAACATCAAATAAAGCAGTTCTCCTTTTCTACCCTTCTCTGAGTTTCTTGATTTTACATTTGGTGTGCGGGATTTCAATTAATGGGGCTTGTAGATGAAGATGAACAGATGTTCTGAAAAGAATCTATATACACATTTCTTCCTTCGTTCACACTTAGATGTGAATCTACACAGTTTTATACATCTGTCCCCTGGCCTTTGCTCCAAATCACTCCTTGGGTAGAGTACAATGTTGTTCATCTTGATTTTCTTTTCCACTTAAAGGGGATCTATTACAATTTCTCCAACTTTCTGTCATTCACACACACACTATTATTATGTTGGATGCTCATATTTAAAGACCAAAACTGCAAATAATAAACTCAATGTCTGTGTAAGTCATCCCATACTTGAAATGCTTGTGCTTAGATACTCTTACAAGTGTGATGTCGGACTGGGAAAATTCATAATATAATCATCTTGGCTTAAGGAGAGGTTCAAGAGCTAAAACTGCTCATTTTAGACAAAAGATGATGCTGCACCAGGACACCAAAATAAAATAAAAGGGGTTGTTTTGTAGATCACATAATGCTTATTCTGTGAAATACAATGAAGCTTAAGAATTAAGAGGTAGATAAGAAACCACATTGAGAAACCATGACCTTATTCACTCATATCCTCCAAATGTAGAACGAGTTATCAGAATATTACCTCATTGGTTCCTATTTATCACATAAATCCAAAATCCCACTCTTAATATGAGGTACATAAACTCCACAGGTCATGCTATCTCAAGTCCTCGTACACCTCAGACTTTCAGTACAACCGATTCTGCAGTGGTTGGATGCATTAGTTATGGGCATGAGAAGGAGTATACAACACTAGTGGGTGGTTTTGTGGAGTGGTCTGGGAGAAATAATCTGCTTATGAATGTGAATAAGACCAGAGAGATGACCTCAGAAGGAAGAGGACAGCTACACAACCCATGTCTATCCTGGCGCAGGATGTTGATATGGTGGAAGAGTACAAGTACCTGGGCGTCCACAACAACAACGGGCTGGAAGACCAGTGCTGTATACAAGTTAAGGCTGCATACAAGAAGGAGATGAGCAGGCTCTGTTTTTTAAGGAAGTTCAGATCCTTTAATACAAGCAGCAAAATGTTGGAGATTTTTTCCAAAAGTCCATTAGTGAGTGCAGTATACTTTGCTGTGATCTGCTGGGGGTGCAGAATCAGACCTGCTGACACCAACAGACATAATCAACTGATTAGGAAGGACGCCTCTATGACTGGCTGCAAACTGCATACTTTTCGAGTGGAGAGGAGGTCAACGAATAAATAGTTTTCCATCACTGACTCATTTTATCCCCTTTGTTTGTTAATGTAATGGCAGCAAGTTGTGAAATGATTTTTTTTTCTTTGTTAAGGTCCCTTAGCTTGTCAGTTTGTGGACTGAGCCTACCTGGTTGGAAAATGTTTTACATACGGCCAAAACTTAACTACACCACTGTATTCTGTACAAGAATGTTTGGTTCTTTGCAGTACTGAAATCTATTAAAATGGTGTAAATGAATATTATTTCCAGCCATATATGCTTGAAAAGTCTTTTGTAGCAGGAGTATAGGCTTGGCAAGGTTCTCAGCACTCAACATAGCAGGGTTTCAATAGCAGCTGACTCAATAACACTTTACCACACTAAACAGGCTATTAGTTAATGTATGAAGGTAATAACTCTCTTTATCTACATAGCCAAACTTTGGAGTTGGCATGTAACACCTGCAACTCCATCACAAGCTCTGTGTCTAGTTAGACTTATTGACAGAAATCCAGTAAGAGTGAAGAGTCCAGTAAGAATAAAACCTTTCAGAGCAGGTATGATACACACGTTTCTTCAAATATCCAGAAAGGTTACAGCTCACAATCTCTCATGTTTGCCATTAGACACAGAAAAGGGGTTTAAATGCAACTTCAAAACAACATGTTGAACATTAACTGGTATAAAAACTCGTGACTGCAAACAATTATACAAAGTAAACTTCAATAATAAGGGAACAAGTAATATGGAAGGGTTTCCAGGTACAGACATCATCATGTGTTCTGGACCTTTCTTTACTGGGAGGGGCAGACGTAAGAGCATAGGACCTTTCTTGACCGAGCAGTAGTTGTACTAATTATATTTTACTGAATAGCGGACAAGGACACATACCTCTAGGCAGCAAAATAAAACAACACATGTCAACCCCCTCTGATGATGGAAATACCGTGTTTATGCTGTGATTGCGATAAGCATTTCTGCCAGGACTAAACCACAGCCACCAAGCCCCTACAGACAAACTAAGCTTGGTACATCAGTTAAATTTTCAGTGTGGGATGTAGATCTGTCACTGGCAGTTTGTGCAATTCAGCTACAGGTGAGGTTCTTCCAAATTAGTTGTGAAGTGCCAGTGATAAGATGTGGTTTACCATATAATTGACTAGACAAGAGCATCACACATTGGCTGCAGCTATGGAAGGATGCCTAACATTAGACAGATTTCTGGCATCACAAAAATGTGAGAACACTTCAGCTTCTCCCACCACAAAGACACAGACTCACCAAAAATGTGGACACAGTCCTTACAGTTTTGTTTTTTTTAAATGGGCTGTTTTGTTAAACCACTTTAGTGCACATAATCTAAAACATATCCAGTTCCTGTTTTGCAACCATGCTATTCCAGTGTTTTAAACATCCAATACTTCAGATAAAGATTACCACATTGTTCAGAGTAATTGTTGCGTACAGTGTGCATTAGTGGGATTCTTTTGTTACATCTGTGCTTTGCTTGATGGCCAACCTGACTTTGTAACCTAGTAACCACAACTGTGGGCTTTTTTTTGTTTTGTTTTTTCTGATGTCTTGTGGTTGTATTACTTATGTTATCATCTTTGTTTCATTTCCAGATGAATAGAAACACCAAATCATTCTAGTTTCTGGAACAGAGCTGCAGCTAGCAGTTACTCTCATTGTTCTCCATTATTGATCAGTTGTTTGGTTCGTATCACCCTCCCACATTTCCAAAAGCATAAGGTTTGTCATGGAGCGCTTGTGTTGTTCATTTATTATCATATAAAGAGTAACACAAAGAAAAATCACAACTGAGACACTGATTCAGATAACCTTTTTGGATTTTTGCTTGAAAATGTACTTAAATGATCAATAGTTTTGCACAAGCAGCAGCTTAATTTGCTGTTAATTAATCGTTGCCATTGTATGTCCATCAGAAAGGCCAGATTATCCTGTGGTGGTTCATTAACATTCCTTTTCTATGTATAAATTTGAATTTTACAAGTTGACTTTCCTCTAACGTTTAATATATGATAAAAGCCACAGAGGCACAGGTGACATCTTAATGAAGACTGCAATCTTACACCACAATTTAAAAAGAAATGCATTAGAGGGATGTTTTAAATGCTGGCAAGCTAAGAAGCTAAAGTATTCAGACAGCTTTCAGGCAGCTCTGTTATTTCTTGTTATCTCCTCAGACTCCTTCGCTACCATAACACATTACTTAACTCCCTAATCCTTGACCGCTTGATTAATACTTTTCTTGTGCAGACAAAAGAAAGGGATCTTTACTCTTTACCCAGAAAACTGAAGATAGTAAATGTTTTTCCATCCACCCCCTCCCTGTTCGTACTGTCAGTGAGGATTTTCTGAGGCTTTAAGTCAACAAATTATTGCAAATGAAAGGAATACCACACACAGGCGTTGATTTAAAGAGAAAAACAGTCGCCTGTGCCTAAACAAGACAAGCTAAAGAGACCTGACAAAAAGATGAATCTTATACCACTGTTGATAGCTCAGTATTAGGGTATGGCTGCCATGTGAGGCATCTTCGAAGTGACATGGTGACATATTGCTGAAACATCCTCGAAGGTCATGTAAGCAAACTAGGAAACAATATTCTATGATTAACTCTTTTTAAAGGGAGAATCCATCCTTTTCACACAAATCAATGTCTTCACTACTAAAATCTGAAAAGTTAAACTAGGTTATATCTTGAAGGTTATGCTGGCTTGGGCAAAAAGATTTCTAACAAGAAAGCCTGTGTTACAAACAGGGCATGTCAAGTTTTAAAAACATAGCTGTGCAAAAAGCTGGAAGGCTCTAACCAAAGACGCTTTTAAGTTTTGTTTTAAAGCTTGGCCCATATTAGGAACTAAGTAAGAATCTCTCCATTTATGATGTCTTTGATGCAATACCTAATTGGTGGAGGAGCTGCAGTATGAGTCATGAAGTCATAGTGGGAATAACCACAACAGCTTTGCCTAAAATTCGAATTCTAGTTGCTAAAATTAAAATACTGGCAAATGAAACCAAATAATACTAGAATGTTGAGACCTTTCTGTCGCAATAGGAAAGACTAAAAAAAGCTTTACATGTGACCATTATCATAGTAATCTGTTGTTTGCACAGGAACCAGCTCTGCCCATACTCTGCAATCTGAGTCTAATTCTCTGTTTAGCCAAAATAATATCCTGAAGCAAGATGCGCATTTTGCACACTGAGATACAAACATGAGGCACAGAGTGTGTGTGAGGTAGTACGCCCAAGCAGTACCACACAGTGAGCAGAGGGAATCATTAATCAGGCAAAGCTCCACAGAACATACTTTTAATGGAAAAAGTTGCACTTGTGTAAAAAGCTCAGCTAAAATTTGACAATGTGCTAACAATCATGGAGGAGTTGGTTTCTGGTGTCAATGCTTCAGTGAGGGGCAAAGAAATGTGTAAATCCAATCTCACTTAAAAAAGGGATGGACAGACTTTCACAGAGAAATGCTGAAGGCGATTTGACAGTGAGGAATTTCCCTCCTGCTGGAAATTCATCCATCACCCAGTTTGCCAAGCAAAGAAGTGGTGGGTTTCATCACTCCCAGCTACACTTTTGTCTCCTCCCCTTTATCTTTCTGTTTTTTAATCTCCCTCTGCCTTGTCAGAGTCTAACTCTCCACTGCTCTTTTCAACAGGATTTGAAAAGATAAAACTCTTGCTGATTGGTGGTGCTGACGACCACACAGTCTCTCCTGCCCTTTTATCTGCCTTTAACAGCCCGCTCTCTCTTCCTTTTTGCACATTTGTGTAGATTTCTGCAGATTCATATAAAATCTAAATGCTCTGCAAGCGAGGTGCATGCCGATCTGGCTGTTATGGTATACTGTTTGTGCATCAAAGATAAAACTTTTCAGCTGAACAACAACAAACAGGCCATCACTTTTTGCTACACAGGAGTTGGCTTTATTACTATGGCACAAAGCAAGAGAGACTACTGTGACAGCCAAAATGCAACAAAGACATCCACACCATTAAAAGTATGAAATTAAAAAATACCCTTCATGCATGTTTTATTTGTGTCCACATAATGTGGAACATTCTGAGGCTATCTTAGACAGATGTGCTGTCTGGCTTCTCACAGAAGACATTAGCGAGTTTAATGGTTATTTAAGATAAAAAATAAAACTGTCACTGTACAAGAGCAGAATAACACAAGTTGGAATCAAACAGATGAAAATGTGACAGCAGCTGAGTGCAGCACAACTTGCTCGTGGTTGACATTTCAGTCTAAAATCTCATTTCGCTGCAAGCCACGACTCACATAACGTAAAATGTTAGGAACGTTTTCTGATCAGTTATAGCAACATAACTAATATAAAGCGCAGTACATTAGGAGATTTATATATTACACCTTTGGTTTCTTTGTGAGTGACAAAAGTTTAAGTTAATGTCACAATTTCCCAGGACAGAAACTGAAAACTAAATCAGGATTTCTTTATAATTGTGTTAAAAAAGCTTATCCATACTCTTTGGCTGATAACATTCTATTTCCATACATCCCACATAGAGATTCTCTTTTAAATCAAAAAGCATGCTTGATGAAAACTCTTTCCAGAGAGCCAAATGAAGCCAGAGGTGAGCAACACCCATTGGAAATGGCCTCAAGGCCCTCAGTTCTTCAACCTGACAGAAGACGAGCCATGTCAGGAGCTCCTGCTGGGCGCTCGACTTGTAAATCAGTATACTCAGCTGCATGCTAAGCAGCCTTTGTTTGATAGGCTGCAAGTTAAATACTGGCTGTTTAAAAGCGAAACTCAGAACACAGATCCTGCATGGCTGTTGGTGAAAATGATGAAACAGCAATGTGTTCTGCTGTAAGTTGGTGAGTCATGAGAGTGAGAAAAACAAATGTGTGGTTGATCTGATATGCACACCTTAAAATCTGCCTACTGTGTATCCGTGTGCGGGGTGTCTGCGAACACCGCTGGTGACATGCAGCTGCAACAATAACTACAAACATGCAAAAAGATGGAGCCTCTATCTCAAACCACATTTCTTGAAGCTACTCTAAATGAACTGCAGACTTGTGCCTCATGGGTGTAATTACCCTATCTCACAAAACTGATAGAAAGATATTGGAGAACAGAGACGCAAATAGTCTGATACTTAACTGTGAAAAGTTTTTTTTTTCTTTTAGGGGGGGGGGGGTTAAATGATAAAGAAGTCCTAATATGCAGGACCAAAATTTTCTCTGTGAGTTGTATTAATGTTTTTGATCAGGATTAAAGAAACTACAGAGTGTCCGAAAAAATAACACATGCGACCCTTTTAAAATTATTTCTTAATGGCTTTAATCAAAAGGTAACTCATTAATGTACAATGCTTAACAGAGGTCAGACAAGTCAACAGCAGCATGGGCTGTCCCAACACTCTGGCTGGGCTCACTTCCACCTCTTGGCTCAAACTCAAAAGGTGTCAACCGACCACGTACACCAAACTCTTGTTGCAAATCATGCAAAGAATATTTACGGGGAAAATGGAAATATTACGCTGTTACTCACCAGCTCAGGCTTGCCCGCTTGATGATATTATAAGTCCAACACAGTGGGAAAGCTGAATTACACAAAATAGAAAAGTTAAAAAAAAATGCGGGGAGAAAAAAAGCGACCCTTCTTCCGGCTCAATAAATTTTATGAAGAGAGCAAGAAGAGTTACAAAAAAATGCGACACAAACTTCCCCGGGTAGTGTAACTGTACACCTGAGTAGCTTCAGCGCGGAGCTGGCCCCAAAATGTGACAGTCGTCACATGAAGGCTGGACGACGCGTCGTCAAATGTGTGAAACTTTTTACTTTGAAAGAAAATAAAGTCCTCGTCAAACAGAAAGCGCTTGAAAAAGTGAAAGAGTCCTGCCTTTCGGCGCTCTCCTGCTCTTCCAAACCCGCGTTTTTGGAGTGTATGCGTGTGTGAGGAGGACCAGAGTCGGTCTGTCCGGCGGTTACCTGACTCCAGTCATTACCGTGAGGCCAGCCCTCCTCACAACAGCAGCTGCCGCCTCATGTTTCCTGGTATTGTCGCTCTGAGTGGCTGCAAAACCGACAAACAGCTTTCCTCAAAAGCAACAGGTTGAGATGCTTTCCTCTTTTATTTGACGAGGACTGAGCTGTGACCTGCGGCTCTGGCTCTGATCCGTTACATTAACATAAGAGTAACGGCGAAAACTCCAGTTACTGTAGTATTTACTTTTCTTTGCGTTTCCTTGTAGCTGTGTAGCTGCACTGTATTGAACCAAGTCTCAATGCTTGTTTCTCGTAGGTGTGCAAGGCCAAGTCGTTTAAAAGGTAGGACTATCACGAAAGTCTAACCAGGGTATGAATAAAAATATAATTATCATTATTAGCATCTTTTTCAGTTTCAGTTTCATTGGTGGCAAAATGAATATGCATGATTTTTTTTTGCTCCCTCTTTCTCTCATGTGTGCAGAGGTGGATGCTATCTGATTTGAACCCGCTGTTAGATCTGCAATACATTTACCCAGTGGCAGCCCCATCTAACACAGCTAGCCCAGCTTCCTGTCTGTTTTCAAAGGAAAAGAAGCTTATTAAAAATAACCGAGCTCAGAGCAATTATAACACTTCAGAGGACTGCGCAGTAAAAGTGCAGCTAATTGCACGTAATTAGGTAGCCAATATATTGTGATTCAGCTTTATGATTATTTGTGATGCTGTTCAGCTCCTTTGTGTTATGCTGACAGGTGTTTATATTATTTTGACCAGTCTTTATATTAATCACACCTCTAGCTGTGAGCTAAGTGGGTGGTATATATTGGATTGCCCAATATGTAGCTGTAAAATTAATAGACTGTAACTGCTCAGGGCTGCATTAAGCTATGCGTGTATTTATTATTTATATAGGATGGGAGCCAGGGATTAGTTTATAAAGTGTGACCCGTGGGTCATCTGCCTAAATGCTCCTGAGTGTCTGATGTAAACAGGTGCCTGAAATCAACTAATTCAGCTGCATTCTGGTTACTTGATGGAAACACAAGAGGCTGTTTGGAATATTAATAAGCAAATGAGACAAGGGTAATGTAGGAGTGGGTTGCACATTTATTTGGAATAGCTAATGTGTCATGTTCCTAACCTTTATTTTTCTGTTTGCAATATTTTAAAAAGCAGGGGGGAAAGATACAAAGAAGAATTTCTTGTTGCCTTTGGTAGTAATTTTGCTTGTTTTGTGAGTTTATTAAAGCCTAACAAACTCTGCATCTACTTTTAAATTACTCTTCAAAGCTTACTTTAACCAAAAGTTGTTTTTAAATAAATAATACAATAGTCTCTAATATTTCTTTATCATCCATTTCTTCTTATCGTTAATTAATTCATTACTTATCCTACCTCTCATAGTCTGTCTGTCCAGGTTTTATGCCGTGCTTTCATATATTGTTATTTTAACTGTGTTTGCTTTTCTTTTTGAGTTTAGATTGTGATCTATTTTCCTGCTTTCTGTACAGCACTTTGTAACCACACTATGTTTTGAACAGTGCCCCACAAACAAAGCCTCATTGCTACTGGTAATCATTCAGGCTCTTGTGCAGAAAAATGAATGTTGAGATGCAGATGAATAGCAGAGAATATAGATGCGTGTATTATGATATATTGCCTCATATCATAGGAAAAAGGGTGAAAAGCAGGCATGGTTATACCATTCTGAAGTCCTAATCTCAGACAGTGTCACATACCCCTTCTTATATCAGCTTTCCAGATAAAGAAGCTCAGTATGTCTCCGCACTATCGGCAAGGAGCTAGGCTGTCCTTGTGTCTATCAATGAGCCAAAACACCAGGCACCACAAGAAAGCCAAGGTCATCATATTCCTAAAAGCTCCATTAAGACTAATTTCATTTAACCCCCCAAAATCTAATGCACTATCATCTTCACAGTCACCAGATCTGTGTGTTAATTTGGACAGAATCAATTTCAAGGTGTACTTTTGGTGAGCTGGTAGGCACTGGGCCCAAAATCCTTACTAAAGTTGTTTTCACATGTGCCCTGCAGCAGATTTTTCTAGACATTATTAAGAGGAAGTGCATGGGAAAATACTAATGTCTGACTCAGTGAGACTGGCCATTAATCAGTCTTTAACCTGCCAGTTCCCTCGTACAAAATACATGTGAGTCCAGTTGTGCAAAGTTGGGCCGATAGTGCCTTTAGTCCAGTAAATTTACAGCTACTGAGTAGTTGTCTGGCCTCCTGTACTCCCATTGCTCATTGCAACCCAACGATGTATTCCCATTAGTGAGATAGTGGCTGACGCAATCTAGCTCTGGCTCTTTGTTACATGTGAGAAAGGACAGCTTCAGACAGTGTCTTGACCTGATTCACATGACATTATCTATGGTTCACGTGTGAAAAAGTCTTAGGGCACTTTATATGAGTGATAAAATAATTTTATGAGTGACAGAAAGGACAGACCAAAGGCGCTATTCAGCTACTCTATAGACCCATGAAATAAAACTAGGCCAAGCTATTTTTATGTATCATTACAGCTTAGTCATATTTCATTTATACTACATATACTTCATCCTCATTTTCCCGCCATTAATTGCTTTTTTAATTTTCCCAAATGTAGGGTATGAACCCCTGATGTCCAAGCGTAACAAGTTCTTTAGAGATGTATTTTAGCCTCATGAATCACAGATTAGCTGACCTGTGCTGTCTCTTCTTTATAATCCCATTTTGCTTAAAATCTGATTAATTCTTTATATCTGAAAGTCCCTACCATGGCAATTTGAAGTAAGAATGTCCTTGGCTGTGATCCCCCACAGTGATATTATATGAAATGAGCGCATCCACTGACTCGGCCTACTTCTGATTCCCCAAGACACAGTCTTCACACCACACCAGAGAGAGAGAGAGGGAGCATGCAGGCTAAAATCATATAGATAACAATACAGCAACTAGTCCTTTGTCTGTGTTTGTAGGGGAGGCATTTGGCAGGGTAGCAGCATTTCTTTAACAATACTGCATGCACAGGCTTTTTGTACCTTTGTGTTCACGTGTTGAAGTACCAGCACGGCTCTTTGTTTGCCTGCATCTGTTTTAATAGCATAGTGCAAAAAAAGCGCTGTTCTTGTCTGCGTGCTTATGTACACACAATACAAATGTAAAGAGGAAGTGGGAACACTGGTTTCTAATGGGCGGTTTACTGACAGGGTTTTGTGGTTTTTAAGAGACAGAATTATCTCATTGAGGTTCAGTCAGGTTGTTTGCCGTGTAGGTGTTCTCACACATAAACAGGTAAACAGATACTTTCCACAGTTGTAGCAAACAGCAGGAAATAATACACTTGATTCATACATTTTTGGCAATCCAGCATCACACAAACAACTGACAGGATAAAAACTGGCTAGTTTCCATTTGACTGAGTAGGAGACTTTGTTTTTACATGTACCCTGGTCATCAGATGCTGTATATCTAGAAAACATCAGGGTTGCGGTTCATTGGTGAAAACACCTTACACTGTAAAATATAACTTGTTGTTTCAACTTAAAAATATGAGGTAAAGGGCTGCCTTAAAATTTTAAGTTAAGTCAAGAAATAGAGTTTGTTCTTATAACACAACCAATTGTTATCTTAATGAAAAATCACATGTTGTCTAAACTTTCATCTTAGTTTAGTTGACTGAGATTTATTAGTCAGTTCAACTCCTTTAATTGTCATCTTTACTTGGGAAAACCCTTTCAGCTAAATTAAAATAATCTATTGTTTAAACTCTTGTCCTAGTTCAGTTGACTTGGGTTTTTTAGTTAATTCAAATACTTTAGTAGTTCTTTTAACTTAGGAATCTATTTTAGCTTAACTAACATAATCTGTTAGCTAAGTTGATTTAAGTTTATTAATTAACTGAGCTCCTTAAGGTAGCTGAGTGAACTTGTAAATCAGTTTCATTTTAATTATCAGAGTTGATTGACTGGATGTAAAGAAAAATGTGTATTAAACATCTTAAGTTTTGTTTTGTTTTTTTTTGGCTTTCTAACATCCATTTCAGCAAAACTACCTGTTAGGTTTATCTTAGATCTCAGGTTTAAATATCTACATTCCTTTAAATTAATTTTCTGTTGTTTACAGAAAAAAAATAAAACCCCACAGATTCCATTAAAGTCTATCTGATCATTTCATACAGAAAGTTTGTTTTAAGAACATGACAAGACAATTACTCATGAGCACCCAACATTCACCATTTATTGTGCCATCTTAGTCATCTGAGAAACAGAAAAATCAGTGACGTAGCTCATCAGGCTCACAATCCATCAAAACTCAAAGGTTGCTCCCTGTGAAACAATAAATTTGAACTTGGTCTTGAGCCCAGTTTGGGTGAAGATGAAATTCTGACCAATACTCTAGGAGCAGTAGTGATTCTTGTGAAGTAACAACATAAAGTCTGCATTAATGTAATGTATCAACGGGACACTTGCTATTTTAGAAAAGTTATTCTTTACATTTACAAAATTTTTAAACTTCATTGTGCTCAGTCACACCTGTTAGCATAAAACTTGAAATATTAAAATAGTACAAAACCTTTGATAAGTGACAGTAAAGATCAGTTTATAATAACTAAGACATCAAACTCTTGTATTTGTCTTCGTTTACAATTGCAACAAATTCCACAGAACCAATATCTCTGAAAATGACTGCATGCTTCTGAAACATTTGATAATATGGATATTTCAGAAACATTAGTTTGAGTCTGCTCAATTGCAAAACAAAGGAAAAACTACTGACTTGCATGAGATAAGCATCTGCAAAGTCCAGCATTATATTGTTGTTCACATAAGTTTCTTAAACCATGAACAAATGAGTAATTGTCTAATCTGGAATGTAAAGTGTAGTCATTTAGTGACATACAAAAGTGAGAATGAGAACTTGCAAGAATAAAAAAACAAACAGTAAAATAAAAACTGTCCTTAACACTAAGGATCATACAATTACAGTTCTGCATGGCTTTCTGCAAGAGTCTGTTTCTTAGACCATGCACTAGTGAGATGCACTGCCTTCCACCAATGTTCATTAGGATGTTCTGAATGACTTCAAAGATGTCCTTAAGTTCCTTTGGATAGTGTATGTTGAGGGCAAAAAGAAGGCCCATCAGCATGGAAATGGCACTTGAGACATCCCTCAGATTAGACAGGATTACTGCTGCCTCAAGGACAACCAACACATCGATGTCTTCTTCTTTCACCATCGCAATGCCAACTTTCATCCTCTTAGAAAACGTGTCTTCAATACCTGTCGGCTATAAAAGGGTTCAAAGACAAAAAAAAAAAAAAAATTACACAATTACAATTACACAATATCCCGTGTGCTTAACAATTCATGTCTTTCCAAAGAAGAGCCATACTGATGCTTTGGATGATGGTGATTGGCTTTGGGTAACACTTATTAGTTGTTAAAGTTTTTTCAGAATGAGATATGCACCCCCATGTTACAAATCCATTTCTTGCTTTAAACAAAGACCATGTTCATAAATAACTGAGCATGTCTTCAATTGCAGAATTCAAACAAAATTTTCAATTTAAATGGTAAATGGCCTGTACTTGTATAGTGCTTTACTAGTCCCCTAAGGACTCCAAAGTGCTTTACACATTCAGTCATTCACACACATGGGTGGATGACTGAATCGTGACTCAAGAGTTGACAGTTCGTCTTATAATTGGAAGGTTGCCGGTTCGAGCCCTGGCTCCGACAGTTTCAGTCGTTGTGTCCTTGGGCAAGACACTTCACCTGTTGCCTACTTGTGGTGGTCAGAGGGCCTGGTGGTGCCAGTGTCCGGCAGCCTCGCCTCTGTCAGTGCGCCCCAGGGTGGCTGTGGCTACAATGTAGCTTGCCATCACCAGTGTGTGAATTTAAATCTAGTTATGCTAAATATTGGCTGTGCTCTAAACCAAATCTGGCTGAGAATACATGAAATGTGCAAACTGCAGCTACACTACAGGATCAGATTATGGCTCCATAGACAATGCTTCTTTAATCAGTTTATTGATTAAAGTTTATTTTTTCCCCCTATATTAACAGCATGAAAAAAGAGCATATAGACATGGCTGAACAGGTTGCATAATTGGCACTGAATATCAACATCCACCTTTACCCAGCTGCCCAATGACTCTCGGCCAGTAACCTTTAATTGCTTACCCAGTCTACACAGTCTCTTTTCCAGGGTCCAGGACATTTCACCAAAGTATTGCCCCCCACAGCTGTAGCAGCCACTGCAGCCCCTTAAATATCCTAATATCTCTGCCATTACAATATACAATGTGAGAAATCAAACGTAAAGCTGAAGTGAACAGTACAGCAGCGAAATGTCAAAGACCCTGGTGAAGACATGAATAAACACAAGACACTAATAATATCAATGCTAGCTTGCCAGTTAGTTTCTCTGAAACCCAGACCAAATCCAGTGTCAAAGATCTTGTAATAATACATTTGGTGAGGAAAAAGTACACATGTACTTTTTAATTTAAAATCCACTGTGGTGCTGTCATTATTAAATTTACTAAAAGAAACAATGCTAACCTTCACAGTCTTGAAAGTGTGTGAGGGATCTTCCTTTAGAAAATGAGGTCCTCTGTCCTCTTCCTTTGTGTAGGGCTCTGGTCAAAGAAGTCAAAAAGAAAACAAAAACACTTTTTAAACAGTGTTTATGAAGCATGTAGACAGCTCCAAATTCACAGCTTTTTGATGCATAATTCCATCAATATATGATTATCATTGGAGATTTTGAATCAGGCTTATCAGGACATTCAAGTAGAATATGATATCCAACCTACCACCAATATACATAGATTCTGTAAAAGTTACCACACTAAATGTCCAGTTGTGAAATATGATGACAGACTTTACTTATCAGCTTTCTTTCAATGAGTTCATCAGTTGAACTGGATAACCTAAAACTTAAACAAAGGATTAGATTTCGCAGTTGAACACTTACATCATCTCCGAAGCATCTTATGAGCCTAGTTAGCCTTTCTATGCCGCTCTTGATTTTGTACAGCTCCACGAACCTCTCCATAATGGTCAAGCACAGCAAAAAGGAACCCTTTCAGGTCAACAGATGTAAGACGGGCAAATTCTGCTTCAACCTGAGCAATAGAAGAAGAGGGGTGGGGAGTACAGGCAGAATTAAAAAAAGATTCTTTGAGACCCAAATTTAAGCAAACAGTCATCTGAGGCCCATTAGAGAAAACACAAACACACAAAAGCAAACAAACAAAAAGATGCACTTTACCTGCCGTTCAGCAAACAAGGAAGTTCAGAGAACAATAAGCTCTGTCTTGAAATCTTTTAAAGTAGAATGATTGTGAAAATGACTTATGTGATGTAAAACTTTAGTAAACGTGCGATTAAAAGAACACTGAGTAAAAGGACAAGTAACAATTTCCTTATTCCTCAGATGTTTACCTTGATGAGCAATACTGCTTTAGTCCAACTGCCTCATTAAAGTTACACAACAGGCTTTTTACATTAAAGCCAGCAAGTCCATTACATACTCCCTTTTTAGATCTGAAATACTGTGCAGATTCTGTGTATATGTAGTGGACAGCAATTTACCCCAAAGAGCGCAAAGTTTGCAAGTCCACCTCATTTAAATGACAAAGTCAAATGTGATCATCTAGACCTGTGAAAATAAATTAATGACAAACTTGCAGTTATGGATGTTATTACAACCACAAGAACCTAAACAGTCTGCTCCATTGCTTTTGTTAATGAATCATTTGTTGGTAACACGTCTGAATATTTAGTTTATGCCACCTGCATGTGATCATCAATAGTGCCATATTACTTCTTAAGAAGTACCCTGACACTACAATCTTTATATCATTTGTTCTACAGAGCTATTAAGTTACAATATAATCTGAGGTGTTTCCAGTATGACAAAATGCACAAATTGTAACTTACCATTTGACTCCACTGACAAAAATAAATCCCCAGCATCAAGTTTGGCTTCACAGACCTAAAATAAGTAAAATAAAAATATATGTTATAATTATATTGTTTTCGCCATTTATTCATGTTTGCTAATTTTCTGACATATAAACAATGTTAGTTTTGTTACAATACAGAGAATGCAGTTTAATTAAAAGGTAAATTATGCAAAAAAAAAAAAACTTCTGCAGTATACCATGCCAAAAATCAGTGTCTCTGATGCCAATTATTTTATCACTACAGCTCGTTTAGTATGGAAACTCACACAATCTAGTCATACTGATCACAAGAGTTCAAAAATAAGTCAAAATAGTGAGCTGTTGTTAAGCATAAAGCATTTCAGGGTAACAAATAACTGCACAATATAATTAAAGCAAAAAAATAAGCACACTGGAGGACTATCTGATAAAAACTAATATAATGCTGGTTTGTAGACCATATTTTGTCTCAGTCCTCAGTGCACTCTTGCAGCTTAGCATGCAGCAGTTAATAACACCTTAAGTGATTACATAGGGATAAACAGATGACAACAAGCATCCGAGTCCTGCCAAAAAGTTCTTTTTGAACCCAGTCAGTTATTGGAAATATTGCCAAAATGAACTTCCACCAAAATACAACAGCCTGTGAACTTGAAAGGAATTTACAAGTACAGAGACAATATGAAATAAGCTTTATTAATTAGCTGAGTTAGCTTGCTAATATCGCAACAGGGTGAGTGCACAACCTTAAAGCTAGCGGCACAATACTTTTGATTTGCTCAGCGCCACATTAAACCCATAAAAAAGGCCATGTGTCAGTTTATTAGGTCAAGTTTGGTCATGACACACAAGCTGGACCTTGTCGGCTAAAGTTACATTAGCTAAAGCAAACATTTCGGTAAAAGAGAAAAACACACGTCATGCCATAAATTCAAAACATGTTCCAACTTTTGTAGCTCTCTTTCCTTATAGTTATAACCAATGTTACTCACCTTGAAAGCATATTCCAAAGAAGACGATTAGAAAACGTCCAAGTAAAGTGAGCATGTCGTTAACCGCCAATTCCCCATGATGCACCTCGGTAGCAGTCACGTGAGGCAGTTTTGAATCCTGCTGTGCTCAACTTACCCGCATTGTCAAGTTCACATAAGTTTCTGATTTAGCTGGACATGAGTTTTCAAGTTAGCTTTTTTTGGTGTAATTGGGACGTTTTTAACTTGTAATTCTATGTTATAACAACAACTTCAGTCATCTATCGTCAAACTGATATAGAATAATATGTTGAAATAACAAACAGCTAGAATTACATTTTACAGTGTATGTCTTCTAACAAACCAGTGTGAGCACAGTTGTTAAGGCAAACATTAACAGGGCAAATGCTTGTCAGCACAAATGTATAACCTGGGGCTGAAAACAGTGCTGACATAAGACGTAACACTGAAGGAGTAAATCTTTGGACTTCATCTGGTGATTACAAAAAAAGTGTGTGTGTGTTTATGTGTGCGTTTTCAGGCATTTAAGTAATGTTGAGCTTCACCTTTAGTCACCATCACCTGTATTCAAACAGTCATGTGATCCACTTGTGATGTAAATGCTGATTAGGCTATCAGCATTAACGTTTTTACATTACTTCCATGCCTGAAAAGTCCTTTCTAGTGCAAACCTGTGACCTGTGAATCTTTAGATTTAGATTCTGCCACTCTCTAATAAAACATTAGCTGCAATCTTAATAAAGATTTGTGAAGTCTATTGTAAACACAAAGCTGTAGTTCCTATAGATGGGGCTATAAGGAGTGTGTTCAAAATCACTTTAAAGATGATAAGTGTGCATGTGTTTCTGTTTGTGTGCATGTCCACTGCACTTGTGTGTCTCAGTGGTTGCAGGCTAAGCACGCCCACCTCTGTGTGCTTGCTCTATTTAAAGAGCTCTGCAGTGTCTTACCTTGCTTGTTTTGCCCTTGACTTTGTCAACTTTTCGTGCTTTTTCTGTTCTTAGAAAGCGTGATGCTATCTAAGTTATTTTATCAGACATACATCGCGGTATTAGACCAGACGGGCATATCTAAAAGCATCAGCTGTCATAGAAGAGATATTACAGAAAAATGTACACCTGCAGTGTTTGGGCTAACGTGATGGGATGGAAAAAGTAGCTCTCCTTTGGGAGGTTATAAAAGACAGATATTAATGTAGTCACAAAAAAATACTGCAGTTCTTATGATGTCCTCGCAGGAAGCAGGTGCTGTGGTGACAGGAAATTTGTATCTGTGCAAAAAAAATCCACTTATCCACTTATCCTTTTTTTTTTTATTCAGATTTATTAGCTGTGCAGTTATTGATATGATTTTCTTTTATTTTTTTTCATGCCTAACACTTTTTGTTGCTTCCGAGAGCAGTGAGTTAGGCTAGTTGCTAAAGTGTTTTTTTCATGTGTGTGTTTTACAAGTGGTGTCATTAAGGCAAGGTCATTATTAAGTGGCACTTGTTGAATCTACATTGTGTTTGTGCTGTAAAGCATACACGTTTCTGCGTATTCACATTTCTTTCCTTGATATACCACTCAATGAATGTATTAAGTTACCATGGGAACCATGACATCTGTGACACCACGTGATATTATCTGTGATTTTCAGAAAAAAAGAAACACACTTTACCACATGTGGTCCCTTGTCCCTCTCCAGCTGTGAATGATTCGTTTGAGTGCATTAGAAAGGTGGGTGGCTTCCTGTTAACGACGGAGATGTATTCAAAAAACTCTGTTAGCAATAAGGATGCCAAACACCTTTACTTATTCATTTATTCTCTTTAGATTTCATTCATCATAATGCTATAGTCTGAAGATGCAATTTGCTATTATTGCCTCGCTTTTATATATTTAAGAGGGATGCAGATATCATAAACAAGGTTGGTTTCAGCTTGCTATCTAAGGGTGGGGTTTTGGAAGTAGTGGGTGGAAATTTAAAAGGAAGAGGTTTGAAAAATGGATTGGTAATTTCAGATCAAAAGCTCTCTCAATCTCTCTGAGATTATGTTTTTGTTGTTGTTGTGTGTGTGTTCCTGACAAGGAATAAAAACACTTACATATATCTATCAGTGTTTTGTTTTGTTTCTTATCCAAGTCAGAGTGGGTTGGAGCCCCAGAGGAAGCCCACGTAGCCACAACAAAATCAGCAAATTCTATACAAAAAGCCTTCCAGTCAACAAAACGAAACTTAGAACACAAATTTGTTACAGTGCATTTTAACAAGTTAGAAAAAGTTATGATTTTAGGTGTTTTTTTGTTGTTTGGTTTTGTATGTGGATGTGTGTGTTTGTGCTAGTATGTGTGATTGAAATATGAATTATCGGAGTTCCTTGTGTTTCAGAGCTCTGTGTGTCTGTGAATGCAACAACAATCTTTTTTTCTTTTCTTTGTCATTTTTTTCTTTGCAGTCAACGTGAAGCGGCAGCTGGATGATGTGCCAGTAGTCCAAATGCATCTTCAGTGGACGTCACGTCCTCTGTCAGTGTGAACAGCCAGCCAAGACAAGACACTACAGCATAAAGAAGTAAAGTATAAGCTCACAATATAATCTGTGCAGGCTAAGAACGTCCACTCATTGATGAATGTAATTGTGATGCCTATATGAGACAAATGTGTGTCCACACCACACCAAGTACAGACCTGTGCAACAGTGCTGCCTGGTTATTTCACAGTGGTCCAACAGTTCAGCCACTGCAGCATGTTTAAATATTTCCCAAAGGTTACCAGCACATCAACATGTATATGCATGCGTGGCCACAGAAATGCACAAGGTTTCGTTTTAGCCCTGAGCGAGGCAGAATTTATTAAAAATTATGCAGTGTGCTCTTACGTACATACAATGGCCCAGAAAGCTGCCCGTGAACTTTCACCTGAAGGCCCGTGACCTACATTGAAGCGTGTGGGGGATGCATCCCACTTTTCCGCTTGACGATGCATCATTAACCTACTTCTGACTGTCCAAAGTCAAGTCCCTGCAGCTCACCTGAACCCACCGTTGAATTTAGATACATAAGCACACACACGCGCACACATACGAAATTGCATCATACCATTAGTTTATTTTTTTTTCTCCATTGCTTTGGCTTTCCACTTTACCATAATTACACAACACACAATGGTACACTCGCACTCACAGAGTGCATGATGTCTTCCTGTGTCAAAGTGGTTTCCTAGGGTACTAAAGTGCACAGCATCTACCATTTTAGCCACTGTGTTGCTTGACACACATACAGTCCCTCCTTCTCTCTTTATCTAATGCTCTCTCTCTCTCTCTCTTGCTCTCTCTCTTGCTCTCTCTCTCTCTCTTATACACATTCTGGCTGCTTTCTACTCTCAGTCTCCACTCCTGCGTTCTCATTCTCTTGTTCCCTCTTCCAACTCTGTTTTTTCTTCTTCTCCTCTTTGCTTCTCCTCCTCCTCCTCTTCCTCTTCCACACACGCATACAGATGCACACACACATTTTCTCTCTCTCTCTCTCTCTCTCTCTCTCTCTTTCTCTCTCTCTCCCTCTCCCTCTCCTCATATCCACCGGCAACTGAGCAGGCTCCCTCACCAAGCCCGTGGATCCCTTCACTTGACTAATTAGCCTTGAAGTGCTGTTGAAGATCATCATATTTAGCTTAGTGACCTAGCGGCAGAGTGCAGACAGATATAGACTTGGCTGGCTGGAGGCAGAGTGCCTGGCAGCGGGCAAGCTCTCTATCTCTCTCTATTCACACTCACCGCCGAGGGCTTCTCAGTGGCGGAGCGGCGGAAGTGAGGGGCGTTTTTGCTTTGAAAGAGACGAGAAGGGGAAAAGAGAAAGAAGCGGAGCTGAGACCACAACAAAACCTCAGAATGGAAGTCCGCTGCAGGAGCAAAACCTCCTAGAGACAGAAACTGTGAGGTGGCAGCCGTTACTTTGCAGCAGCATTGCTTCCAACAAGAAGACATAGAAGGTGAGACTTTTTCAAACCAGTTACTGCCGTGTGTTTTTTCTTCTGGCTCTTTTGGGAAACATTTTGTTCCTAAATTTGCGTGAGTGTGGGTGTGTGTGTGTGTGTGTGTGCAAGAGAGAGCGAAAGGGAAAAAGTGTGAGTGCAGATGTGCATCAGTGTGACCCACATTGTTGAACCTGAGGAGCAGCACAGCAGGAATTCTATGTAGGATGTCTCTCTCCCCTCTCTCTCCTTCTCCCTCCTCTTATCTCTCTTCTCCTCTCTTTCTCTCTCTCACACACACACACACAGACTCAGACTCGCACGCAGCTGTGTGACACCACTTGTTGGACTGACATCCAAACTGACATGCTATGAATATTGAAATACTGGTCAGTTGTATGCGTGCACGCATTAGCCCGTGCACACATTTGCATGAATATCAGCCAGCGTAAATGTGTGAATGCACCTGTGCATGTGTGAGATAGTGACTAACTCTTTTTGTGCTGTGCTACCAATGCAAGGCTTAAGGGTGAAAAAATCATTGTGAGCAACATGGACAGCAACACAAAAGACAATCAGACACAGCTGCCTTATGCCTGATTGCTTCTCACTGCTTTGGAAGATGGGAACATAAAAGAAGACCCAAATACAGTATTTACAGCATGCAGCCCCCTGTGTGGGAATGTATGCATATACAATACACAGTCTTTTGATCTCCTGCCATAACCTAAACAATCTTGTCTTTCATGCTCTGAAGCAGAACCTTATAGTGGAATAGTGTTTTATTAATGAAGCACACAGGTGGCCTTGAAATTAAAGAATCAAATACATTTATATGAACCACAGCATGAATACTTATGTCCGTTTCTTCGTTAAGCGTACGTGTCTGAAGGAAATTCTTGAATATTATATGAATTTTTGGTCATTAACAAGCCTCATTCAGGTCTATAAATAGCGGGACATGATGTTAGATAAATGCAGAGGAACCACTGATTATTTAAGTTTGTGCACCTGAGGGTGATTTTTGCCCAAATTGGGATTTTTAATTTAGAAATCTTCCATGTTTAAAGTGACAAAAATATAATTTTTTCACTCCTTTCACTTCATAAGATGATTCTTTAAATCTTATCTTGTTGCTGCCTCAGAAGTCGGAAAAGCTTTGATAGCATATATGTATGAGCTTAAATTTTCTGCTAGGAAAAAAAAAAGCTGTTAAAGATGAGAGAAGATCTAAATGAATTCCGGGTTGTCAGAGTATTACATCTTTAATTCTTTCTTTATTAATGCATATATTGTATCTCTTTCTAAAGCATACTATGACAGTGTTGAACTGTCGTGCTCCTGTTCCTCATGCAAATGTGCACTTTGAATCGCCGTCACGAATAACAAGATGGTGTATTTTTAGTGTTTGTGTAAACAGGAATGAATCATTTACCTTGTTTTTACTCTTATTTTATTTTTAATCTGGCTTCTATCATTTTTGGATGTGACTGATAGGGGGTCAAGTGCACAATGAATGCATGGACACACTCCAAACTTGTGAAGTGCCTTCCTTCTCCTCTCACCCATAATGACCATTGATTGGGGAAAGGGCTGACAAGGCAGCAGAGACTCTCACTAAGCCATAAAGTCAGCAAGATAATTGTTGTCAAGGAGATCGGGGAGGGGGCTAAGCTTGATATCTGAGAGGAAAACCAATTGGTTTGCGAGTGAGTAAAATTATATTGAAGATTGCTGAAGCCTTTTGCTTTATGATTGATAATATCAGGATTTCACAGTTCTTGAAAAATGCATTTACTGTGTTAATCAGAGGATATATTGGAAAGCCTTTTGAGGCTCTCCTAAACTTAAAAGAGTAGTAGCTGACATTATTTAGCATGAGCGCAGTCATTTGCATGTCACAAACCCCTGAGCAACTCATAAGCTACTCTTCTTACTCTGACTTTTATCATCATCTTTCCCCCCCTTACCACCTCTTCTCAGTTTGGGGACTGGATCTGTTTTTCTTCAGCGTGTACCTGTTATCCCTCAGTCACTATAATTTCCCATTGCTGAGTCTGCTGGCTTTCACCCCACCCGCTTTATTTCTGAAGAGTTTCCGAACGTCTGCATCAGGACTTTGTCTCGCTCTTATCTCTTACTGTCAGGCTTTTGTTTTTGATCATCGCTCCTCTGTTTCCACTCTACTTCTCCTCCTTTCAACCTCATTTCCCCTCCAATTCTTTTGATTGCCTACCCATACTGGTTTGTGTGCGTGTGTGTACCTGTGTGCATTTTTGATGTGTCATGCAGAGTGTCTTTACGGGCATCCCGACAATTTGGTGAGTGAGCTGGTGAGGATGTATACAACTGTGGTTGTGTGTTTGCTTTGGAATAATCTTTTTGTATTCTTACTGATGATAGATAATAAATGGTTTCCCTCTTTGTGCTCAGACATGATTATCTATGAAAATATGAAGCACAGGGGTTATCAGCTGTTTCAAAGGGGCCAATTTATTAATGGATGGATGGCACATTGTGAGCATCAGGCAAAAAGTGTCCTCATTATAGTTAATGATCTTAAGTAGTACAACACTTGGTGCCTCTATTGTTCACCATGAAGATTTAGTCCCAGAAAAGCATTACCACGTCTTGAAAGAAACACATCACCGAGTTGATGAAGTGATAGCGAGTGAAGCTTTCTCTTATGGTAGGAGAAGCGGTGCTCTCACAAGATGAGTTGTGAGAAAACCTTTCTTCAAATAAATTTAGGAATTTTCAGGTCCATTTTTTTCATTATTAAATGAAGAAGAATATACTTTAAAAAAAAATCCCCCCTAAAAACTCACCATGGGAAATGTCAGGGGGTTTGTGTTTTAGGTCAAATGAAAAATTACTAGTCTGCCAAGGAGATGATTGGTGGTTGTTTGCCAGTTTGTAATCAAGATTATTTAAAACTGCATGAAAATTTTAGAAGAGGCGGGGCTGGGATCGACAACAAAGTGATTTCTGGAGTTGATTAATGATTTATTATCTTTACGAGACAGGGCAGCTTATATATTTTCATGTGATGTATATTTTCTCAAACAAATATCATAATTAAATAAGAGAAATTAGAATACACTTTCTTGTATGTCTTCAAGAAAACATCATACTCTTATCACAGTCCAAATATCCTTCTGGACCCAGGGTCTCAATTCATCCATGGTGCAGAGGCATTTTCAGCCTTGACTGTAAGCAGTCAAGACTCAGACTGCTGCAGAAGAAGATGTGTGTAAAAAAAAACACTTTGATATTGACTTGGTAAAGGTAGGTTCAATCTACTTTATATACCACAGAGTTAATCCACAATTTTATATCTTAATTTCTTAGTTATATATTCTACAAAATCAGTACTCATTTTTAGGCAAGTAAGTGTCCACCTATCCATTTTTTTATCTGTTTATCCAATTCAGGGTTGCATGGGGGCAACAACCTGGGAGCCTATCCCAGGGTGAGAGGCAGGATCACCGGTCTATCACAAGGCTAACACATAGAGACAGATAACCATTCCCACTCACATTTACATCCATGGCCAAGTTAGAAACACTTGCATGTCTTTAGACCGTGGCAGTAGCCAGAGATAACCCACAGAGACATGGGGTGAACACAGAAACTCCAAAAGCTCCAGACTGCATTTGACCTTCCTCACTGTTAGATGACAGTTTAATCATCACACTAGTAAATGAAGGAAATTTAAAAACAACTAAACATCCTATCTCGTAGAACTATAAAGCAGCATAAAATGAAAATCAATGGATCATGCAAATACACCACTGTATAAAAGTCTTGTGCCGCTTGTTATTTGTTTATATTTTGCCAAGAAAATGGAAAATGGTGCATTTATTCAAATGTAGAAATATAAATGAAATACAGTAAATAGTACAAAACAGAGTTTCTACAATTCTAATGAGCTTGAAAGTCAATATTTAATATGAATACAGCCTGAACTGTTTTAAACAAGCTTTCCCTGAGACTATTTAAAGAAATAAGAAGAAAGTTCTTGAGGCTTCTTTAAGGACATTCAAAGCTCTTCTTTGGATGCTGGCTGCCTTTTGTTCTGCTCTCTGTCAAGGCGATCCCACACTGATTCAATAATGTTGAGGTCCGGGCTCTGGTGACCAGTCCATGACTGATAGTGGTCCAGTGTTTGGTTTTCTATCCAGTATGTGTTCGGGATCAGTGACATGATGAAAGATGATGTCAATCAGGCACTTTTCAGATGGTATTTCATGGTAGATCACAATCTGACAGTACTTTCTTCAATTTTGACAAGACCAACACCACTGGCTTAAATGTAGCCCCAAACCTTAACAGAGTCTCCACCATGTTTTGCAGATGGCTATATACAGTCACTGCTGTGTCTTCCTCCTAACCTCCTCCATACAACAATGATTTAAAACAAAAATTTGGATCCATCACTTCATAGGATGCCACTGATTTTCAAGCCAGTTTGTGTTTATTTGGCATCCCTCAGCCATTCTCCCTGTTTCACTTTCTTAAAAATGGCTTCTTGACAGCCATCTCGCCACTAAGACCTTTTCTCAAGATATGCCAGGTTTTCAGCTAATAGCTATTTCAAAATCACCTTGTTGGTGCAAAAATACTGTTTATGCCTGTGTTATCCCAGGTATTTTTATAGAATCAATTAAAGAAACAAATTGTTTTTTTTGCAAAGAAACATAATAAAGTGTCTAACAGTAAAATGTACATTTGTTTCTTTGCGAAGTTGTCTGTTATCTGTAGACACAACACAGGTTCACCCTCTGAGTTAGGTGCCTTTTTTAAGCTTGAATGATTCATAGGTGAGTGTAAGTAGCTTAGCAAAAAGGGTCAGTTACAAAGTTATAAAATGCACGAGAACTATTGTTACTAGAAGCAAAGTAAAGAGAAATGAGGGGTAGCTCAAAAGGTTTGCACAACACTATATCTGAACTGAACTTCAGCAGCATGCAGTGCTTTTTAAATGTATTTTGCTGTGTTTGAACATTGCTTTATTGTAAAGTTTATTGCAGTCTGATTGTTCTGCATTCTCTGAACAAAAACAGCATAAAAACAATTTTTCTAGCGTGCTGACCTCTTTCTCTATGAGTAAGGCCTTACAGAGGTTGTCCTCTAGCATATTTTAAAACAAATATAGTTGAAACCATCAAAGGATGTAGTGATACATAAAAAAACTGTACAACAATCCGCTACACAGTCTTTTCCTCAACAGTCCACTCTATGATTGGCACTATGTTAACTACCGCTTTTTATCTCCCAGAACTATTTAGTGACTCATATTAGGTACAAAGTTGAAGAAAGTGACTAAACTGAAGTGTCAGTCTCTTTGATGGGTTTCTTTTTTGCAAATACAACATTTCAAACCAATTATTAACCACTGCCAAAGCTTAATATTGACTCTGATTCTGTCCAAAATTTCCTCAATACACGTGAGACAACGTGAGGTCAGTGTGTATACAAATAGTCAGTGTAAGCCAAACATTCAGGCTTCAAACTGCTCTAAACACTCAGTTTCAGATCATTTTCTCTACTCTTGGTTCTGTATGATGACAGTGAGAGGCAATATTGCCACAGTGCTCAGAGCCACAGTCCTGGCTATATAGCACTGGACCCCCATCTACCTGCTGTTCAAACCTATTTGTTTGCAGGGGGCAGCTAGTCGGTGGAAAGCAGTGAGGTGAGGAGCTAAAGCAGCTTCTTTCAGACAGTGGATGAAGCTAGTAGCCGCACAAAGGCTCAGTATAAGGATTAGTTCAACACTATAAATCCAGTAGACTGAAGCTTTACAGAGACTTTTTCTTTTCCCCAACAGATGATGGACAGTCGCCTGTCAGCACAGGAGAGGACAATGAGGAACCTTCCTGCAGACAGAGGCTTTCAGAAAACCAGCACCTACATCGTGCCCTGCTTCCTCTTTGTGGAGGTGAGTGTGACTGTTAAGGCACATTTTCTTCAACATTTCAGCACTTTGGTCCCCTGCTGTGCTCATCAGGCTTAACTCACAACAGGACATTTCAGCTTGATTTGGCCTGAACATCATTTGGAAGCTATAACTGAAAGAAATCTACAGCAATCTAAAGTCTCCAAGGTTTAATGTGTTTTGTGCTGTGGAACAAAATGATGTGCTGTTTACCAAGCACAGCAGAAATAAAATTTTTTTTTTTTTTTTTAAAAGTCAGCTGTGTATTTAGGTCTTGTTGGAGATTTTAGAAACCTCTGGAAGTTGGAGTCACACAGAGCAAACGGATGGAGACATAAAAGAACATTTTACAGACGTCTGCTGGTGGATGTTCTCTTCGCTTTCTATTCCCTCACTCCTGCATCGCTTTCTTCAATCTGTTCCTGTGTTTCTCATGGTGGATTAAGAGCAAAATGTGTCCCTTGGGAAAAAACGCATGAATTGGCTGAACCACTTTTCAATTCAGTGACTCTCGAAAGAAGTGATTGATTTTGATTAACTGTCACAAATGGGTAATTACCCCCTCGTCCATGAGTCCGTTTAGTGATAACATTCAGCACGAGGGTGAAGGGATCTGTCACAAAGGCCTTTTCCCTCATATGTTCCTGCTCTTCCCACAACTCGTCTTCTTTCCCAGTAATCCCTAAATGACCCGGTGAAGCGCTCATGGATCAAGCTGCATTTCCTAATTAATTGGCCTGATTAAGAACGGAAACCCAATTAGCCTGTGCTACTGTTAACATGCTCCAAGCCTGAGGATCCTCAGAGTTACAGCAGAAATAGCAAAATATGCAAAATTAGCACTTTTTAGCATTAAAATAAGGGTCTTTGCATTTAAATTCAGCCTAAAAATATAATTTCTTACTCTTACATGAGATCAAATATTAATGTTTAAAGTTGATGAAAGCTGTTTAGTCAAATAGTGCCATAGAGAGCTGACTAGAAATTGAGGTTTTGCAATTGACAATAGAGCCTCCAGTAGGGCCCTGTATCCTAAAGATGATATTCCTAAACAAGTAATGTACATTTTTAAATTGAGGAAAGCATTTTTTTGTGTGCGTGTGTGTCACCAACATATCTTTGATCTTTGTGTTCTTGCTTTCATAGTGTCTCCCCTTTTCAGGAAGCTAACACGAAATCGGGACAGTGTTGGGAAAATCAGGCCCAGACATTGTCCACATGTTCCCTCTCTCATATGCATCACACAGTAGGTGCTTCGCTGTGTCAGATGTGCTCTCACTACTGGAAATACTCAATTTGGATTTGGCAAGGGGTAGCGCCTGGAGCAAAAGCAAAAGCTGTTTAATGTCTGATCCAACTGATGGGTACTTACATACAGCTTTTTGTGCCTAAACGTAATCAAAGGGAGAGCGAAAATGAAAGTAAACAGAAAATTAAAACAGACACTAAAGTAAGTGAAATAATGACAGTCCCTTTAAATGAACCCTAGTCTCACGGATTATGTTGCCGCCATTCTGCTTATCCGCCCCCTCATGCAGTCTTTATTGATCTTTTAAATTATAAGGTGTTTTGCCGGAGAGAAAATTGGTTTCTCTTGAAACATCACTGAGAAAGCAATTTAGTTATATGGGAACGTATTTTTATTTGTATTTTTTTGGAGACTGCTTGGCTGTTCAGTCAAGCAAAGAGCTGATGATGTATATGACCATTTTTCTGATTTACCGACTGAGACAAACTTAAACTATCACTGATGTTGTGAAAAGCTGGTCTCTTTGTGGTATCCATCCATCCATCCATCCATCCATCCATCCATCCATCCATCCATCCATCCATCCATCCTTTTTCTTCCAGTTAGCCAGTTGTCATTGGTTGAGAGGTGGGGTATACCTTAGACAGGTCGCCAGTCTATTTCAGTGCTGTGGATTTGCAGTTGAAAAGAATTAAGCTGACTATTTCTTTTCTACACGACCCAACCTCTTCACCTGAATCTCCAAAGGGATTTTCCTCAGCCTTGTGTTTCTTCTCTCTCTATGTTCCAAAACACAACAACCTCTTGAGATGTGACTATAACTTTTTTTTTATCTGAGCTTTGTGCCTCAGCCAACACACGGAGCCTGCACTGTTTCCACGCACACACCTCAGTTACCTCTGCATCTCTTTATAGCTCAAATATCTCGCGATCCCTCCAGGTTTACACGTGGCCTTAAGCTTGCTTTTATTTTTCATTCATTGCGCTTTAGCATTCGCTCATTCTCGGGATCCTCTTGAGGACATGTTATAATGATTTTCCACCTTTTTAAAAAAAATTTCATAGTGGGTTTGTAATATCTCTAGGCTTGAATCTGTCACAGGTGCTCTTCACCTCCTTCTATATTCTCTTTGATGGTCTCCTGAGTACTGCCCAGTCATTCTTTACCTCTCTGCATCACTCCTATTCAGCACTCAGTCCCTTGAGTAATTACTGTACGTTGTTTGTACCATAGATTTCTCCATTATTCCCCTTTGATTGTAAAGCTTCGTCTCCTCCTCCCACTCAAAAGCCTGTCTGCTATCACAAAGTCTCTATTCTCCTCATTTTTCACCAACACTCTGTCCGTGTTTTCCCGTGAGTCTCCATCGTTTCTTGGTATTTCTTTGTGTCGCTCCTCTTGGTTTTGTTCGTTTGCTCCTCCTCAGGATAGATTTTGTCCCTGGTAGACCTTGTCCCAACCTTACCTCATATCAGAATGGAGACAGGAGGGCATTACATACCAGGGGGTGAGCACTTCTTCCCATTTTTGCCACCTTATTACCCCATTTCTGAGGACCCCTCTTTTTTTCAGGTTAGAGATGGATTTGGAGATGGAGATTTGGTCTGATTTTAATGACTGTATATGCACCTGAATGAATCTGCGTGCATTACAGTAGTTTAATAAAGAGCATTTTAAAATTAAATTCCCCCCTCTGCTGCATTCAGACTAAAGCAGCTTGCTGTAGCATAGCTCCCCCCGGAGGGCACACTCTCCTTTGTTGTTACATTAGCATCTCATTACCCATTTCTTTTCAATCCAAACGCCCAGTCTTATTTCCCTTCCGCTCTTGTGATCGTGTTGCCGATTCCTTCTCTCATTTCACCATTTTCCCCCACAATCTAACTGTCTATCTATCACTGTCTGCCGCTCTATCTCTTTTATTCCTTCCTTATAATTTTATTTATGACGATGGCCCTTTTCCTCTTACTCAGTCAGCCTCTCTGTCAGTTCGTCACTCCTTTTTTGTTTTTTTAAAGGCCACATCTCATCTGTATTTCTCTTCCCCTGTGATCGTGCTTGTGTCGCCCCCCCTTTAGTGATTGTTTTTTCCTTCTCTCTCTCCCTCTGCTTGATTAAAATGTGAGAACTGGCCCTATCACTTTCCTGTTAAAACAAGAAAGCGTTTACACCATTTTCCTTTAAACTGCATGTGATGAAAACAACATAATGGACAGCAGATTAGTCGTCCTCCCTCGCCGCTCTATCTCTCCGTCCTTGCTGCTCTCTTTTGTTTTTGCTTCATGCTGCTTCTGCAGCTGTGAAGCCACACAAGAGGCTGGTCTGGGGCCTAACAGAGGCACGGCTTCAAAGGATCCTCTTTAAAAAGTCATTTTGATACGACTGGCTCCTGACTTGCTTTAGACACTGGTGGGTGGGAGGAGGGCTGTTCTTTGGTGTGATCTAGGCCAGGCGGGCCTACTGTGAAAATCTGTACTGAAGTCGAGTTACATAGTATCGAAGTAGGAGTGACTACAAATTGACTGTTCTCACTGCAGCCGTCAAATAGTAGTGTTGTATCAGCTGCAACAATAGTAAAATATGATAATTATTACTGTCAACTGTTAATGTGCTGTGGTTATTAATTCATGGCACACAGCTTGTGAAGCGTGCGCGCAGGCTTTCCAGCTTTACTTTTCGGCCAGCTCGGGCTCACTAAGCTTCCTCCTCTTCGCTCCTTCCTCACGCCTCGTTGGCTGCATCCTCCTGTGGCATAGAAACTTCTGTAAAATAAACAGACTGCTCAGCATCAGACCACATAATATTTCAGGTCTGCAGCTTATGCTGTCTGATGATACTCTGAGGTGTTAGTTCATGTCAGCTTGCAGCTCTCATAGCTGAGCTTTTCTGTACATACCCCAGTACGTGTTTGCTTAGTAATTTTTTAATAGTCAGTAATATTCATAATACAGTAATACTCATGGCCATTGGCCATTGATCAGTGGGTTTTGGTCAGTGGTTGTTGATCAATGGTCATGAGAATTTGCATAATTAAGATTAAGGAACTGACCTCCCAGCCCATTGTTCCTTCACCGGGCTGGTTTCAGTCATTATGCAATGTACTGTTTATAAGATTGGGGAAATCTGCAGTCAGCTGAGACTGAAGAAGTCACTTGGATGAGTAACGAAACGTTTCTCCCACAAAACGCTACGTCCAGATGAACAGAATCAACTTTTGGAGAGGTCAGTAATACATTCAAAGGCCATCTATTTATATACATCTTACTAATAGCAGGTTGAAACTCTATTGCTGTTTGATTGAGATCTGGTGACTGTGGAGGTCTTTTGAGTCCAGGGAAATTATTGTTGTGTTCAAGAAACCAGTTTGAGAAGCTCAGTTCATCACTAGATGGACATAGTTTGATGTGTTGGACATGGTGGGCATCAATATTCAGGTTGGGTGTGGTGTTTAAACAATGCTCAGTTGGTGTCGCAAGAAAAAATTTCCCCCACACAATTACACCATCACCATCCTGAACCACTGATACAAGACATGTTTTAATGTGGTTTACATAAAATTCTGACCCAACGATTTAATTGTTCCAGCAGAAATTTGGTCTGGACAAGGCAACATTTTTCCGGCCTTCTATTGTCCAATTTTTGTGACCTCATGTGAACTCATTTCTCTTTTTTGGACCATTCTCATTAAAGCACCATTAGGCAACAGCAATCTTGCCAAATTCAAAGTCAAATTTAAAGTGGTCAGTGAGGCTATTTATTAAAACTCTGAAGTTTTAATAAATAGGTGCATTTATATGCAACTGTACTAATTTACATCCTAAAACATACTGAGGATATCTGGCAAGTCACAAATTTCTTGATACTGAAAGTTCAAAACATTCACAGACTTCTTTGCTTTTTCTTTCTAGCGAAACAGTTTTCACTTGTAGCATCCAAAGCAAGACAAAAGTTTTAATATTCAGGCTCTTGGTTGGTTAAACACTGCTGTTTTTACGCATCAGTTTGTTTACATGCATTGGGGAGTGTTCGTGCATATGTAAAAAAAAGCCTTTTTGTGTCTCAGAGGGAGCTGCGTGAAATGACTTGTCTGAAATGATGTCACTGAGCCGGTTGTTATTTGAGTGCGACAAGAATGAAAAATTTAAGTCTCTGAATCTGCTGCATCTGTTTTGATCCTTTGTCCATCTCTGAAAGTGTTACAATGCGGTGCTAAAACAGTGGAGTGCTCGCCTAATCATAATTTAGATCTCTGGTCTCAAAAAGACTAGTTCCTTCTGATATTTTCAGTATTCAGAAAAATAGAGACACTGAACACATTCCAAAAAGATGGTTTTATCCCTTTTAGAAACACAGAGCATAAATTTCACCATAATTTCTGGGGGCAGTACTGATCCTGACAAATACAGAGCAAACTTCTGTTTTGTTTTGTCCATCTTGTTGGATTCAGCCCCGGCATCAGTTTGCTTGTTAATATGTTATGTTATTCAGGACAGACACAAATCTAGCATCTTTTTACCGTTTCAGTTTTTAAAAACAAGTTCCCTAGCCTAGCCTAGTTTGCTTTAATAATAAACAGTGTTGCTAATACATCAGACCGACACTTGCCTCCACCAAAGCCTTCTCCTTACATGCGCTCACTTCATCCACAGTCCCTGCTGGGTATGACATCATCTCAGTACATCTTCTACCTTCAGGCAATGTGCTTGATATATCGTTTGTTTTTTTTCTAAATATTTCTTTTTGGTTCATTTGTGCTAGAAAGAAGAAACACAATATTTTCTCAGATACAAAGTAATAAACATGACTAGGCTCTATTGCAGCAGCTTTGCATGATTCCCAGTTCAAAACAATCCCTGTTTAACCTGTACTGAAGTCTTGCCTGAAACAAGCCACTTTAGCTTCTCTTCTTTTAAGGTCTCCATTAGCGATTGGTTGATCAATCCCTCTTAGATTGGCAAAGGTTGGCAAATAATTGCCTTCTAATTTATAAATGCGGACAGATTGTCCAGCCTTTGCAACTGACCTAATCCAGTCTGCACCACTGAGTGCAAATCATCTGTGACAGGCATCTGCGTAAAAGGGGACCTGACTCAATTTGTTGCCAGCTGGTTTTCCTCCTATGTCAAACCATGTCGTTCGCCTATGTCATTTTGCAGTTAAACTATTTGTGGAGGAATTTCTGAAGTTTTCAGCTATACGAGGTTCTGTCTGAATCTCTTTGTGTATGTAGACGGAAACAGATTTGGATTTGGAAACAATTTTCAGCCATTTCTCATAGTTATTCACTGTATTTTACAAATAGATTGCAAGTAATTGCCATCTTGACACATTTAATTGTAAACTGACAGCAGACTGACTCTGTGTTATCGCTGTCATCACCAAAGCTGCTTTGAAGACCGCATTTCAAAGGTAACAATATCGCCAGATCACAAGTCACAATTCTTTTGGTCCAACCACTGTTTTCCTTATGACTGTAGAATAACCCGATTTTCTTCTGATTGGTTGGTTTATGAGTCACAGCTGTGTGCTTGAGATGACCATCTCATTTATTGCTGTCAGTTTATATATGACAGAAATTAAGAAAAAGCGTAAAGGGTCCCCATTACCTTTTCCATTAGTGTTCCTTTTCATACGTGCTTTTAGTCCAGCTTTACTTAAATTAAAACGCTCCAGTAGATTAAACGTTATTGCTAAAGTACTGTACATCCCCGTAAGTCGTTTTGTAATAGTGCTAATGATTGCCATTAACTTCTTTTTAACTTTGTTATGATCCATTTATTCACAATCAACATTTCCTCATGCCACAAAAAAATTAATTCAGTTTCGTAACATCCCTGAGCACATTACCTTTACACTAGAGCGTCATACTTTCCTGGTAATTTTTGGGTGATGAAAAAGTGTCTGCACAGATTCGTTTTTTTATGTCCCCTCCCTCCTCAAGACACACACATACTCCCATGAAGACACTGTAACAGTTCATTGGCACATCATTCTCTCCCTAGTTTTCTCCTCATTATCTCTCTGACTCCATGAATAGCACCTGCCCGCCTGTCTGCTGCTCTGGGATTTCTCAATATTCTGGGTGGATGTTTGAAACACTTGTTAGCTGTGCTGCTTCCCTCCTTTTATCCCTTTAGGGAGGGAGGAAGAAAGGGATGGGGGGGGGGGGGGGGATATCTGTATACTGTATGGATATCACAATATACTGTAGGTCCCTGTCATCTGCAGGTAATCAGTAGAGTAGCTGAATATCTGGGCAGCAGCATCAGAGCTAACTGTTTTAGAAATAGAACAACAAGATGCTGGAAAAAGACTTTCAATAAAATCTGTATCTAACATATAATCTTTACAAACTCTTCCTTCTATTCATGTTACATGTAATTACAGGAGTCAGATATAGAGGTTGGCTCTCAGTGCTGGTTATCCTACATGTAGCTCTAAATAAGTTCGGCTTAATTCCTTTTCCTTTTTTTCCAGAACACATTAAAATCAAGTTAGATTTAAATTATTCTGCAAAAATGCTGTTTTTTAAAAGGCTGAAATTCTAATAGAAAAGGGGGATGCATGTCAAATAACTGTTTATTTTTAAAAAAGCAAATACATGTGTATATTCATAAGCAAGATAGCGTTGGCATAAAAACCTTTAACTGCACTGTAGGCTTTTATTCTGGCAGCGTGTTTGTGCGAGTGAGCCTCTTCCTTTTATTCCTCCCTGTTTGTAAGATGCGGGGGCATGTGTGCTTGAGGACTGGGGATTTTATAGAATTATGTGATTGTTCTTTGGTGTGTAGCAGTGAACATTTAAATGCACTATTCATGGATATGTAGTCCACTGGCACGAGGAAGCTCTAAATGCATTTGTTTGCTATGGGGAGAGACAGAGAGCTGAAAGGAAAAAAAGGGGTGAGGGAGCCAGTGCGAGACTGTGGACACAGAGAGACAAAGATATTTTGACAGTGAGGATGATTGAGAGACATAAAAGGAAATGCAGCGAGAAGGGGAGACACAGAAAGCGTGGGTTTGAAAATTATTGAGGAAAGATGTTTTTGACAGATAACGGGAAAAGGGGGGGAGAAGGATGGGTGATTTTAAGATAAATAAACCCATCAGAGAAACAAAAGCACTGGGAGAAAAGAGAGAGAGAGAGAGAGAGAGACAGGGAAAAGAGTGGAGGACATGTGGGTGCCCCCCCCCCCCCCCCCCCCCCCCCCCCCACACACACACACAAAATGAACGCCTGCTTTGATCCTCTTCATTTCCCTTGTTCCCTTTTTGTATTTTACCTCACTCTCCACTTCACCCTCTTTCACTCTCTCATATATCCTCATTTACTCTCTTGCACCTCCTCTCCCCTGTTTTCCCCTCCTCCCTGCTTCCACTCCTAGTTTTATTTCCCAGTGGCTTTGCCCGGCCGCACTCTGTGATGTACTAATGTCTCATTAACTCTTTTATCTGTCTGTTTATCTTCTTCCACTTCCACTAACCCTAACCCTCTGCTGCTTCTCCCAGTGCTCTCTTAAAGGCTCTATCCCTCTGGCTTGACCAAGGTTTTCCATCTAATCCATCTTGTAGTCCTCTTGCTCAGTGTGTTGTAATACAACCCAGTGACACCAGGCGGCAGTCAAGGCCATTTATTTGCTAGTTATCCATGCTGATTATGATTTCCTTTAGTGAGGTTTTTTTTTACTTTGTTATCTCATATAATCACACTCATCTATTTAACAAATGTGTTTTTAAGGGGCAGTGTCCCTGCGATGTATCGTATTGGTGCTCTACTTGAGCCGTTTCTGTCCCAGAGGCTGCATGCACACAACACCTTTGCTTCTTTTTATCTGGAAATCTGCTGAAACTCATAGAGACGCACAGATCGAGATCTCAGCTGCTGTAAAATATTTAGTGGCTCCAATCACGTGAGCGAATAATCATGTGGCTCATCAGGAAAAGAGGAGAGGTGTTGCTGCCTCGTCTCACTCTAATTTAGGTGAAATGTTTTCAGTGAAGCTCTCTGAGTGTTGTAACTCTGAAGTCAACTGAAGCCACGCAAATATAAAAAGCTTTTCAGCTGAAGATGCCAGCTTTTGGTTTAGAGGTTAATTTGTGTGGATGTGTTTTTAATTGTGGCTGATTAATGTTGGCACATTAAAAAAAACAGACCACTTAGCTGTTTAGTAACATATAATAAGAAGAAGGTTAAGCATTTTGCAGCCACTTTATGAGAAACACCTTCACAAACTAATGTGTGCCAGAGATCATAATGATTTGATTTTGGTGACATTATTAAAATATGTTCATTCAGTTATATTATGTATATGACTGTAGTCGGGGTTAAAGGAGGTATTACTGAGAACCTAATGTATTTAACAATTCAATGAAAGATTAAAGGAACAGCACAACAAATAATCAAGATAATAATTTCTTTATTAACTAAATTTACATATTTTTCTTCTGCCCTGTTGTGATGTTCATTCACACAGACTGTTTTGGTGTGGGTTGTCTGGTTTTGCAGGTATCTGCTGCAAAAATGTTTGCTTTCTCTTTAATATAATAGAACTAAATGATACTTGTACCGTGATATGTTTCATTTAGAAACAGTTATCTGTCTGCATCCGCCAGTTAAAAGAAACGTGTAACAAGCCAATATTACCAGTCAGCTGAGGGAGGCAGTCAGAGGAAAAATGTAAGTAAATTTGATTATGGGTTAAACTTTCCCTTTAAAAGCATACATTGCGATGCAAAACTCTTGCACTACCCCTCATTTATTTATATAAAGCTAGGAAAATAGAAAATGTATGTAGCAAGTTAGTGAAACAGGTGCTTAGATACATAGAAATGCTTTATATAAGACAAAACAGAGTTTGTATAGTTTTAACAAGCTTGAAATTAAATATTTGATATGTCTTTTTTCTCCAACACAGCCTTAACTCTATTGGGAAAGCTTTCTTCTTATTTCTTTAAATAGTCTTCAGGAATAATTCTTCACGTTTCTTGGAGGTGATTCAAAGCTCTTCTTTGGATGTTGGCTGCTGTTCTGTTCTCTGTCAAGATGATCTCACACTGCTTCAGTAATGTTGAGGTCTGGGCTCTGGGAAGGCCAATCCATGATTGATAGTGTTTCATTGTGTGTTTTGGATCATTGTCATGCTAACAAATGAAGCTGTTGCCAGTCAGATGCTTTTCAGATGATATTGCATAATGGATCAAGATCTGCTTGTACTTTTCTGCGTTCATAATTCATCAGTTTTTAACAATGTCTCCAACACCACTGTTTGAGAAGCAGCCAGAAACTATGACAGAGCCTCCACTGTGTTTTACAGATAGCTGGAGACACTCACTTCTGGTGTCTTCTGTATATATGGATATATTGATGACGACAATTTGAACAAAAAATCTCAGCTTTAAAAGATCTGTGACTGCTGATTTTTTTTTCTTGAGTAATTTGGCATACCTCAGCCTTTTCTCCCTGCTTCCCTTCCTTAACAAGGGAAGCCCACCCTTCCACTAAAATCATTTCTGATGAGGCTTCAGTCAACAGTAGAGACAAATGTTTTAGGTCCTGTGTCAGGTCTTTGCTGGATTTCTTTTCCTATTTCTTAAGGACATGACTTCCAGATGCTGTTTATCTGCTGCAGATAGCTTTTTAGGCCTGCCAAGGACACACTGCACACTGTGCTGAGATATGCCAAGTTTTCAGCTAATAGCTATTTGGGAATCACCTTGTTAGTGCAAAAATACTATTATATGCCTGTCAAACTGTGTTATGTTTGGCATTTTTTGTAGATTCGTTTAAATAATTGGGAACAAATTCTGTGTTTTTGCAACAGGCTGCTAAGTTTTCTGTTATTTGGAGATCCAATACTACTTCATCCTTTCAGTTAGGGGGCTTTTTCATGCTTGAATGATTCATGGGTCAGTGATAAATGACATAAAAACTACAGCCTGGACTGAAAATTAGTGGGAAAAAAGGCATTTAGTTAGAAAGCCTGGAGAACTAAGAGCACATAAAAAAAATTACAATAAAGTCTGGCTCCTTGGAAGCAAAGAAATTAGACTTTTCCAAAGTAGATTTTATTGCAGAACATTTACATCCAGTTACTCAGGTGCACCTAATATGCATGACTCAAAAAAATTAAAACCAACATAACTAATTTATATAAATGAAGTTTCAAATGTGCAAAACCATACTTAAATATAGAAAATTATCTCTTAAATGTAGGCTTACCCAGCTTCACTCATGCTCATTATGACTCAGTTATAGTATAGAGTGTATATTCATTTTAAAACACTGCAGACCTGCTGTTAGCAAAAAGCAGCAGCATGCCTCCAGTTCATCCTGAGCCCTGTGGCATTTGTCGTCTTGCAGCAGGACGCTGTCATCTCGTCACCAGCCTCCATCCACACATTCTCACCTTCTGTAAACATGTTTGACTTTAGCAGTTGACTTTTCTGCCATCTGGCTGCTCCACACAGGCCGACGGTAGACATGCAGCAGTTATGTGCGAACTCACAGTTTAGCCCCAGGAGACATTAGTGATGCCCACTCTATTTTCACCTCTAGTTTCCCTACCCATAATGCACCATTATTGTCACATTTCATTTTCCCCCTTTCCAGTTAAAGGGCTTTTAGGGGAAGGAGATTTTCCTCATTTTCTGTCACATAAGTCCCGTATTAGTCTCTTTGATTTCTTGCTTTTTCCCCCTTTGAAGTGCAGAGGTGTAAGCATTAAGTCTTAATTACATGGTCTGATAAGTGATTTCAGTTTACTGGGTCAGATGGAAAGAGGTCAAGCTCTTGAATCTTTTGCAATTTGCAAATCTGATTTAATCCCATGGCTAAATTTATCCTGACAGATATTTAGTATCTAAATCAAATTGGGTTTTATTGCATAACAGTGTAATCCCTTTTTTTTCATCATCATTTCTGCTGGCAACATTGTTCCAGATTCTGAAGCAGCAGGCTAGAAATAACAAATCTATGTGATTCATAAACAGGGATGCCTATTCCTGGCTGTGCTATGATATTTACTGTACAGTACAGTACGGCTGCTTGGATCTTTCTTATTTCAAAGATTTACAAGCATATAGTTGTGTTTGCATGACAGTAAGCCTTTCAAACCTCAGTGTCCACCAAGACTTAAAAAATGCATGAAATATTTAGTTTCGTCATATTTGAATTTTTTTTTAAATATGTGAACAGAAGCCATTGTCTTATTTCCTGTCGTTGAACTGGCATTCAATGTTTTGAGGCTTTAGTGTTTTATCCTTTATAGTCTCTGAAAGATTAATTTCACATCTCTTGAAACAGACTGACAGAGCACTGAAAGGAACACGCTTTGTGGCATAAAACCAACTGCTAATTTTCACATTCAGAGAAGATAACAAGCAAATTTATTTAGACCCTTTTTTGTGATAACATATGTGATAGCCACAGACTTTCTCTGCCCTCTTGACACTATGATTATGTGGATCCATTTCTTATAGAATATATATAATACACAGTAAACCAGCAACTTGTCACTCTACTCTTGGCACGCTATCATTATCCTCCATATCCATGATTGTTAACGAGTAATAACACTGAAATGGAAGTGAGTCAGCAGTTAGTGATCACTCACTAATCGGTATGATGGCTGATTGGCTCTAAGGTGTGTGAGCGACACAGTTTGTGTACAGTTTTAACTGACTGTGATTAACTTTAGCAAGTATTACAACCAACAAAGCTCATCTAATCTTAAAAATTGGTATTTTACCCAACACGACGATCCTTCCCTAAATATAATTTGGTTGTTTTGTGCCTTGAAACCAAGTTTGGTGCCATTGCTTACACATTACTTTATCCCCTTCAGAAAGTAAATCATTCTACTGCTCCTTATGCATCACTCTTATTTATCACCTGAGTGATGTTGGTTTGCTTAGCAATTCATAATATTAACATTAAACCTTACGTATTGCTAAATATCCGCTTGTACACAAATACTCTGAAAATAAGACAGGGATACACAAGGTCATTCTTTTAGTGTTACACTACTGAGCCACCAGCAGAATTGATAAAAGCAAACACAAGGAGCACTTCAAAATGCTGTGTCAACAGCGCTCGTATTAAAGAAAAGGGCAATATTTACTCTACTATTTTCAATTCCGCAAGCCTGTTTATCTGTGCTTCGGTGACCTGTTGAAAATTCAGGCTCTGGCTGCTTGGTTGGGGCTGGCACACATTTGAGCATCTCTTTGGGCTTTGAGGTCTATCATTACTGGCTTTGTGTTGTCATGTATTTGCAGTTTTTTGGAGACATTTCATGTTTACAGCAGTGAGTTGTTGCTGCTCACCCATTCTGCACTCTACCGTCACATTTCTTAAAATGAAAGTGAATTAATTTGAATTTTTGTCTTACCTTCCACATGATAGTTGTTGCTCTTGAAGGCGTGCAAAAATTATATATTTTATTGTTTGATTAGGAGGACTTTTGTGTGAATGCAGCTCTTAAAGCTGGTTCTGTCTGTGTTTCATTACAATTTTACCATGCTTTATTTCTATTTCCAGGCGAGTTTCCCAAATAGCCTCTAAAGAATTTAACAAAGAGCTCATAAATTACTAAGAGAAACATTGAACATTTACAAGTGCCAGATATAAAGCCAGTGCAAGATACATTTTAATAAAATGTAACTATCATACGTTTAAAAAAAAAAAGTAATAAAAACATTTTGTTTTATTTTGTATGTGAGAATTAGGCGGAGGTCTTATGTGTGTACACCCTGAACAAAAATGAGGACAGAATTGAAAGGGGAAGGTGTGGACCATCTGGTGAGCAGTCCTTTAAGTGGGACAAACAGGTGGACCGACTGGATTCAAAGGGTGCCAGAGTCAGGACTTATGGGGGCAATAAAGAAGAAATTTATTTTCAGTGGCTGCGAGGAAGACTTACTGTGTAAAAATTCAAAATTTAAGCACTTCTACTGGTTACTATTGTAGCAAAGATGTTAATGAATCTACAATGGCAGCATCCTGGTTAAAGAGCATGTGTGAAGATGACTTGTGACAGAATGACATTTGACTTGCCATAGCCCTTCATTACCACCCTGCAACTTTAATTCATCAGTGCTTTTCATGATGCTTTAGAAATAATTTTATGCAAATTAATATTCCAAGGTGACTTGTGCAGGATGTTCCTCGATGCTAATTAGAAACCATCAACTTGAAGTTGCTTTGACCTTTACAGATATTACGGCAAACTGGCAGTGCCTGCAGAATATGCAGGGATTTGGTTTCTTGTTTGTGTGTAATAAAGATGGATTAAATGTTATATATCAGCTCTGAATTTGTAATCAGTAGGAATGCTATGTATATTTGCTGTTTTTATCAAGTTAACAAACTTTAATTACTCAAGAATATCAATCTGTCCAAATGGAGAAGTTTTAGCCAGTTTTAGAAACTGGGGAGTGGTTTAGCAAAGACCAAGAGCTTTTGACCCCAACCCAGTCCACAAAGCACATGACCTCTTTGGCTACTCTTGTTGCTGAATGGCCCAGAGGAGGATGGACCTATGCAGGTTGCTCTCGCTTAGTCCTTAAAGGGCCCCATGGGCTAAGGTTCGGCCACCTGGTGGTCATGAATGAGCTCCTCCCTAATACCCAGGGTGGGTATTAGGTATCATTGTCACAGGAGTCTTTTGAATTGCACTTAGCCTGGCCTCTCAGTCAGAATACATTTTGTCTTGGGAAATCTTACCAGGGGCAAGTTGCCTTAGACAGCATAGCTGCTGGGATTACTTGGGCTTCAAACCACCCCTTACATCATGCCCCCTAGGTGAGATGCTTCAGGCTTCAGTCATATTCAGGACCAAGGACACTGGAGAGACTGGCTTGTGAACACCTTGATATACCCCCTTGATACACACACACAAACACACACACACACACAAAGCCAGGAAAGTAAGGGGATAGGTAGGTCCAGCGCTGTTGAAGTGTTGAAATCCCGTAAGGCTTGCAATGATCTACTTTGACTTTCTCGTGGAAATTACCCCCCCTTTGAATGCTCTGACTACAAGCAAACATGATGCTTAATTCTTATAGTACAACATGTATAAGTCTGATGGGACATATAGTACACAAACACTGACAGTTGCGTAGAGCAAAAGTAGATACCAAAATGACGCGTAATCTCCCAGGAAGGTTTTCTGCAGTTGTTTTCAAATGTTTTTTAAACTTTGATGGTTGTTCGCAGACCTCCCTCGCTCTCTTCCTCCCACTATCTACACCTCCCTGCCTCAAGCCTTCTGTAGCTCGGGCAGAAGAGAGAAATGGATGATGGAAAGAAGTGTTCAACACAGCGTATCTGTGTCAGAGTTCCTGCTCAGACATGGGAATGCACCCACATGCCCACAGACACTCACGGAAACACACCCACATACTGAAACACAAACACACACACAAAGCTCTTGAAAAGGGAAACGAAAATGGGAAAAAAAACATGGAAGAATGAGTTGCTTGATATTATTGATCTATATATAAACTACACGTGTACGTGTGTGTTTTTTAAAGATTTTGCTCGAATGGCTTACATGATGATGCTCTCTTCATTTGGGACCCTCAGTGAAACGTCTCCCATAAACAAAGTTATGTAGATTACTTCTGCATATTGCCACGGGGAACAGATCAATTATTTGATCTTGTTGCTCATGTAGGGAATCCATTCATTGAAATTCAATAACTGTTTACAAAAACACTGAAGAGAAACGTGTAGACTTGCAGATCAGACAGCAGAGCTGGGCGTGTAATGAATGGAGTTTAAATTAGGTCACCCTCTCCATCCCATCTTCAGTGCTCCTTTCTGTGTAATAAAGCAGAATTAGTATCTAACACATAACAAGCCTCCCCATAGCATTAATCCATGTGGGCTCTCTGTTTTCTGAAGAGCATAAACGTGTTGGAGGACATTTCTCAGTGTTATGTCACTTTTCCAGCCATCTGCCACTGTGAAACCTTTCTCTTTTGGTGCTGTAAAGGAAGATGAAGCTCCTCCAGCACATCTCTTCATTTCAAGTGGATAAATGCAAGTCTGCTTGACATTATCGCATAAACTAAAATAGCATTTTAGAAGCTTTCGGTTAAAAGCACTCAACATGTTAAGCATCTTTTGCTCTGTGTGTAGTTGAAGTTACATTATATACAGGAAGTTAAAGCAAGAGTTTCGTAGATGGCATGTTTGCCTTACCAGGTGACTCCCTGAAGTCTTTTCACAACAGTGAGTTTGCTCAACAGTCAGCTGAGACTGCGGGAATCCACAGCACTCATTAACTGGTCTCCAAGATGTTGTTACAGCCAGCACATTTACAAGTGACTAACTTCTCAAAGACATGTGCAAAGTGCCCACCAGTGTCTATGGCATGATGCATGGGGTTATATCAACAGTGAAGCACATTGCACCTCCAACTTTGTTGAGGATTTCATGATGCTTCACTGAAATGCAGTGAATAGTGCTAAGTATCAATTTTCAGCTTTTAGGGTTTATGTTTATGTGAAGTAAAACTAAATAAGCGAATCAGAAAGTAAAAATAAAGGATTTTGTGTAAAATCCAGTATTTTGTCAACCCATCTGTCCACCACAGCATCCTGTCTACATGTTACACTTGTGTGAAAGTCACACTTCATTTGAGTTTCTCCTTTTCTCTGAGTTGCAAGATGAAATATATATGAACTACACGAAGTATAAGTTTTAATAAAACTGCTTTTCTTGAAATGGCAGAGAACCTGTTCACTTATTAATCCCATTGCACCAAATTTGGCTGCATTTCAACTTCAGGAAAGACTACATTTACTGTAGCTCCATAAAACCCTATTTATTATGGACTATCTCCATAATAAATAAATAAATTTGAGATTTGGGCTTCCTGCCTGATTTTCTTTTAAACCTACACTATTAATATCACTAATATGACAGCAGTTCAGCAGTTTACTATTACTGCAACATAAGGTATTGTGTAATAATGTATCCAGACCCCATTCTGTTCATTAACAACACCTGATAGATGAATGAAAGAAGGCATGCCATTTTTCTTTTAAGCACACCAAATGATTGTGCTCTATTTGATCACTTACGTGCATTTAAAACCTCTGGTAGTAGATCTCATGGTAAGCTAGAAAACTGAGCTTTGTAACATGTTTTATGCTGCGAGAAAAGAGAAACGTGAGAAAAGTCCAGTAATCCAAACAGAGATGCAATGGAGAAACACAGTGAAACTCAACAGTTCGACACAACAAGGAACATGGGAAAACTGAAAGTTTAAATACGTAATGAGGGGAGGTCCTTTTCCTTCAGGTGGAGAGCAGCTAAAAATATGAGGGCAGTGTTAGCCAAGGAGTACAAAACTCAAGTATAGCAGTTAACATAATTTATTTACAATAACACAAGAGTAGAGCATTTCAAAAAATGAAAAAACTAACGCCGAGCTAGATGTCCCACTTATACAGACGACATGCACAGGTGCAGCAGTCTTGAAACACATGCTCTAGCACCAACCATCACAGAAGTCACTCTTCACCAGTCGTATCACACTGGGAAAGGCCTTCTTACTGGTTCCAACTCCTCCACCACATCCAGCACCAGTTCCACAGACAATTCCAGGGCCAATCTCGTTGGGATCCATCTGGCCAATCCATCCTGTTGCTCTTGTGAAGCTCTGCCATCTTCATGCTTGTGCCACCTCTGCATATGCTCTGTGCCTCCTCTGTCTGACTGCCCTCACCTCCCATCTTTTATGCAGCACTAGCAGGTGCGGATAATTTTTTTTGATTAAGGTGTGGGTAGGAAGTAAAAGAAAAACTTCAAAATAAAAGCATGCATGCAAAATTTATACAAAAAACATGGTATAAACTAAACCACTAAAAAACACAGAATAAAACATTAAAACTACTCCTACCTCAAAACAAATATAGACGAGGTAACAGGGATAGAGGACACAGCGGGGGAAAACAAGACATGGGTTAATAGAATAGAAAAAACAACACAAGGGGAAGAAAAACTGATAACATCCCACTGGGGTCCACAAGACTAGAAAAAAAAACAGGAAGTAACTAAACACCAAGCACACATAGAGACTTAACAAGACATAGTTGAGGCAGCATAACTGAAAACAAATAAACCTAGGAAATCATTAATAAGCTGTAATAATTATTAGCTCTCAGTTGGGGTCCTTTCTTAAGATCTGCTTTGACTTATGATGTAGTACTCTGTTGTTGTGGTTGAAAAACAAGGATCTCATCACATGATTAATTTGTTCATTTATATTTTGTTAATGTGCAAATGCTAAATAGTAAAACATCCTTCAAGCAAAATAAGAAATTGTTAGTGACAGCCACAAAAACTGCTACAGTTTGCTCCTTGTCTCACTGTCCCTGAAGCTGTAAACCAACTCAGCCTGCCAGCAGAGGCTCCTCATGTTTTGCTGCTGATAAATTTGTCCTTCGCATACAATGCAAGTCCATCTAGCAAGCATTTAGGCTGCAGCTTAAGAGGAAACTAATCAGCAGCTCTCTGTATTTAAACTCACATTTTCCTTTTTCATTTGCAGTTTTTTTTTGTTTCGGGACGATCTGCGAGGGCAAGCTAATATTGCACAAACCTCCAGTTTTCAGTTGCAGATTTACAGGAGCTCACACTGCAGTCACTTTTTTTCCTGCAAAGAGCGTCTGTGTGCTGTTTACTGGAGTATAAATGAATAATTAGAACTTGTGCATCTGTCTCATCTAGGGAGAATACCGCGCATTTTTTGATGTGTTCTATGTTTATCATCGCCTCTTCCTGTCTTCTCCCTCACATACATACAATCTGCTTTGAAATGCTTATTTATTATTTATGTTTTAACAGCGATGAAGGTCATATTTTATGCTTCACAGCTCCTGCTTTGCATAAATCTGATATTTTATAAATGTCAGAATAGCACAAAGTTATGCAGAGATCCACACTCATGTACACTGGTTATGATTCTTCTTGTTCTCATACTCTCTGCTCTTGCCCGGGTTCTTCCTTTCCCTGTTGCCTGCTCCTTCCTCACTGTTCTGCTCTTTTTCACCTCTCTGTATCTCACCCTCCACTCTCTCTCCTGCCCTTCTTCAGCTCTTCTTCTGTTCCTCCATACAGCTTTTTTTTTCTTTGATCGCTCTCCATTTGTTTCTTTACCCTCCCACTCTGCATACTGACACAGCTGAAGGGATCTCTCTCTCTCACACACTCTGTCTCCCTCATTGCTCTCATTCTTCTCTCTATCTGTCTTTCTCCTTATTTGCCTCCCTCCGTCTCTATCTTTACCTCCCTCCCTCACTCTCCCTCCTTTCCTCCCTCCCTGTCATCCTCCTCCCTCGCTATCTCTCCATGCACACTTGATTCATTTTACACATTACGGAAGCATCCATCATTTTGCTCTGTGGAGGAAAAATCTCTTCTTTTTTTCCCCTTTTCTTTTTTTTTTTTAAAAACCGCAACAATATTTTCCACTTCTCTTCTTTACGGCTGTCTTCTCTTTCCCAACTCCTACACTCTCCTGTGGATCCAATCCTAAAGCTGGAACCAATATGTTTTATTTTCAGCTGGTCATCATGGCAGGGACCGTTCTGTTGGCGTACTACTTTGAGTACACAGACACATTCCCCGTGCACATCCAGGGCTTCTTCTGCTTTGACAAAGCTTACTCCAAGCCGTACCCAGGACCAGAAGAAAACAGCAAGGCTCCACCTGTCCTCGTCTACTCTCTCGTCACCGCCATACCCACTGTGACGGTGAGTCTGTTTTCAACTTAAAAAAAAAAAAAACTTCCACATGTGATCATCTTGTACACACACACACACACACACACACACACACACACATATCTTACATGAATATACATGACAGTCATGCACACAACATTCACCCACAGCATGTGAAATAAACACACACACACACGGACGGTACCTCCTCATCTACACGTGGTGTTTATGGATTAAAACAGGGTAGCGATGCGTAGGTGTGCATCCTCGTGGACTCACAGCTCTGTTTGTGTGGTTGCGTTCTCTGTCATAACCATGGCAACGGGCACTATATTTGTCCTCCACAGAGCAGTCAGAGATAGCTACAGTGTACAGAAAGTCTGTCCTTATTTCCACATTGCATTAAAACAGAATAAAACATCACCTCTGAGTGGTCTGACTTATTTAGGTCTGCAAGGCACAGTTTCATTATTTTCACCTGTTACTTCAATATGCATATAGAAGCATCTTCAGTAACTGAGTAGAATTGAATACTGTCAGTCATAATACAGCAGATCAGACCAATCAGTGTTAAAGTGGTTTCTTTTAGTAATTATCTTTAGGAATTTATCCATTTTCATTGGCACTCAATCAGCTTATAGTGGCTATAATTCATGTAATTACCCTAAGTTAATCACAGCATGCACAGTTTCTCATCAGTACATTTGAATATCATTAATAATGAAACATTCACATCCTCATCAAAGCTGTGCATCCATGACTTCTGTCTCTTAGGGACTGCCTCTTTGATTCCCTACAATTAATTGGCAGTAGCACATGTCTGTCTCAGAAACACATATTAGGGCAGTGCACACATAAAAAAATCCTCCACACATACCTTATAAACTTACATATATCATTAGTTGGCCTGTTTTACTTATGTATCACTTGCACATTATTGCGTGTAAGTGATGTTTAGGTTGTGTGAGACTTTACCACCAGTTTAGGAATCATCCAAATTTGACATTTTGGACAACAGCTTCATCGTGTTTGTGTATGTAGCATGCATATCACAGATGCACAGGTGGAGCCTAGCGTGCGCTCTAATGCTTGCAGGCTCCAAGCGTCGGGGTACAGAGTGGGAGCAGAGTGGTGTGATTTTGCCTGGAGAAGGGAAGCGGCTTTTTTAAAAGTCAGAGCATCTGTGTTCTCTTTTTCTGGAAGATAACGCTCCATCCCACAAGTCTTTCTTTAGTAACAATGAAAAAGGCACACATTCGGCTAACTTTTCCCTCAAATTTGACTCAGACTTTTAGCTACAAACACAACATGGACTAGCTCTTTCAAGTGACCGTGCAAACACTTAACATTTAACAAAGTATCCATATCTCGTGTGTGTGGATTCTATCTTTGATAGCTCAAGATTATTTCAAATTCACCAGAAATTGTGCAGATTTTTCTTTTTTCCCTTTAGGCCCTCTTCTTTTTTGCTGCTCTCTCGTTTCATGTACACTTGCTGCTTTGTCTTGCCCAAGTTAAAATATTTAAAACAGAACTGAAGATTTACGTTTAGTCCCTCCATTAAATGAGGACTGAGATATTCTGACATCTAGTCCTTAGTGTGACTGAATCTCCAGAAATGCTGACACCTACACTTCCTATAATGCATATAGGAAGGTTTTTTTGTTCCATTAGAGTCCATTTATTTATTAGAATAACCCAAGTGAAAGCCCCAGATTTAAATTTTCTGACTACACAACACTCCTTCCAGAGCCACTGAAGACATTTTACTGCAGTTTTTGCGAGATGAGAGATACTCCCTTTGATAAATAGTGAAATAGCTTGAGTGCCCCTAGAAATGTCTTTGCACAACTTTGTACAACCTTTCAATGAATCTGTCACATGCAGGAATGTGTTTAGTTTAGTTCTCTCTAAGATAAGGCATGTGTTGCACTGACACTCAGGGCAGGTGCTCCTCTGGCTGACACAGCGTTTAAGCAGCAAAACAAAATAGCGCATTACTGTAATGAGATTACATATGTCTGTAATGTAACAAAGAAATGCATTAGTCTTCTTAGATTCAGAGTTTTCATCCTACTTTCTAATCCAAAAATTATGCCACTTGTGTTGCATAACTTCTTCAATTATCTGCATAATGAGGAGATAAGAAAGAGAAAGAAAAGAGAGAAAGAAAACATCATGAGATGCATCAACGTGCGTGAAAAGGCTCTCTCAAGAATGTGATGGAAAAGTGCAAAGCTCTTTGGTATGTCTTTGTTTTCAGGAAAGCATATGCATTGATATGTAAGGCTGGCAATTATGTAATAATGGATTTCAGGCGAGGTTGCAGAGCTGTGCTAAATAAGTTAATGAACATTAAAAGATATTTTCTACAGGATTAGTAAAGTCATACCTTACATGTCTTTTACAAATTAAAAAGTGATGTTTTATATATATTGTATTTTATCTTGTATCACATATAAAGCCAAATTCTGTTCAGACGAGCACATCACCATTCAAAGTGATATAAAGTTCTGAAATGATGTTCACATCACATTTCTAAGTGCTACATGCTTAATATAATACACTTTAACTAAGCAGCTCAGCTGAAGTGAAGTGAGGACCTGCTCAGCTGAATACATTTTTCTTCATCTACAGAGATATGTGAGGTCAGACAGTGTCAGAAACATGACTCAGGAATTCAAGTTTCATTTAAATTTCCTCTTACTGGCAATATGCTGAACATTATATAATTCATCTCACCATTAACATTTCACAGAATGTGTACCCTACCCTTCAGTACACGTTCCTGGAAATGGCTCTGTACTTTTCTACTGATCTACTGGAGCAACATACACTCACCCAGTACTTTATTAGGTACACCTCTTCAACTGACTGTTACCTAATCAGCCAATCATATAGTAGAAACTCAATGCATTTAGACGTGTGGATATGGTCGAGACGACCTGCTGAAGTTCAAATAGAGTATCAGAACGGGGGGGGAAAGGGCGACTACGAGCGGGTGATGGTTGTTGGTGCCAGACTGGTTGGTTTGAATATTTCAGAAATTGATGATCTACTGGGATTTTCCCACACAAATATTTCTTGAGGTTTATGGGGAATGGTCTGAAAAAAAGTTCTCTGAGTGAAAATGCCATGTTGCTATGAGAGGTGAATGGCCAGATTAATTTGAGCTGATAGAAAGGCAACAGTAACTGCCACGTTAACCAGCAGGATTACACAGCATGTCACAAAGCTCACATCATCTCAAACTGATTTCTTGAACATGACAGCGAGTTCACTGGCCTCAGCTCTGCAACTGTGTGATGCTATTGTGTCATTATGAACCAAAGTCTCTGAGGAATGTCTCCAGCGCTTTGTTCAGACTATGCTGTGAAGAATTAAGACAAGTAAAATATTTCAAGTTTTCAGCTGTTTTAAGATTAAGCAGGTCTATTCAACACATCTGTCAGACCTCTGCACTGGTGTGTGACCATGAATTGTTTTTTTTTAAAAGTCAGTTGGGTGCATTTCAGTTTCAGTATCCATTTACTTTTTTTAAAATTAAGCCTTGACTTTTCTTTTTATCTGTTTATTTAAGCTTGTTTTTTCACCCTGGAAAAAAATTTGGCTTCTATTATGGTTTTCTACAATCTCACCTAAGCAAGGGTGATTGAATGACTAAGGCACTGGACTACAATCAAAAACTCCATGAGGGGTTTTTTCATAATATAATTATTTATTTTCCATTTGTTTTTCCATCAAGTCCTTCACATATTTTTGTTAGAAAAAATGGTAAGCAATAGCTAATAGCACACATTAGCCTTGGTGAAAATTTGATTTGCACTGGTTAAAACGGAATCCACTCCATCTCTTTGACCCAAAAGTCTGTACTGAAGCTGACGGTGCTGAAAAGCAGTGCAAATCTTGTTCATCTCAAACAACCTGTAAGAACTGAATAGCACACACACACACACACACCAGATTGTGTGTGAGTGTGTGCGGTACGTGAATGCTGCACAATGCTAAAGGGACACACAGAGAGGAAGTGAGAGGGTGAGTGAAATAAAGGCACTTGTGTGGTACTTGGCAAAAATGCTGTAGGTTTCAGTGCATCAGTGAAGGTAAGTGTGTGGGAGGATGACGGCACACATCTCCTCCGCGGCCACTGAAAATCATTTTTGTGTGTGAAGATAGAAAAATGGCGCGCATGTCTGTGTGTGTGTGCACGCACGCAGTAGTGCTCGGATCTAAGTACTAGTCAGAGTAGCCGCAGGCGATCTCTATGACTTTCCACAACTGCAGATAATTCTGTTTTTACACACACAGTATTCAGTGCAAAGCATGTAGCATCCCGCGTGTGCAATACATGTACCAAATGCATTGCAGGTGACATTTCAGCACTCATTTTAATCATCACTCAAAGCTGAAAGAGCAAGGTGAAGTGCTATTTGAACCATTTGCTAATTACGTGCATGTGTGTGTGTATTTGAGTGCTTGGTTTGCGTAATGGAGACCTTATGTGCACATGTTGATATCACACTGCAATCCATCCAGTGGTAATTGCAGGCTTGGTGTGAGCTTTCACAGCACGTGGACACACACGCACACACAAATGAATGTAGTTTTGAATGCAAGGGTTTATTTCTCCACCTTTTTTATGTGGGTCAGAGGCATAATGCTAAATACTTTTGCCCTTGAGAGCTCCGTTCTAATGCTGCTAAATATAAGCCTCTCAAACTGTGTGAGAAGGCACAGCGAGGGCGCTCTTTGAGAGGAGAGACGCAGAGACAGAACGAGTTCAAAACGCAGCAAATACAAACTACAACATCGAGGTAGAGAAATGGCGAAATGAAAGAAAATAAAACGAAAAAGAAGTGTTCGGGCAGCCAAAAAAGAAAGGGAGGAGGAGGAGGAGGGAAAGAAGAAACAAGAGGTTCTGTTCCAAGTTTGTTTTCTGCTGTCTGTTAAACCTTGGGAAAAAACCTTCATGCATTATGCAATTCCATGTGACAGAAAGATGGGGATTGGGGCAAACCATGGATACAGACCACATTATCCAGTCATGCCAGAGTTTATCAAGGGAGAGCTCTTGATGCATGAAAATCTGTATGGTGCTGTTTTTGCCATCACAGGGTCTGAAGTGATGAAGGGGAACAATAGTGGGAGTGGAAGAGGACTGGCGAAAGCAAAGTAGCTTTGAATAAATGCAGCATTCGGAGGAAGAAGATGCTCCTGCTTGTCAGATGTCTGGGTGTTTGCAGATCAGCGTGATGCAGCTGGAGAGACAGGATACAGTGCTTTATTTTTTAATTGTCAATTTCCTTTCTTTTGCTGTTTGATAATTATCTTTTTGTCACAATTAGTTATTTTGAGATATTAAAAGAGCTCCATCAGTGGAGCTTAACACCATAAAATGAAGAAATGGCATAAAAATTAAATGCCTTTCAAGTCTTTTAGTGTCAACTCTTTTGTTTTTGCCACTGGTTGCAATAAAAACAGGAAATTGTTCACGAAATTAAACCTGGATTGTACAGAAAACAACAAATCGCCAGTGCTTATATTTCCAGTCTGTGTGCTGGGACGTATCAGATTAGGACATTTGACAGATGACATCGTGACTACTGGTTAGTATTCTCAGTGACAAGGTGGCTATAAAAAAAACCCTGCTGCTTATCATTTCAGAGAACATGATTTTGTCAAATATAATGTTCTCACACCTCTAATAAGATAGCTTCTCCCTCAGGAAACTATCTTTTTAGAGTTATTTCTGTCAAAGGTGTCGGACACAAAAGCTGAACTCCTTCCCTGCTGATCTTTTTGGGCTTGAAGTCATTAAATATGGCCTAACCTGTGAATTCTTTAGAAGACGTTTGCTCTCTGTAACCACAAACCAAACTCTTCCTCCTGTGGTAACATGCGGCTACATCACAACAGCCAATCTGCTCGATTAGATCTCAGAAATGAGATGGAAATGTCAGCTGTAACTGCAGCCAGCAACAACTAGTCCTCTGTTTCTCCGTCGTAAACACTTGTGGATGTGGAAATTGGTTTCCCTCTTTACTCCCAGCTCAGGTGTAGACATGCAGATTAAAATGGTGGAAGGCTGTGGGTGAGCCCAGCAACAGTGGAGTTCTCATGTATGAAAATGGTCCCCATCATACTCCTTGACAGAGCCTTTGTTATGCTAATGTTTCGAAAATTATGATGTTCAGAAAATCCGGGCTTTTCCTGTTCCCATTTATTGCCTTTCTCTATTCTATATTTACCTCCTATTGTTATTCTAATCAGACTTGTCATCTTTGACAAGCAGCCCAAAAGAAATCTGCTCGCACACATGCACACCAATGCACAGAAACATACAACTACATACTCATAAACTGTAAAGGAAAGCTGAAACGAGCGTCTGTCGTTGATCACAACGGCTCTGAACTCGTCCTTTTGTACAGACATTTTGACTTGATTGCAGTTACCTTCTGTATTTTTTGGACACTCGTGCACACATAAGCCTAACTTAACAAAATGATAATATACAAATTGACCAGAAGTTTGCATACTGCTGAGCCTGGGCACAATCCCTCATGAATAATGGAGTCACATATGAAAGACAGAGAAGACTGAGCAGAGCCACTGGGTGAGAGGACAGATTTGAGTGTGACACTGAAACTCTTCCAGTATTTTCGTTCCAAAACCATGGATGTTGTAGTTGCTGTGAAAAGGTGCTTGTAATGCTGCTGTCACTGTATTTTCAGTGCTTATTGTTTGCACTCTGTAGTTTACTTGATTATGTTTGATTAATCCTGTGTGTTTCAGTGCTACCTACTGTGTCTGTTGCCATGGTGTGCTGAATTGCAGTGCATGAGAGCTTTAAACTGTATATAACACATAGATGTGAACACTATGATGTCACCTATATTTTGTTTGTTAACTTTTGAAGCCTGTGGTTGCTGATTTTTCAGAGCTAGAAGTCACCACATTTTGCTGACTGAGTGCATGTGAAGTTTTCAGCAAACTTGGTTAGTGCTTTCCATCCACAGACTGGAAGAGTGTGTATGTCAGATAAGTGTAATAAACATGCTCCAAAATGAACCAACACTACAAACACTGCAGAGAGGCCCAGACTTAAATTACTGGAGGTGAAGCCTAGCTGACAACTATCAGTGGTCTGTGTCAGCATCCACCTGTCAGTCAAAGCAGTCAGACCCAGATAATCCATAACTTTAAACCTTAGTTTAAACAGATGCATTTAAATTAAGGTTCCACCAAACCATTTTTTCCTAAAACAGGCTATAAACCTGTTTATTTATTTTAATGAGGGAATCTATGGGGATTGCATTTAGAGTCAGCCTCAAGTGGCCATTCAAATAATGTAGTTTTTGGCATTGCCATCTTGGCTTCATTTTTCAGCCCCAGAGGTTAACAAAATGCTTTGACCAGTGTAATGTACGCCTTAGTAGCTTCATTTGTGAGCGGAACCTTCTGGAACCTCCTTCTGGAGGCCCTGAGAGGCAGCACTGTTTCTGGTGTGACTTAATAGTTACACAAAGCGCACATAGCAGTGTCTGTTTGCGAAAACAGTCATTTAGAGCTGAAAACGTGCTTATCAATGCTAGAACCAGGTTAAAGTGAAACAAAATTTCCTGCACGCAGTCCAGTATAAATATTTTTCTGGTTAAAATGACTCCACAGAGATAAGCAGAGAATGTGAAGGCAAAAGCACAGAAGACATTCTTGCAGGGAACAGAGTGAAAGTGGCTGCACACTGATTAGGGAAATGATGGGCAAATGTGTACTGTTGGCATGTGTAGATGAGGGGGCTGGGGAACATTGGGAAAAACTCAGGACAGCTGCTTGAGGGTGAGGAAATGGCATGGTCTGGAACTACCAGAAGGACAAGAAGTAAGTAAAATCACAAAAAATTAGCCTTGTACTTTCTCCTTTTCATAGATCAGTATTAGAGAAGGTATTAAACTGTGAAAAGGTGACTGTAATTAGCCTGGCATTAACAATTGTGAAAAAGGAAATACAACCTTCTACATATCAGCACATAAAAAATTCACCTGGTTCTCACCAGATCTTAAAATTGGTTAAGTACAGCCTCAGATGAACAGCAACAAATCACGCTGTCATTATTTATTTAACAAAAAATAAGCCAAAATGCAGAAGCAATGAGGAAAAAACTACAGAGCCTGTGACTCTGTAGCTTGCAGAACCAGCTTTAGCAGTACAACCTAAACTAAAGTAATCACTTTCAGGGACATTTATTTATGCACAGCGCTCTCAAAGCCCCAACATAGCATTTCATTGAGGTTTAAGTCGGCCATTGCAAAACCTTGATGTAGATTTACGGCTGTGCTCGGGATCATCGTCCTGTTCCATGACACAGTTTTGGCCAAGTTTTAGCTGTCGGACAGCGGCCTCACATTTTACTTTAGAACCCTTTGACATCATGGTTGACCCGTTGACTGCAAAGTGCTCAGGTCCTGTGGCTGTGAAACAATCTCAGATCATCCTCCCTCCGTCACTGTAGTTAACAGTTGGTGTGAGGTGTTTGTGTTGATATTGTGTATTTGGAATTTTGCCAAACATGGTGCGGTGCGTTATGGCCAAGCATCTCCACTTTGGTCTCATCTGTCCAAAGGACATTGTTCCTGAAGTCTTGTGGTTTGTTTAGATGCAGCTCTGCAGCTGCTGCCGTGTTCTTTTTCGAGAGAACAGTGTCTCCTGCCAACACTTCCAAACAACAGATTTCTTTTTCACATTTTTTCCAGTTGTCAAGAATTTTAACATCTAACTAACTGAGGCTCGTAGCGTCTGAGAAGCAGCTCTTGTTTTGTTTTTGTTTATATCTTTGCAGTTTCTTTGAGCATTGCATGGTCAGACATTGGGGGTGAACTTTTTCCACTTGTGAATAATCTTTGTCACTCTAAATGATAGGTATACAATTATTTTGAAATGCCCCTGTCTCAGATGTCTTTCCTCCTTTGCTATTGTATTAACACATACCTTCATTTTTCAGATCTGCAAACATAATTAAATGGCATTACTGTTTTATCTTAGTAGGGACTCATAAAACTACACATAACTACACAAATATTGGGGAAATCAGTTTATGTTTAATTTGTCTGGGAAAAAAATATCTGCCCATAAATCAAATTTGATATGTCTTTAAAATCCTGTATCAGTTGGGCAAACACTGCTTCTGCGTTTGGTTTAGTTTTTTGTTTAATAGATAATGACACATTTAATATGTCGTGTGATGTTGTTCACCTGAGGATGTACTTACCTAATTTTAAGACATGCAATGGACCTGATGTTTTGTATTGTGTCTTGATCCTTAAAGCCTTTGAACTGACAAAGACACATGTTTAGTTAGCAGAAGGATCTCAAGGACACTTATACGTGTGGATTGAACTTATAGAGAAGTCTTCCAATTTATAGATAATCCATTCTACTTCCTGTGCAACAGTTATCTGACTGTCAGTGGTGAATTGTTAGAATTATAAGCTACTTTTCATCATCTAAAAGGGGTTGCACTTGTAAAAAAGTTGTAAGCTGTTTGACCAGTGACCATCAAATCACAGTGTCTCGAGTCATGTCTATCGCCCTTTACTTTGTATGTGTTTGTGAAGGAAAGACGGCGATAAACCTAGACAGATCATTGCGTCATCATGTGTATGAGGTGGAGCAGTGAAAAAAGGGCAGGGATAATAAGGGATAATCACAGCTTTATCCTGTCACTGCCAGTCATACTCAGTTGAGGTCTGAAAAATGAAGACAGCAGGCCCCATGCTGATACGCCTGACCAGCTATCTGCTCCCATTGTGATAGCCTGTAAGACATGGTCTAGCCCGCAGATGAGAACCCTAATCCCCCAATATACTCGCACTCTGGTAGATTAGCTGCAAGGTCTCTTCCCACACTGAGCCAGGATCCCTCAGTTTCTTCTTAAGAGGACACAGATGGAAGGAAACTTATATGGAGAGAAGATTATGAGGATATGGAAAGAGAAATAAATAGAAAAAATAGAGACAAAGCAGGAAGAGGACAGGGAGGGGGAGACTCAAAGAATGAGAGAGATGAAAATGCAAAAGAAACAATAGAGAAAATGGGAAAGGAAGAATATTGGGGTCATAGTTAAAATCTTAGAGGATTGAGAGAAGGCAAGAAAGGACTTTTTTTATTTATATCAGAGAAAAACAGTGAAAAAGGGAGATGCTTCTGGTAGCCTACTTTCTCCTCCACAAAGACCTGAGAAAGCTGGCCTATAAACAAAACAAAAAAATAAAAACAGAGTAAAAGCAGAGCAAGAGATACAGAGAAGGATGGAGAGAGTGTGGGTGATGATGAAGCTAAATTGTCATGGTTACCATTGCTAGTCTGTGCGAAGGCTGGCCGTGTATCTGCGTGCGTGTGTGTTTAAAGTAGAGCACTGGGCTTGCAGTGTCAACAGATGTCATGTGATATTTGCAAAAGCCTTATGTAGATTCAGTGTAATCCTTATGAAGGCTTTTTTTCTTTCAATTTGCTTCTTTCCACATTAACCAACGAAGAGCCGTTTCCAGCATTACATCATTTTTAAACTGTGGATAATTGTAAAGGACATCTATCAAGACACGCGTTATAGACACAAACCGTAAATACATAGAGTAGGAATGTAACACTGCATCAAATGTGAGTCACTCTGAGCATTTCACGGTGTAAATGGATAGCTAAATTTACTGTTTTCTCACGATGTGCCCGAGGTGTTAGCGAAGAAAAGTCCTCGCAAATCTGGAACAAAAAAAAAAGGAAGGAATGAATGCATCGGTTTACATTTTCACACTCTGCCTCAAGCTTTACATGCTTTTTATACGTTGTGACGTCAAACCAACATTTAATGCTGCATCACTGATTCCTGATTGTTGTTACTCACAGTGCATCCTGCGAACGAGTGTGTGTGTCTGTTTTCTACATATATTGTGTGTCTGTGTGTGATCTGATGTCTTTTTTTGAAGGAGCTCTCGTATATTTCTTTGTGGAGGGGCTGAAAATTGAAGGTGAAGCTTGACTGAACACCCTGGATACATCTGCAGTTACAGAAAAACATGAGTTTGCAGGTCTTGCCTTTACAGACAAAGCTGATGATTAGATGCCTGTTAACGGCTCCGTTGTCATACAATACATTTCTGAAAAATTAGGTTTTCAACAGGCTGTTTTTCTCTGATGTTAAAATAATAACGATCGCCCTTTCATCCTTTTTGATGCTCGCTCGCTTGTGAAGCAAGAATGAGTGTGCAGAGTCATGCTTACAAAAGCAGGCAAAAGCACATCCCACAATCAACTGTCACTCAGACCCAGGCAGTGTTTTGGTCGTTACTCAAGAAAAGTAATGAAGTGCGTTGCATAATTAAAAGCAGAGAAAGCCACAAGTACTCGTTACATTACGTTTTTGTTTCTCTTTAAAATGACCTGAAACACGTTGTTACATAATAACCAGCTAACAATAGAAATCTCAGGCTACAGGCTCACACACCAACACAAATTCCTATCCTAATGAGGACACACATACCATCTTTTCTTCAGTTTTTACATATGAACACAAAGCCGACAACACGAAGCAAAGTTGAAAACCAGCACAAAGACACTTCCTACAAAGCAAATTCCACAGTCATTCTTTAGAAACATGAACAAGCAGAAATGGAGGCTTCAAGCCTGACTGCTCGTCACTGCTTTTGTTACCTGTTGAAGTTCAGGCTCTAGCTGCTGGGCTGGGGTCAGCAAACACTCATCTTTAAAATCACTCTGGGTTTTTTGGCTGAGTTGAAGAAGGAAAAATCACGTTTGGTGCACAGAAAACTGAAGAACCTTTGTAACACAAATAGTGATATTACTATAATTGTAATGTGATTACTGTATTTAGTACAGTAACTTGTTACATTATAGCCTTACTGAAAAATGTCATGTGATTAGAGCAATGTGTGATTGTGTATCACGTTACACCCAAAACTGGTCACAGGGAGCCCAAAAACGCCAACTAAGATCAACTCAGCCTCTTGATTTTGTTCCCTCACTTCGAGCAAGCACATTCACGTTCTCTTTCCTGTGCCACCTCTGTTTCCCTGGATGTCCTTATAACTTTTTCAACCTCTAGTTGTCAGGGCTGCACATCAAAGACTCCACAGCTACTCCCTGACTTGCAAAGTCACACTAACAGGTTTTGCTGTGCACAGACACCTACACATTTGTGCACAACACATGAATAAATGTGCCTACTTTCTCAACAAAGAAAGTTGTTTGGTCTCTGTGACAGGAGAGGGCAGTTTGTGACACTCATTCATCATTTCTCTTTTTACTACCCCTCTCTGCTACCCCATGTTCTGCCCTCCACTATCTCCGTGTCATCTCATTCCCACACCCTGTTGCGCTATCTCTCTTCAGGTATTTTTTGCACAAATGCCTGCCTGTATCCTGCCATCTCCTCTCACTACCTGAGATCTCTTTTATCCCCCCCTGAATAGTCCTACAAAAAATAAATATGGCCTAAAAAACACAGCAACTGCCTCCGGAAAACAGCCAACATCTGCTCAAAACTAACTGACTGCCAAGTCATATTTTCACATTGCTTCAGTGGATTTCCAGTCCACCAAGACTGTATGAATTAAAGTTAATGTTGGCAGGACTCAGACACCTGTCTTGTGTACTTACGTTTTCATACTGTTACAGCCTAGCCTTGCTCATTTGGAGTCTCCTAAATCAAATCAAATCAGTGCATGTCGGAATTTGTTATACTATATCCCACTTTTGCATGAATACATATGGTATGTGTTGCCTCAAAAATACCTTTCAGATAGACCTCATGATGGCTTTGAAAGCAACCCATAAATGATCAGATTGATTTTCAATCAACATAATGGCACCAGACACCTAAAGCATGGAAAGCAGGTTATGTTTTGCTTTGGGCTGCATGCTGGCAGTCTGGCAGCTCTCATCCACATTGTTCTGATCTTAACAAATTCATTGAACCTCACAAATACTTTCAAATTACCCAACCATGCTTAGCACCATTAGAGTCAGATTATTAGCTTGGAATCAGTTGTTTTGTATTTCTGAATGCTGTTTCACCTCATTACCTTCCTCTAAACTGGAACCTCCTCACAAATCTTGTCACCTGCTTTACTATCTGCTTGTCTGATAATAATATTTCACCCTTTTCATATTTGCACCCCCTTCTTTTTTTCTCTCTCTCTCTCTTTTGGCATGGTTGACCATATGTGTGTCCTTGTGGTTGAGTATTTGCTATTGCTTAAAAGCAGAGATTGTGAAATGGCAATGTCTTCTATGGATTTAATTTGCATTGCTGTAAATGCGAGAGGGTATTTACTGTTGCTGCTTTAGCAGAGTTTTGAAGTTTCACAGAAATTCTGCTGACATGAAGTTGTTGTCAGAATCAAATCATGCAGACAGAAATCCTTGCTGCTTGATTATATAGCATTTTCAGCATTTTCAAGCTTTCTCTATGTATTAATGTCATTTATACTGACAGCAAACTGTGTGTTTTCAGTATATTTTTCCATACATTAACTTTGTTTCAGCTGCATTTTACACACTCAGTACTGGCTGCTAACACTGAAACACTGGAAGCCTTGAAATACTTCTGTGTGACAAAAGTTAAATCTGGAGTGCGGTATTGTATATATGTAAATAAGCATTGGGTATGTGCCAATCCTTGCCGAACAATTTCACACAATGTTGAGTAAGTCTATCTATCTCTCTGTATTTTTTTTTTTTAATATAGTGCAGTTTTAAATTTTGTGTCTGTAGTTGCATTTCCGATGTGGTGCACCTGCCGAATACTGAGCAACAATTCAACCAAGGATTTTTCTCCATGCCGGGCCATCCTGTTCATACAAAGCACCAGACCGCTCATTCTGTAGCTTAGCTCAACTGGTTGATGTAATAAGTGACAGACTAGTTATAAATATCAGTGATATGTTCATCTGTGTCTGTGTGTGTATGCTTTACGGTAGCTTGTATTTTTTCACCCTAAATGTTCCTACCTTGCAGCGTTTAGCTTTGTCTGGTTTAAGAGCCTTTTCTTTTTTTCATCGCTGATATAGAACAAATGCAACAGCCCATCAGGATATTTGTAAGTGGTCTGACTGTTCATTTCATGGCCACATTCATAGTCTGGCACCCTTTACATCAACAAGTAGGGCTGCAAAATAAGCGGTCTGCTCGTTTGCGTGAGCAGCCTGGGATGGAGGCATATTGCTGAATTAATGCTTCAGTGTTCCTGCGGAAGAGAAGCAGGCAGACAGTTGGTTTGTCCATCCATGTCCATCTTTAGTGTTCGCTCACTCTCTCAACTGACTATGCAGCAAGAGATTCGTGCTGCAATGTGTGGGTTCTGAAAGAGCTCTGAACTCCTGTTTGCAATGTGAAAGCTGGGCAAGGTGACCGGTCACACCTGGGCAAAACAACCCTCAGAACACAGTGCAATGACCCACCCAGTGCATCTTTTGTTAGCAAGCAAAGACTGGTTTGCCTGAGCTGAAGAGGAAAGGAATCCTATTAGTGAAGAAGGATTAGGGTACGGCACTGCCAGATTTTTAGAGCCTATGGTGAAAAAAAATAGGACTTTTTACTGATACAACAAGTAAAAAAAAGATATTTGTGAGTGAGAATTACAGTCTAAGACAGAAAGTGATCGACTGCAAGGATAAGCAAAAACATGCACGTGTTGCACACCACACATTTAAACCTGTGATAATATTATTAATCCTTTATTTATTATTTAAAAATCTAATTTCCAAGAGAGACCTGGCATCACTCTTTCAGTGATTGTTTTTAACGTCGCTCTTAATGATCTGTTATTGTATATTTTTCACATACTGGTACGGAATATTGTATTTGTTTAAACTGTTATGTGGTGCATGTGTTTTTGAATTTTTGCTGCCATGATGCCAGGTCTCTCTAGATTTTTAATCTCAATGAGATTCAGTGAGACTTATAATATGGTAGTACTGTGTAAAAGCACAGTACTAGTATATTATCAACAACCAACAACAGGTGCCTATTTACACAGCTAGCAACTACCATTAAAAAACAACATTAGCATTCATTTGAAGTAATATACTTGGCAAAATTAATTCCATTATTCATTCTCTTTTATAACAGTTTAATCTGAAAGCATCCGGTGTCCATTAACTACTGAGAGAAATATGTGGCTCTGTTAAATGCTGGACTATGTAAATTGAGTGACATTTTTAACGCTTTTGCAATCAAAAAAAAAAAAAAGTCACACAGCACTTTATTCTGCAGACTTTAAGCACTTTATCTATCATGCACACATGCACAAACATCAAACTCATGGATGTATCTGAGGCAGTTTCGTGTGCAGTATCTTGCCTGGGGACTCACAGAATACATACTGGATGAGTTGGGGATCAAACCACAGATTTACTGATTAGTCAACACCTCGCTGTCTCTCCTGAGCCCATAGCTGCTAACTGTGTGCCTGCTGTTTGTAGCTGAGCAGGCTGAATACTGGGAAATTTTTTTTGTATCGTTGGAAAAGTTGGAAAGCTATGACAGTGAGACAAATACAAATTAACTCTGTATTACTGAGGGGAGCCCTCTCAAACTGCAAACAATCCCCATGTCTTTTTATTATAAAATATTTATAAGTGTAGCTTTGATATATGTGCTTTGATAATAAGGTACTGTATATTACTATGTTTCAAACATACCTTGTTCAACAAAATTAAGTGAATACTTGATCATCACAGTGTTACACAAAACTTCATGGATGTCAGTCTGTTCAGTTAGGAAGCATAAACCATTGTGAATCCATTTTATCTCCTCCTAGTGCAAATGAAAGTGACTGGAGAAGCAACAAGACAAGCACCAAAAAGGAAGTGGTTTAGCAGGTGATCTTTTCCTGTTTCAATTTTCTCAAGTTTTGTGTTTTGCTTGTGTTCACGTCACAATCAAAGAGATGGTACATGCAACCCATTCAGGATTTACAAGCAATCTAGCTCCTCCAGAATGGCACATCCATCCATCGCAAGAAGGTTTGTTCTGTCTCTTAAAGAGATGTGCCATTACATGAGTAGAGCTGGGGTGACAGAGTGACATTAACCTGGTAGTAGGGCCAGTTTCTGCTCCTTTGTGCGAGGAAGGAGAGGAGGCACAAAATTGCTTCCAGCATGTGCATGTTCCTAATCAGACTCTGAGAAATAGCCTTTATGAGGGTGGCTAACAAGTGCTAACATCCTTAGTGGGTCCTGTGCTCACACTTCGCAGCTCAATCAGCATTCACCAGAAAATCCCAACACTGGTAAGTCTGCCGCTGGTGCTCTGTCCTTGTGTTACAGCATGTGTCCTGATAAAACTGCACACTCTTGAGACTGTGCTGCAACAGTAGCAAACCTTCTTGCAATGCCACATATTGATGTGCAGTCCTGGTGGAGCAGGACTACCTACTGATTACTATAAAGAGACTTCTTTGTTAAAAGCTGGGGAAAACCAAGACTACTCTTTAAAATTTCAGTTCAGAGGTTTCACTGTGATTAAAGTCAGGGTTTTGTGGAGCAGCAGGAAGTTACTTTTAGTGAGGTCACTGTGGGGGAAAAAAGGATTGAAACCACATAATTCTGATGACAGCAGGAGACATGTAGGGGATAACAATTCAGTTGGAAACCTTCCTGCGAATGTCAGTGTGAACACGGCTTTGGAGTAGCTGAAAAAAATTAATGATAATGGAGTGGATATGACAACCACTTCCCTAATTGGTGTGCAGTCTTGATTTTCTCACAGCGAGAATTAGGGGGAGAAAAACATGGCAGAGGAAGGGTAACAAGCCCATTCAGTAACATCGAGTGTTGTTAGCTGTAGCTGCAGCTTTGTATGAAACACCACACTTCCTAAAGCACTGAACATTGCACTGCTATCACATCAGAAATGAATAATTTATTTAAACATAAACCTTCAAATACATGCTTCAACAAGTGTCCTCCACTCTGTCTTCCCACATGCCCTTCAGCCTAACTGTATTTTATTTTCCTTCAGTTTGATGTTGCCTTCAAGGGATCATCAAGAAACTTGAGTTCAATGCTGTGGAATATAAATAAGATAGCAAACACATAAATTCCTGAATTGTTTTTGTTGCTGGGCAATCTGAAAAGCTATGTAATGTTTTAAAAAATATAGAGGTGGGTCTGTAACAAAGATTTTCTGAGGCGTATACTGACAAATCAGTATTCATTAAGTAACACTGTTTGTGTAACCTCGGTATGCTGTCTGAGGAAGCTGTGCACGATTAATATTCCCTCAGCAGTCACACAAAATGTCATTTGCTGTTAGAAATAAGAAAGAATTAAACCAGGAAATTTGTATTGTCTTAATTAGGATATTTGTTTGTGCATCTTCACTAAGTATTTAGTTGTGAGGTGTCTCGAACAGATTTAGTTGTCCTCTTACCAGAAATGATGGTTGTGCTAGTTTCTGCAGTTTGTGAGCATTTGTGAAGTTAGAACTGAATTCTTCTGAAGTGAAGATGACAATTTAACATTAATGAATAAGAAAAAAACATGCGTAACATCAGTGGCTAAACAGAAAATGCCAGCTGGAGGTATTGATGCATGGATGGATATTTATTGTGTTAGACTAGATTCCAGCATGGTGACCTTTAAAGACAACGAAAATGCTATAATTGTGGATGTATTAGTGATTAAGATGATGGTATTCTAATTTATTTAATCCTTTCAGTGACTTGATAGCACCGTGATTTGATTTGATCTTTAATTGTAACTACTTGTCCTTATTTATATTAAAAAAAACATCCATCCCTTAGGTTTACCAGCTTATTACTGAATGTCACAAACACACCTTTTAGAACAGGTTTCTGGAGGTCTGAATGTGCACATCACATCTGATGTTCTGTGAGCCAGCACAACCACCTTCAGTGTTGTTTTTTACAGTTAGCTCAGTGTTACATGCTCTTTCCTTGTATTTGTTTCCTCTATCCACTTTTCCTATTTTCTGCTCCTCTCTCTCACTGATCTCTTCTTTCTTTCTCATGGCATAATTGATGACTGGGATGGCGGTCCCGGTAGTCTGTTTTTCTGCAGCTTTACTTGTTAGCTTAGTTTTCTTTCTTCAGGGCAGGAGGTTCTGGGTCCAAGACCCCATTGTTTCTCTGGCCCAAACCCATTTCACCTTGTTTTTTTTATTTTTTACGCTCTTTCTCTCTCCATTTAAATAAAAGAAGTCTTTTGGTCATGGAGATAAGTTGATGGCCGTAACAGCTGCTGTGTCCTGCTTCTACACGCTGAAAGTTTTTGCTACATTTTCGAGATGGCAACCATTAAGGATTAGAAATGTATACTGCTCCACTCTGACAATTAGTCAGTCCACCATTTGCGTTCTCATAGAGTACTTAATGTAGCCATATAATTGTCAGCACAAATGCGCGTAGGCACTTAATGGTGTGAGCATAAGTATGGAATTATGAGATTCGAGACACAGTATGTGTAATATGTACAAATAGGGATGCAGCTGTCTTCTACAGGTTTTGCTAAAGTTTAAAAATTGCCAAATAACGTGCTGCACCCAATTAGCGCATGCTGTTCTTTATAAGGTCTGTGTCACGCTGCGTACACATCCTGCTGCCCTGCAGAGATGTCTTCCTTTTTGTGGTCATGCTAGTGGCAGCCAGAGCACTCGTAAACCACGCACGTGGCATGCTTCCTTGATTTGTTATAAAAACAAAAGCAAACAAAAGAAAATCTTTTTTGCACTCCACACTAGAAAGAAAGCTGCTAAAACTAATTTGAGAATTGTAGATTGAGCCTCTTGATAGTTTTAATTATGTTGTTATAGACCTCTTTAATCTGTAATCTCAGCTTCACAATGATTATTTGCCAGCACCATTTGCAAGTCTCTTTGCCTCCTGCCTTGTTGGCTGCTAGCTACTGTATCTATCATCAGTGGTGCTGTCTCCTCCAGTCCTCTACATATTCTCCCCACACTCACTTCACACAGCCAAGTCACAGGAATACATTAGAAGAGTTTTATCATGATCCTACTGTAGAAACACTACAAAGGTAGTTCCTTGTGATGGCTTAAATCTTTGTATTGCCTTGCAACCTAAATAATTACCTCACTACACATGTTCCTGGCAGACAGATGCTCTCTTTCAGTTTTATAGCAACACCTAAGTTCAGTTCAGAGAATCAAAGAAAGACTGCTTTCATTTCCTCCTCTCTAAAGCTCTGCCACAGCCTCTGTGGATTCTGACCATATGCTTTAAACCAAATACAAGAAAGCCTTTCCTTTGTAGTGTTGCTTTCTCAATGAAACTCACTGTGATCCAAGTTTTATGACCACCAACAGAGGCTTGATAGAGCTTTTTAAGTTTGGGCATCAGACTGAAATTTACATGTAACTGCTTTACCTGTTATACTTGTATTTCTTCATGTGAAAAAAAAGAGTTTTATATATCAAGTCAACATCTCTGCCTCAGTAAAACGACAAGAAGCTTGCACTATGAGACAGGTGGGTGTCACCTCAATCTCTGCAGGAGACATCACAGGATAGGATGAATGAGTACAAGTCTCTGCCTGAAAGCAATACAGCAGGGTGAAATCTGCCATGTGCACGCATACATGTCAAGTCAGTGCACAAGAGAAGCTAGAGAAAATCCAGACCCAAAGAATGACCGTAACACACTTACATACATAACAAAACTTTATAAATAAATAAATAAATACTGAATAAATGTGTCATACAGCCATCAAGTCCACAGAAATGATGTGCACATAAGGTCAGTAACTGACAGCAGCTCCAGTCTGACACATAGCTCTACCTACCCACACCTGTCACTCACTCTAGCATCAGTACCAGTACTCAGTTCTGAAAAATCAAAACTTTATCGTGCATCCTGTTAAACCTGATAAAATTCATTTGTTAAGGGTATGGAGTTATTTTACCATATGTATAGGGTGATGAAACTCTGCCAAAGTGCTTGTTGTGATGTATTTAAGTATTAACTACCCACCAGCTGCAAGTTATTACAGCTGACAATCTACACAAACCGCAACCACAAATAAGAGTCAGATTTATCTTATGATACTTGTTTTAAAAGATTTTTTTATTCTTTATCTATTATTCATCTATTATTCAGTCGCACGCCAGCTCTTCTGATGTCGATCCAGGATCACTTGCACTTAGCACTATACAATATACTATCATTAAATGAATTTCCTCGATAGCTCAGAGAGACAGGATAGCAAACATTAGGACTGCTTTGAAAGGGAAAAATTTCCACTAAGAAGAAAAATGTCTGGGACTAGAACTCTCTTCAGGCAAAATGAATTTACACTTTTTGCTGAATTAATCTCGATAAATAGTTAGAACTCTGTAGTAGGTCGTCTTCATTTTCATGCTAAACTTTGAAGGTGATTGCAGGGATGCAGGAGCAACACTCACAACCTGCACACCCCTGCTGCATAGCTTTGCAGCACTCAGGTGACATTATGCTGCAAACAGATAATTTGTGGTGGCACACACGCTACTACATGTCACACTGAGTCCTCTATTGGTAATTCTTACTCCGTAACACAAACCTCAGCCTTCATCTGCCACACTAAGGGCAATGAGCTTTGGTGCATTAGCATCGTCCCACGCTTTTGGCCCTGGGCCATGCATATTGTATGAGCAGGTAACCTACATATACCCATGCTTCTGTCAGCAGAGGTCCCCTGATCAGACAGGTTCAGTGTGCAGAGTTTAATGGTGTCCTGGAGTGTGTATTATAGTGTTTAGTCAATTTATTCTCCTGTCAAAAGAGATCAAGGTCCTGCTGCTTTGACTTAAAAGTGCTTTTCAAACAGCTGCCAGATGCTTGGGGTGTGCGCTCTTCAAATGAGTATTGGAATGTAAAAATACTGATATATACAGTGATGGGTGATGGGGTGCGATCAGTGTGAGCTAAAGCGTTTGCTCATAGATTTTAAGCATTTCAAGAAAGTCATATAAAATGGGTTTGATTGATCTTATCTTTCAGACTGAGCTTGTTAACTTGTGTGACATAACCAGTCCATCCATGATTTTATGGAGTTGCAGTAAAATATGAACGGAAAAACTGGATAGACGCTGACAAACAAACTGTCGCTGATGACAAGGAATGGGAGGTGTTGGTGTCGGGATTTACTAGCAGCATAAAATCAGCCAAATGATGAGGGGAAATTTTAATCAAGGCTGAGGGAGAAACAGTCATGAATAATTTTGGCTTTGCACCATGTTTAACTGACAGAATATTCATCGAGGCTGATCAATACTTAAGCGCACAGTTTAAGCTTTCTGTTTGACAAAAATGTTTGTGGTCTCTCTCTCTTGGTGTGTGTGTCCCAGATTCTTATCGGGGAGGTGACCAGTTTTTTTGTGAAGACAGAAGGCGCTCAGGAGAAGACCATAGTGACGGCTGACTGCTGTTACTTCAACCCTCTCCTCCGTAGGATCGTACGTTTTCTGGGTCAGTCACAGTCTTAAGGATCAGAGCTTCTTCTGCTTTAACTAATAAAGCCTCTCTTCTCTGGGGTGAAGCCTCATTAAGGCTTACACCACTACTTCTCTATCTTACAGTATGTAGACTAAACACAAAAAGCCCTTGTCCTTAACATGAGTCTCCTGTGGACGCATTTTTGTTAGCCTTATTTTTATGTCCCATTCTGTTGATGCTCTGTGATCTTTTTCACCACATCCGTATGACAGACTGAGGTTCTGAAGCATAGAAGCAAAGATTGCTTCTGTCTAGTCATTTGGTGCGAAACACATAAAATCAACAATAACAGCTGAAATCCCAGGAGAGTGCTTGTTTTCTTGTACACACTCCCTCACTTTCACTCTGTCTGCCTTTCGCTCAGGTGTATACTCTTTCGGCCTCTTTACCACCACCATCTTCGCCAATGCTGGTCAGGTGGTGACAGGAAACCAGACGCCTCATTTCCTATCTGCCTGTAAGCCAAACTACACAGCTCTGGGCTGCCAGTCTCCCCTGCAGTACATCGCAGAGCACCGAGCCTGCACAGGAAACCCATATCTGGTGGTGTCCGCCCGCAAATCCTTCCCCTCCAAAGATGCAGCGCTCAGCTTCTACTCAGCCATCTACACGGTGGTAGGAAACTTTCTTTTTTGAGTCTGGGTGAAGGGAGATGCACCAGATGAGATATCTGATGATCTGGTTTTACTTTATATTAAGGCAACTTTTATGAAGAGTCTTTAGAAGAGCTATAACACACAACAAAGCACCTGAAAAGTTTCTGATAAGTGGCTTAAAGCAGACTAATATTGTTTATATTGTTTAACATTAGATCATTTTTATTATTATTCAAGTCTAGCTGAACGCTGAGTTATAAGCTGCTGAGCTTGGCAAGCAAGGTGCATCCATAGACTGTATAGGTGAATTGCACAGACACATACACCTGCTAATTTGTGCCCGATGAAATATAGATGAAATACTATAATTTTACTCATCAAATTTGGAGCATAGGCTACTTGGACTGGCTGTGCAATTAATCATACATATCTGTCAAATAATTACAGTAAAAATGCTTCAAAAGGAAGTAAAATGAAAACATGGCTGGTTTCAGATAGTTGAGGTAAACACTAGCAGACAGCTCGAGCCCTCAGCCACCTGTAATTCAACAGTCTGTAATTTAAAAAACTAATAATAGAATAGACTACCCCATATATTTGTATATGTATAGATGTCCAAACAGGTTTTTGTACCAGTTTGAAAACATGGTTATTTTTTTCCACTGTTAAGTATTTTTCAGCTGCTTGGATCTGACACACTAAATCCTGGCAGCACATCAACCCTACTCTCCGCCTACACTGGCTCCCAATAAAGTGCACTGATATAAATATGAGATCTTCTACAAGTCCCTCCACAGTCTTGGCCCTATGTACCTCTATGAACCGATCTTCATCTCATGACAATCACCTCCACCCTTCCTCCCTTTCAACCTGTTTGTGTGGCAGGTCTTAACCACAGGCACTGGAGGGCTGGTGTGGCTTGTTTCCCATCAGTGACACTGAAAAGAATGAAAGGTTCACACGCTGCAGAACTCCAGTTTTCTGATTTATTGCATCTAGAAGTGATGTTTTGAGCACACCAGCGTTCTATGAAATGCCTCTGAGCTCAGTTGCTGGGTGGCTCTGTGGTTTGGATTTTTACACTAAACAACACTGCATGAACCATTTCTTTACCCATGCTCTAACTTACACCACTGATTGTGCTGACTGCATCCATTATAGTTAGTTAAAGTTCTTTTCTTCTTTAAAATAAACTGTATTTAAATTGCTGTTTGTGTGCATCTTCCCTTTTGTCATGGCCATGTGGCTCTATACCCCATCCCAGAGTCACTTGCTCCTCAAACACGGGGCAGCTGTCCATTTCCATCTCCACGTTGGAGATCCTGGGGTACAGAATCATATGTGTCGGGATTTAAGCACTAGCCAATGCTACCACTTTACATCAGCTATGACAAATATAAGTTTTAGCCTGGCAGTTCTTTCAACCACATTTTAAGGTATGTGCACAAATAAAAAACAGAAGTAAAACTCCCGATTATCCCTAGATAAATCTACATTTTAGGAACATACTGAAATAAACATCAGCTTGAACACAGTCTTTACATAGAGCATAGCAAACCAAAAATCATCTTTTCTTAAAACAATCCCTCTGCAAACTGGCAAGTTTTATACCCAACTTTCGAAGTTTTGAATATTCAGAATTAAAAAATATGTTCATGTAAGAGATTATAAAGTAAAAAGCGTTCACTTAACTATCTAAGTTGGACAAAAAGAACGCACACCCTTCTGCCTCTTTTCTCTGTATTTACATTAACTTGCGCCTGTCATTTTAGAACCTTTAAACCAGCTGTGGTGGTGTTATTATGCTGCTTTCTCTGCGGATAAACCACTCAGCTGTTCAAAAATCCCTGCAGAGTGCGGCCTCTTGTGGTTTGCTCAAGCTGTTTGAACTATTAAGCTAGTCAGTGTCTAGAATATTTTTGCATTATCTCAGCTTGCTGCTTGAGCTTTCAAAACATTGTTCAACTCTTTACTTTGTTAAGATAACATAGCATTTTAAAAATGTACCTAATTCAGTATATTACTGCTTTACAGATGTATGTGACTCTGGTGTTCAGGACAAAAGGGACCCGCCTGATGAAGCCCACATTATGCTTGGTGCTGCTGTCTCTGGCTGTGCTGGTTGGGGTGGTGAGGGTGACTGAACACAGGAACCACTGGAACGATGTTCTGGCTGGATTCGTAACGGGTGGTGCCATTGCTGCCTTTCTGGTAAGAAGGAGAAAGGGAGGGAGGAAACAATGAGAGGGGTAGTAAAAGAAAGTAGGGTGAAAGAGGCGATAGATCATAGCCTATTTATACACCTCCAGATAGGAACACAGTCACCTTATATGCTGTCAGTTGCTATAAGCTGCTTACAGCTGCTTCTATCTCTGCAAGCTGCTCAGCAACCCGCCTACATCCTCCACCCTCCTTATTTTCATTCTGTGCCTGACTTAATTAATGCCATGTCTGCTGTCATCGATGCCTGCTCTGTTCTGTAGCCACCAGGCCTGGCTGTCAAATATAAATTACTGTCAATGGACATCACAATCCTCTCTGACTAAACTGACTGAATGTTCTGTTAATATTTGTATTCTTGTATTTAAATGTGTGATTTAAAGGTAGAATTTTAATTCACATTTATTGCATTTCCATTTTACAGTTACAGAGAACAACTGTTGCAAAAATAAATGAATAATGTGGTCATGGCTGTGTCACCAGCGTGCTTTTCCTATGTCACTGTCCTTTGTCTGTTTGCATTTTAGTTCCATTTTCTTGTCATTCTCGAGTTTACATGCTGTTTTTGTGGATGTCATACTTTCTGTGCCTTCACCATCATAAAAACTCAAACTGCGATCTGTTCCACTCCATTTTCTGTGTGTGGGACATGTTGAAGGGAGAAATGTGGTAAAATACGGTTACAGGAATGATGGTGGGAGGATTTACTGATGATTAAGGCTACAAAAAGGATGTACTTCCATACATGACTGTAAAAGAAAAAAAAAGTGTGGACTAAACAGAGTCTTTTATATTGATAATTCAAATAATGTCATTTAGTGTTGGACCTCTTGACCCAAATCTATTTTCAACAAAAAAAAACCTCTAGGATCAGTATTAACTTCAAAGATCAAAGTCGTTTCTGTTGTGTGTCCCTAAGAATATAAATTTCTTTCCATGCCTCCCCCCAAAATTCATTGCCTATCCCTCTTTCTTTTATCTCAGTCTCTCCCACTTCACTATCTGTTTCCATGCACACTTCAGCATTTCATGCAGCAGAAAATCATCCATCTCTATAGTGGAGTGGAGCGAATTTCTCCCTTCCTTTTCCCTTTACACCTTTTTTGTCTGCTCTCTACCAGGTGTCATGTGTGATCAACAATTTCAGGCCAACCCAGATAGCAGCGCCAACTCCTCCACCTCCACAGCGCTCAGAGCCCCCCGTTGGGCTGCCTCTTCTCAGCCTGCCCCGCGTGGAGAGTCCACTTGAAAAGTTAAGTGGCCTCCAGGTAAGGGATGGGGGAAACGAAATGTAACAAAACAATCAAAACAATGTTTTAAAAACACATGTACTTGTTTTTTTTATCGAAAGGTTTGGGCATTTTCATTCCATGAAAAATCAGTGAGTGCCTCCAACCTGACCTCCTCAGAATCAGCTGTAGTGTCTTTTAGAAAAACTATATACATTTTTAACATTATAGAAAAAAATACTTGACATATTACAGGCCATCATATTACATATTTTCAGTGTTTGTGATCTTTTTTTGAGCTTCAGATCAATTTTACACCCACTTTGAGTGCTACAGTCTAAACCCAGATCTTATCTATTGTTATGCATGTTTTCTCTTATTTCTATAACCAGCTTTGAGCGTCAATATCATGGGATGTAGTCTGTAATGTAGAAGAGCAGAAAAAAAGCATTTACTTTTAAGGGTCATATCCACAAGTGATCAAGGTGGCCGGTCACAACAAGTAGAATATAAAAGGTCTTTTGTTTTGATACCAGGTTCATTTTCCAGCTCTGATTCCTTTGTGTTGAAATCCTTTACTAATCATTACTAACAAGTAACCATTTTTTAAAATTGAACACCCATTTCCTTCAGAAATGCCTTAATTCTTCATCGCATAGATTCAACAAGGTGCTGGAAACACAGTTGCTGCAGATTTTTACTTGGCTGCACATCAACATCCTGAGTCTCCCATTCCCCGCATCCCTAAGGTGCTTTATTGGATTGAGATCTGGTAACTATGGAGACCATTGGAGTACGGTGATGTCATTGTCATGTTCAAGCCATCAGAACATAGCTGCTCGGCTCACAAAGGAATAGACGTGGTCAGCAAAATACTCAGGCAGGCTGTGGTAGTGAAACAATGCTCAATTGGTTCTAAGGGAGCCAAAGTCTGCCAAGAAAATACTCCCCAAACCATTACACCAGCAGTCTGAACTGTTGATCAAAGGCAGGATGGATCAGTGCTTTCATGTTGTTGATATATTATTCTGATTCCGTCTGAATGTCGCAGCAGGAATCAAGACTGATCAGACCGGGCAGCATTTTTCCAATCTTCTGTTTCCTGTGCAATTTATAGGAGTTGCACACTAGGTGATCTTCTGCTGCTGTGGCTGATCTGCTTTGAGGTTTAACATGTGTTCAGATATGCTCTTCTGCATAGCTTGGCTGTGATTAATGGTTATGAAAGTTACTGTTTACTTTCTATCACCTCGAAGCAGTCTGACTATACTTCAGGACGTCGGCGTGACCATGTGTACATGGATCTAAATGAACCCAGTTATTGCTATGTGATTAAATGTTTGCATTAATGAACAATTGAACAGATTTACCAGTGATTGTATGTGCAAAGGCTGGATTGCAATTTGACATGAATATACAACAACCATATTGACAAAACAACACGCACCCAGAGACCTGTGGAATTGATATTTTCATAAAGCATATGTGCAACAAGACAACCTATTAGAGAGATCAGCCAGCTTGGACAATTTTCATACATCAGTATGAAGGAGCAACTTTGTAAGGCTTTGTTTTTATATACTAAAAAATAAAAGTCAGCTGATTTGAGGGGTCAGATTTTATGGATCTTTTATGGAATGATCCTCCTGTCTTGTTTGACTCATTTGTCTGAATGTGTACCAGATGCTCTGATCTCTGTCTGATATCCTAGCTTTGTGTGCCCATTCTCTTGTCTAGACATCATCACTGTGCATGTTTTTTACTGTTATTATATCAGTCTAGTCAAGTTCATTTGCCCTTTTCTCTAAAATTTAACTCCCCAAATATTTTAAAATGTGTTCTGATATGAATTTTCTCTCTCCTCTTCCCCTCCCTTTCCTGTGTCCTCCCATTAGGCTCCAGGGCTACCGTATTCTGAGATCACATGACCATCAGCCAATCCCGTCCCCCGCCCCTCCCGATGTGCTCCTCCCCTCACGACGTTGCCTCACCAGCGCAGTCTAGACCTGCCCACTGAGTGCCCCCCGCCCTGCCTCGCCCACCCTGAAGGACGAAAGCCTCTCAGACGAGTCAAATCCACCCAGGTCTGAAGGTCCACCCGTCACATGAGACAAACCAGCAAAAATCACACACGGCGAGCCTGGCCAAAATTCGCCATCTGCTAAGGACCAGACGGAGACAGAGACCTGCCCTCCTTACCTTGCACTGTCCTGTTTGTCATCCACGGTGGCCTACCTTCTCCTTTGGGTGAAAAAGACCCATTCCATGACTCGCCAAAGCCAGAGCTGTTAAAGCAATACTGTTTCCTGCTTTCTTGTCCAGTTTTTCCACAAAGACTATAAAGACTGTTGGCTGGTGATGACTTGATATTTCAAAAACAACAAAAAAAAACCAAGTAAAAAAACAACTCAGCAGCGCTGAGGGTTTGGGGATAGAAGAAAATCCCGGGCACAAGTGAATTGCCCTCAAGACCATTTTATAACACTCAGGATGATTAAATAGAAACAAGCAGAGGACAGGAATAAGAACAAAGACCTTTATAATAAGAATACAGGTACCATCGAGAGTATTAACCTTTTCTTTTGTCCTCAAAGTCAATAAGAGATGCTGTCAAAGAGAAAGCACTTTTGTAAATTATAGCACAGATGAACCAACTCAGTGTTCACGAAACTGTGTTGTATCCTATTTTCTTTTATTTTATATTGTGTGACGTGATAGAAGAGAGATTTATACACACTACAGCTGTGCTCGTGATGCCACATGTGTTTTGTGGCATCATTTAATTCATCCTCGAAGTGAACAGCATTTGATTTTCACCAACTTTCCAAATATCCTTATTCCTTTCTATTCAGGTGTGTGTTCTAAATGTACTGTAGGATTAATCTCCATCCTGTGAAACATTATGGAGAGCTCTGTGATTCGACATACTGCCTGTTCCAATGTGAAAGTCTGTAAAAACAAATCCCTTTTGTCTGTTTCCCTCGCCCCCTTTTTTAACACTTCCATGCATCGTCTTTTATTCCAGAGTACATTTATCTAAATACTGGACACCTGTATGATGTTTCCTACATTTATATCAGCTGGTGTTTCCAAAACTAGTCTGTAATAAGAGTGGTTATGACATCAGTTTGCTGCAGTTCATGCATCTGTCCTGTCTAGTTGTTCCTAGCTCCATCAGTGTTTCCTCTCACCGATTCTCTAACAGTGATGGCACAGACCAGTGTGTAAGACAGAGGTAAGCCCTCTGAGCTGTGTATAGTTTTGTACAGTATATAGGTTTTTTTACACAGTATATACCGCATTATGTTTTATTGTGTGAAAAATGTGAAGCTACCTGAAGCTGTCTTGTACGAACATGAGTAGTAGCCTGATCTAAAGCAGGAATGTAGCGCAGTGGAGAAGTGTGTGAAATCTAAGAGCATAAAATTGGGGTGTTTGGCTCACAACTTGCTTGCTTCTGCTCAGTTCAAAAGGACACTCCAGGGAGGGTATACTACTCTACACACTGGGTTATATAAAGAAGACGTTGTTAAGGTTTTATTAAGCGTGTGTGCGCGTGCGTGCGTGTGCATATTTGTGTGTATGTTTATAATGAGCACATTGTATGGCAGCATAACTGTTAATTTGGCAATCTGTTTTCTTAAGTTAAACTGTCAAAAGTAGCTGCTATAATTACACACTTGTGCATGTGTGTAACTGCAGGCCTTCGAAGGACCCCTGCCAAGGCTTCTTAACAATGCCTGTTATAGCAGGTGCTCATTATAGCTCTGTGATTACCTACGGTGAAACTTTTCAGTCTGAATTTTTTTTGTAAATAACTGAAGAGATAGAGAATACCATAACTGTCTAAATAATGTTATTTTCATGTTGAAATGTCACTGTTTTGTATTTATTTACCAAAATAAATCACAATTATAACACACCGCTTGGTGAATTACATTTTCTAATTTTCACTTTGTTTTGTGTGTGATTTAGTTGAATTCCTTGCTACCGTTAATGAGGATATAGATTTTATGTTTTACTCTTTTTTTTGTTACATGATCTTATTTGAAATACCGGACATTCAGTACTGGTGAATGCTGCACATGCAAGTGATGGTTTTTGGATAATTTGTTTCAGTTGGGCAGCTAGCAAGAATGGTAAATGGACCGGTTCTTATATAGCACTTTACTACTCTGCCTGAGCACTCAAAGCACTTTATATAACTTGCCATTCACACAAATATTCACTATGCTTTAGTGCTTTTTATATAACATTAACATACATTCATACTCTGTGTCAAAGAGCAACTTGGGGTTAGTATCTTGCCCCATTACAAGAATTCTGCATGCAGTCTGGATCAAACCACCAACCAACCACCAATTAGTAGATGACCCATTCTAGCCAAACCCAACTACCCCCAGCTACAGCCAACCCTGAGTCCTGGGTTCAAATCCACAGGCGGCTGAGGCTTTTCTGTGTAATTCCACCCACAGTCTAATGACATGCACTGGGTTAGGTTTATTAGCAATACTAAACCAGCCATAGGTCTCTCTCTGTGTTAGCGCTGAAACACCTGTCCCAGGTGTACCCTTTAATTGCCCTATTTTAGCCTCCCCATGACCCTGAATTAGACAGCTGAAGAAAATGGACAAATGATTTCTGTTAATCTTGACAACGGTGACCAGAAAAAGCAATCTCCTCCTTCACTACAGCCATGAAGCGTCTCTGTGGTCTTCCTCTTTTCCTCTTCCCTGACAGCACCCTTTATTTTGCTTTGACTTTTTTGGATTTTTATAGAACAAAGTAAAGATACAAAGTGCTAAAGAATAAGAATGTACAAATTTGAAAAATGCAAAAATAACTTCACTGGAACTTAAAGCAATTTCAAATTCAGTGGAAACAAGCAAAAACAAGTACACGTGGTTTAAAGAAGCAAAACAATACGAATAAATCACACTTATCTGACAGAGTTCTTCGTGCAGGGAATTACACAGTCGTGCTGCTGAGAGTGCACAGGCTTGATCACCTTTAGTGACCTGACGAGTCTTTGGCATTACTTATAAAGGTCATGTTGGAAGATCTCAGGCAAGATCATATGGAGTCAGCAGTTTGTGGATGCAGAGAGCATCCACTGTGCAGGGATTTAAAAACCAGGAATAATATTTTTTAAACCATTTTAAGCCAGTGAAGGGCTACAAGGAAAGTCTTTTGATGCCAGTGTATGTTATCATGGGCGATGCTGGAATAATCAAGTAGTACAGGCTGAAATAAATGAATCTACTATCCCTCCTCTTTACATGCCCAAATCATCTCAACCCATCATGTGACAAATTCAATAAAAACAGCTGCAGTGGTGTGCTGACTTTGCCCCTGAAAGAATTTCTAAAAACTCATTTTTTCCCCCTGGAAATTGTACTAATATCACCATTTTTGCCATTATGGAATTGTACCATAGATTTGAATATGAGTGCCATGTCTCTCTATTATAATGTCTCTGACTAAAATGAGCCAGATCCACAGTGGTTATCCAACCACAGGGCACTGCTACAGGTGTCTAGAGTCAGAACTAGATGGACAGAATATTAGGCTGGTGATTTTAACATTGCAGCTGATTGGTGTTAGACATTTTAAATGAAACACCGGCGTGACTGATTACAAGAATTCTAGCCGGGACAGTGTGACTGTGACCCAGCATGCCACTAGATGGAATTCAATTTTCATTTTTCCTGCTGCTGTATGTCATGACATGCGATGATCTGTGGGAAAGATCTGTCTGTGCTCAGGTTCTGGAGTCATGATCCAGTTTCACACATCTGCACAATACATACTACAAGTACTCAGTGTATTGTACAGCACACTGTTTTGCTATTTCGACACAAAAAGACTTTATATTAGAAATCAGGGAGGGCTTGACTCAAACTGTGATCTTAGATTCTCACTATGCTTCACAAAAAGGGTTTCTCTTATCTGAAGTGTTCCTGGAGATACCACAACAAACACAATTAGTCTGCATCTGTGATTGCTTCACTCATTTCCTTTTTTGGAAAATAATAAATAAATATAAAATAATAAAATTCTCATCAACATCACATTCTGAAAAGCCGACTGTTACTAATTTTGTCAATTTCACAGTGTAAACACTACGGGGTTTGTTGTAAAGCATGCAGGCAGTAATGGGAAAGTACTGCCCCTTAGTGGTCTTAATTGAACTTCTTGTTTAAAATGTACAAATCAACACATGAAATGTATTTACATATGCACTTGCATTTAATTATCTAATGAGCACTTGGAAGTACATTTGTCTAAATCTGTCTTTATCAATATACTATTAAAATCTGCAGCATATCGGGATTGCAGCTTTATTCCTCATGAATCTGCAGAAACCTGGCTCAAAACGTTGAAGCAGATAACTGTGGACACAGGGTGGCACTGTTTACCATGGTTACTGGGAAAGGGAAGCGCAAGAGAGGGGCTTTCAGGACTCACCAGCTTTAATGTTTATGAAATCAAACCCCGCATTATGAATGTAAAAATATGCTAAAAGAGAAAATTTTATTTATTTATTTTGGCTTGAGACCTCTGCTGGCCCGGGAGCAGGCATTATTCATCAACTAATAAATGCAATGCAATGGCACAATTACTTTGCAATAAAGACAAAGGCAATTTCTCTCCCTCTCTTTTCTCTCTCAATTGCCCCAATCTCTTCCCGCCCCCTCTTTGTGTTCCTTTGAGTTTGTGTTTGTCAGTCTTGTTAATAACAACACAAATACACACATGCACGCACGCACGCACACACACACACACACACACACACACGCAAACAGAGAACTCTCTGCACTCTCTCGACAACATTATCTTTTCCGGAAATTGCTTCTCAAGCACAGCCAGAGCCCCATTAGAAAAGAAGAGCGCTACGCTGTAACCTTTTTAAAAAGCCATTAGTGATGCACCTGCTTCTCTCTCTGTTCCTATTTGTCTCTCTTGTTAACACTGACACACACATACACACACTAACAGACACACACACACATTTTCTACATCCTGATTGCCAGCATCCCCATTCCCAATCGTACAAACTGGCTACTGAGCAAAAGCACACATCCACTCCAATTAGAGTATGAATCACTTACATCTTTAAGTTCTGCCTCAGAGTGCAAAACCACTCAATTTAATAATTTACGTGTGCTATTCTAATGACTTGTGACTGTTAAATTAGTGTTTTGGACATGAGTAATTCTCTCTCAAAGCTAGACACTGAGAAAACAGGATGGATATTTTGTAACATGTCAAGCCACTAGAGCTGATATAGGCCGTCTGAGATGAATGATGAACTTGATTTGGGTGATTAGAATGTGTTAATATCACTTTAAGTGCAGTCAGAGATAGATCAGCGGTTATGACAGAACATAATGCGCGAGACGTAAACACCCGAACACGAGAAGCATACATATCCGTTAAGATACCTGTGTGAAAGAGAAAGGATTCCACTGATTTTAAACATCAAAATCTTATTAAATGTCTTGGGGAGGAGTACTACAAGTGTAAAAAAAAAAAAAAAAAGTAGTATAAAGCCTTTTGTGGTTCCAGAGGGAGCCGTGTGAAGTTTTATAAATTGCCTCAAAGCACTTGGATCTGAAGACAACAAGCTTGAAAATGGAACAAATCTGAGGTGGAGTTAGAAAGAATGAGCTAGCCAGGCTGGGATAGCAGACTGATGTTACATTAACATCAAAATACATGTGTGAAATCTAATACTGGCTAGTACAACAGCTCTTCTACATATACTACTTTCACCACATACACACACAAAAGGACAAAAGAAAATTAGCATTTTTATAAATGTAGTGATGCAATTTATCAGAACGCCATGACCATCCACTCAGTTATATAGCAGAGCAATCAACTTTAAAAAAAAAAAAAAAAAAGAAAATGAGGAAGGGTTGTAAAAGTAGAATTTGGTGCAGAGCTATTGCATTGTATTGTGCTGAGGCTTCAGCTAAATATCTGGACCTCATGCATGGATTTTGTTCTGGATTTTTTTTACCTGTTCATCGCGAGTGAGACAGTTTTAAAGAAGTGCAAATGTAATTACACCATTAAACCTTCTGAGAAAAAAAATGAAAAATGTAAAACATGTCTGGCTCTCACCCGAGACCAAACTGCTCATAGGCATTCAATTTATGTATTAAAGGGTCATGTATGACTGACTGCGCTTCTATGTGTGCGTTTGCTTGAGTACGTTCATGCTTGTCTGTGTGCGCCTTTGTGTGTGTGCGTGTCTGTGATTTCCTGTGATAAGCTGAACTTTACTCCCTGACTAAGTGTTTGGTAGTAATGGTCTTGATCCCTGAGTCACACACTGTCTGGGACTGAACCGCTATGCATGTGTGTTTGAGAGAGAGACAGAGAAAGAGAAGCAGAGACTGAGGATGAGAGAGAGAAAGAGAAAGAGAAGTATCAAGGGGGGGGTAGTCAAATGAGTGTGGTTTATCGCATCCCAAAACAAACCAGAGGCCTCTGAGTAATAAAAAGGCACTATCTGTCATAGTAAATTCCAAATAGTGGTTGTTGCCTTGCTGCAGTCTCCTGATTATGCTCAGTGGTCTGCCTCTGACAATTATGAAGCCATTAACACTGCGAGTGTGAGTGCACATATGTACACGTGTGTGTGTGTGTGTGTGTGTGTGTGTGTGTGTGTGTGTGTGTGTGTGTGTGTGTGTGTGTGTGTGTGTGTGTGTGTGTGTGTATATATGTGTGTGTGTGTCTGTGTGTGTCCAAAAGAGAAAGGAGAGAGATACAGAGACGCTATGGCTGCTGATTTGAAGAAATATGCTTTCATTTATTTTATGGCCCTGGAGGCTCCAGTGCCTTACAGCATCAGCCTTCTGGGCTCTCAAACATTAAATTTACATGTTTGCTGCCTTTCTGCTATTGTTACTGATGCCTCTGACCAAATCAGAGACAGTAAGGCACAAAGAAAGAAATGGATTAAAAAACAAATCATACACAAAAGTTACTAGAAAAGGGTGTATACAGACTATCTCGTGTGTCGGCCATTACTGAGCATTTGGCAATCATACACATGCACACACTCTAATGGTTTTGAGCGGTCAGCCCTTTTACACACCACCAAATGAGGAGATGAGCAAAACTGTCTTTACCACCAATCCTATCCAGCATGTCTAATAAGGAAGACCATCCGCTGAATATATAAGAGAAAGATTGTTAAAAGGAACACAGACACGCCACCGGGGAATATACAGTAGAAATGTTTTTGAGACTCTGCAGCAAACGCCCTTAATCAAGTGCAACTATAAATACACACACGATAATTGGAAGAATATGTAGTCTGTGGTATACATTGTCATTAAAACACTCTGAGAATCCAGATTCATTCTCTGTAGTGAGAAATCTGTAAATCTACACTAAGTGGTCGAAATCTTTTATCCGTTTGGGTTGCAGTGAGGATTCTACTGAAAACCGCTGAAAAGTGGGCTCAGCGACACATCCGAAAATCGCTGTCAGTGAACACAGTTGGTCTCTGCATCCATGAATGAAAGTTAAATCACGCAAAGATAAAACAAATATGAACAAGAGCCACTCCCTTTTTTGGGTCCAAGCTCACTTTAGATGGGCAGAAAAAAAAGAGTTGTACTATCAGGTAACCAATCAAAAGCTAAAATTCTTTTTGAGAAACGGTGGATGCCACACCCTGCAGACCAAAGACCAAGGGGACCACCTAGCATGGCATGGATGACTCAAACTTCTGTGAAGGCAGCGCCAATGCTGCACAGGATACGTGTGTTTTAGACTAACGTATGCTGCAATCACGACAAAATCTTTTCCAGTGTAGGCCTTTCTTATTCAAGCAAGGTAATGCCAAGAAACCTTGTGCACACAGTACAAGTGTCCAGGTGCAAAACTGGGCTGGCTGCATATCATATCTGTCACCTATATAAAACATCTGGCCCATTGTGCAATGAAAAACACAACATTCTAAAAGCCTTGAACTGTTGAGGAGCTGAAATACCTTATTGAGCAAGACTGAGGAAAGATATCACTTCCACAACTACAGATATCCTCAGTTCTCCCCCAAAAGGAGTGTTATTTAATGAAGAATAATGAAACACAGAGTGAACACAAAATGTGTTGCTGGCAGTAAATTTTAAAATGGTCCCATTAAATCAACATCAACAACAATAACAAACAACAAAACCCTCTTTTAAGTGGGCAAATAAGTACTACATTCGGTTTCCCCTCCAAAGAGACACAGCTAAATGAGATTTTAAAACAAATTAAGCCAACGGTAAATATATGTAATGCCAAATGTAACGCACTGCAACAGCCCAGACCTTTAAGTCAATAACAGCACAAACTAAAATCTAAAATGACCATGGGGTTGAAGCAATATCGTGAAAGATTAAAACACCTTGTTGAAAAACTTGCAGGTTTTAGGTGATTTATTACCTGGCTGTTGCACCAGATTGCATTGTGTTTTACAGGTTTGTTCACTCACATTATTTAGAATATTAGTCAGACTGCAGCGGGCTCAAAGCATCACGAATCCACGAACAATGAACTACAAAACGTGACACCTGTGATAAATACAGATTTCGTGTGAAAGCCGCCCACATATAATATTTTTTGCATAGGAAAATTAAAAACAACAACAACAACAAAAAAGGCACCGTGTGCTACAGCCAGCGGGGCGAATTAATCAACCAGTGTTGCATTCGATGTGTAAAGCCAATATCTCTATTTTCTTTCTCTAGGGCCTACCAGTGGTCCATTATGGCCCTGGACTTGGGGACCGCTGCACTATGGGCGGGGGGCATTGGTCCTTGTCGGCGTGGTTTTACGGAGGCATGGACAAGAAAGAAAGAAAGAGAAGAGGAGGAGGGGATAAGAATCAGAGGAGGAGGAAAAGAGAGGTGAGAGGTTGCAGATGAGTTGCATGGCATGGGATAGTGATGCTGCTGCATAGGCTCCATCGCTCCATCCCTCCCTCGGAGAGAATGGAAAAAACAAGGAGTGGTTATGTGATTCCCCACATGCAGGGTGAGGAGCGCACAGTGGAGAAAAGGAATAGCGGGGAGGGGGGCGTTTCCCTGCACAGCACAGTCTATTATCACCACACTTGAGCATGGATACGTTGTACAGCATATGGAGCGGCTTTTTCAGCTGACATAAAGGTGGACGTGGCGGTAAGTTAAATGTCTTTGTTTTTTTCGCTTTCATTAACCACGAAAAGCGATTTGGGCACAGTTCGCAGCACGGCGTTGTTGCTCAGGGTCCCGTCACTTTACACTGTCCTGTTTATTAAAGATATTTTGTTGATAATCCCTGAAGTGAAGAAAACAAGACTTGTAGATTTCTGCTTCATTAGCCGCTTTGCAGCACAGCATGGCATGAGATTACGCCCTATCAATTTGTCGCTGGCACGCTTTAGGATTTGATAACTAAACAGGTTGGTCCCAGCAGCCTCACTCCCAAGTGCCTATCAGATTACTTGATGCGAATTGTACCTGCATGCAGCTTAGGCTAATATTTAACCACAACAGCATGCCAACGTGTCTTCCTCCTTTGTATCCGGTTGGGGGGGGGAGAGGGGGGAAAAAAGAAGAAAGAAAAAAAGAAAAAAGAAAAGATGCTTAAAAATCTCTTTCACGCTCCCTGCAAAGGGTTAAGGATTCAATCCACGCCTGCCACTCTGAACTGGGTTCTCCTTGTCAGTAGAAGCGGATGTATTTACAAACAAAGAAAGCTTAATATCCAAGCCTGTCACGTAGGGGACAGGTGCTGGCTATCTGCAATTTTTACAGTGGTGCGTGTGGTTGTCTGGTTATCTGGGCTAGTAGGCCAACTGGAGCCTATGCATTAAGATTAAAGAAACCAAAGTGTCTCTTTTAAGTTTGTCACTAAAAGTTTGGCCCAAGGCTGATGGGTTGGATTCTTATTCTGCACTATAGGCTGAATTTTTTGCAATGGCCATCGCTGGGTCGTTTAGTTTTTGTCTGTGTGGTGACTATTAGACCCCACAGTGTAGCAAAAAAGAAAAAAAAATGACTGGAAAGATTTGCTGTTGCAGGCATAAGCATAAACATCCTCATAACAGTGCCTTTAGTTCCAAGCAATTAAGCAGTAATGTGCAAGCAGCAGCTCAGCATCCGCTTAGTCTGTCTCCATCTCAAGACTGTCTTGTCTTTGCCCCTGGCACAGCCACTTGTGATTCTGCATCCTATCTGAAACACCAGGTACATTAAAGGATTGATAAGTCTGTTGCATCAGACATAAATATGAAACACAGACCGATTTTCTTTCATTAGGCCCTCCAGCTGGAGCCAGTTCACTTTCAATCAAGTCAATTCAGGAAATGGATTTTCTTATAAATGCGAGCCAGATGTCGTTCGCTGCGAAATGAAGTTCTTACCAAGTCTATGCAGAAATTATTAGAATTATAAAATGTGCATGCAGGGCAAGTTCATATGCTTGTGAACGTAAAAGGGAGGCGAGAAAAAAAGGCCTGCCTGTCTGTACACTCAAAACTGCTGCCACAGGCACACCCATATGTGAGTGTCTTGCTATCATAGCTTAACCCCCGCATACACGGCTAAAACCACACTGAAGCATGTCTTCAAATTACACGAAGACATTCCAGTGACACCGAGCAGACACAGACCGGTCCTGAGTAGTGAAGAGGGCAGCAGCAGGGTGTATTTTTACACCAGATCTCTGACACCTACGTACATCTCTTCACAGCTCTTGGTGAGAACAGAAGACACGTCCACTTGAGTTGTCATCATCAGCAGCCCAGACATGGACAGTTGGGATGGAGGAAGAGGCAAGATGCGAAGGGGAGAGATGAGGCGAGAAGACTAGAGAAGTATAGGTAATGAGGGAGGCGTCAAGATCTTGTCGATGTGATGGCCCTAGCTAGTTTTGGCACTTCTCGCAGAATGACAGCAGGATAGGAAGTAGACTATCACCAGAGTCTGAGAGGTGAGGGGTTTTGTCAGTGGCAAATGGGAACTTTTGAGGGGTGTCAGGTTCCCTGAAGTGCACCTTTGATAGGTGATTGGTTCATGTGTGTGTGTGCGAATGGATAAACAAGCTGATCCGAGGATAACAAAGGGATAAAAGGGTAAATGCGTGGCAAAGAGAGGGAAAGGCAGCAAAGGGATCATAATGATTAGAGAGGAAAGGTTAAGTGGAAAAGTGAGAGATGAGAGGAGAAAAAGAAAAGAAAAGAGAGTGCATCAAGTCAGGTTTGTAAACTAGTTTGTTTCCGGGGGGAACTGTCTGTGGTGCTGATGTAACCCCACCAACCCGACAACTCCCACCCCCTCTTTTCCCAATGAATCTCCTTCTCCCTCATTCTCTCCTCCTCAGCTATTGACTGACAGCTACTGTGGCTCTAATTGGCAAGTGTGGATAGGGGAGAGTAGAGCTTATTCTCCATGGGACGGACCAAGGAAGAGAGAAAGAGAATGTGTGTTGAGGTGGGGAGGAGATGGGGGACGTATCCAGGGAAGTGGTCCAACAATAGTTGAGGGGAGAGGAGACAAAGCAAAGGAAGAAGGAAATAGATGGTCAAATGGAGTCGTAAACAGTATGAAGGAAGACAGCGGGTGAGGAGGGGAGGATGGAGGTGAGGACTAAACATCTGTTTGGTAATCACTCTCTCCCCTCAGTGCAGTGTAACACATACTGACACCTATTTGATAATTGGTGAGCCTGCCCTCTCCCTCAGCGCTTGGCTAAATGGTTGCTTGATACTGGGGAGAGCACAGGGACTAGCTGTTGGCAGTGTAATCTGTTTACTTGGTGCAGCTCAGGTAAAGACGCATAGCAGGCTGCCTGCGTGTCTGTGTGTGGATGTATGCGTTGCTGTTGCTTACAGTCGGGTTATCAGTCTAACAGTGTGCTCGAGATGTGACTGCATGTGTTAAATGCGTATTATAACCTCAGAGCAATGCCGCTCCCTTGTCATTCAAGGATAAAATATGAAAAAGAAAAATGATCTCTTTTGTCTCTTTTATCCCAGGTGCTGTCCTTAAAGATGTGCCTCCACACAGACCTACTTCAACACTGCAATCTTATTCAGAGTGCAGAAGCTGAAGGGAAGCACACAGAAAAGGAAAGTGAGCTCCACAGTCGAGAGGAGAAAGAAAGTAATAGAGGGGAGGAGGTGGGCATTTCTGCTCCTGTCTCGACCACGGGTATTCTTGGGTTGATAATACAGATGTGGATGTTATTGCTTGAGAATACGCGTAGTCGAGCGGAAGCTTTATCATCAGCACTGGACCATAAACAGAACATTGCTCAGAGCCCAGGCAGACACATTTAAATGTATAGTCAAACTGAGGCATTTGGTGATTTTTAATTAAGTACCCAGAGGTGACTTTTTATGGCAAAGGCTTATTTTGTTTAATCAGAAAGGGTTTTTATTTTTAAATAGAATCCAATCGGGGCTAGCAGGAGTCCAAATCCAATCCAGCCAATGAAAGGGTTTTATGATCGCAGTTTTATCAACCATGTCAACCCTTTACACCTGTGGAGGAAATGAGTTTGTGTCATTGGCTAGATTCAGCCTCCCCTGCAGAGGTGCTGGTGGGAAAGACTTGTACCATGCCACTAAGCTAAACCCCCAGGCATTAGTTCAGGGAGCTTAACACAAAAGTCTTCAGACTTAGACGTTAATTCCAAATTCTTGATTGCATACCCTTGTCATTCAGTCGTGCACACAAGTGATCCTATAATCTTATCAGTTGATGGGTGTCTTTCACAGACCTTCACACTCTGCACTGAACATTTTCCTGAAGCTGAGCAGAAATTTCAAGTTAAAAGAAAAAAACTAGCCGTGTGTTCCTGGACTTCACATCCCCCAGGCAAGGGGATAATATATTATATTATAACTGTGCATAAGCATCGTACCGCTGCACTTGCAACCACTGTTGCATTCCTATTTTCAAATCTTGCTAAAAATGTGTGTTTGATGCCTGTAGCAGCAACAGTAGACAGTACCACATGAGGACATGTCAAGGCTTGCACCCATGGCTGACATTTCAGCGTTCAGCTCAGCTGACTGGCTGTCACGATGGAGATGCAGATCCACATTCGCGCATACGCTCAAGTGCCTGAATGTTCACATAATCTAGATGCTGGTAGGAAAATCGGGGATTGAGGGATCTCACAAAAATAGGCATATAGATAGATCTCACATATATGACTGCACTCACGGTGCAGCTAGTAGGTTCACTGGGTCCACGTGCCAGTGAGGAAATAAGCGATTGACTGATTTTATGGTTAACTATTTTTAGTCAGAATGATGGATGTTTATGTTCTTTATTGATCAAGCTGAGGTGTGGGTTTGAAAAATTCCCGGACGTTTGGGCGTGCTGATTAATCAGGTAGCAGCTGTGTTCGAATAAAACATTTTACATTTTGGGCGCATTAGCATTATTGCTAAGTATTATAAATTAGAAAATCAGCATTTCATTGCGAATTCAGCAATACATTAGCATCTGGTTATGTCCGTGATAAATTACACCCTTATCATTCACACGATTTCTTACTACTGTGTAAGCAAATCTCTTAAGAGTGTGTAATTATAATTTATACAAATTTCACTCCGAGGTTGCATAAACTTGTTGATTGGGCAAAGCCATTTCTGCGGTTTGGCGTGTATTTGTGTGTGTGCTTCTAAGCAACAAAATGACTATTGTGAGCACAGCTCCAGGTGCCTAGCAACCAAATCGCTCTGTTTCCTTGGCAACAGTTGCCTTGCACTCACTGTGTGGGTGATTGGCAGCCTTGACAACGGAGACGGAGTGACACTTGACCTCGCGTGCTGAATGGGAGAGGAGAAAGAAGAAGCGAGAAATAGAAGAGAGGGGGAGGCAGTGGGAGGGGACGTGCAGAGACAGAGAAGAGACTAAGTGATAATCATTCTCCATTGTAATCATCCTCCAGCATGTTTCATAAGGCGTCGTCAATACCTCTCCAGCTGGGGTCCATCATCAAACACAATACACAGTACAGTGCTCGCATGCATGGACACACTCTTCCTGGGTGGAGAGCCCAGGCAGGCACTCCACATCTCATCTATTATCACTCAGCCCTGCCTGGTGCACAACCTTGCTACACTGTGTCTTCTTTCATTTGTGATCTGCTACATCCTCCGCTCTGTGGGGATGAATGGATACTGGACTCCTAAAATGCGTCACGGTCACAAATGCCACAAGACAGTAGATAAGGAGCTGCACACAGAGACGTTTAATTCGAAATAGGTGCCATCGTTGTCTTTGGAACATTTAAATTGCTGCAATTGATTAAATCAGCGTTTTGGTTTTCTCCGTCTACCCTTTTGTTAGCTGAGGGAGGATTTCATTGTGCTGTGCGGGATTTTCTATTTATCAGAAATCGTATTTTTGACTCTGTGTTTAAAGATATCAAAGGATCAAAACTGCACAAACTCAAAAAAAAACTTATTTTGCTTTTAGCGCGAAAAATACTGTACAATACAAACCCAGTTTTATGAAAGCTTTGTAAAGTTGTGTAAAGGGCCAATTAAAAATGAAATGCAATTATTTGATGATCATAATGGTACCAACACTTTTCAAAAAAAGCTGCGACAAGGTGCTGTTTGCTGCTGTTGTATTTTTTTAAACAGCTCTCTGTAAACATTTGGGACTGAGGAGACCAAATGCTGCATTTTTTAAAGCAGTGTGTTGTACATTACTTACTTACATTAAGATTTTAGCTGCTCAGCAGTTACAGGCTTTTTTTTTTTTTTTTTCTTTGTTTCATAGTGTGCCAAATGTTTATAGTAGGTGACAGCTCTGGACTGCAGGCCATTTTAGCACCAGGACTCTGTTATTACACAGCATTGCAGTTATAATACATATTGAATGTGGTCTGGCATTGTCTTGCTGAAATAAAACAAGGCTTTCCCTGAAAAGATGTTGTCTGGATTGAAGCATATGTTGCTCACTATTAATGGCACCTTACCAGATGTCATTCGCAGAAACGCCTTCCCTTTGGATTGCATGCTAATCACAAATCAGATCACATCCCTCTCCTCTTATTCAAGATGATTTTTTAAACGTTTTTTTCTCCTTTTTTCCCACATGGTAGTTTTAACCCCCATTTGAGTGATTAACTATATTTCCTAATGATGGTTTCCTAAAATTAGCTGTGCCCATTGTGTATACACTTTTCTGTGGATGCTCTTAATGATATCATGTACCATAAATTATGAAAATCCTGAAATGATTTGTCCTGTGCAGCCTGCGACAGTGTGGTGAACTCCCTATGTTTGCTTCTGAGATGCTAATTGTAACCATTCATGTTACTAATTAACCTCATGAGCACTGACGCGTTATTAATATTTATGCAGTGATTCTATGTAAAGCCTACGGTGTAGCATATGCAAGTTGCCGACGCCCTTTCCAGCATTTATATCTTTATATAAGTGTTTGCCGTTATGCCGTATGTACGGTGTGGATTAAACACACGAGTATACAACCACTGTGAAACTGTGCAAAACACAAAACATGTTGCTGCTGTCCAATTCAAAAAAATAAAAGTTTTAATTTTCATCATTCTGTTGTCTTTGTACCATTTTTAATTAATATTACTTTTCAAATTATTTCAAAGATAATAATTTGAAATTATAAGGTGGCCTTATAAATAACAAGTTTAATGTTTTTTAACGATGTGGGGAAACATCTTTCAATCATTCAACCTTTCAAGGAAGCAAATCTCTTATAATTGTGCTTATACACACACACACCTAAATCTGACCTGATATTTATCAAAGCCTTCACTCAGTCATGTCGGTTATTTTACGTTTCTGTTATTCTGTTGGAATATTTTAATATCCCATAAACTATATAAGGTGGCAAGCCTAATTACTTTAACAATTCTTAGTAAAAAACTAATTAAGTCATCTGTCTGTTTGTAGAGCCACCGATTGCCGTAAAAATGTTACAAAAAAATAATCACGTTAATAAGCCAGACTTTAACAGGGTTGTGTGTTTTTTCTCATTAAGATCTGGACAATGTGGTTTATTTGGAGGCAAGCCCACACACACACACACACACACACATTCTTGCTTCCATAAATACTTATTAGCACCCCAAGTGTTTATGAACATGTGTGTGACAACCATCTTAACAAATCCAAGAATTTGTTTTTGTAATATTTACTAAGCTACAGTAGCATGCTGTTTCTATAATTTACAGAGTATTTCTGCAAAATGAAACTGCTTCTTCCCGTTAATCGGCAGACGTGAGATCAACAGGACAGGTAAGTCAGACAACATAGCATACTGCTTGGATTTGGAATTTTCATCAGATTTGTGGAGCGTAATAAAAAATTTAATAATGATGGGGTTACCCTTAAGTCTCTACCACAGGATCAAAATCAAACATATCCATTAAGTAAACATTAAACAAAACAGCTCTGATTCATGATACCCAAAACAGATGGCTGTGTAGGAGAGTGTCATTGAGCATAAACTACTGACTTCAAGGCATCGAAATACTGTACATTACTGCATATACATGCCCATTAAAAGAACATTTATGCTTCTTAAAATTATTTTATTTCATGAACATATAACCTAAAGACATCAGAAACAGAGAAGCTGAATGGATTAAAAACATTTCAAAACTCATGAACTCAGCAGCTCAGCATGAATCTTGAACATCTTGTTCCTCTCTAGAGTGGAATGACCTAATGCTGTGACACAGATGTCTGAGTGACTGCATTATGACCAGAATCTGTACCATCATACTTAAATCTGAGTAATCATTATAGATTACACACACACATACACACAAAGCTCATGATTAGCTATTTCAGTGACATTTTCCAGCACTGCAGTTGGACTGAACAAACATCCGGCTCAAGATTCCTTGTACCAAGACTGTATAAATCATTAAAAAAAAGACAATTTTTACTCTTCAACTAGATTGTGTTGCTTGTGTCAGACTTTGAAAAACTGTAGGAATAATACTCAAGAGTTGTCCATTTTAAAATCAACCTACTCACCATATTCATAGTTTCTTTCATGATACAAATATTCATATTAAAATATTCAAATGCTAGATGTGGATATGTTCGCTTGCATAATCTTTTGTATCTCTTAGATATCTCTAGCAGTTAGAAACTAAATACCTTGAAGCATTTTTTTCAATGCAAAATACTTTATTTTAAAAGAATGGACCTAGATGATCACCAATAAGGTGTCCCCCCCCCCACCCACCCACCCACAAACAAAAGAAGCTGTATTTTTAAAACAGACAGCTCTGCTAAATGTGTAAAGATAAATCAGGGTACACTGCACAGAACAAATTATGTAATAAATCTCAAGAGTCAAAACTAGAGCTGTGAGCTGAAACCTTAAACAGAAAGGCGAGAACTCTTCACCACCTTTCTGACAGGTGTGGAGACAAAGCGCAACATGTCATACTCTGAAAATCAGGCCCGCTAGAAGGAAAACAGCCGGCCTCACAATGTGCAACAAAATGCCTGTAGCTAGCTAAAATAGATTAGATTTTACTATCAGGTTAATTATTGTAGCATCCATGTCTAGTTAGCTGTTAGAAAGTTAATGCTAGGTATGTGTCGGCAACAGAGTACCCACAAATTTGACATTTAGATATTTTATTTATCAGTAGTTGCACATTTTCCCCCATTTCTGCTGCTGATTCAAGCTCAGTTTTTTGTTTGGCAGCTTATAAAGAGTTCAAGAACCTGCAAAGCGGCCATTGGGCAATTGACAGCTTTTTGTGAACAGGAACAAATGACAAGCATGCATCAAGCAATGCAAAAAAAAAAGGAAAAGAAAAAAAAAGGTTTTCCTCTTCAGTGTGGGTAGAACTTAACTGCGCTCTGTTTCTAACCATTTTCATGAGTTCTATTGATTGGCTGCTTCACAGGCGTCTATCCAATCACTATACACATCAACTGGCTCTGACAGATCTGAGGAAGAATGGATTAAGGATAAAAAACGATGCTGTTGCTTAAAAATAAAAGTATCCATAGACAGAGAATGACGTGAACTTTAAAAATCAATACAAAGTTCCAGTTATTACAATGTGTTTGAGCAAATCACATTCTGAAGCCAGGTTATTTATTGGAAGTAAAATAAACTAATTAACATTTTCCAAAGGTCTCCTGCCTTTCTAAGCTCGTACCACTACATTTTTATTACTCTGATAAAATTAAACAGTTCCTCATATTGGTCTCAGACAACACGGAGATGGGAAAATGACGTGAGCTGCTGTTGTTTAAAGTATAATAATATAGTTTGATTATATAACCTTTATTTAAAGTCAGCCTACCACCTCGTTTTTCCTGATAATGTAACCTCGTCTTCCAGCCGTCAACAACCAAGTAATTCAGTCATTTGATGTCATTAAATTGCTCATATGACCTACAATTAAGCTCTCAAGATATCTGATTTAATCTATGTGGTTACTGTGGCCAAGTGAAAACAAGATAACGGTATTATTCTTTTATCTACTAAGAATTTCTAAAACCCCAAAACAAATACTGATTTAGTTATGTACCAGTTAGTTTTTAGGTGGACTTACTACATAGTCAACCTGAGATAAGTTAGAAGCTATGGTCACATGCACAGTATATGAAAGAAACACTGTCTCATTTCAGTGATGTGATCAGGCAATGAAGGCAAATGCTGACATTGACTTTTAAGACAGGTTTCCCAAGACAAGCTATTAGTAAAATATATAGGGCCTCACAAAGAAATAAATAAATGACCAACAACCTGACCACCTGCATGTGTATGACCAAGGTTTTAGCCTAATGCCACTCTATATTATTCAAAGAGGCAGTATACAACGAATTAAGCTCAATACAGCCAGAGTTTCTTTGCTTTAATGTGCTTGTCAAAGCCTATAACCCTAGATAACCACTGTTGTGATGCACGTTATAAACTTTCTCCATTAAGAGTGTTCTGCTTCAGGCTCTGTGGGCGCTCACATAAAATCATGCGGCTTTTCTTCCACATGAAATGATACCTGTGAGTGCCACCTACACTTCACAGATGTTATCAGATAATGACAATAAAATGCTGTCTAAAAATCCGCCAAGAACATAAAGCATATAACAGTAAAGAACAAGACTGGTACAAAAGAAAAAGTCAGGAGATTATTCCTGCGGAAAATCTTGGGATTAATCGCACAGAGCGGTAAAACAAACACTTTAAATTAAGTTAATTATATAAAAAGCGCTTGAGCCTCAGTGCCATTTTAACCCTACGCCACAACCTTCTAGGTAACTTGATGTGCACCTCCAGAGAAATGCAACTAAATGTCAGATCAACGCATACCACGATTACTTTGATGGGGTGCATGGTTGCAGTGCAGGGATAAAATGAGTTTCTGGTTACAACGTAAGCTAGGACGTAGATTTCCTGCAGAAGAATAAATCAATTTTAAGAATAACTGAATTTTACACCAAAACTCTAAAGATAACCTGCTCTCAACCAGGTTGTGTGTTCAGCATAGGTTTTTATCAAGGTAAAACGAGGACCACTTTTGTGACACAGAAAACTCTGACTTTAAGCGCAACATAGCTCACTAAGCCATTAAACCGGTTTCATAGTACATCCCTATGAACTTCTTTAACCCCTGAATAATGTATGAGCTAATATTTTATTTTGTCAAACTACATTTTCCTCATATAAAAAATAAATTTAAATGTGCAAAGATAATAAAATAACAAGAAACTGCTCTGCCTTATATTTGCTTTGCTGTTGTATGAGAAAGAGAGCTGCCACCTAAAACTCAATAAGGATACAGGTAATGGGGGTCTGGAACTCCTCCAAGCAGACTGTACATGATATTATCCCAGTGTTTCTGCTTCTCTCCCTGTTGAAAGACAAAGCGAGAAGAAGCGTCAGAGACCACCAATCACCTAAGAAATCTACCTACGAACCATAGACCAGGTGTGTTTAGGTGGGCACTATACATTTTGACATCACATGACTTCTCGTGGTTGCAGAAAGGACATGTGAACTGAGTTTCCAGATCCCCCGTCATCTTCTTCTTTGGAGGAGGCTTTCTTTTGGATTTGCGACGACCCATTGCACACAAAGGGAATCGAGTCTGAGTGAAAGAAACAAAAATCACACTGCTTCAACAAAGACGGCACGTAAACTGGACCAACAGCACCATATATATGTGAGAATACTTGCTAAAAGAACAACACCAGCTGCCAGTTGCTGCTGCTGCCCCACACTGTTGTTAACAGGCTAACGTTAGCATGTTATTTGTTGCTCTCTCGTGCAATACAAATCGTCTCGCGATAAAAAAATAAAAAATAAATAAAATACTTAATGCTATATCCTATTTCATTATACCTCAACTATCCCCACATATTAAACACACAATGACCGGTAAACGTTATGTATTAATAGTTTACGGGTGTTTACCTGTTCTTGTTGAAAACACACGTTATCGTTTTGCGGAAACGGCTTCCGTTGGCTCCAGCACCCGTAACTCATCGCGTTACGTAATTGGAGAAGAGAGTGAGCGTCGTGGCCTGCTATTGGCTAGCTGACGTGTCTGTTAACTGCCTGATAGTGACGACAAAGATCTTGGCGCTGCCTAATCCCACGTGGTGGCGACAGAAGCTTGTTCAGGTTTGCTTTTGTTTTCTAAAGAAATAAAATAAAATAAAATAAAAACCTCAGTTTTGCTGTTTTGACATGCTCCACATCTTGCAAGGCTAACACTGGTTAAACTGTGCTTGCCTGTGTCGATTTCTAGTCAGCAACAGTAGCTCAACACTGTTAAGATGCTGGTTTGATTTGCGCGGTTCAGCTTGGTTAACGGATTAAGGGAGCTAATTTGCACTCTACTGGTTAAAGCCGAAAACAAAGTGCAGTGAACAACAGTTTGTTTGGCATATTTGTCACACTTACATGTTTCAGATCATTTTTAAAATTCTTAGACAAAGATAACCCTAGTAAGGGTATAAAAGCCTGACATCTTTAAGAACTGCAGCACTCTAATCAGACTGAGATAATTCCTGTTGTTTCTTATTTGGCGCTCATGGGCATGTGGATGTGTGTTATGTGATTTACCTTTTATGAGATATTGTTTGTTTTATTGTTGTCATAATTATTTGTAATGTAACCTAGCGTGTGACTGGAGGTGAAAATTAGCTTTAAGCTAACTCTGATATAATGTATCATAATGGCAACATTTGTGTTAATATTGTACATCATTTATTTTCAAATAAAATCAATAGAGCATATAGTAAAATAACATTTTTAAATTAATTAATTTATTAAAGTGGGTAGTTATCTAAACCTACCTGGCCCTGTGTGAAAAGAATAATTGTCCCAATGTCTAATAACTGATTTTTTCACCCTTGGCATCAGAATTAGAATTCGAATTCAACTTTATTGTCATTGCACATGTCACAAGTACAAGGCAACGAAATGCAATGAGGCGTTTGAGATAACTGGCAGTGAGACTTTAACATTACTGTAGAGGAATTTTGGCCAGCTCTAAATTCAGCCAAATCGAAGGGTTTTCAAGCATAAACAGTCTAAGGTCATGTCAGAGCATCTCGGTTTGCTTTAAATCTGGACTTTGGAGGTTGACTTGCTGATATGTTTCAGATCATTGTCTTCCTGCATAACCTAATTGCAAATGAACTTCAGGCATGAACTGATGGCCAGACATTCTCCTTCAGGATTTTCTGGTAAAGAGGAGAATTAATGGTTCAATCAATTACTGCAAGTCATCTAGATCCTGAAGCACCAAAGCAACTCAAACCATCACAATACCACCACCATGTTTGACTATAGGTATTAGGGCTGCACGATTAATCGTTAGAAAATCGCGATCTCGATTCATACTTATGTGCGATCTCATTTCCAAATGACAACGATTTAGAAAAAAAAAAAAAAGACGACGACGATTGTACCGCATTTTTGATCCGGGACGTATTCTGCATGAAAACAAGCGCTCACTCTTCCTGCTCAACAAATGACAAGGGCGGAGCCTTATACCACGTGATACAGAAGCTGTGCCGTGATGCTCAAATTGGCAGGGAAAAAACAACGGAGAACACGTCAGGGATGACGAGAAAGTGACAGGAGAAAATTCGTCCCGGTCAACCACCCAAACATCAATAACGGGAACCTTATACAGCGCTTCCCTATACACGTCGAACTCCCGCAGGCACAAAGAAATTACGGAGGCTATTACTTATCACCTGACCAAAGATATATCAACACTGTGCAAAATGATCAACACCCCAGACAAACGCTACACAGTGCCGTCCCGCAACTATTTTTCTGTTGTTGCACTACCTGCTCTATACACGCAGTGTCGAGCAACGGTGGAGACGGAATTTCAAGCAGTACAACATTTTGCGGCAACCACAAATTTTATGTTCAGTTTAAACTGTTACGAAGTTGATGTGCAGTTAATAAGTGCAATAAATATTTATATTGGAAAAGGAAATCGTGAGAGAATCGTGATCTCAATTCTAAGCAAAAAAATCGTGATTCTCATTTTATGCAAAATCGTGCAGCCCTAATAGGTATGATGTTATTTTTAATGAACTGCTGTGTTATATTTACATCAGATGTAACAGGACCCAAACTTTTGTCTCATCAGTCTACAGAATATTTTCCCAAAAGTCTTTGAGATAATCAAGAAGAAACAAGCCTTTGTGTTCAAGCTACATGTGTTAAATGTATGATTTGTGGTGCATTATTTTAGCAGCGTTCATAGAGGTTTCATACAGAGTTGAAGATGTTCTGTATTAAAAAAAAACAAAACATTGTGGAGCTACAAACATGGCACTAGTGATCTAATGAGGGGTGAGACGAGAAAATAAGAAAAGGTTGTTTATAAGGGCATGAATCCTCAGAACTGATAAGCTGGAGTCCTCCACGATTCAGCTTGTTTTACAGCTGAACACATACATAAAACAGGTGGTACGATTATTATACTGTATGAGATATCTGTTAAAGAGGCTACATTAAAACACGTTATGATCATGCATGAGGACAAGGATGTTTTCATTATGCTACACATTTGGTTCTTAAAGTTATTTTCTTTACATGGTAGCAATGTGGACAGTAAAGGTGGTCAGCCTGGGAGTGGTGGCCCTCTCCCTCAGTCTGGAGCTGCTCTTTTGGCTCTTCAGTCGTCGCCGGTCTGAAAGAATCACCAATAAGGTCCTCTTCTTCCCCTCAGAGGTGGCTTGTGTGGAGCACATCTTCTCTCCCACGTTACCTCAGTAAGTGGAACATCAGTGAAACTTGAAGTAATTATTGTTTTCCTGCATCGCTGCCAAAAGTGTTATAATGTCTGTTAACTTCACCTCTTTTTAAAATCATTTTTCATCTACTTAAGTATTTTTTTCACATGAAATGAACCCTGAAAGCTAAACTTTACTTAAGTGGCCATGAATTATGACAGGTGGTCTTTTGTCTTCTGTTCTTCCAGCTCCCATGTCTGCTCATTGCCTCATGGTGTAGACACCTCATTCTCTCGTCTTCTCCGCTACATCCTGTCTGCTTGCTCTTCTCTGGACTTGTGTCTTTTTTCGTTTTCCAACATGGATCTGAGTAGGGCTGTACTACTGCTGCATAGCAGGGGTGTAACCATCCGAGTCCTCACTGACAAGGTCTACTCGGCCATCAGTGGCTCCCAGATCGGCATCCTCCGCAAAGCCGGTAAAGGAGGAGATTTTTTTTCTATATATGAAATGTTTTGGAAACATACATATATATTGTAACTTGAGTCAGTGTGTGACTCAGGGTGCTTTTGTTGCAAAGTGTCTCATAAATCTCACACAGGCCACTGAGACATACTGTATGTAGTCCTTTGGGTGGTGTTATTGGTTAAAAAAACAGTCACACTAACCTCTGAGATCATTATTATAGACACATTTCTTTTGAGATACGAGAAGGATGACTCAGGTCCTGCTCAAGAAATGGTGCTCAGTTTATGTTCTTTGACTTTAAGTGTCATTGTTACTATCACTGGGTTCCTTAGTTGTGATTAGAGAGAGATAAAAGGAGCTGTCTGTGTGAATGGAGGTTGCCGCTACAAGCCCTCCTATGAGTCAGACTAATCATTCTCTGAAAGATTTTGTGTCACGTGTCTGACTCATGCTGTCTCACTTTCTCTGCAGCCCACTCTGCATTTAATAGATTACTCCAACCATATATCAGCCTCTGGAAACATATATCAACAATATCCCTTTTACTGCTGAACTTAGGATCCTGTCGTCAGTAAGCTCGAACCCCCCCCCTCCCCCCCCCCCCCCCCCCCCCCCCAACACACACACACACAATTATTTCCACAAACCAATCAGCAAAACCTTTCCATTTTTGATTTGTCTGCCCTAATAAGTCTGAGCCGTCTCTTTGCAGCTTTTTGCACTTAGCTAACTAACTATATATCACACCTATATTTGATTGAGTCTGTCCCTTTTCTTCTGTTTCTGTCCCTTATGCGCTCTCGCTCATACTCTTTGAACTATTGTACTAGCTGTACATCCACTGGTGAAAATGACACTGTCTTCACCAGTGTATTTTATTTTCCAACTGCAGGGCATTGGAGATCTTTGTGGTTCTTTAATGAGACACTCAACTTTAATACAATGTAACCCTTTTTATTTTTTTATTTTTTTGCAAGACAGAGGCTTTAAGTAAGAATTAAGTAAGTGCAAAACTGGCAGCCAGACAGCAATGTGTGTCTCTTCAGAGAGAAAGTGTGTGTGTTTTTTGTGTGTATTGACTGCAAATCACACGAAAACCACTTTGGCACAAAGAACAGTCAACTTCTCTTTTCTTATTATTATATTTCATCATTATCTTGTGGAGCTTCTTGAACCGCTGTACATAAATAAAGCACAGGGGTAAAGGTTATCATCACTTAAGATAGTCAAGAGTTCATTTGTTAAACATTTCAACAAGGATGATAAAACAGATTCTGAAAAAGATCTTGTCTTTCCTCAGTTTGCTAAAAAGCCATTTCTGGTAATGTGTTTTTTTAAGAGGCATGCACTTGCCAAATTCAAGGGAAGATTTGCATGACTAATCTCTGAGAGTAATCTGCAGGCCAATCTAAAAATTAGCGGTCTGCCGGGTAATGCAAACTGAGATCCAGCATCCTCCTTATGATCATTTCCGTACAACACAACTGAAGAACAGAGAAACACTTAATGCATTAAAAATAACTCGGTCTCAGTGCTGTAGTTTAGATCAGAATGTTTTACATTTTTTACTTTATATTGCCTGTTTAAAACCCACAAGTTCTCTGTGTTGAAGTGCAAATGAGTTAATGTTAGACTTTCAGATGCACATAACAGTCACATTTACAAAAAAATATACAGATATACAGTCTTTGCGTGTTATATATTTTGTTATATTCCAAGAAAAGGTAACCATAATGGAAATAAGTACTGAGTGTCCTAAATATTTCATGAGAGGCTGATGTGGTGTTAGGTAATCCTATATGTGGTCAAAGTGCGCAGGTTTTAATGCGGTTACATTTCGTCTGCTTACAATACCTTTGTATTTTACAGGTCCTCTGGGTCCTCAGTTTTCCACACCATCCATTTAGAAACACATATGTAACAGTCTTTCAATCTTTAAAGGTGTAGCACTAAAGAGATCGTTACATACATACTGTACTTTTAAAAACCACCATTTTCCCTTTTGAGGCGCATAGAATTTTTGTGCAGAATTTCACAGTAAGTAGATGAAGGGAAACAAGCGCTGTATACTGTAATGCATTAAAGAATTTCCCTTCCTTCCTCCTGCCTATCCACCCTCTGCTCCCCAGGGATCTGCGTGCGGTGCGATGTGAGCGCCGTCCACATGCATCACAAGTTTGCAGTGGTGGATGGCCGCATGCTCATCACCGGCTCCCTCAACTGGACGCTGACAGCAGTGCAGAGCAACATGGAGAACATCATCATCACCGAGGAGCCCGACCTGGTTCAGCCTTTCGTCAAGGAGTTCTGCAGGCTATGGGGGCTCAATGATTCGGCCCAGTACCTCAGTTCAGTGACTGATTAGCTATGATGAATACTGAGTGAGGATTCAAAAAAAGTGGCCTTTTCTTTTTTTCCAGAGGCTATGTTTAAGTTTAGAGTGACTTCATTCATGTTAATGTAACAGCATTACTGTGTGTAGATAACAGGAGTATTAAAAGTTAGATTTTTTTTATGTTTATGACTCATAACACTGTTATGTGATTTAGCTGGCTAAGTGTGAAGTTAAAGTATTTGGGGTTTTAGATGAAAACAAAGCCTTTGAGGTGCTAACTGCTTGACTGGCCTGCTGTTGTTTCACTGCTTTTCACAACCCTGTAACATTAACGTGTTTAAGTTCTACAATGTCTTTTTTTTGTGAAGTGTATTCCTCTGTTTTAGGATTTGAATACTTGTTTTTTGTTTGTTATTCTACTTTATATATTCAGTGTTGTTTTTTATAGGTTTTGTCACAGGTTGACAAAAGTTATTAATAAAATTAGCTTTTTTTAGGATCTTAGATTATCAAGCTGACATTGTTTCTCATTTAAACAATAATAATAATAGGTGGTTCCTTCCATGGAAGTAAAGAGAAAATCTATAATATAGATTGTGTTTAATGTCCTTTGTCAAATCTACATACAGTTCTTTGTTTATAGTATAAATAAGAGTTGTTGTTATTATAGTTTGTTATTGCAGGCAAACACCAATAAACCTTGAATTAAAGTCTTTGTTTGTTGTAAAAAATTTTCCTGTAGGTGTAGGGTTCTTCCTTTCTGACATGATTCACTTCATTTCATTTCACCAGAAGCGTTTTGTACCAGTAATATCACTTGAGATTTCCCAACGAGTGAAGATAATCGGGTCGGGACATGATTAATGTGCCCTGGTGTGCATGACTACTTGCTCATAGTCAGGCTGATGCATGTAAATAAAGACCACAGCTGGTTTGTGTGACCGAACACTTGAAGTGTTTTAGAAGGTTATATTTTGAAGTGC